>NC_054873.1:44330889-44945889 GCF_018320785.1 Cheilinus undulatus
ACTGTGATCAAATTCTTGATAATCATGAACAGGAGGTGCTACACTCAGCAGCTTAGCTTTCTGAGAATGATAACTCAGTTAAATGAAGAGGTAGTGCTCAAACATCTAACCAGGAGGAAGAACATTTTGCTTCCTCATTACAGCAATTCATCCTAACACTTAAAGGGAAACATAATCCTAAGTACAGGAAACTGACTAAGCCACGTGTAAATGACCTTATATCTGTAGCAGCTGCTTGGAATACTTAATGTCATTCAAGTAACCTCTGAGGAGAGTAAGCAAGGTTTTAATTAGTCCGCTAGCTGTATATCATCAATATGCAGAATACTTTGTAAAATGATGGGTTTATTAATTCAATGCTGTGTTTTGTGCCCTCTTTTTATCTAGCATGTTTCTCTACTGCAGATTGTAATGTAATCCATTTTAGGACCTGTAGTCCCTTTATTTTATATCTGGAATAAAAGATTTGTTTAAAATTGCCAAATGTCTAGAGTAATAGTCTAACCACATTTACTCTCTGTCAGGATGTTTGTTGTGTGTTAATTTGTCAATTGAGCTCTGACGTCATGATAATGACTGGTCAGTTATAGGTGTGAAACCACTTCCTATTTTAGATGTCCTAGCCTTTCTAACAAACTGTATGCCTGATAAAGGTCTAGTACTGAAACAAATAGATGACTTTTTTCTAAGTTAGATGGTGTGTGAAAGTCACCTTGGAAATTCCTTTATTCATTGTGCATTTGAAATCCCGTTAGACTTTTTAAGACCACATTCAAACATAAAAGGTTAGCCTACAAAGATGACATTAAGATTACAGAGATTTCATTTATAAAGCGATGTCACCAAGCTGCAAGTTGATCACGAGTTGAAAGCTAAAAATCAGACTGAAATGTTCATACCAATGAGAGAAGATATATTGTTTTCCAAGTTGTTAACATCACATGACTAATAACAGATCATTAGTCAAAGTATGATCAGCATCGCAAACAACATTCATTGAAGTTTCTCACCAAAATCTAAAGATATGAAATACGGAGAAAAATTAATTCCAACATAATTTTTTTGTTTGCCATTGTGTACAAAGGTAAATTACCTGAAAAAACCTACCATAAAATATAACAACTATTAGAGTTGTCCAAAATGGCTTCAAAAATAGTTAGAGGCCTCTTTTTTGAGCATTAATAACATTGTATTGACATCTAATTAAATGGTTTAAAACCTTCAATCATAATGTTGTATGTAGCTGTAAGGATATTTTAAGTGTTTATTATCATAAGATTTTTGCTGAGTTATAGTTGGTAAGAAGACTTATCATATTGAAACACATCACTGATTAAGTTCTCATTTATCATTTGTTAATAAAGCAGCCTCCAGCTATGAATTCTCACATCAGGAATTACTGGTCATAGTGAAAGACTTTAACGAACATTACCACAAATCCGTGAAACTTGTTGCTAAGAACTCCACACAAACTTTTGTACTGGTCTGTTTGCAGAAGAAGAGCGACATTGGATTTAGTCACCCCAAAGGCACTACTCAACTATTTACCCATTTCCCTTCGAAACAAGTCCTGCACGTGATATATGTGACAGCCAAACCTACTTGAGTCAATCCTCAGCTGAAAAACAGCTTTAGATTTATCTAGGTTACAGTGCTGATTAGCAAGGGTTTCACGAACAACGTCTCTGAAGTGAGACTTCATCACATTTGGCTGAAGCTCTTTCAGAAAAGACACTGCGATTTAAACTACAAAATAAGAGCTCCCATTGTTTTATAGTACCACAACTTACTTGTCTACAAGTGTCCTGATTACAGCCAATGTGTCCAGCACTAGGCCATCCACATTCTGCTTCTTCCGCCTTGGCTCATGGGGCCCCCTCCCTCGGCGTGGTGGCCTTACTGGATCCCTGGGCCGACTGCTTCGGGCCTCTCCAGCTTCAACACCTGCGCCTGTGCCATGGTCAACCCGTCTCGCCTGTCCTCGAGTCGCCCTTGTTGAACCATGGTGATGATCCTCCAAGTCACTATCCTCCCTGCACACACAGCTGTTGCCCATGCTTCCGGTGCTGGAAACAACACTGGCGAGGGTCTCCCAGAATGGATTAGGGAGGGAGTCTGAGGAGGAAAGGAAGAGCAGCACCCGTGCAAGGCTCCTGCAGGCACAGTAAGTGATCCAGGCAGCTACTATCATATCATTTGGAGAGCTTGGTTTTGGGGGATATTTATCCCAGAGGGTTGGGTGGGGTCAGCGTATATTAACATACTGTTCCCTAGCAGTGATGTATGATTGGTTCAGTGGTGATAATAAAGGGATGGTTAAATGGACCAGGGGCTGTCCAGTGATGTAGCAGGAAACACTGTGAACATCATAGAGCTCAAGGCTCAGGTCCAGTTCTCATCTAAGGCTTGCATGGCTGTGAAGGAAATAAAAACAGAAAGAAAGAGTGAAATTGAGTCCCCAAGTTGAATCTGATTAAGCCTTTAATTTAAGCTTATAACAATATCATTTAATACCACTAGTAAACATGGAAATTGACTTTGAGTGACTAATGTTTAGACTCAAATGTCAAGTCATTACGAAAGATGAAAGCTGAAAAGAAAATCAACATTAACTCTCTTGCTCTTCTGCCAGGCATATAAGCACCTTAAATATCTTACTTTCCCATTAAGCTGTAATATTCTAATAAACAGCGAAAGAATATTAATAATTAGAACACAAATTGATACATTGGAGAGACATTTAAGTATTGTTGACAAACACGAGCTTTTTGGTGAGTTGGCTAGCAAGCTAGCCACCCACCGGACCAACGTTGTAACATTAGCTGTCCCAAATAAGGTCTCTTATGATGACACTATTGTTTGGTTGGAGGATTATATTGGTTTCAACATTACATGAATCCATACTTACGTCCTTCAACTTAAAAACACGAAGTTCAATCCTTGTCGAGTGACACCAAAGTAGTTAACAAAACACCCCGCTAACTAGCTAGCTAGGCTGAGTTGTAGCCCGCGAGCTAGCCGTTAGCTGGACACTCCTCTGCTCGTGCTGTCAAACTAAACAACTTAGCTAACGTAGGCAGCGGTGCACTACGCGTGAATTTCAACGGCCGTTGAGGTACAGAGGAACATTAACATGAGCTGTCCGTGTCCCAGAACAAACCTTTGCTACACTCTAAAACAGCACATTCATATGGCGGATAGCTAGCATCCTCGTACATATTTTAACGACGCTACACCGCTAGCTGCTCAGTTCCGTAGCGTCGGCAGCTAAAGGTTCATCATCAGCTGTGTGGAGGAGGGTTTCTGTTCAGTACAGCTACAACCCACAGCAGAGAGCAAGGTTTCCCCACTGTGGACTCCAGACGAAATAAACTTACTGCCGAAGTGTAAATAAAGTCTGCACGTCATAAAACAGAACATCTTGGAAAATTACCCCCCCCCCCCCCCCCGATTCAGTTAAAAAGGTGAAACTTAAATAGACGAAAAATCAGCCTAAAGACAATCTTTACACTTCAAGACATTACTCGGTTTCGGATTTTTACTGATTCAAATTAAAGTCACACACGTGTTTTTAATTACTATGCTGAAATAGACCAGAAGAGGTTGCAAATAGGTGAAGCTATAGTCAAAATTTGGGATGTAGGCCTAATAAATTTTAAGCACCAAGAGAAATTAAAACAGGTTGCATGGCCTCCTACCAAAAAAGTACTACAAAATTAACAGGGTGGAGCTGTCAGTCAAACAAACTCGGCAATATCCATTATGATCCTGGTCTAATCCTGGTCTCAATCACTAACACCTATGTGAATGTCCAAGGCCTTTAATAGCAACATATAATGCAGCAATATGGCTTGGCTTGGAGACAATCAGCATGTAGCACTGCTGAGGTGTCATGGAATTCCTGGTTGTTTGATAGCAGTCCCCAGCCCATTTGTATCATTGGGTCTGCTGTCTCTCATCTTCCTCTTGGCAATAATCCATAGATTGTCTACAGGGTTCATGTCAGGCAAGTTGGCTGGCAAATTTGAGCACAGTTATACCATGGTCAGCAAACCAGTTGTTTTGCCACTTTAGAACAGTGCCAGAAAAAAGAAATCCACATCTCCAAGTCTTGTCCATAGACAGATGCAGACGACTGTGTTGACTCTGGACTTGATAACACACAGTGGTCCAACACCAGCAGATAACATAGCACCCCTAACCATCGCTGACTCTTGAAACTGAAAATACTAGATTTCAAGCAGCTTGGAACCTGAGCCTCTGAACTCTGGGACCTTAATTTCCAAATGAAATGCTAAATTAAGTTTAGCTTCTGATGTCCCTAGTTCAAAGAATGGTTTGACAATATGAATGTGACACTTGTAGCCTATGGAGACTGGACATGTCTGTGCATAGTGACTACCTCCAGCCTCAGTCCAGGCCTTGTGAAGCTACCCTGTTCGTGAATCAACTGAGCTTGACGATCCTTTCTTGGCTTTCCTACTACAGTTTTCCCTCTCAGTCAACTTTCCATGACTATGCTTCAATGCAGCACTTTGCCAGCAGCAGCCCTTACAGCAGTGGCCTTCTGATTTTCTAATGAAAAGACAAGATTGCACTGCTCAGCACGTAAAGTCAACATATAATCATTCGTGTGCATTAACAAAATGGTATAAAGGATTGTTTGGAAGCCAGACTTTTCAAAATTTTCAGCCTTTATTTAAAACTATATAGAGTGCATATATGAGTCCCATAGTATTCTTTGTTGTAGTTGAACATGCAAAGAATAAACTTTGCTATCAGCATCTTGTTTTTCCAGCCTATACAGCATCTTGTTAATCCTAAAAAGTGAAGCAATTAAGAAATTAAATTTGAAAAATGAAGATACACTGCCAGTGAAGGTGACAAATGCGCTAAGATGTCTATGAGTTAACACTATTCAAACCTTAATATATCTAGGTTGAGGAAAATACAATGGCAATCTAAAGGGGAGCTCTGTGACTTCAAGCAGCAGGATCCAGGTACAGGTTCAGTTCACTAATGTGGTCTAAAAGTCCATCTTGTCACCTTTACAAGGTGATTATATGATGATTAAAAGTGGTTAACTGGCCTATTGACAAATCTTCCTAATTATGCTGTAACAACTTGTTTATTTAAATGTTGACAACAGATATTCTTATTTCATTAACACTGTTGGACTCATTCGTTTTCAAAAGTATATTTCAAGAGATTCAAAAACTTGAGTCAAAACTTTATAGAAGTCTCAGAAGTTTTCATTGAGTCAGTCATAAATTCCCAGTGTTCTGTATAACAGGTTAGGAACACTCCGCTTCAGTCGAGGGCTGTGTTGAAGGAGCAGTCCTGGTACATCCCACACTTGCCTAGTTCTTCAGAGAATCTTTGTGACTTTGGGAAGTAAATACATGGTGAGCTTTCAAATGATGGAGGGAGGAGGCCATAGGTACTGGAAGTGGTCCGGTACAATGGATTCTGGGGCTTCACCCAGTGAGAAGACAGTCCGTGCTTTACTGTTGGAGTCAGCATGCAGGAGAAAACAGGGTTTCCAGGACTGTTACAGGGTGTTGTGTTTACCTGCTGCTCTTGAGAGGCTGACATCATTGTAGTGCCTATGAAAAGGGGAACGAATATCATTATTCAAACTTTCTAGAGCAGCATTATCACAAAAGCTCATATTAGACTTCATATTAAAATTGGGTGCAGCAAAAATTCTCTCTTTTTTAATTCCATAGGATAACAGCAAGAACCGCCTGCCATAAAAAACATACTGGAAAAGCTTTGATAATGCATAACTTTGAGTGAATTACAGTTTTAACATAGTTTTCAGCATGTTTTCTTATATATTTCATTGATTATATGACTTCTCAACAGTAGGCCACTGACAGTGGGCAAAAACAATGAAAAGAAAATATAGACACTGTGCTTTAAAAGTCATTTAGTGAATGTAAAGCCTAAAAAAAAACATGAAAGACAGCAAAACATGTGAGCAGTGCTCACCCCAATCCCTGCGTTTGTGATGGTTCAAGTTGCCAATATAACGTTAGTAGAAGTCGTAACTAATGTTGCAGAGGCTTAAGCTGACGTTAACTCTCCAAATTTGCCGTTTCATTTGCCAGAAGAAGAGGTGCTGGAGTCACACTTTCTACACTCACCTTCTAGTTCTGTAAACGAACAATTTCCAACCTTTTATCCGTTGCCTTTTACCCGGGAAAGCACCGTTTACTTCAAGATGCGTCCAACTACCATGGAAACAACCTTTTGTTGTGCGTTCAGCGGATGTCGGAATCCTAGAGAGGGTTATGTATCAAACCTTAAATTCCAGTGGATGCTCTATCACTTTGGACCGAATCGTAAAGTCGTTGGTATATTCATCTATGTTTAGTGGAAAAGTCCCATGTGTTGGGTGCATATCGATGACTACATTATAAATTAACTGCTTGAGTCTTCAAAAAAGGGGAAAAAAGAAGTAATTGTCGGGAATCTCTGGAGTGAAACCCTGTACGCTGGCTATAACGGCTACACCACTTTTGTCACAACTGATATACGTTTTGTTTTATTTTATTTTCATTAACTTAGACCGGGATAATCATCATATCATAAACTGTTTTTACACCAAAGCTAAGCAGACCAGCATTTTCCTTTAACCAGGAAGGCATCACTGGTTACGTCATTATCAAGCGTCGAACAGGAATAAGCAAATCGTGACAACCAGTTACAACATAAACGACTTTTCTTTACCAAATACTCCCAGGTAGAGGGAGGAAGTTGTTGCAACGCCTGTTCCCGTTGTAAGAGTTTAAGTTGGCTGGTAAATCTATAGAAGTGGAATTAAATTGTCTATCCACGCCATTTGCCTCACTGTGATACGTTTTGAAGGTTGCTAGCACGAAGCTAACCCGTCAGGAGGAAAGGACCTGTCAGAAAGATGGACAGTGAAATCCAGCGAGACGGGAGAATCCTGGACCTTACTGATGATGCCTGGAGGGAAGACAGGCTGCCCTATGAGGATGTCACCATCCCTCTGGTAGAAACAGTGCAAGTACCTCATGTTCGCCAAAGAAGCAGCCGGTGTAGTGGTTTAGAGAGAGACCGTGTAAACTGGCGACTCTCCGTTGAATGTGTATGTGGTTGTCGCAGCTACGGCTGATGTTCGTAACGTAAAGAAAACGCCCAAACGAGTGCATCGTTGATTATGTATAATTAAAATATAAACAAAAAAGGGGAAGTATTCCGAATGGATTTGTTCTTTTTTAAACAAAGAGGTGGTGTTTGGACAATTTTCGTCTTCAACATAATTGTATCTACGACTGCCACACGCCGGCTGAAAGTCATCCGTTAACACGGTCACTCATGAAACCGTTACACCAGCTTCTAAAAACGTTTTTTTAAGCCAATTCGCACAACATATTGGCTTTATAAAATGTGAAGATATCTTAAAACCAGAATCGGAAAAAGTAACAGGCTATTGTACTCTATTAAAAGTACAGTTACTTTGTTTAAAATTAAAATGAATAGAAGTACGGTTTCTGGGCTATACATTTGCTCAAGTAAAAGTTAAAAGTATACAATTTAAAGTTTACTTAAAGTGCTGAGTTTTGAGTAGCTACCGTGGAGCTGTACAGTAAAATATGATCTTTCCTAGTTGGCAATTACAGCATGATAATATTGATCTCCAACCTGGTTGTTCAGGTAGTCACACCTTCTAAACAAGGTCAAATGCAACAGTTATTTTGGGAGGGGATGCTCTGTGCTTCTGGCCATCATGTGTGGTCACTCATACAATTAGCCATTTTCATGCTGTTGACAGAAAGAAAGCCCTGATCCTCCACATTCTAACTTTCAGGGATTTTTTTACTTAGTAATGGATGATTTTTAAAATACAGTGAAGTACAAAACTACTCAATTGAAGTAGTTTGAGTAAATATGATCAGTTACTTCCACCCCTGCTTAAGATGTAATTTAAAATGAGATATAGAGAGAAAGATTATTTTTAAGTATTTGCCACAAGCCAGTTCCTTGGAGAACAATGAATCTGTCAGAATGGTAAACTCCAGCAAACTATCTCAATCCTAACCAGGAGGTGTAATTTATTTTTTACCTTTAAGGTGCTGTACAAGAGGTTTTGTGCAACTTTTGATTATTAAAAAATGAATAAATTACCCAATTTGTGGTGCATTCCTTGGTCCTATATTATTGTGATGTTAAAACAGGTGTCAGTATTATGTGATTTTTACTCGCGTCATATCAAACTTTAATCTTGTGGTATCCCCAATATAACAGGTTTCCTGTAACAGAATTTTAATCAAATGATATAGCTGTCGTAATTCAAATACTGATTTATGAAAGTGCAAATACCTCTTCAGTCAGTCTCACATTAACAATGAAGACGCTTTAAATTCTGTCTTTAAATATTGTACAAAGTGATTATTTTAACCATGTTTTGTCTTTTATTTCCCTCAGATTTTCCTTTTCTTCCGTAAGAAATACCTTTGATAAACAGCAGAGTGTCCAGTGCTTCTTTCACATAGCATCTTTTCTCTCCTGTTCTTTTTCAGAGCGAGCTACCGGAGGCAGAGCAAGACAATGGAGGATCCACAGAGTCTGTGAAAGAGCAAGAGATGAAGTGGACGGACCTGGCCCTGCAGAGCCTGCATGAAAACACACCGAGCACTGGGAGCTAATAAGACTCGGCTGGATTAAGACTTAAGTGTGAAAATGCATACATATGGATCCTGGATTTAGACAAAATTTGAACTTTATTTGGCATCGTTTTGAAGAAAGTGTAGTTTTGGATAAACTGTGAATAATGCATTTGGATTCACTTTATTTTGTATTCTTTATAAATAAAAAATAGCTTGGTATTTAAGTGAATGGAAGATTTTCCCTCTGGCAGTCACGCTCTGTAGACACAAAAATGTATTTCTTTACAAGCTGCTATACATATCCATGCTATGCAGGATGGATGAAAACAGGAACATAATTTATGCAGGTTAGGAAGAAAATGGCGAGCTTCAGAGCATTTTATTAGGTAAAACAACTTAAGGTGATGTAATGTGGAAAAGTTGTGTAGAAGGGTTAAATGATCAGGCTTTATCCTGGGACATACTCCCCTGGATTTTTTTTAATTTATTTGTTTAATTTTCTGCTCATCGGGCAGTGCACTTTCTCGAGCTTTCCTTTATACAAATTTAGGTTTAAAAGGCAAAAAAAAACATAATTTAGAGCTAGCATTCTTCTTAAAATATCTAATTATTATCAAATTTATCTCAAAGTTATTTGCCATTCTGAAGCCATGCTATTTGTAAAAAAAAAAAAAAAAAAAAACAATAATTTAGTTTAAAATGTGGGGTTTAAGATGTCAATGTATTCATGAAAAGGCAGGAATTATAATATATTTAATAGGTAGGTTAAAAAAGGAATGATGTTGTTAGTTTGGTTACAAGGAGGAAATTTCCATGCTGTGATTAGCAGTTATTTTATTATCATCCATTTCATTTTGCATTTAGCAATCATAAAACATCTGTGGCTTTTGAGAAAACGTTAGTGGCTTAATTTCCGTAACCCGCCCCTTGGCAATTGATTTCATTCTTGTTTTTGTAGCTGGACTCAGTGTAGTTTAGTGTTGTTTTTAGGCATTTCTGATCTTCTAACGGTACATTTTAGGACAGCTTGACTGTGGCAAATATCATTCTGACCATTATTGAAGACGATTACACACATTGATTTGTGTAAATCTGAAATAATTTGAAAAGTTGCTATGTTGCCTGGAGGAGCAGGACCATGTTACAGATTCTGAAAGTTATTTCACCTGTTCCAGGTCTGACTCTTTAAAACCACTGTATTTTTCTAACCAACGGCTGCCTGTCTGTCATCCAATTTAGCTCTCTTGCTTGTAAACATCCTGCCATGGCTCCCTCTGCTCCTCACTTAAACTGAAACAAGCTGTTTTGTAGGGAAAGCCAGAGTCCACACTGTGCTATAACAGAAGGGAGGGACCACACATGACAAAACCTATGGACAAAACAAATGCAACACACTGTGCTGCACTGTTATTTAATTCTGATTATCTTGTTTTCATGATTGTGTTACAGAAAATGAAACTTGATCAATTGTCCATCGCTGTAATACCAAAGCTATTCTTTATGTTTTCTGTTACACATTAGAGTAACAGTCCATCATCACTTTCTTTCTATAACAGACAAATGAGCCTGCAGTTCTTCTTCACTGGGTTTTTGCAGCCTCGGTCATCAGCTTGCGTATGTGGTCGTACGGCCCATTCCCCAGTAAGGCTGATGGATATCGGTAGGAGCCTCCCAGACGATCCCAGAGCGTGAAGTATTGACCGTAGTTGTAGTTGAAGTAGAGGTGATGGTCTACGTGATGAGCAGCACCATTGATCAGATGAATCAGGGGTCCAGGGATGCGGTAGTCTCCATCATGTATGGAAATGGTCCATATGTTGACAAAGATGAAGAGTGAGAGGTAGACTACCTGCAGTGTAGAGAGCCCAAGCATCAAAATAAAGTTTGGATGCAGACTAATTAACGTGGTAGAAATGTGGATTACTTTGTTTTTCTACACAACCTTACAAATATCAGTCAAAAAAAACTTTCCCTCACATTTCTCAACCTGAAGGCATTATTTTACTAACAACATATTCACAAAAATGCAGTGAAATGTGTTGTCATGAGACAACAGAGAGAGACAGGAAAAGCAGCACCTTGTGCAGGGGGAAAATGAAAGGGTAGAGATGATAGGGTAAGCTCTGCAGAAAGCCGTCGACAGGATGGAAGGCATGGCTGGCAAAGGGTGTAGGGATCTTGAAAATGTGGTGCTGCTTGTGTAAGTGCTGTGGAGGAAAAATGCAAATGGTTTTATATTAGGACTGTTCAAGTGAAACAGGCAGAAAGAAAACGAGCTCTACAGGGAATCCAAGCTGGAATAAGATTATAAGGAACCATTTCATGATAGAAAAGATGATGTGTTTTCTTTAATCTCTTATTTATTTCATGTGAATGAGCCCATTTCTTCTCAGTTGGCATTGCCTCAGATTTATGAAAATTTCCCTAATTCCATCAATCATCAAACTTTGTTTATAAAGCACCATTCATACAAAGCAATGTACTACAAAGTGCTTTGCAAAAAACAAGCAAATAAAAGGAAAACCAAGTCATTAATCCCTCTAACCCACCCCGCAATCCATACACAACATTATTTTTAAAAAGTCATACATAAAAGACTGTGAGAACAGGAATTTACGTACTGATCTTGAGATACATAATGAGGAAACACAGAAGGTTAAAGTGTAGAATAAAATATTGTGAAATGAAATAGAATAAAAGGTGTTAAAATATGAATAAAACACTAAAAGGTAACTCAGTGAAATATGCTAAAATTAGAAAATAAAATAATTACTAAGAACTGGGTAAAAAAAAAAGAGGATGAACTACTAAAAGACCATTCTGAAATTAAGATAAAATAAGATCAAATTTAAATTGCTATAACAGAATAAAATTACATTATAGAATTTAGCCAGACTAATAAGATGGTCACCAAATTTCACTACGTTCTTCTAAAACTGACAAGAAAACGAGAACAAATAATTTAGGGGAGGAGAGAAAGAGCCCAATTTAAGCACAAAGGGCTATTTGATAAATGTTTTAACCCACAGAAATTTTTTTAGGTCTGTATTCAGTTTAACAGCATGTCCCAACAGCAAATAAGAGCATCGTTGACAAAATCAGCCTGATCACAGTGAGTCTCCTGAAAGCCTGTGAGCATTGCAGCTTGAACAAGCTCAATACAGTGCAACATGCTTGCACCGTTCCTATTTTCCTCTCTGTTATTCAGGTTGAGATGGGGAAGAAAGCAAGAAACGGAGAGACGACAAGGCGGCAGGAGTGTCTAAAAATAATATTTTCTTGCACTATTCTCACTCAGAGCTTCTTAGCTTACTTAACAAAGTGGAGATAGTTGTGCAGCAGTGGCAACTGTCCATGTTTGAAATGCTTTGCTCCAACTTTTGTCAATGGAGGCAAAACTATTTAGTTCACTCACTGTAAAAGGCTCATCAATACAAAGTGCCAAACTTCATTTTTCCTAATTCAAAATAAAGCGCCAGATGTCATATTATCTACAAGGGGAGCCTGAAATTCACAGGGCAGAAAATTACATTTTTAATGGATGCTCTGACACAGTTAGGATGTGTTTCAACAGCAACTGCAGCTAAGGGACAGGGAGCAGAGGTCATTTGTGATGATACTAGCTGTTAAGAGTTCGTAACCACATCTTCAATTGAAAATAGACAGCATATTACATGTTAAAAAATAAGAACTATATACCCAATTCGAACATGATACCACCAAAATGTTTCAAAATAGTTAAGACAGAGGCATCAAAACAGTGTGAAAGTATATAATGCTTTAAATATACAGATGGATCATCCTGTGGTTAATAAATTTAAGTGGTGTTGGGCTAAAAAGTGTTGTTTACAGAGGAGGGGGTGCAAGAGACAAGTAAAAACAACCCTGTCCCAACATTTTTGAAACATGTTGCTGGCATCAAATTCAAAATGGACTCATAATTTTCCAATTTTCAATGACATTTTCAACATAAGTATGTTGTCGCTATTCCTTAATCAGTATTGGTTGAACTATCATCATGTTCCATTTTTATTAGCATGTACACAGTGTCCCAGCTTTTTTAGGAGATGGGGTTTGTTTAAAATGATCTGACTTGATTTTACATAATAAGTAAAAGCTGAGTTGTAAAGGCCATTATGCAAATGAAAAAATGAGCATTGTTTTCAATTTCATTTATGTTTATACAACCTTACTGCAGTGACACAGTGATCTTTGAGCTGTTTTTTTTTTTTATTCCAAACAACTTCTGCTGCCCCTTTTAACTGTATTAATACATAAAATAACATAAACTTAGTAAGCCACTGCCTGCTGGTGAAAGCAGGTTAATAACAGCAGCTATACTGCATTAAAACAACATTGTTGGCTGTTAAATAAATGACAATGAGCCCCAAAGATTCTTAAAGGCTTTCAATGTGCATTTAAGGGGTAGAAGAGTCAGGAGATGATCCTTTGTGTTTCACTGTTTCTCTCAAAGCATCGAACAGAGATGCTTTCAGAACACTAGAATTAGGCCGAAGCTCACCTTGTAAATGTTCTTATGGTGCATGGAGCGGTGGATCCAGTAGATACACATGTCTGTGAAAAACAGGAAACCTGCGATGCTCAGAAATATCCCGGGCCAGCCTGAAATAAAACAAACCAGATAGGCAAATGTTTTCATCGGGAGAAAGGATTTTACAACTTGTTTTAGAAAAGTAAAAACTTAATTAATTAACTTTTAATTCAGATATTTCAGTAAATATATACATATACAGTATATAAAAGGAGTAAAAAAGCATCAAATATAAACATAAAAAAATCATAAAACCTTCAGTGTCTTATACATAAGGTATAATAAGTTCATTAACATAGCAGACATACAGGGTGGGTGCCTATTCTACCAACTGAGTAGCTTATGTAGCTGCTGACAGTAATACTGGTAGTTCAGACCCAGGTTCTGCTTTTTTAATCTCCAGGTAGTGAGAGCACGGTAAACATTACACATGTTGTAAAAGTAATATTATGCTTGAAATATGAAGCTGCACATAACATGAAAATAATCGCTGTGGGTCACAGAGGTGAACCTGGGGAAGAGGTAAAAAGATGCTTTTATTTTGAAGGACATACTGTATGTTAACCAATGCTGTGGGTATGCAGTAGTTGGTCAACACTCAGAGTAAATGTTAGAAATGCATTTTAAGGTTTTGCATGGGCAGCACCTTCAACCTCCATGACAGAGAGCTTCTTACCACTGCTTATTGTTGCTAGGCTAGGAAGGCTGTGAAAATTGACTTTAAAGATTATGCTACTTGTGTACCAAGCTCTTAATGGCCAGTTCATCAAAGACATGCTTACAAGCAGGCCTGCCCACAGAGGTGACTGGGCCCCTTAAAAACTGAGAGAACGTGTCCTCCCCATATTGTGATTTATTAATGAAGTCAGTTTTTGTGTGTTGGATAAGTATAGCATTGATGGGCTAAAAGTTCCTGCATGTTAGAGATGACAAGTGTGTCAACTGTACTTTTGAACCACTTTTTCCCTCCATTATTGCCACACTTTTGCCACTTTTCACCCATTTTGCACCACTTTAGGAAATTAATTCTAGTTTTATCCCGTTTTTGCCCTTTTTCACCTATTTTTGCCACTTTTGTCTCTTTTTTCCCCTTAATTTCATTTTTTGCCCCTTTGGGCCGCTCTACCAAATTTGCCCATTTCCTCATACTACTTCTGCATCTTTAGCCTTTTTTCCCATTTCATGTCCATTTTTTGCTACATTTTGCCAACTTCTTTAACTTTCAGCCCAATTTTTGTCACCTTGTACCCTTAAAGCCAATTGGTATCTCCTGTTAACAGCTTTTTCCCATTTCTACAACTTCTTTTTAACACTTTTTCTAACATTTTTGCCACTTTCAGCCCTTTATTGCCATTTTGAAAATAAAATAAATAAAATTTAACCCATTTATGCTTTTTTAAAACTATTTTAATCAGTTCTTTCCACTTTTTTATCTTTTTCGGTTGCTTTTCACAATTATTCTATTCTATTCTTTACCAAAAAAAATTGTCTCAGGTTCTTCTTTAATTTCTGGCATCCTTATGTTTGTGCACATTATTGCCTTGCTATGAAGTCTGACATTACTTTCCTAATCATTTAGTTCAATGTGCCCATCCACATTTTTAACATCACTAATAAAAAGGTCATGTGTTTTATGACAGAGGGTTTACATTTTGAAAAAGGCCATGTTGTGCTCTAGCATAAATAAAGAATATTTTTTGTTGTTTTGATAAGAGTGGTTGTTATTCAAGTTAAAAACAAAAAATAATATCACAGTTTTACTTTACAGTCTGTCATACAAATCATACACTAGCTCAAACTCTCAGGTATACAGGTAGACCTTTTGACCATTAGATGTATATATTCAAAAGCAGGGGAGGCTGTTTTTCAGTTTTTATGCCTCGAGTAAATGGAATAATGTTCCCAAAGACCTGAGATGAGCTCCAACATTAGATACTTTAAAAGTATTTAAAACCAGTTGAGAACAACTGCTCTACATTACTTAAAAATAATTACATCATCTTAATTGGCTAATTCTGCTTACACAATAAAGGGATTTGACTCCAGTTTTCTCTCCACATGCACAGATTAAAAAGTAAATATTATAAATAATAACTGAAAATTCAAATTGACATTTTAAATGATACATGCAAGTCTGTGTGTACACAAGCAATTCACAGGGTGCTGAATAAACACAACCAAGAAAGATACGATTATGTGGCAGTTACATGAGGTAGATGAGCTCTCCATTGTTAAAGCCATAGAATCATTGTGCATGATCTGAAGGTTAGGGGTTATAAGGAGGAGTTAAACATGAAGTTCTCACCCAGAGAAGAATCACCGATGTTGTCATAAAGTTTGCTGTAACCTCTGACCTCCCAGAAGAAGAGCAGCACTGTGGGGAAGCTCATCCAGAAGATGGAGGTGGTCCCTAACTGGATCTCCTTTCTCACCTGGTTCTGTCAATCAATCAAAGACATAGAGTTAAGATAGAATCAAATTACATTGAAAATCAAATTGGATAAATCAATTTCCTATAAAATGGGAGATAGGTTTATGGCCATGAATTTATCTTTTGTTTGCTGTTTTGTTGTTTCTCTTGTCCCTGTCTTCTTTTTGCTTTTCTCCACCCCTATCTCTCCTTCTAGTCCTGTCCAACCCCTGTGCAGCTTCGGCAGAGAGCTGTTCAGCATGCTGCAGCCTGCTCGAAAGTCCTGCCCATTAAAGGGAAGGTTAATGACGCCATTGTAGCGAGGCTACTGCTAGCACCGTGCTCATAACTGCGGCTATGAATTGGATTAAATTCTGACAGGATGTGTGGCCCACTGAAGAGCTTACCTTGATGAACTGTGGATGTTTCATGAGCTTGTGGTCAAACACACAGTAGAAGCTGAGAACTCCAAAGCCCAGGTAAATCAGCTGCCCTCCCAGGTGTGTCACCACCCACAGGCTGATGATCTGACGCAGAGCCCAGTCTTCAGGCCATGAGGCCGGGTAAACGTATGGAGTGAAGACATGACTGTCTGCGACGTTCAGCACATGATCCATGGCAAACTCTTTAAGGAAAAAACAAAATAATCCCAATCTTCCTGAATGTTTCCTGCCACATTCATGCACAAATTCAGCCTACTCTATACAGAAATGTTACAGTTGTTAGCAAAAAAATTCCAATCAGTGTGTCCCAAATTGCATACTTCTTTACTAAACAGAGTACACAAGTGCACACTGTGCATTCACACTGAGAAGTGCACTCAAAAGCAGTATAATGTTGGCGCACTGAAAACTGTCCAAGAATTGAGTGAGGAATGATGGGCACTTTGCACTCTCAATGAATGCCATATGGGTGACATAGCAGATGTATTGCATTGGGTTTTTGATCTAAAAGCAGGAAAACTTGAGAACAACAACACTGAATATAACTTAACTTAATTCTATAACTATTTATATGGTTTCTAAGAAATTCCACAAACCTTTCTTTATGGGTTTTTTAAAAAGCTTGTGAAGATTTCAGGTCCTTGCTGAATCATTGCTGCTGAACTGACCTGCTTTAGGACAGAGATAGTCGTCCAAAGTGTGTCAGCATTCCTGGAAAGAAGACGAGTCCTCCTTCCTCCACACGCAGCGTGTTACCAGCATATGATTTGTGAGAGAAAATACACAGCCGGTTTTCGTAGAGAGTCCACTGATGAATCGCATGTTGCTGGTGTAAATTTACTTTGCATTCCAGGTTTTCCAAAAATTAAATATGACTATGTTTGTCTGAAGGATTCAGAGGGAAAGTCTTCCTCTCTTAATTAATCTGAGTCAGTGTGCATGCTGAGGGGATTCACAGACACTTAGACATGTGAGTTTGCTGGAATAAGATCCCAGCATGCTCAGCAAATAACAAGGAGCTCAGTGACAGCAGGACACGGTCTTCAAGTCTGATCTGATGGAGTTAAAACAAAAAAATATATGACAGCTTATAAGAACTGCATTCGATTCAGACTAACTGGATGTTATTCATCATAAAACTATTCAACGTAACATTTAGGCCAAACAAGAAAACAGACAATCCATTGAATTCATTAGGCACATTCATCTTATGTCATTAGAAGTAGCATATGCCACAAAGGCTTGCATTACCCTTTCACCTTCTATCTGTTCTGAGCAGTATTAGAAGCTTTGCATGGAAGGACAGTTAATTTTCTGCAGTGCACGCCCCTCTCCCATGCCTGGTATTAGAGATCAGATTCCCTCTTCACTGTTTGCCCTTTAAACACACCACACGTTCCCATCCAACACAAGCTATGACACACAAACCCCTCAACAACATGCACACTGCAGCCCCAGCAAATTCACATTATGAATTCAGAAAATGAGGTAAGCTGTAGGCCAGAAAACATTCATGGTATTTAATGTTTCTATTCCTTTGAATTGAAAGCCTTTTAAATGTTTCAAACCAACCTGAGTGTCTCGGCCTGGAGCATATCATGTCATCAAGATGTTTTTTTTTTCAGTCAGCAGTGGTTTTGGCCATGGATGCCATTTTTCCCAGTCTTTTTCCTAAAGTTCAGTCATGAACTCTGACCTTAACCAAGTCAAGTGAGGCCTGCAGGTCTTTAGATGTTGTTCTGGGTTCTTTTGGGACCTCCTGGATGACTCGTCAATACGCTCTTTGAGTCATTTTGGTTGGCCAGCCACTCCTGGGAAGGTTTACCACTGTTCACAGTTTTCACCATTTGTGTATAATGGCACTCACAGTGGTCCACTGGAGTTCCAAAGCCTTAGAGATGGCTTTGTGACCCTTTCAAGACTGATAGGTTATCAGTGGCTTTGTTTCTCATCTGTTCTTGAACTTCACTTTGTCAGACAGGTTCTATTTAAGAGATTTCCTGATTCAACAGGTCTGGATGTAGCTAGTGAAACAGAACCAAGCTTTCCAAATAATGTGGTTAATCACAGTTCATTCATGACTAAACAAGGGGGGCAATTACCTTTTCAAATAGCACCAGGTAGGTTTCAATGTATTTTATTCCCTTAATAAATTAAATAATCTATTTAAAAACTGCGTTTTGTATTTTCTTTAGATATCTTTATCAAATATTCTTCTTTTGGATGATCTGAAACATTACAGTGTGACAAATACACCAAATAATAACAATCAGATTCAAGAAAGGTGCAAAAACTTTGTCACGGCACTGTATACAACGACGCAACAGTTTTATAGAACATAGCACTGCTATCTGAGGCAGCACTGGTACTGGCTATACTGGAGGCCAAAATTAAAGGCATGTTTGGAAAAATGAATCTGTTATTTTAAAAGATTTGTCACCCTCAGCCTACGTAGCTTTCTTCATTTTTATCTCTGCATCCTCTCTATTTTTCTGGGACCCCATCTTCTCTCAGCTAGCATTGCTGTATAAATATTCAGTTTTACTTCTGTCTTCATTTGACCAGTTCACTCTCACTATCACAAGGGATCACAGAGAAAGTATCTCTATTAAAGCATAATCTTAAATGTCTTCATTGATAATCTTTTTAAATTAAAAAAAACAGATTAGAAGTAAGTATCATTGGCATTGTTCCCCAAATAATGAGGCATTCTGAGTTGCCAAAAAGGCCCATAATTCTGGCTTTTGTTCAGAATCCTGGTGGCCATTCAGTCACTGCAAAGTACATTAAAATGCATGAAGGTCCTTTTTGAACCACTTAAGCTTGGGCTATTAATGCTAAAACTACAGTTTCTTAAAATTTATGACATATGATGGTATCAGAAACATGTTTTTTTTTTTTTTTTTTACCTGGAATATGAAATGACTGCAATATACAATTACACAGAAATTGCAAGGAAACAGTCTCTCCAGGTCATTTTTGACCTGCTTAATCATTTAAGGCCGTGATTTTCAAAGTGTGAGGCGGGTCTTGCCTGAGCGGTTGCCACAGGATTTGAGGGAGGCATGGAACCATAAATTACAAGAAGGTAATTCTATCAACTAACTTCTGCAGTGTATGGGGCAAATTGGACAGATTTATAGTTAATGTAGAGTTAACTATTAAAGTTAGGAGGTTTGAAGGTTTTATTTATTATCATATACCCAGCCCACATGGGCTTATATGACACCAAGAATTCAAACAAAACCAGGATCAGAGTGCATGGTAGTTCTCCCATCATTATAGAACAGAAAGGAAGATGGAGACAAACTAAAAATTAGTTAAAGAAACTATCTTGTCTTCTTAGTATGGATTTTCCTGCTTTGGACCTGACGATGCCTATTGGCCACAGTGTTTAATTAGCAAAGATGTATAAGCCAGTGACAGAGGCTATGTAAACCCTGGGGTCATACTGAGACAAAAACACTAAGTCTAGTGTCCAAATTGGAATATTTCAACAAGAAGAAGAGGGAATTTTGGTCACTGATGTTAACTGAGACATTTAGCTCTGTGAACACTGAGACAGCCTCTGCAATTGTAGGTTTTTGGCTCAGACAATGATCAACATCAAGTACCAGGTAAGGCTGAAGGTGGAGGAGGATCTGCTGTCATGCAATCCTGCATCAACTGCATCGATGCAAACTCATAGTTCCCACTAAATTAGAGCGCAGAGCATAATAATCAGGAGGTATTGGCAAAAAGTGCTCTATTGAAACTAAGAACTTATTGACTGTGAAAAATGGATGTTTAAAAACATGTGCAGGCAAAATATAAAAATATAAAAATGTTAAAATAAAGATGCTTAAAGATGAGGTGTAAATGTTTGAAAATACAGTTGTTTAATTCATATGTATGGTGGTGGGGGACCACGGAAAAATGACTTTCTCTTGAGGGAGGCTCACTTTCCCACTCTTTGAAAACCCCTGATCTAAGGGTTACATAATTCAAATGCAGGATGGATCAGTACTGTTCATATCCTCCTATAGAGGAAGCTCTCTATAAAGATGCAGATGTCTCCCTCTAGAGTTCAATAACAGAAACAACACCCCCATGTTAAATTGGCAGTGATGGATAATAGATTAGTTTTTTGTGCTGTTTTCTCAACAGGCACAAATATCACTCAATCACTGCCGATTAGATCCTTGAAAAAATGAGCAGCTTGAGTAAACGGCTAAATATAAACACATTAGTAAGAAAAATCTGTAATCAAGATTTCCTGAGCTTAATCAGTGTTCTGAAGAGTTTCGCATTCATTAAAGCTTGGTCCAAACACTTCACTAATCACCTGCTGCACTCTCCAAAATCCTCTTCAAACCCTTGAGCACCAGATAAGTCTCTCTTTGAATGATTACCCAGTCTGTAATTATGTTTGTTAAAACAATCAGAAAGATGATTGTAAAATCAGAAATTAGGAGGAATGAGTTCAGGCTACATGGACTTGATGTTGAAGTTGAAACTTTGACACCTAATTATGACTCCGTTTTCAGACAACTTTTCTCAAGTCATGATGTTTTGTTTCAATAGACTTATAGACCTTTATCTATCTTCTTCTTTGTCATCCTCCTGGTTAGGAGGTTTATTTTTCTCATCCATGTGACATCTTCTTTGCTCAAATTCAGAAGAGCATTTTAAGGTTGTATTTAAATGGCAGGAAAAGAACAAGTGAGTCTTCATGCACTTTTTATCATTTAAAAGTAACAATATGTAACTTTTCCACCCTAAAATTGTTGTTTTAAAGGCACTCTAACAGTACTATAACTTTGAACAGGAAGAACACTCTCCACCTCATTTCCACAGAGTGCCTGGTTGCCTGATTTCAGCACTGTGTAACTTTTGCAGAGGGCTGCAGCCCATTTAGCTTTATGGCTCTAGTCTACACACCAGCCTGCTGCTAAAAAGAAGCCAGTTAACCCATCTCAGTCCTGTTTGAGGCAATATCTAAGAGACAGAAGACTACTGTAATGGATGAAGCTGAGAAGAGAAAAAGAGATTGTTACTGAGCAAGACACAAATATTTCAAGGTGAACAAGTTATGTTATGTTGCTTTAACATTTACTCTTGAAGACATTGTGGTCTTTAATTCAATTAACAGTTAAAACACTGGGAATTTAACTGTACAAAGACATGGCAGTGTTAATAATTCCATTTGCTGTCACTTGCCTTTATTGTACTATTTTGATAGTGTAAATATTAGTATGAGTTTCCACTGTGGACACATTAGCACCCTCTACTGTAGACTTGAATGCATTACTCTGTATCTTGTTGCCAGTCTGCAAGATCCCACATGCACAACTATTATTATTATTATTATAGTTATTATCATAGTTATTATAGAGTTCTATATAGTTTAACGCAAGCAAATCTATCTTCTGCACACCAGAAATTAAGTTATTTACAAAACTATCCCATGATTAGGAGAATGTTCTGCATCATGCATCTTTTCCTGCCAGTGTCCCTTTAGGGGCCCCATAGGTTATATGCACAATTTGTGAAGCTATGGAATTTACTATTTAAAATGCCAACAAATCTGAAGATAACTATGGCAGAAAGGATACAGCTTTACCAAAGACAGAAAGACAGAAAAAACATAAATTTTTTATTTATTAACATAAGTAAGTTCTCATGGTACAGGGTCCATTTTTTACACTCATCTTTTTTTCTTTTTACATTTATCTGTCATTACACTCAGCCCATGCACTTACCAGAAAGAGTTGGGGCTTTTGAGAAATCATCCGGAGCTTAACCTCTGCCAGCTAACCCTTCCCTCTGCCTGAGGATGTCATTAAGTACTATGAGATAATAAAGAGAGGGCAGCCTTCAAATCCTTACATTAAAAAAGAAGATTTATTCCAAAGACCAATTTGGGACAACACAGTCTAACTGCAACAGAGTTATTGTCTCTTGATATTTTAGGAATGGATTTTCTTATTTAAAAGATGCATTGCATAATATTTAACCTTATTGGTGTGTTGTTGACCCAATTTGGTAAAAAATTAAACATTGCATTCACAAATAGTTCTATCTAAATAAGTTTAATCACCTTAGTATATAAAATAGGCTTCTATTTATACATAGCGGGGGTCTATGAGTCCACTATCATGAATCTTTGCATCTTGCATGTTTTTAGTACCACAAAAAGGACCAAATAACAGAAACCCATTTTTTAAATGCCACTGGTTGCAACGGTTACTGCCAGAAGTGCGCATTGCAATCTCGAATCTCAACGTTGGATGTTGCTAATATGCCCCAATTTTGCACACGGCACCTTTAAATTCTGAAGAAAATGTTCCTGAATGTTTCTCACATCAGTGCACAATAACAGCTTCCATCACACAGAAACATCTGATAAGCTCAGAAATCTGATTTTCAATGAAATATTTCTTCTCACATATAGAAAAATAGTTCGATTCAATTTGTTAGTGGCTGACAAGGCAAAAAGAGAGTCAATTAAAGGATTTTAAGGTCAAATAGACAGTTTACCAAAACTGGCCCATTTACCTGAATTCAACCCACCTCCGTGGATTTCTGATCTTTGTACAGTTTCAACATTGGCTGAACCCCACATGACCACAGAACAGCTATTTAGCTATATAGTCTTAGGGTTTTTTATAAAGGTCATAGTATAAGTCAACAACACTTTCACATTCATAACGACTACTGTAGCTTAATACCCTACTACTCTCATGAAAAAGCTCATTATATTTATTTCTTTCTAAATGTTCTGAATCTTTTTTTTCATGAGTGTTCGAGACGTTTCTTCAAAGTTGCACTCATCTCTAACCATTTCACACCCGTGACACTCACAGATTGACTTGTGTCACATCCTTTAATGAGTCAGCCCTTTATGTCCTGACATACCGGAATCATTTAAGTGGAAAAACACAGCCGGACTGTGGCGGGCGCAAAAGGACAAAGCTGCTTCAGGCTACAAAACATACGCTCGTAAATCAGAGAACGGTGAATGAAAATGGCAAGAAGAAGGAAATTGGAGCTGAAATACATAACAAACGAGCGCGGGTCTAAAAACCATCCTCTCAAATGATAGCTGTGATGTTCGTCGCCGAAATGAGCATGTCCTCGGTCCCCGTTGGATTTAAAAATGTTGCGTTTTATTTTAGTAGACCGCCACGTTCAGTTTCGTCAGGATATATCTTTAGAGAAATTGCTTCAAAATGTTGCACATTACCTCCGGGACATCAAGAAACAACATGCCTCAAAAATAAACCCAAATAAAAGCATAAACACTCAGTGATCATCTCACTCGATCCGTGAGTGAGACATTTCCGACGGTAGACGGTACGTAAAGGCATCATATTACAATAGCCTATTTAGATGGGTTTGCTCACGAGCGTCGACTGAAGCGGCCGAGTGCAGTGCGGCGGGAGGAAATAAAAAACAACAACAGGCTGAAGTGTGTTTGTACCGTGTGCACAGACCCACAAATACAGAAACACATTAGCTTAAGGGGAAATGTACATAGGCACGTGCTGTGGGGAAAAAGCAGATAAACCGAGAGCAAACACCGTAAAGAGATTTTTTCTTAAATAATTTTTAAATATTACGGGGATCTCTAGTATGCAAGGCAACAAAGCAGGAGATACAGCAGTAAATACTACAAATGTCAATAAGTCAATATAAGACCTCTAACGATTGTATAGTAGATTGGTGGATAGCAGATATAGTAGTTAAAAGGATCTTATATCATATAAACTAAAAGGATCTTAATGTATATTGATGTTTTCTTTAATTCTGAAATCATTAGCATATCTAAATTTACCATAAACAGCCGATAACTGACATTCAAAATAAAAGAAAGCAAATAATTATCATAATTATAAAGAAAATTTAAGCATTAAAACAGTGGATCATTAAAATTGTAACATTAAAGCTGAGGAGGACAAATATGGAGTTTAAAATTTAGGAAAAAAACCGTGTTTCCCCCCTAAACTCCTAATTGAAGCCCTATTCAAAAATACAATAAATAATTAATCAATACAAAACACTGAATATATAAAAACAAATAACAGAAAGACTGTTTTGATAATAATAATAATAATAATAATAATAATAATAATAACAATAGTAATAACGATCATAATAATTATGATTACAATAGTTGTACACGTTTTCCTTTATTGCTTCAAAAGAGCATATCGCTGCCCAAAACCTTGTTCCATTCTTATGATTTTTCATTCGTTCGTAAATCAGTGATACTGGCCACCCTTTTAATACTGTCAAATGGTTTTAACAAAATATAAAGCAACAAAAAGTGTCGAAAAAGATGCTGATTATGACCATTAAGTGTTAAATATTTGAAAAAAAATATGTTTTTTTTTCTTATTCCCTAGAAAAGTGGGGATTTTGGAGATAGGAAGTTTTGGCCCCACACCAGCGATGTATTAAAAATATTTTCAATATCAGTCAAAAATACTGAACACTTTTATTTTCAGCGTTTATCATTGGGTTGTTCGTGTCATCATCCTTTAACAGTGTACAGTATCTACTTTAAACGTCATTGCTTACATTTTCCACTCATTCTAACCTAGGAAGTTAGATTAAGGCTATGAATGTCTCATAAAGATCTTGCACACGATTTTCCTTTTAGATGTGCAAATCTGTGCGCAAACTGCACGTGAATGATCGATCCGTGTTCAACGCGCTTCAACAGGTGTCTTTTTGTTGATTTCTGCCTTAAAATTCAATTCCACACGTTTTTTCCCCAGTGCATTAACTCTTTATGACACGGAACACTTAAAGAGTTTATTCTAAAGACAGGCGGAAGCTGTAAGTGGCATCTGAGGCCCCTATTCCCTGAAAATTCAAATTATTCTGCATGAACCTCGCTAAACTGTGTCCCACATACAGACAAACAACAATGATGTTTTTCTCCGTGTACACATGGTAATTAATTCGGTGTTTGGCGTCCCTAAGGTGAATAATGGAATTCCAGGGATCTTATGTAATTACAGACAACACGCCAGCTCCTCCTCGCCTGGGAATCTCTCTGTTACTGCTCCTAGAACTACTCGTGTGCATAAACCTCTTTGTCATACCCACTACGTGTCTGCGTGCAGCGTGACAGCCGGAACTTTGCACCCGGTACTGTTGTTGTCAGGACGCTATAAAAGAGCCGCCCCCTTCTCTAGCAGACACAACACTGACTCTACTGAGATAGAAGAGATCTCCACTGCTTCTCACGAAGAGACATCAGCATCAACTGAAAAATGGACCCTTGCGAGTGCTCCAAGAGTAAGTCTTCTTTGAAAATATTCCTGTTTTTTTCCCCACATATTATCAGACTCCTTGTCTCTGGCGGGGCTAATGTGGCTCACCTGGCTCATTTTCTGTTTCTAGCTGGAAACTGCAACTGCGGTGGATCCTGCACCTGCACAAACTGTTCCTGCACTAAATGCAAGAAGAGTAAGTCTGATAACACTCTTAATAAGATACGTGTAAGGTTGAGTTAAGTGCTTACAGCTGCAGCAGATTGAGAGTCATTAACCTTTTTAGGCCAAAATTCACTCCAAACTAAGCAACATTGTTCTTGTAACATCACTATAGTTAATCACGTTTGTTTAAATTGCTGCACTTGGTTGAATTTTGCAGCAGTTGTGTAAATCCACTTTTTTTTTGGGTGAAAGTCTGTAGGCCTCTGATCAGGTGACTTTGATTTGTGTAATTGCCTGCACCTTGCAAGGGCATTGAACTCTGCTAAGGTATAGTTAACTTTCATAAGATTCAGCCTCTGTCTGTAATGGCCTCATGCTTGAATGTAGTGTGTATTTGAGCTTCATATGTGAGATCATAGCACAGATGCTGGACTGCTGAGTTGTCACTAATGAGCTGTATCTCTTTGTGCAGGCTGCTGCTCATGCTGCCCATCCGGCTGCAGCAAGTGCGCCTCTGGCTGCGTGTGCAAAGGGAAGACATGCGATACCAGCTGCTGTCAGTGAGGTGCCTGATCAGCCGTCCTCTGCCCTTGTGATGGCGCCTTTTGGATGCACTCTGAATCGATTACTGTTGTCTTGCACTAACAACTGTTAACATTTTGTACATGTCTTTGATGTTGAAATAAATTTCTCTAAGTGCACTTTTCTCCTGTTTTGGCTTGGTTTGTGAAAGCAGCAATAGAAGAACTTTGGCAACTACAGGATGGAATCATGCAACCAAGGATACACTCAACAGCAGGCTGCTTGGAAAGCTTTTAATCTTTTAGACTCCTTCAGTTATGGCACTCTTTTCATGAAAGATTCAGTGAGTTGGAGCTGGGGCATCAGTCTGGTCTAAAAGTGTCCATGCTAGAAGGGTTAGGATTGAACTTCCATTGTAGAATCTAGCATCACAATATTCAAATGTAGAGATCCCACCCAAAGCAAATTTGCTGGACCTCACAGCTGGATTTTTAAAAGAATCTGGCCTGTTTTGTAGTCATGAAAAAATACTTCTACATGCCCATGATCTGTAACCTAGTGTAAAGGAAAACTGTCATGAGCATAAATTCTGCTAAATTTATTCCCAATTCTCAAAAACGCAACTGTCGCATAGGTGCATGCAGCTGAAACAGTCTTTAGTTTCCCTAGCTCAAATATTGATAAATGATGCATTTCACTCTTAAAAGACACCATGATAAGACATTTTTAGTAAAAAACATTTAAACATATGGAGGACAAAAGTAAAGTCTCAGGTGCTTTAATATTTCAAAAACCCTGAGGTAAACTCGTCTCCCTGTCTTGTGACCTATAGATTTATTTTTGACCATAATGTGGGATTAGAAAGGATTTTCTTTTGGTGGAGGGGGATTAAATCTGTTTCATGGAAATGACGTCTATGCAGTTGTAATATTTTGACCTGGAACTCCTGCTGCTGTGTTAAATTTATAACTGGGCCACACTGGGATTGAAGGAAAATGACATTTCTGAGATGCTGCCTGAAGGATCTCTGCCAAGTGAACTACTGATTTTAAAGTTTAAAGAAATGTGAATGTTTATTTGACATGTTTATTTGCAAATGACTCTCCACATGTGTCACTCCACTTCTGCTAGGAGCTCTAAATAGGCCTATCTTTTATCTACATTTACAGCTGGCAGTGTTTTTCTTAATCAAAATAAATTTCATTTCTTTCGACACACAAGCAACCTTAACGTTCATACTAGTGAATATGGTAACCATGAATACAAGCATAGAGACAAGAGAGTTTTGAGATTTTTTTCAGTTGCTTTGCGATTAGTTTTAGACAGATTGAAGAACTTTTAAAGAGTTTAAAAATAGCTTTTAATTGATTCTTGCTTTTTCCTACTGTTTGCTTTATCGTTGTGTTGTAATATTACATTCAAGGTTTGGTATTGAGCTGAACATCAGCACTGTTGCAATTATCTTTGGCTGTTGTCAAGGGCAGCTTTAGTAATTTGGAGGCCCCAAGCAAAGACAAATATGAGGCCCCCTCAAGCCAAAAACACACCTGCATCCAAATGATTTCCCCATTATTTTCTATGAATACACCCACACTGGCAGTGGCTAGACACACCTGGAGGTGGCATGCCAAGGCACTTCACACCCCTGCTCCATTCCCAGTGCAGGCCGCAGCAGACAAAGTATCTTTTACATCTTGGCTGCTGAGTAGCAGCTCTGTTCGAGAGCAAAGAAGAAAATTAGGTCCATCTTCCATTCAAGGCAGAGACTCAGTGGAAGGCCTCAGCTGGTGAAATACCACTGCTTTTAGCTTTTTATTTTTGCTTGCCCAGTGAGATGGGGAGGTGAGCCCGTAGCGGGTTCTCACTTCTGGTACCAAGGACCTGGCCTAACAGTGGTTGGTGGGGAGTTTGATCGGTGACACGCTGCTGCTGGTGTGTGCAAGGGGCAGCACTAGAGATGCATCATGTGACACAAAGTCACTCTAAAAATAATTTTCCAGGTTTATTTGTACTTTTTTTTTAATTGTGTTTGCTTCTGGTGTGTTGATATTAATATTGATACTGATGTGCAGTTGTGCTCTACGCCGATCCTCAATAGCGAAGCGGAACCTTGCTCAAAGGAAGGTGGAACGTTGTTTTCTGTAGGACCATTATCCGTGACGTACACCGGAAGTGCAGCGTTGTTTCCATGTTTTCAACGTTAATTTCTCGTCATGTTGTTTCAGAAATAGCGTTTAAATAACCCACACCGCTGTTTAATACTTTTAAGAAGTGAAACATGCCGAAGGTGGTTTCTAGAAGCGTCGTGTGCTCGGACACCAGAGACAGAGAGGAGTACGATGACGGAGAAAAGCCCCTTCATGTGTATTACTGTCTGTGCGGTCAGATGGTTCTGGTCTTGGACTGTCAGCTGGAGAAACTGCCTATGAGGCCCCGGGACCGAGCCAGGGTGATCGATGCTGCCAAACATGCCCACAAGTTCTGTAACGTGGAGTTAGACGAGAACGCCTACATCAAGAGAGCCGAGGGCATCGAGCGGCAGTACCGCAAAAAGTGCGGAAAGTGCGGCCTGCTGCTCTTCTACCAGCACCAGGAGAAAAACAACCTGGCCACCTTCATCGTGGATGGAGCCGTGGTGAAGTTCGGACAGGGCTTCGGTAACACCAGCGTCTACAGCCAGAAACAACCGGAGGCTCCGAAGAAGGTCCGAGTGATGATGACGAAGAGGACCAAAGACATGGGCAAGTTCAGCTCTGTCACAGTTTCTACCATCGATGAAGAAGAGGAGGAGATTGAAGCCAGAGAGGTGGCGGACTCGTACGCTCAAAACGCAAAAGTGATCGAGAAACAGCTGGAGAGGAAGGGCATGAGCAAGAGGAGGTTGCAGGAGCTGGCTGAGCTGGAGGCCAAGAAGGCGAAGATGAAGGGAACCCTGATCGATAACCAGTTCAAGTAGAGGAGTCTTCACAGGGACATAGTCTGTGATAGGGTGTCACAGCACCAGGATCTTCCCCCTAGAAAGGATGCTACAAAATCAGACTATCTTAACACCTTTACAGTTGACAGACCTTTTGATAATTTTCTATATCTCCTCTATGATAGCATCCAAAAGTAGGGATGCACAGATGCATTTGTTTCACATTGCTATTAGCCATTTTGACAAACAACTCACTGATTCTGAGTACTAATATGAGTACCCAATACACCACAACTGTTCTTACATTTTTTAAAAGATTGTTTTATGTTCTTCATCCCTCCTCTTGGCAATTTACCCGAGCATAGTTTTCATCCTCCTCTACTTTTGTCAGTTTCATTTATGTTAAAAATAACCAAACTGCAGACATGGCTCCAGCTTCAACTGCATACCGGTTCTTGGATAATGAGAGGCTATCGTCATGCTTTAAATCATACTGAGTATATCTGCAGGGTTTTCTGTGTAGGAGGATTTAGGCTTGGTATCGGCATCTGTGCATCCCCAGAGATTTATTACTGAGCAGAAGATGTTGAAAAGCTGTGGTCTATTTTTATAGTCGGACATGAGAGAAAATGTTGGCATTGTAGGAGTGCTGCATCAGAAGAAGTAATGAAAAGGCATCAGCTAAATTGTTATTGTTAACATTATTGACGTTGGCCCTGATTTTTACAATCAGTGCATCACTTATAAAAAGACTGGTGCACTGGAGGTTAATGAATACATCAAAGAAGGAAACCAAATTCTACTTTTTTTAAGAAATAACAAAAACAAAGTCAGCTCTTCTACCATTGTGTTCTAACTGCATTTAAGTGTCAGCAACAAGATCAGATTGATTACACTGATTCCTAATGTAGTATCCTGACAGCCTGTGAGCGACACTGCATATCACAACACACCATTATTCCCCTGTCACCACATTTCTTTCTTCCTTGCTGTCACTGGTGTTGACATGGATGAGGAACAAGAAGAAGGCAAGTTACCACAGTGTGTGTCACAGAAAGATTTTCATCATTTACTTTTCTCACTCAAAACAGCTTGTTAGTTTGTTCCTGGTGGCTCATCAATACAAGCACAACACTTCCATTCTCTTCATTCAAAATAAAATTGTTAGATAACATCTTTTTTTAACAAGGGGAAACTAAAATCTACACAGCAGAGAATTAAGTATTTATACCAGCTGTAGTGTGTAATATCTGACACTTTCATGCTGTTAGGACATGGTCGGAGATGAATCCACGAAGACAAAATGTTAAATGTCACTCGGTGCTTTTACTAACCGTGAGCTGACATTGTCAGCATGTACAGCCTCTTTTCACTGAGTATTAGGCCTAGCAGAATTTTTTGTATCTGATTTGAAAATATATCGGTATATCTTAATAAGCTGTTAAATAGCCCAGCCCTATTTTCTGCCACATGTTTTAAAACAAAAACATCTGCATTGTTTTTATGATTGATAGTATCTGTTGAAGATCAAAATAACAGGGATGTTATCATGTAAAACAGGTGGTTTGGAGAGGTATCCAAATGTTGACAACCTTACTATGTGGCTCACACTTTCCTCATCCTTTTGACTGACTGGCCAGCTCTGGTAGTGAGTTTCCCTGACGTCCTAGTGCACTGCGAGGACCATTTTTAAATTTATAGGTAGAGGACTGATTGTTTCTTTGTATATTTCATTTCATGTCTGAGATCTTCAGATGTGTTTGATGTTTTATTTTTTTTATTTTTTACAAAAAATAAACCCTGTTGGTATTGGTAATTTCTAAGCTTTTGTGGTTGGTATAACTTTCTGTGGTGATCCATTGAAAAGACAGGGTGTTTGAAAGTCTTTCATGAATTTGATGGCCTTAAGTAGTGCGGTGAGGTCCTTTTGTGAACATGCCATGCAGCACATTTCTTAAAAAGTCTCAAGCACGATTCAAGTAAATGTGCCCCCAAAAGAATTTGTCTATGAGATTCTACAGCCGAAATGACAAAGAATAATCAAAAGCAACTGATGTAAATAAATAGTCTATGAATTTAGCTATTCTTGCATGAACTGCAAACACTTCTAGATATGGAAATAAATTGTTTTTGCAGCACACAACACTATCAGTTACTCTTGATTTACAGACTATAGGCCAATGGTGTAGTGCTGGGTTTACACAGGTATACAGAGTATACTCAGTTATTTTTTATGTCTCCATATAGTATACCCATTTCTAAATGTCCTCTTAAAGGATGACAAAGGCACAGAAAAGTAATCATAGCTCTACTAGTACACTGCTTAGTAACATATTGTTTAGTGACAAGGTGGCATCTGTAGCTATTCTGCCTCTCAGCTGTAGAAAGCAGGGACCCCAGGTTTAGCAGAGTGCAGAGAACACACTACCATGATTTGGCACCAAATTAAGGCAAAAAATAAATGCTTGGACTAAAAGCTAAGACTAAAATGTGAGGGCTTTTTATGGACTAAAACTAGATTTAAATGTTTTGAGTTTTCACTGACTAAAACAAAGGATAGAAATGACTAAAATGGGACAAGAACTAAAATGCATTTCATTCAAAGACTAATCCTAAAATAAAAAATAATAGCTGCCAAAATTAAGACTGGTTGTTGCTTCAGCTTGTTGCCTGTGGTCCAGTGGTGATGGAAAAATGTGTTGTTCTTTAGCTGTTAATTTCACTGTACTCACTGAAGTTAACTAAATATGATAATATGCAAGAAAATATAATAGATCTATTGGTTTATTTCAAATGTTGATATGTATTATTATGTGATATTTATATTTATAAATTAAGACAGGAGTGTGGGGGGATTCTTTGTTAGACAGTGATTCATGCAGGAGATGTTGGGGAAATGTTGGTGGGAGGTTTGATGCTAAATGTTTGCCACAGAAAATTCAGGAGTTCAGTGAAAAATGTGTTCATGAGAGTGAATCACAGACGAAAGTTTCAAAGATGATGCATGCTTTCTATGTCTGACTAAAGAACAGAGTTCAAACTGTCAGATTAACAGTGTTTTTGATTAACAATGAAGAGGAATGTTTATACAGTGGATGGTGGAAATAGAAATTATTGAAGCCACAGTTATCCATATGTATTGAAATTTACAGCACAAACCCATGAGAGCAATGTAAAGCTCAAAGTGAGCTCATACCCCATGTTTCTTTTCAAACTCAGTGAGAATCTCAGTGATAAAGAGTGAATGGCAATAATGAATATTTTGACAACCAGGGCAAGTAAAACATCGTATTGCTGCCTCTTTGTATTCATGCAAATACTGTATTAAAGTTTTGATTTCCCTGTAATCTCATAACGATATGCGGCCTTCACAGAAGCCCCAGAGGGAAACCATCCCAGGACTGTCTGATGATCAGAGAGACCCTGAAGCACAGGTAGTCACTGAAGATCTCTCATTGTTGTAAACAGTCGAACACATGACAGCAGTACACTATGCGTTAATGTGTTCGATGTGTGTTGTATAACAGCAACAACAGTTGTACACTGTGTTATGTAATGACGTATTGCTCTGGGGTTTGTGCTTCACATGACCAGATCTGTCCTAACAAAGCAACCGCCTGTGGCCTGGAAGCAGCCATCTGGGCTCCGTAATTCAACCTTTACAGTCCGTGCTTCTTCTCATGAGCAACAGAGAGGAGTGATGGATGTTTTAGATTCATGTCTGACCTCAGTATGATGAGATATTCCTTCATGTGATAACCAACCAGACAGCAAGAACAACAAACACCAGACTTAAAGGACTGAACATCACATCAGCTTTAGGGTATGTAGGACTCTTGGTGTTTTTGATAAAGAGAGAAAGTTAGTGATTAATGACGAGATATTTGACCACAAAGTTAAATAGACATAGAAAACTGGTAAATCCTTATGTAGTCTGTATACTCTTCTTGTCCCTAGGCTCAAAAATAGCCCACATTCATGAATTCCTAAAATAAAGCAGCTTAATTGAATTTAACATCTAAAATCTATGATGCATGATGAAACTAACTGCCATTAATCTCAAACTTGGTGAACAGAAAGACAAATTAGAGAGTTATTATGACAATTATTGTTATTATTATCACTATTGCTAATTAAATGCATCATTGTCCAAGGTGACTGTAGAGTCAGACCTGCTCCCCAAGAAAAACATGGCATGTGTCATTCTTTAGAAGTAATAATAATAATAATAACTTTATTTGTATAGCACTTTTAAAAACATGGGTTTACAAAGTGCTTTGACAAGTGCAAAAGCAAACAGAAAACAAAGCAACAAACCCAACACAAGAAGACATAATGTGACAGGCAGACATCATCAGCAGAATCCAACACTTAAAAAGAACTAACCAAAAATATGGATGAGATAATAATTTATCAACATCAATATAAACAAAACCTAGACGTCATGAGATGCCATGCAAACTAAGACATCACAGACATCAATCAGAGTGCAGACATGAGCCATACTGCACAATTAAGACATCGTGAACATCATCAGGATGCAGGCAAGACAGACATCAGTACCATAAAGCGATAGGATAGGAACCCAGGCAATGCAGGAACCCAGCTACACAGGCTGAGACCGAGGACCAAAATTAAAAACGTGGGACATTAAAAGACAAACAGAAAGGAGTAAAACAAAACAGGGGATAAACAAGAAAAGGCAGTAAAATGTGATTAAGAGGGCAAAAACAGATAGTAGAGCAAGGTAAAACAACCTTTAAAACTGTAAAAGCAGTAAAATTGACCAATATTATAACAGAGGTAAACAAAAGGGAAGCAATAAAAATATACAAGCAATAAAGTGAGGAAGACAGTAACGATTAAAGACAGCTAAGAGGCAAGGAAAAAAATTAGGTTGACAGGGAGTAAAAGTGAGATTAAGAGGAAATTAAACGAAGATATGTAAGAATCTGTGAGAACATAAAAACTAAACAATAAGAAGAAGAAGAAGAAGAAGACGACATCACATAAAAGCAAGTCTATAAAAATGAGTTTTAAGAAGTGATTTAAAAGATGTCAATGATTCTGCATGCCTTATATCCTCAGGTAGGTCATTCCAAAGTTGAGGGGCTCTGATAGAGAAGGCCCTGTCACCCTTAGATTTGAGCCTCGACTTTGGAACGACCAGGAGGTTCCCCCCAAGGATCTGAGGCTTCGGGCTGGGACATAGGGGATTAAAAAATCTGAAATTTATTCTGGAGCCAGACCCTTCAGTGCCTTAAAAGTAACAAGTAAAATCTTAAAATCAATTCTAAAACTAATGGGTAGCCAGTGTAAAGACGCTAAAATCGGGGTGATGTGATGTCGTCTGTTAAAACCAGTTAGAAGCCTAGCTGCTGCATTTTGAACAAGTTGAAGCCGGGATAGGGATTTTTGGCTGAGACCTGACAGGAGAGAGTTGCAATAGTCCAGGCGGGAAAAAATGAGGGCGTGGATTACCTTTTCCATGTCTGACTGGAGGAGAATTGGTTTTATTTTGGCAATTGTGCGTAAATGAAAAAAGCATGACTGTATAACTTTATTGATGTGTGTTGTGAAGGTGAGGTTGGAGTCAAATACTACTCCTAGATTTCGGGCTGTTGATTTGATATTTGATGACAATGGACCAAGGCTGTTTGTGATTGTATTGGGAGAGTTTGGAATATTGAAAAGTATGATTTCGGATTTTGAATTATTGAGTTGTAGGAAGTTTTGTGCCATCCAGCAGTCAATACCATGAAGACAGTCAATGACAGCAGTTAGGCTTCTCTGGTCCTCAGGTCTCAGGGGCAGGTATATCTGCGTGTCTTCTGCGTAGCAGTGAAAGGAGACTTTATAATTCTTAATGATTTGGCCAAGGGGCAGCATATAAATAGAAAATAAAATAGGGCCTAAAACCGAACCTTGCAGTACACCACAGGTAAGAATAGAGGTAGAGGAGGAGTGGTTACCTATGGTGACCGCATAGGTTCGCTCTAAAAGATAAGAATAAAACCAGCTAAGTGCAGTGTCCCTGATGCCCACCCAGTTTATAAGACAATCCATTAAAATAGCATGATCAACAGTATCAAAAGCTGCACTGAGATCTAAAAGAATTAAAATGGCTCCCTCCCCTCTATCTGCTGCTAAAAACAAATCATTGGTCACCTTGAGGAGGGCCGTCTCAGTGCTGTCACCCGCTCTAAAACCAGACTGGAATTTCTCAAAGAGGTTTTTGTGAGACATAAAAGATAAAAGCTGTGTAAAAACCACCTTCTCTAAGACTTTAGATAAAAATGGGAGTTTTGAAATAGTTCTAAAATGATTAAAATCAGAGGGGTCAAGGTTGGGTTTCTTTAAAAGCGGTTGGACCACAGCGTGTTTAAAAACAGAGGGAACTACACCTTCTGTCAAAGAACTATTAATTATTGATAAAATACTGGGTCCAAAAACCTCTTTGAGAAATTTGGTGGGAATAAAATCAAGACTGCATGTAACTGTTTTCATGTGGGATAAAATTTCAGCTAAAAGGGACAAGGACAACGGCTCAAAACTACTAAAATAATTACAAATTTCCCTACTTGTGTTTAAAATATGGGCTGGGGGGGTGATACTATCCCTGATGTCCTTAACTTTGTTATTAAAAAAACTAAAAACTTCTCACGTCTCATTAGAGGCATCAGTAAAATGGGAATGGGAGGGGGAGGTGATAGACTCTAAAACCTTAAATAAAACTCGGGGGTTAGAATGATTGACTAAAATTAAATTCGAATAAAATGCTGCCCTTGCGTCATTAACTGCCTTTTGAAAGTTCTTCATGGCATTTTTCCAGATATCGTTGTTGACTTGCAAACGTGTTTTCTTCCACTTCCTTTCTTTTCTTCTACAGTCTCTTTTTAAATCATTTATGGACTCTGTTAGCCATGGCTGTGGAGCACTGTTCAATTTCTTAATTTTAAAAGGGGCAACAGAGTCCAGGGCAGATGTACAGGTCTGATTAAAAAGAGAGACGAGCTCTTATGTGTTAAAATCTGTGTTAAAGGCAGTTAAAGACCAGAATCAAAAATCTCCCTAAACTTGCCAGCAGACTCTGAATTAAAAACCCTTCTACAAACAGGCACACTTTCAGTAATAAAAGGCTGAGATAAAAACATTTTAAATAAAACTAGTTTGTGGTCTAACACACAGATATCCTTTAAAATAAAATCATCAAGACTAAGGCCACAGTAATTAACTAAATCTAGGGTGTGGCCTTTAGAGTGAGTGGGTTCCTGCGTTGCCTGGGTAAGGTTAAAAGACTCTAAAAGGTCCATAAAATCAACAGTAAGAGACTGGCTGGGACAACAGACATGTATGTTAAAATCACCTAAAATAAGGATTTTGTCATATTTAGAAATAAAATTTAATTAAAACTCTGAAAATTTGTGAATAAAATTCTTGTTTAGTCGAGGAGGTCTATAGATGATTAAAATTAAAACAGGATGTTTTTGATTTACAATAAAACTAAGATATTCAAAAGAGGTAAAATCACTGAATCAAACAGGAGAGAATTTAAAATCTTTTCTATAGATCACAGCTTTACCACACATGTCATGAGAAACAAGAAGTATATTCTCATTAACCATTTCATAAATCTGCTCATCAATGATGAGCAGATTTCAATGCCAATATTTTTAAGCCATTATTTCAGCAAAGTTTTGAATGCAGGACATTTAATGCTGAATTGTCATACTGAGTTTTCTGCAGGAAACTGCACAAGTATTTTTCCTGACTCTTGAAAATGATAAATGGACTTGAGCTTGTATAATGTTTTTCTAGTCATCTGACTACTCAAAGCTTTTACACCCCAGGTCACACCTACCTATTCATGGCACACTCATACACTGATGGCAGAGGTTATTATGGAGAATTGGCCATCAGTATTAGCTAACTCCATTCACACACAGAGGGAGAAAACTGAGGTTAAATGTTTTAGGGACACGTTGGTTGAGAGATGACTGACTCTACCTACTGAGCCACAGTTGCCCCAAAAAAGCACATCCATTAAGAAAGGGGCCTAGATATAGATATTATAAATTATACAACCAAATATTCTCCTTTGAAATATTAACTTGCCATTTATTCAGGTTACAATGAATTCTCCCTGCACCCTGACATGGAATTATCAGTTAGGATTTCTAAAATTCAAATTACAGTATTTGCAACATTTCTCTCACATTATAAAAATCCGGCGGGACGCTTGCTCTTGTTATAACTATATTATATAAAAGGGTCTAATCTACTCCAAGGGCATGTGATCGCATAAACATGATTTTTTTTGCAAGAGATTCTTCTTTTGCCTGAAAATGTAGAACATATTAGATTCAAATGCATTTTTTAAATTTATTCAAATGCAATAAAGCTTTAGTGAACATAATGATAATGTGTAGGCTAGTCTGCTCAACTGTACTATTAGAAATTCAACCACAAACATTAGTCTTTTCAAATCTTTAATCATAGGGCATAAATAACAACATTAGAAAAGAATAAAATAAGATTATAGATGCAAAACAAAATTGGTACGGGACATTTTGTCCCAAGAACAGAGGTCAGCTCCGATTTAATTATCCTACTGAACATTTGCTGTGGTAAAAGTGCACCATTTAACCAAGACTGCATCAGTATTACATTATCTGCTAAATTGTTACTGACATTGTCCAGCTGTCTTTAAAACAGAACTACTAACTCATATTTATTTTTACAGAAACATGCACTGTGTTTCACTGATTAAGTTCTCAAGACTTTTTCGGACATTTTTCAGAGAAATCCTTTGTTCATTTAACAACAATTCCTATCTCCCTATAGTTGATGGAAATATTAGAAAATAAGATAAGAAAATTTAATTTGCAATGGACAATGCTTTGATAAGTGAAATTAAAGAAAATTATTTTGACTCACATAATATATATTTTTTTAATATATATTGAGTAAAGATTGATATATCAAATGTGCCAAGTGAGGCTTTGCAGATGTTTTGTGAGTACAAATAGCTTACTGCAGAGCTGTGTTGACATCGATCTGCAGCTTTATCCGTACATGAGACTAAAGGGAGAGGGGTAGACATGTCATGAGCAACGTGTGGAAAGAAGTTTCAAATACCCAGACAGAGTAAACATCATTTATGTTTCTATGTCATCGTTAGCAAACGGATGCTTGGAGTCTATCAATGATAGCGTTTGATGACTCATTTACTAAAGTATGCACCAAAGTCCCTTGAACCCAGTGTGTTTGGATCATTAGTCTTCATAAAGATGTTACAAACATGACCCAGTTAACCCTGTGGGACGCAGTGTTGCATCATTTCGATGGCCTTGAACATTTGAAGGGTAAATGTGTAAACAGTTAAGAGCTGTGGATAGTTTTGCAACAAAATACACACATAAAAAAAAACAAGTTAAATGTTCTCATAGTTTTACAGATCGAGATACAAATAGAAGATACAAATATTTAGATGGTTATACAATTCTCATCATGTGTGATTTTCAGACAAAAAAAACCACGACAAATTACACCATCATAATACTCAGCAGGCCCCAAACAACTTCCCTTTTACCCAGAATCCCTTGTTGTAAAAAAATACAAGACAGAGTGGAGACAGAGAGTGGAGAGACTTGGAGACAGAGTGCAAAAGAAGAAGTGATTTATGCTTAATAGTAATCATGAGTCTGTAACTGACTTACACTGGTAAAGGTTTGTTTATTTTCCTTCCCCTTGATTAAAATCAGGCTTTTAAATGTATTATTTTATTCTTTTTTTTTGGTCTGTATGCAAAGGACCCTGTGCTACATTATTTTTGTATGAAAAGTGCTATACAAATGAAGCTTGATTGATTAATTGAAGCTTTTTTTGGAGTTTAACTTAATGCCTTAGATACATGTCTAATTGTATAAATTATTAGGTTTTGACAAAAAAGACTGTTACACTTAATGTTAATTTTTTTTTTTATTATTTGTAACCCATATTATTAATGCCCTCTTCTAAATGTGATTATTTTCTTTCTCTACTGTTGAGCTCAAATATGTTTCTGAATGTACATTTTATGTCTGCAATTTTGCATTTTAATATGGACCCTGGCAAGACTATTGTGCACTAAGGCTGTGGGTCTCAACTTGTCTTGGATCAGGGTGGCACTTCCTTGTAAGAGACCACTACCCAGATTTTAAAAGATGTTCAACCATTGGACCCTAAATGGAACAAAATATGATTGAACAGAGACAGGATGAACAAACAAATAATAATAAAAAAAGATATCATTTCTGAGGGAGACAGCATTGACATTTGGTCATTTTTCAGAGGATTAACTTGGAAAACCCAGCTTTGTTATCCAGTGAGATGGGTGAGAAATAAGTATAGAATTCTCTGTCATCACAGGAAAACCCAGTGGTGTAGTGTTGTGTGCAGAGGTGGATACGCTCTTAATTTATATACCCTTTAGAAGTGGGTAAACTCTTCATTTTCAACTCTATGTTGACAAAATATAAGCGGTATACTCTATATACCTGTGTTTACCCTCCACTACACCACAGAAAACCTCCAATAATGTGTGGCTATACCGTATGTCCACCTAGGGCTTCTGTGTATCATTGACTTTTTGCCACACTTTTGTCCTGGCACACATTAGAGATCCACTGGAGACAGCTTCAACCCACTTTTGGGTCCCAACCCACCAATTAAGAACCTCTGCTTTAGGGAGCTCTAACAGGGAAACAAAAAAACCAAGCAGGTGAAGAACTAGAAATATCTGAGTGAATGGCTTGACCAAAGTTAAAACACTGGGTCTAGGTTGGAGAATGAACAGCATTCTGATCAATATGAATGATCAACAGCAGCTCAGTATTTGTAAAGCTCCTACAATCAAATAGATGGCGGCAGTGCAATGGTTATGGACGCTTACTGCCGTAATACTCAACAGAAGAAGAAAATATCCGGCACGCGCCGGGTATCGTCCAATCAGCACTAACTCCAGAAGTGCCGGGCCAAATAACAGACATTTATGCATGTTGGACTGCTACTGAGCAAATCTGAGTAAAACTTGTAACTGTACTATTAATTATCAGAGGAATAAAGTCCAACTCATCTGCCCTACGGAACAGGTACGAAGTTTCTAAGCCATTAACTGTCTATGATTCAACAGGAACCGTTTAGAAATGAAAGAACTCCGAACATGCGAGAAAAGTTTAGCCGTTAGCCACTTAGCCTACTGACTAACCGTTAAGCGCCATTCATTTGACATGTGTATTTAAACGAGTTTAAGTTTTTTTTTCTTCGTTATGGTGTTGATATCTTACTCACCCCGTCGATGATAAAATTAAACACCCAGGGTGTCTCCTTCTATTGTCGCAAAAAGGGAGAGATTTTCTAAACTAGGTAGCATAAGTGTTAGCAAAGCGCTAATGCTAAACTGACAACCTCGACGGTCCACGCGCACAGGTGTCACTGTTTATACCAGCTGTCAAAATGTGTTTTTATGTTTGTATATTCTGAAACTAAAAGCTACCTTTAAAGACCACTGTCTCCGTAGTGTAGTGGTTCTCTTCTCATGACATTTAATGTGGGGGTTGTTGCCTTGGTCATGCTATCAAATGGATTTGAAGGCGTACATGTTAGTATTTGTCACATCTTATATTGAAGTTCTTAGGCAGTGTTTCAGGATTTTTTGTATGCGTTTCACATTACCTTTGTACTACGTGACTGTACAAATTACACAGTTATAAACAGTCTGGCAGTACATCAGGGCATTGCATCTTAATTGCAGTCAAAATAATTGTGTCCTGTTTGTATTACTTATGAAGTTGTTGCATGTCCACAAATCCTTCCAGTGAACTTCGCAACACAAGTTTATTTACGAGGCACACTTCGAGTACAAGGTGTTTGAACAACACAATGCTTTAAAACAATGACAGAGATTTTTAGGAAAAAATGAGGAAACGTTTAAAAAGAAGTTAAAACAGCCAACAAAATTCCAAAAGTAGATAAAGCGTAATATATACAACAAAGAATTAAGCTAATAAAGGAACAGAAAAGACAAGAAAAGCAGAAGCTGAATTATAATACAACGGTTATTAAAATAACAATAGAAGTTACAGTGCATTGTATGATAAAATATAGGAATACAAAATAAATATGGGATGCTCTGATTCTTTAGATTAACATCAATGATTATTTTTCTTTCCACTGCAGAAAAAGTCAACTGTTACATAACTGATCTGTTTTCATAGGCAAACACCAGAGAAAATGTTGGCATCGTTGGAGTGTTACACTGAAAGAGCGAAATATTGAAAAGACAGTGGTAACAAGAATCGGCTTGATTGTTATTTTGAATAAGGATTTGCTATCTTATTGGCATGATATCAGTGTCAGCAGATATTCACTTAAAAGGTAATTATCAGTATTGACAGATAGGGAGAATTTCTGTGGATGTTGGCAATCAGTATATTGGCTGTAAATACTGGCCTGGATCAACTATAATAATGACCATATACAAATGAGATTGTGGAGTTTCAGGGAGGACCAACAGACATCCATCAGCGGAAGTCTTTTTCTTAGTCCATCCTCATTTTTTAAACTTGAAATTGTGTTTGAGGATGGAAACTTCTTTATTTTCTCATCCAAGTTAGATTTAAGAACCAAATCTTTAGGCCTGAACATCATGTCTGCCCTGGTTTTCACATTTTGTGCATCTCTGTGATTGAAATATTTCAGTCAAAGGCACTGAGAGAGAAACAAGCATTCAGTATTGTTTTAAAATGATGAGTTTTTTCCAAATATCTTTTGGTGCAACACTCATACAATGCCAACATTTTCTGTCATGTTTGACCACAAAAAGAGATCAGAGTTTGTCCAGCCAGTCATTTTCTACCCAACAATAAATGTCTTGAGTGAATCAGCCAGGCAGTGTGCTAAATGTCATCATTTAATTGATATGACACAACAGAAGAACATCTGCTGCTGGCATTGGTTTAACCCCATGTCATTTGCAGATGTTTGTCAAAAGGGTTAGTACTGGCCAAAATGATGTTAATCAGATGCATTGTTATCATTCTAAATTTGTTATATTTTCCTGCCCCATGATGGTTGTATCTCTGACAGATTTCCTCAGTATGGATGTGTTTGGTTGGATTGAAGTAGAAAATTGCATTTTAACCTCATAGTAAGTGTTTAATTTTAAACTATGTATGTTTTGTAGAACAGAACTTTAAATGAACCTGTTTAACCATTAACAGTCCTTACTTGTGTTATAAATATATCACCATGATGAATTTAGGTGCTATCATACTGTTTATGCATTCACTCATATGCACACCCTTCCTCTTTTTTTCAGAGGTATGGATGCCGAGGGCTTTGGGGAGCTGCTGCAGCAGGCCGAGCAGCTTGCTGCTGAGACAGAAGCGGTGTCAGAGCTGCCACATGTTGAGAGGAACCTCCAGGAGATCCAGCAAGCCGGGGAGAGGCTTCGATCACGCACTCTGACCCGCACTTCACAAGATGCTGCTGATGTGAAAGCGTAAGGAAAATTTCAAATAAATATGGAGTCAGAATAAGCCCCAAGAAAATCCTGGGAACTCCTACAAGTTCATGTATAGAGTGCTAAAAATGTGTCAAACTATAAAGTATAGTTTTATACACTATACAAATGTTTTAAATAATATTTGTTTAAATTCATATTTTTTTATTATCTTTTTTAATACATCAGTTTTAACTCTACTGCACATTTCTGGAGGTGAACTGACCTGAACTTTAACCAGAGGACTACAATATTAGTACAGACTTGTGCTCCCTCTAGTGTTTGTTGAACAAAACTACATTGTTATCATCAGTCTTCTTCTATCAGAAGTTTTTCATTCAGTTTTTCTTCTGTATTTTATGTCTGGCCCTCAGGTCCATCCTCCTTGGATCCAGAGGTTTAGACATTTTCCACATTTCTCAGAGATTGGAAAGTCTAAGTGCTGCCACCACTTTTGAGCCCCTGGAGCCGGTCAAAGACACGGACATACAGGTAGGAATAGCACAACAGGTTGTATTTCAAACAAAATGCTTGATCAGAGTCTCATGACAAAAATATACTGTAAAATCTGGAGAATGAGTCACATTATGATACCTATGTTTTCAACAAAAAGATGGCTGTGTCCTATATCAATGCAACCAATAAACTAGAATAAAGAGCTGAGAAATGTTCTGTCATTACTTGAAGGACATACAGCTTACATGATTAAAAATCCACCTCAAACATGTATTGGAAGTGGCAACCTAACAGAGCATGCTGTAATGTACAATGACAGGAGATGGCACCACTTTTAACCTCTTTTCTCTTTCATTAGAATATAATATTGCATTTAAATGAAACATTAAGCTACAGTTCAGTAAATAAACCTTGTGGAGTTCTGGTTTGACTGAAAACACTAGAGTTAGAGACAACAGGTGACAGGCGGAGGGCAAAGTGAGGGAGCGATGTGGGCTGTGAGTCTGTCATGTACAAAAAACAGCAGGCTGAAAGCTCTACTAATTTTCAATAGCTAGTTGTGCAAAACCCCATGGCAATAAAAGAGCAACACAGATGCGCTAAACTGCACATGGAAGACTTTGCTGAAGGAAACGGAAATCATCAGGGAGGAGGACAGTATAACATTTCTATCCTCTTGGAGAGGAAAACAGACTGCAGCTTACATACCAGGGTGACTTATTAACTGGGTTTTACAGTAATTTTGTTTTACTATAGGATGACTCATCTGTGTTTATTTATTTATTTAGCTAATTTTGTGGGAATTAAAGAACCCTCACTTATGTGTTGTTTTTGATATAAGAAGTAGAGCGAGAGAGATGGGTGATTGTAAAAAACAAAAAAGAAATACTTCTTTAGAGTGAGAATGCATTAAGCGGATAACATAACAAAATGTGCAAGTAATTTTTTTTAAATTTTGCTGCAGGGATAACAAATTCCTATTGATGAGCTGATTGTTTCGTAGGAAAGAACAAAGGTTTTGAATTTTGTACTTTTGTACTCTGATCCTCCTCTACCTTTTAAATGAACCTTTTTGATATTACATTGTGAGGTATTTAAGGAGACAGAAATGTGATAGCTGATTTTCAGAGAATAGGAAAAAAGTTTATTTTTTAACCTTCATCAGCTGCAGTTTGAACATTGTACACAAGCTATAAATCCCACACAGTACATTTATTCCTGTAGTTATATCATGTTACGAAAGGCTACATTGTGAATGTACTACTGTTTTATGTTCTCACTAGCTACATATTAGAGAAATAGACATTCAAATGAAATACGCTTACTGAAAAGATAAAGGAATAATTCTTTAATGAAGTATATGTATAAATTGCTCTGAATAAAAAGATGTAACAAACCAACCAAAATCATCAACCCACTGAGGTCTATTTCAAACACACACTGAACTAGGGATGCATGATATTATCGGTAGTATATCGGTATCGGCGGATAATAGCTTAAAAAGTTAATTATCAGTATCGGCTGATAGTATAATTTACGCCGATGTGTACGGCCGATAATGTGACGTCATAATTAAGCGCACGTGATCACGATGGACGTGTGCCACCAACAACAAACTCAACATGTCAGCTGTGTGGGAGAAGTCTGGGGTGTGGGAACAAGACAGAAAAGTAGCTGTTTGCATCACTTGTCAAGTACATCAGATACGTGGAGGAGCTTGGCAACATGCCTTTAACACCACCAGTTTAATTTTGCATCTAAAAAAAATGCCAACCTGATGACTACAAGGACTATAAAGAATGGCAGACTTTGTGCCAGGGAAAACTTGGCAGCAGCCTCTACTTAAGTCATTCGACAAAGCTAAAAAATACAGCAGTGACAACCAAAGGTAAGGAGCTGAACAGGAAAATCATTAAATTTATAGCTCTTGATAATCAGCCTTTCAGCATGGTAGAATATACAGACTTCAGCGGGCTAATGATGCATTTAAAGCCCTGCTACATTATACCTAGCAGGCACTTCTAGCCTTACCTGAACTGCAAAACTTAGTTTCCAGTCATGTAGAGAAGCTCCTCGTTAAAGCTAAACATATTAGCTTCATCACAGAAAAATGGACATCGAGTGTCTGTCCTGTTAGCACGTTTAGCCTCGCTGCCTCCGTGGATAAATGAGGATTTCACTCTTAAAAACTTCTCTCCTACACTCATAGGAGTACTCAGCAGCCAGAGTTGCAGCCGCTTTTGATAACATGTTTGGGACATTGAAAATAGAGATAAAAAGAACGTGCATGTTGTCCTACGTGACATGCGCGAAACATGGCAAAAGCAATGATGGACTTCTATGTGCCGTCTCCCGTGCACACTTGAAGATGCATGAAGGTGTGTCCAGCACTGGAGATTTTGATGTCACTGTGTTGTTACAGAGCTGTTTACAGTGAAATGCCCATTAAACTTGGTTGCTTAGTTAGTTTGTGCTGTTCAAAGCAGAATCGGGAAAACTACTTCAATTGAAGTGTTATTTCTGTTTATCTTGAGTCAAAGAAATTTAGAATCATAAGTAAGCTCTGAACTATGGCTAGATTTTTTGCATTTAAGAATCTGTCTTTTTGTTGTTATTTAAAGCCCTTTGTCAGGAGTATCCCAGGGAGCCATCCTGCAAACTGGCTGAGTAATAAGGAGAATCAATTTAAATGTATAAGCTATTTCTTTTTAGCATTGTGGAGCTCAGTGTCAGCAGGTTATTTTGCTGCTGCTTATTGCCCTCAAAAATGCAGATGACTTGGGCTCCACTGTTAAAAATACATGAAAGCATTTAATACACATGCAACCCAAAGACGTTACTGTAAGTTTGTCATTAGTGTATGGCAGTATTGGAAAAACAAAAAAGAAAACCATCCGAACAATATATCCTTCAGTTCCGATAGAAATCAAATGTTTGTCAGTTTGTACAAAAAAAGACTAAAAATATTTAAAAACAATTGAAGTCCATGATAGAATTGGTTTTTTCAACAGTGGAAAAAAAATATAATTAAATATCGTATCGGCCAAAATTTGTTTCAAAATATCGGCATATCGGATATCGGCAAAAATCCAATATCGTGCATCCCTAAAAATCCCTGTGAACATTGAGATCACAGCCACATCCAGCTTGTGCAGACTTTATCACAGCAACTCAGTTTGTGACTCAGTAGTGTCTATGGTTCTTCTGTGTTTAAATGCACTCCAGATAAGATCTGGGCATGCTCATGATGTGCCTGCAGATGGTGTCCTGGTGGATCTCCTCACAGTACTGGGTCAGGGTTTCAGTGAGCTCCTGGACAGTTTGTGGCAGAACTGCTGGTGCCAGATGTAAGATACATAATGGGCTGTTGGATTTAGGTCTGGAGAAGGAGAGGGCCTGACATCAATGTCTTCGTCATTGAAGGACTGCCTCCACACATTGGCCACATGTGGCCAATGTGTGGAGGATGGCTTATTTTGACTGTTGACACTCCCTTTTGGGTGATCCTTATATGCAAATGCACCGTTTTTTGAAATTAGCTACCATAGTTCATCCTCATTAAAGTGCAAGATTATTGAGCTTTAAAATTGATCAAACTCATGAATCAGGACTGTGTTTGAAAGTTTCTGAAGCTGTGGCATTCAGGGCTGTTGGTAACTCAGTGAAAGGCTTCAGTCACTCTCTGCTGCAGACTGGTAATGATCCAAGCTGTCCTCTGTTGATGCATCTGTGAGACTTGGAGCTGGGAGCGGTGGTTGGACGTAGACAGCCGGATGGAAGGCAGTTAGTTTAGCTGTCAAATTAATGTCGTTTCTTGGAGACATCTCTGGCGCAGATTTGGCATGTTAGATTATATTAAACGGCTATACTCTTTCTTGTTTTCAACTGAATACTGCAGTTCTGCTTCAGTTTTTCAATTTTAAAATCTTGCTGAATAGAACTGGGCAACTCAGCTAGTTTCAATTTCAATCACAATTTTGGCTTCCCACGGTCATTAAAACTAGAAAACAACAAGTATACAGTCACTATGCTGCATGCTGTGTTGTTTTGTCTACAGGTTTTGTCATGTGGCAAATGTTTCAGTGTTTGTTCTTTTATTTTGGCCATAAAAAAATATATTTCTTGTTTCTTCGTTGTTATTATATAGCCTTTTTAAAATCTATTAATGTTTTTTTCCACTCATTTGTTCTCCTTTAATGCTTGTTTTTCAAAGTGTCTAAGTTTGATAAATGCATGTGATGAAGGTGTTGTAAATTCAACGAGTAATCGTATTTCGTAAGCGTAATCTCAGTGATCAAAATAATTGTGATCATGATTTTTGCTGTAATCGAGCAACCCTGTAGCTGAGGATTTCTAAGGCCTTCTTGGAGATTTCCCATAAAACTGTATGTAGTGTGCTGATGAAAAAGCTCAGTCTGGAGAGCCACGTCCCTGTAGCACCTCACTCTCCATTCTTACAAGAATCAGGACATCTGAACCCTGAATGTGAATGTGCAAAACAAAGGAGTTGTGCTAAGTGGCAGGGGCAAAGAGTCTTATTTGGATTAACCCTGTGTGTCTTTTGAGTCTGAACACTCGTCTTATAAGATTGTTCAGGTGCAAAGCTTAAATATGGCATTGCTATGAGGCTTTGTGCGTTGTAATATCTGGTTTCCATGTTTGTGCATAATTTCCTTTAAAATAGTCCTATTTGGAACAGTTCAACATAGATGTGAACATTTCTTTTTCTGCATCTCTTCTTTTTAATACCACTCACCTCTTTCCTCTCCAACTCACACTCTCTCCTCCCGTGGATCAGACAAGTTGCTTCGTGTCCCTGAGCTCCATCTGTTTCTCTCTTTCTTCATCTCTCTTTTCTAGCCTGCTTAATTGTCTGTCTGTATCTGTTCATTCATCTCTCTCCATCCCGTCTGTTCCCTCTGGCCTGTTCAGCCATAAATGTGACACCAGTTTAACACCACGTCTCCCTCTTTCTCTAGCTCCTCTTTATTTCTGTCTCTTCCACTCTTGCTGTTCTCCACTTTTTATTTTTTTTACATTAACTAACCTCTGTTGTCTTAGTAGCTCTCATTTGTCTTGGTCAGCCGGATGTGTGCTGGCCTGGGTCGGTTCAACTGACTGACTTACTCACTGAATGACTGGAAGAGCACTTAGCTTCTGGCAGCACTGAGACCCACATACACACACATGCACTCACACACTTTATCCTTCTCTTCTTGTACTCTTTTCCTTTTATTGGTTTATAAGAAGACAGTAAATTACAAAGTTCCCTTCAGGATAAGTCTGCAGAGTATCGTTAAAGTAGAATAATTCCTTTGCTGTATTACCTACAAACCACGACTTTATTAGAGCAATGAAATTCCAGGAAGGTTGCACAAGAAAATAAGGAAGGTCAGAGGAAGTTCAAGCATTGTGTTTACATTAATCTTTAGACAAACATAATAAAAGTACAGTTTTACGAGAATGATTGCTTGATTTAAAAAAAAAAAATGAAGGAGAAATAAGTGGACGCTAACGGGGTTCCCAAGCATTCTGGAAAACAGTGGACCAATTTTCTAGTAATGGCAAATGAAAGGAAAAGCAAAATGTTGCGGAGACTCATTTAAACCTTCTTCTAATTTCATATCAGAGCTCCCTAAAAAGATATTGTTGTCTGAAAGGGCTAAACCACTTATGGTGGTTTATTCTTAAATTTTCTAATGGTTGAATAATGCTAAATTGGTAAAATCAGCCTTCCCCAAACTTGAGTATGTCGTGGCCCGAAATGAAATCTGAAAATCTTCCGGGCCCACTAAAACCCTTTATATAATCATAAGATCAGATTCAACATATTTACCTCCATGGTTTATTTAATATACAGAGAATTAGTGTTCAGCGAAATCATTGATAAAATTTCTGGGAGGAACAAATGTCCTTCAGTGATGGTCCGTGCCATAATTTTATTTTACCTGTAATATAATTCAGTCTAGTTCACACAAATATTCAAACAATATTTTATGAACTCCAGGTAATAATAAAATTAAGATAATCTAACAATACCAATAAAATATCCAAATAAACTCTTTTGTTGCAAGTGAAAGAATCTTTGTAAATACAAAATAGGCTACCTACTAACAGCTCTGAAAACATGCCTATTTCACATATAAAGCCATAATTTAGGGAAATTTAAATGAAAGATGAAGTGTTGGTTATTAATTTTAAAGCCAATATTGAAAAAAACAAACAGCTGTGATATGTGTTTCTCTCTTAGTCATCCTGTTTGACTCTGAGCTGATATCAGGCCTTTATCAAACAGTCCTGGAGCTGTCAATGGGTCTATATGTAAACCTAAAGTTAAAACAACTTTAAGGGAACATTGTTGGTCATAAATTATTGCCACATTGATCATAATCAATCTCTATGGTCATTTATTTTCCACACCCTCAGATCAGATGTCAGTGTGGCTGCTCAAAAACACGTTTTGACTCATAGTAATTTTTGACATTACCGCACTAAATGATCGTGAAGTACGTGTGGAGTGTTGGTTTTATTCGCCTACAGAAAGAATAGAAATATAATTTGATTAAAAAGTCTATTTTTCATTGTCAACTTTTCTTATTTAAAAGCTCAGAGTCTTTAGCTACTGCTAAGACAAGAGAACATGCACAGGTCAGGAAAGATCACCATAAATTTAAAAAAGCTACACAGGTTGATAGAGGAGTGGTTGTCAGAATTTAATATCAGGCACGCACAGGTGCAGATTGGATGGCACTTGGGTCTGTATCCAGACGCCATTAGTGACCTAGCATTCATTATTTTTTAAGCAGGCATCAGGAAAGTCCCCTTTATTTCATCAATATTATCTATTTGCATCCCAACATCTTTTGACAAAGACAAAAAGGAAAATATTAGTGTATGGGATGAATTTGTTCCTGTCAGATCAGCTAATTAGTCACTGACCTTTTCATGAAACCCACATCGCACACGTTCCTAAGTGGCAAAATAAACCATAGTATGACTCAAACTCAATGTACTGATGGGGTTAAATGGGTTGTCTACTATTGACACATGTGCATGAACAAAAATATAGCAATGCAGAATGCCAGGAAGAGAAATCAACATCTTTGACACAATCAAAAGATATTATACAATATTATCATTTCAAAAGATACTAATTGTTAAAGATCATATTATAAACCATCAGAGGGGAGAATCTAGTTTGCAAAGCTTGCCACTGGGACTTTGGGATTTCTGTTTTAATTAAGAACGTCTGATTATATACAAACAGTCGACTCTAATTTCAAATTGTAGCTAATTGTGATTCTAATCTTGACTGAGTGTATTTTCATAACAAAGAGCCTGAAAAAAGTTAATCAGACTCTGGAGGCCTGTTTGGCAAAGAAATAACAAAACCACAGGGAGGTCTGGTGATAAATTCTGTTTGAAAGAAAACCGAGTCAAGTTCTGATCAACACTGCAGCCCACTCTCCTTCCCCCTCTAGATCTCCGTTTAGCATCCTGCTGGCAGGGCTGCAGTCACTCTACGTCACCAAATTCACTGAGGACAATCGAGGTTAATTGATGCTGGGACTTTGCAAAACAACAACAACAAAATACATGATTGGCTTACTTTGTGTGGGACAACGTGAAACAGGGTCGCTTAAATTGATCTTGTATATAGATGTTTGAAATCAAAGTTCAAACTAGTGGAATAATGCAAAAACATTTTAAAGATAGAATTTAGAGTACAATGATGAAAAACACGGGATTGGAGGTTAACTGGGAGGACAGAAAATGTAAACATGTTGATGTTTGTTAGTGTCTGTGTGTAAATGTATGTGTATGTATGCACGCTTTTTTCTTTGCTTGAATGACCTTCATGCCTCTGCGGTTTCTGTGTGTATCTCACACACAAACCGGGGGAACGGATGTGTGAATGATGTGTCTGTATATGCGGCTGAATGCAAATGACTGATGATCTTACTATAGAGGGCTGTATAGATACAGAGAGGTCCAAGGCTTCATGGATGTGAGTGTAGATCTTTCTGTGCAGACTGCCGCTTCTTCAGATTTTATAGTGGATTTGTTTTTCTCATTCATCCTTTAGCAGAGGCAGATGAGTGAATGATATCAAAAACGATGCATTTCTAATAAATACTTCTACTTTTTTGTCCATTTTGACCAGTTTGCCAGTCTAAAATGCAGGGGCTTGCATATGAATCCATATGACTGCAATTGCAGCTGCCACCATCACCAAATGCACATGGCTTGATGTGACTGAAATCCCCCCTCATTCAAGCAGCCGCTTCACTGCCTCAAATGGGATTGAATACACAATGCCTCAGATCTGGCTGGAGGTGCCTCATTAGGTCATCATCACACGTTTTAAAAATGTGTTCATAAAAAAACTTGATCGAAAAGATTCCTCAGTTAAAGATGGGCAGCTGCACTTTAAGCAGCTAGAGGGCTGTAGATCGATTCTTCAGAACTGTCAATTTTACAGTAGGTTGAGGTCTTAACCATGGTACTGGTAGGTAGCAGGTAGGCCAACATGTGGAGAAAACATACTTTTTAGAGAAATTCTGATTTGTTTTAGTGGTCAAACATAGGAGAAATGTTAGCAGTGTGGCAATCATTCACTGTCTCTAAGAGAGATTGTGACATGTAGTTGTAAGACATGTTCAGGGTGGCATTTGAAGAGGACAGACTACTAACAATTTAAATGGATCAAGTTAGATCCTGTCCAGGGACCACTGAAATAAATCAGCTTTTTAAGTTACTCTTGCTGACCACTGTGTTGTGTACGGTCTCTTTCAAATAAACTAACAAACCAAACAAATCTCCAGCTAATTTGAAAAGAGTCAGATTTGCAAGTAATTTGTTATTAGTTACATTTTCATAGAAGTATTCTGTTTCTGAAAGAAAGTCCCCTGTTTCCTTTCCCTTCTTGTTACAAGAAAAGAGAAACAAAAAGAAGCTCCTCAAAGCATCAGCACTGTTTCTCCTGTAGCACCGTGCCAACATGTGTTTACCACACAGCTGTGTCAGTGTGCGCCCGTCACCAGCTTATTGAGCTAGTGAGATGGCAGAGAGGAGGGCATTACACTGTGGAATTATCCCCTTTCTGTTTGATGAAAGGGGCATGATCAGCATCATGGGGGAAACACAAGTTTAAAACTCCTGTTTTGTTTTCATTGAATCAGCTGTACAGCCTTTCCAGTTAAGCACGATCATTACGCACAGCATTTGTGTGATTCTGTATGTCTCTGCCTGGTTTGTTGTCAAACCGTGAGTATATTAAGGAGCTGTAAAGGTTTCTACGTCTGTTAGTGGTGTTATCAGGCTACAGAGTTTTAGATCATGGGCTGTAAATTAGGCTTTACAATGATGGTAGTCATTACATCTAAATGCAGACATGTGGTCATTACATTGTTTTTCTACCAACAAGTGGAACGAGTGGTTGAAAGGTTTTAACCTCCTGAGACCTGAGCTTTTGTCTGGAAAACATTTTTGATTTCTCCCTCTTATTTGGGATAGGTAGGGTCTGATAAGTTAAAATATTAGTCTTGTCTTTGAACAGGAATTTCTTGGAAATTTTCCTTCTCTAAACCAAAACAATTTCCCCAAAAATTCAAAGAAATTACCTAAATTCCTGTGAAAATTCTTGAACACATTTTTTAAGTATCCCACAAAAAGTACCACAACATTTCTTCAGATTCCTTCAAATTCCTTAAAAAATGAAAGGGAAATTTCCCCTAACATTTCTTAGCAAGTTCTAAAAAGAACAAAAAATAAAATGCATTTGTAAATTTCATGAAAATATAGAAACATCCAAATAAATTCCCTCAAATTTCCATGAAAATTCCCCCAAAATTAAAAGGACAAACCCTACCTCCAAATTCCTAATCCAACTCCCCAAAAATTATAAATTAATTTCCTGAATTTCAAAAAATGCCCCCCACCCCCCCCCCCCCAAAAAAAAAAAAAACAATCAAAGCAATTTCCCCAAATCTTTGAATAAAATTTACATGAAAATACTCGGTAATTTCCAAACAGCAAATTATTCCAACATCTGAGGAAAGTCCTTAAACCTCCATGGATATTCTGGACAATTATTTCAAAAAGTGAAGTAGCAGAAATATTACTATGCTGTAGGAAAGCCACAATGTAACATCCACACATTTGCATGCAGCATCTTAGGAGGTTAATATTTAGAAACACATAAATACTCCTAATACCCGTTATATTTCGCATAGTAATCTAATGAGTTAGTTTTAAAAGTAATGCTACCCAAAACTGCTCATAGGTAAGCTAAGCACCACTGTATTTACTTGTGCAAAAATGTTGGTAAAGCTTTTAAAGCTGGTATCTGATGGCAGTTTTCTCAGAAATGGTCAAATCTAATCATGACACTGGATTTCGGTCCAATCCAGACTCATAGCTAGATTGGTTTTTGATGATGATGTGCTGATCCATAGAGTCAGTCTTTGAGGCCAGTTAGTACAGCTCAGTACTATGTTACTCAGCTCAACTCTTTATCCAACTCTATTTGTATAGCATCTATCATACATAAAATCATGCAGCCCAAAGTGCTTTACAAAGAAGTCAGAAAAATACATACAATTGGTGAAAGGGAAACAAAATACAACCAAAAATTAAACATTGATTAAAAATGTAAAAATATTAAACTGGACAGTGAAATTACCTAATGTTTAAAGTCAGATTAAAAAGATGAGTCTTGAGTTTTCTTTGAAAAGCATCAAGAAAGCTCGCTGTTTTAACTTGCAGTGGGAGTGAATTCCAAATTTTTGTGGATAATGTGATGATGTTAAAATCTGTGTTTGTAGTTTGTCTCTATTTGCTTTGGCTCCTACTAAAAGAATTTCAGTTTTGTTTTTATTCAGTTTAAAAGGCTCTTGCTCATCCATACATTATTGTCATGTTATTGCATGTTTACCACCAGCATGTGAGCGAACTACATCAGTGTCTTTAGTACGCTGCCAAGCCTGTGCGTAGCATGGAGGAAGCCAACAAGCAGTCTGGAGGTATTTCACGCTTGATATGCCAACAGCTTTTACCACTACATGCAGTTTATCCACAGTTCATGTTTTAAAGGTGGTGTTTAACCACATACAAGCAAAAGAGGCAGATTTAATGGAACGAAACACAACGTCGTGTAACATTGGCTGCATCGCAAACTTCCAGTGATGAATTAAAAGATCCAAAACACTGGGAACGACTGAAAAGTTTGTTTTCATGTAATTACTTCCTATAAGCTCTCTACATGACCTCTGCAAGAACCTATGAAACTTTATCAGAAGAGTTAAAAGACATAAAAGCTTGTGTCTACATTGCAGATACCTGGAGGTATAACCTGACCATGCAGTGCAGTGTTACAGGCTTGCCGTTTAGCTGGCTAATCACCTGCATCCCTTGTTTTTGATCGGGTCAGTATTGGCAGATACCCAAAACTCAAGTATCAGATCAGTATCAGAGCTGGATCAGTGCATCAGCAATTGTTCTTGTAGCTATGATTTTTCCTGGTTAATTTTGCATTACTTAATATAAAATTAGAAGCCCGTGAACATGGATGAACATTGTATACATTGTATTCATATATCTGTTGAACTTTATTTTTTTATTTTCCAGCATTGTCTTTGTCAGTTAGGTTTGTGCAGGATGCATTGCAGGTTTGGTATAATTAAGATTTCATTAGTTTTGACCACAGTTGCACCTTAATGTCCTTATCTTTAATATACAGCCATGCATGGATATATGGCTCAACAGAGATTTAGACTGAAGTACAAAAGGTCACTGCAGCATTTTAAAATAGTGCAGAAAAATATAAATTTTTTGGAAAACCTCATTATAATGTCACTAACACTGCTCTGTATCACCAGCTGTCATCACAGCAGAGCAGAGCTGTTGACAATCAAATCATTTTCTTTAACATTTGCTCCGTATGTTCTCTATGTCTGTGACTGTCGTGCTTGAATTGTCGTGGGTTGGTCTACGATGCTGCAGGGTTATTTGCTGTGAATGTATGCAATTCTAAACACAGAAGGGTGACAAGTAGGAGAGAAGAGAGGCTGAAACCAAGATAAAAGAGAGAAGAGGAGAGTCAGGGACAGAAGATAGAAATCAAATGAAAAAACAGACAGAAAAATGAAAGTAGAAGTGGAAGGCGGAGAGCAGCGCCAGTAGAAAAATGGCGACTGACTGCAATTTTTTCTGTCCGTGTCCTCGTCTCACTTTTCACTGTTCCATCTTTCCTGGTGCTCTCTCACTGTCTCTGCTGTACCGCTTTTCTGCTTTTTTCTCTGCTTTGTTCATTTTGTCTTTCTATTTCACCGTTTTCCTTTTCTTAGCTCTCATCTTGGCATTTTTTTCTTTTGTTTTACCCATTTCCATCGTCTCTCTCCATCCTTTTCTCCTCATCCGCCCTCCCCGCCTCCATACATACACACACTCACATCCCTCAGCAGTGATGGCATGCGTTCAGCGGATGCATTTGGCTAAGCCCACAGCATCTGCCGAGATAGACGAACACTACAGACATAGCTTCACAGGATGTGTGTGCGTGCTGTGTACAGATTCTTTGTGCTGTGTGTGCATGCCTGTATCTGTGTCAGCAGCGATCGATAGCTGGCGTATGCACCGTCTCCATGTTCTTATGAATGAATGTGTGGATCCAGCGTAGATTTGGCTGCACGTGGGCGAATGCATTGTCAGCCTGTCTGTACTGGCCTGCACATATGAGAGCAGCTCTTAGGCATGTGGCTGTGTGAATGAGCGTGTGCCATGTGCCAGTACTCTGTGTGCAGGTGTATGTATGAGCTAGGGCTGGGCAATATGGACTAAAATAATGCCTTGTTGCTGAATGGGGATACAGGATATATTTGTATTGATTTTTTTCCATAAAGGTATAACAGAAGGTTTTCCAATGCCAGGATTATAATCTTTGAAATTACTGTAGTATTAATCAAACTGCACTGATACATATTTAGCATCTAGTATCATATTTAGTTTAAATGGGCTCAATATTTGAAAGTATAATTAAAGGTTTAGTCAGGTTTTTCCCTTTCTTATGTATAGGTTAAATTGTTTTCTAATACATTTTATTTTAAAATGTTCCATATTGAAATGAAACATCTTTATCACCTGCCTCTCACTCTACTTCCCTCGCTCTCACACTTGTCTGATCACCCTGGTAGGATTTAAATCTGAGCTCTAAAACTGTGCCCAGCAACCTCTGGTGTCATTGAAAGGATCTCAGAGTAACACAACTTTAAGGGAACATTGTTGGTACATTGTTAGGAAGTGTTTAACTGTCTCTGTTTTTCAGTCAGCAGACCGCGCTCTGCAGACCCCTGAGTATTTCCGCGTTGATGCACCAGCGGAGTTATAATCCTGGAGTTAATTGGTAGAGTAGTGTTATGTGTGAAGAGCGCAGCAAAACTGTTTGGAAGGGAAACAGGTTATTATTAAATATTTATGGTAGGTTCAGCTGCAAAGGCAGCTATGAGTAACCTGGTAAACCTTCCATAGATGGTGTTTGGGAAAGAGCAGAGCATTTGAAAAAAACTCTGTGGGCGATTGGATGAACATTGCTGTCTGCCACATCTTTACAAGCCAATCAGTGCAACAAAACACGTGACATACCTGCTACCAACGAGTAAACTCCATAGAGAACTACATAACATGAACCAAGGCGACTGTAGACTTTTGTCGTTTTTGAAAAGAAAAACAACTCACTGCTGTTCTCTGTTCTTCTTTAACAAAGAAATGTCATCAAGCTCTGATAAAGCTGATGCTATAGCAGCATCCATGCTAATCTCTTTCGCCAAAACTGCACCGGCCTCTTGTTGCTGTTTGCTTACATCACAACTCCACCGCATCCAAAAGTACTGCCTCTCGACGCTGATTGGTCCTGTCACTTTCTAACCGGGCCCAAACAGTTCATACGGGAGCTTTGCAAGATGGATTCGCCAGTGAGAAACAGGGAAACAGGTGAATCCATCTGCTTTGCAAGGTTGAGCTATGAGCTGGCTGCTGTCAATGAAAATGACTTTCAGAAGCAAATTGGAAAAAAAATGTTATTGTTGATTTAAAATGTTAATGTAAATAAAAAGGCACTTCATTTAGCTATTTGATTTTGTTTCATATCTAAAACATGTAATATACTGTATATTCTTGAGAGAAAAACAATTGCAATGTCTGTTTTTTTGCCCATTATTGTTGGCAGATGTTTTCAAAACATAGTTTTAGTCTTACGATTAAAAATCCTTGTAGTTTAAGGCACATTTCAGTTATTTTCACTCTTAGAAATGTAAGTCTTCTTTTAGTCACAAAACTCAACATCTTAGTTCATTTTTTTTAATTAAAACTCCCTACATTTTAGTCTGTACTTTTCATCAGAACAATTGTTTTCTTTGAACTAATTTCATTGGCCATATTATGAAAGTAATAATTATTAAAATTTTGAATTAAATTACTTTTCATCAGTTTATCACAAAATAACTATTTTAGCTAGTCTTTGTCTATACTTCTTCATGGAAAAAGGTAGTCAAAAAACTTTTTTTAAAATATTCATTATGGGGGCTTTTTGCCTTGGATAGGACAGTGGATAGAGCTGGAAGCAGGGATGAGAGTGGTGAATGACTTGAATCTGGACCTCCCACGTACATGGGGCACAACCTAACCACCAGGCCATCTACGCCCTGTCAAAGAGTCTGTGTGTCAACGTGTTTCCAAATTATAAAGTCTTGGTTATTTTAATCATTGATGGAATAACATATTTAACTGGTGGGAGAGAGGCCTTTTAAATTGCACAAATATGAGGACAACATGTGGTAAAGTAGGAGGAACTGGTGAGGGTTTTCCAAAAGTTGCCAATATATTTATGCAATGTGGATGGCATGCAGGAGTTTGCCTGCAAGTTTTGATAATCAGCATGATAAACTGCCCAATACTTGATGTCTAGGGTTTCATTTTTGTTGCTATTTTATCAAGCATCTATCAGTATAATTTTATTTTATTGATTTTTATCAATGCTCCTAAATAAAATATGATCATTAAAATGATAATCCTGATTCACACTATCTTTCAGATAGATCAACTTGTAGTTAATAAGCATGCTAGTGTTGGTGGGTCTTACTGTAAGAAACCTTTTTACAGAGTATAATGCCCTACATTTGTTTTTTTTTTTTAATCAACACAATCTATATCAATATAAAAAATATACCATAAAAACTCAATATATTACCCAGCCCTAGTCTGAACATGCCTGCTTTGTGTGAGCTGTGATAGTCAGTCTGCATATAGGAATGCCCCCCACCCTCTTTTTCTTCCCACATGTGCCTCCCAAACCCTTCATTAACTAAACATGACCCTTAAGAGCATGATTAGCCTCATTTCAAGACAGGATGTTGGAAGCCATCAAGCGAGGGGGAAAAAATCCATTACTATAATTGCATTGAGCCAAGGGAGGGAGGAGAGAGGGAGGGAAGAAAGGAAGGATGCATAGATGGATAATAAAGAAAGAAAATGAGTGGGACTGAGGGAGGAGGGAGGCGGGCAGTCAGGATGCTGGGATGAAGTGAGGAGAGAGAGCGAGGATGTAGGCTGACGAAGGGAGGGGGTGTCAGCTGATGGTAGGAACTGATATTCTATATGAATCCATAGATGTTTCTCGTGGTGTCCCCCCTGCGTCTAAGCGCTCAGTTGGTACGACCCTCCGACAATAAAACTACCACCAGTGAGTCTCGATGTGGCACTTCCACTCGGCACACCGGTTCAGACACAAGAATCTCCGACCTGCTTTTAAGCCAGGGGGAAAGAGCTGCAAGCTGCCATGTCGGCTCAAAAGGGCACAGGGAACACGCCCCAGCATGGCGGCCTCTGCTGCTGCACTGGCACAGTCGGACAGAGGGATGGAGAGGTGGAGGACCGATGCAGGTCTCCTGGGCTGTCAAAGCCCTGGTACCTGGGCACAGACAAAAGACAAAAAACTATTTTTGACTCTTTCTTGTCGCATCGTGTCTTCTCTTCTGCCTGTCTGTGTGCCTGGCAGGCAGGCGGCCGCTCAGCATGAGTGAGTATTGCCTATACACATGGATATGCACCCACACATACACTCACTCACAGACAGGCATGTGCTTTGTCTGTCACACTTCTTTTTTGCCACTGCTCTGTCTTCTGCTCTTCTTTCATTCTGCCACATTGTCTGCTGTGTTTAGACACCCACAGAGGAGTTAATAATAGTAAAATTCATATTCTCAGTGGGAATTATAGCTGTCTAAGTGTATAAATGCGAATGTGTATGTATGCTGGCGTACTTTGCATATAGATTTCTGCTACACAGGAAGTGAATGAGTGAAGGGTGGGGTTTCTCACACACACACTCGGGCAGTGGTCGGCTCATTGTGTCATGGCAAATAAGGACAGAAAGCCTTCATCTCATACAGTCACAATGACTGGCACAGAGAGCGAGCCTGTCTGTATTTATCTCCCCTTTAACCGCTCTTTGACTGTGTCCTCATGTAGCCTTTAGATTCCTCGACACCATGTATCTTTACACCAAATCTCTCAGCGGGTTATAAAGCCGACGTTAAAGAGTCTGCAACATCAGACTTTTTTCTTTCATACTCTGAGATCACATTCAGGCACAGTCAGTAGGAGCAGACTGAGCCTGATGGAGAGAGCACATGTGTGCCGGCACAGAGAAAGAGCACATGCATGCACGTTAACATGCGTAGTCTCAGACACGTACACGGAAATGATGATTCATTTTAAAGGTCTAGTTTTATTTGATTTCTTGTGAGGTTTGTAATCTGTGTTATAAGATTGTTTATCCTTTAAGTAACACTGTCAGCGGATTTTTAATCTGCACATTCTAGCATAAATTTTAGACATGGATCAAAACTTTAGCGTAGTTGTGACAAAAATCAAAGAAATTGCTCCATTTTTAATCCTTTCATTGTATTCCTTAATCTGTTATGGTTACATGTATTTTTCTGTGTTATCTCCTATTGTTAAAAGATTTTTATCGCTTTGTTCCTGTTTGTGTAGAAGCTTCTGGTCTGTCTGGTCAGCAGGCTGTGGGTGTTCACAGAGGGTTGCAGATCTCTGAGGACACACAATACTGGGGTGGGGCAACACTAAACATACATCTGTACATACACCTTTTCCCAAGCACAGATATAATTCTCAGAAATGTTCAGTATACATTTTAATCCCAGCTAAACGTTTCTTTTTTTCAATCAAATCGGTGTCAATGAGACTTGTTACTGAAACGATTTCCTTGTTTAATGCTTTTTTCCTTTTGAAAATGCATAGAGAAATTGAAGCATCGGCTGTGTTTAGTCAGTGTGAAACGCAGGGTACAGAGTGTCTCAGACTAAATGACATGCCAGATCTTTTTATTTTAAATAACTCAGGAGCTGGGACTCGATCTGCAATCACGTTTTGTCTTTCTGTGATTAAAGCTTTGACTTTTCATGTTTTCCTCTTGTAATATCTTATTCATCTGGAGTTGTAAAAAGTCAAATGAACAAATAAGAATCAAGTTAATCCTTACAGCAGCTTTACTTTCAGGTGCTAGAATTGTATTCCTCACTCCTATTAGAAGCTGTGTTATCTTTCATATTTTGTGGCAAATAAAGCAATTTCTTGCAAAAGTTAATTTCATTTTCATCTCAGACAAATGGGAGTTTTGGCCTCAGCTGCTTGCTAGGTTGTCAATTTACATTTGGCACAAAAACTGTTTTATCGGCAAAGTTGTTGGCAGTGCGAAGGCAGCTGGCAACAGGCTCCAAACTGACAGCAATGAAAAATCTTTGCCTCCTGTTGGACTTCATTTGAAGCAAGAAATGCTGAGACGACTGCCCGGTAGAGTTTCTCGGTGTGGCCTGATGTGTCACCGATGCTCCTTGATGCTTTTTGAAACAACCCCACCCAACCCCAGTGAGTTTCTGGGAGAGTTGTCTCATACCCAATCCCCTTTTGAGATCAGAATAATCACCAATGACTAATACGGTACAGTACAGTAATAATACCAGTAGGTCTACCCCATAACCTTCTCACATAATACAACCATTCTTTTATATTTTCTTCCTTTATCCAGTGCAGCTCTCCAGTGAGCATTGACCTACGCTTCTCTCTGGTTAGAGTGGTTAAATTTAGACCCATTCTCTGGTTCTCCTGAGAAAAAGTGGGATGGAGAAGAGGGGAGAGAGAGAGAAGGGGGAGCGCAAAGGGAAAACAAAGAATGAGGAACTGTCAGAGGGGTTAATGGGATGGATGATTGTGAGGGGGGAAACCTCTTTAATTGATTCAATAGCAAAATGTTTTGTGCTTTTCATTGTAATAAGACCATGTAACGCATTAAAGTTTCAGTAGACATCATGCTAGCTAATCTCATGGCATCCTACCTTTAAACTGACCGAAAACACCAACATGATAGCACCTCTGTTTCTGCTCTGTATTTCTCCACAAACACTCACGTTAAACTGAATCTTCTTCCTTTTAATGAGCTTTGACTGCTTTAGTTTTTCTGTGAAAAGGCTTAGCTGGCCTTTTTTTTGTGAGTGCTTCTTTGCAACTGAATTTTTTAGGTTGAAAAACATCACTGACTTGTTTAGTATGTAGCAGATTGCTGTCCACTAAAACTTAACTAGACAGTCTTTTTAGTGCTGTTTTATGGTTTTCCCTGTTGTTCAGAACTTCTGTTATTAATTTACAACATAATGTGATTAGAGTAAAATATTAACCAGCACAAAATAGCTTTTAGAGCTGTTTTGCCTAGAATATGGCCATATGATACTTATCAAAGAAGTAAATGTTAGAGATGCCCCGACTGTACAAATCTGGTCTAATACCAATGTTTAACATAGAAATGTAGCTAATGGTTGATACCAGTCTTCTTTTCATTACTTTTACTCCCACAATGCTATTTTTTTCTCTAGATTGTCCTAAAAAAATAGATCAGGTTTGTCCAACAGGTTGCATATTCTGCCAATTATGAGTCCCTTCTCTGAATTAGCTGTTGGATGTCTTAAATGCAAACATTAAATTGAGATGACAAAAGATATCCATCTGCTACTGGAATCGTTTCATGCCCTCATTATTTGCTGATAGCTAATGTGTGTCAAAAGGGCTGATATTGGCTGATGCATCTGTGAATCATGAGTAATTTTGCTTGTATTGTCTGGTCATTTTGGATAATAATAAGTAAATATTTACAGTCTTTGATGTCTTTCCTTCTTTCATGGTAGGGATGCACGATGTTTATAAATTAATTCTACCCATTACTGATATCGATACTAATATTTAAATGTAGTGTAGTGTAAACCTAATACTTCAGTCCTAGCAACACAATTTAAAGTTTAAGGATGAATTAACATATTTCAGTCCTTTAAACAAACTTTAATGTGTGAGGAATGATGAACTAAGAAAAAGACTTCAGCTGACTTAGATCTGTGGGTTCAGCCTAAAACTCCACAAACGTATTTGTATTTTTGTATGGCCAATTTTTTCAGCTGATATAGGAAGTCGTTTATAGCAGGGGTATCGGATATAAATATCCACAGAAATATTCATATCTGCCAATACTGATGAGTAACATTTTAAGCTGATATTCAGTGATATCAATATCAAAACAATATTATTGTGCACCCCTATATATTGAATATGATCTAATGTGTAAGATTGCCTATTTCTTTCTAAGAGTACTTTATGCTGAATGAAGGAGTTAGATTGCTAAAGATGATACCATTGAAATTAAGCAGACATGGCGTTTATAGACAACAGAAATTTAAAAATCTGCCACAAATCTTTGGATTCTGTCAAATCAAAAGACATAATTTATTGTTTTTTAAATCGATGAAGTATCTTTAAAAATAATGGGTTGATTTTCAGAAGTACCAATATTTTCTTAACACTGTAAACTATTTGAATAGCATGAATAAAGTTACTGTTGTTCCTTGTATGATTTTAAATTAAGTCACACAATTAAGTGGTATCAAATCAAACTAGCTGCGGTTATTTCTATGTAATGGCCTATAAGCTTGAATGTAGTCTCAGGTTGCACTCACACAAGGCAGTCTATACCATGCCCAAGCACATTTGACTTCTAAAGTTTAGTTTATCTGCCTAGTTTGAGCACAACGTACTGCACTCGAACTCAGAATACTTCGTTGGCCCTGGCCCTGATATGGTTGCTCATGCAGGCGCACAAGCACGCGTTCCCAGGATATACGAGCATTCTTAAACCAACAATTTTGTAAAGAGAGATGCACAATATTATCAGCATTATGGTTGTATCGGCAGATATTAGCTTAAAAAGTAATTTATCATAACGACAGATATGAAAATTTGTCAATAGATGTGATATGAAAATTGGCTCATTTCATTATTTACATTTTAAAGTCTGTTTTAGGGATTTAGTTTTGTTAATGTGTTTTAAGACATTCATTTAAATATTGGTATTGGCAAAAATAATTTTATAAGTAACAGCATGTCCGATATCAGCAAAAATTCAATAATCATGCAGCCCTATTTTTAAACAACGGCTAAGTGTTAGGGTTAGGCTGCATTCACTGCAGGCAAAAGTGGCCTAAATCTAATTCTTTTGGCTTATTTTTGATTTTTTTCAGGGCTGTGTGAACAGCAAGAGTGGTGCTGAAATCTGATCCTCTCAAATCTGATTTGGGCCACTTGAATCCATTGAATTAAAAAGAGGTGTCCGATACAGGCCACATTTTAAAAATTAATGTACAAACAAACAAAAATCTGATATGAGTAAACCTGCAGCCTTTTAGAGCTGTATCTGACCACAATGAGTCAACAAGTTTCCAGTGCTTCTTGGAAATGGCATGTGTCATTTAATGGTATGATGATGTACTTGTGCTTAGGCCCACTTTGGCCTGGAGCAATGTGAGTAAAGCCCAGAAGGGAACAGTGAAGTGGGGATGCATGGTCCAACAACGTAAGGGGACGTTGTGTGCGTGCACCCTCAGTGAGGTCACCCACAGATTTCTGAAGTGGATTTTACACTCATCAGTGGTGGTTGCCATATTGGAAATTCTTCAGACGAACTTCAACAGACGAAGCAGTAAAGCTCCGACAAGCCTAAAGCCTCCAGACAAACAGCAACAATGCAGCGCTCATTCTTTATAAAATCACAATTGGTTATTTATTAGAAAATGTCCCTCCTGTACAGTGGGAATGAGCTATTCCAACTAAACTCCTCCTTTTAACAGGCTGTTAAAATGATTATTTCTGCTGTAAATATGGGGATTTTAAAAATGGCCTGTATATGCTTTCTGCAGCGTTAAATGACAATTTATTCCCCCCATCTTGTTCTTTTCTACCACATCAGGGTTAGTTTTCATCAGCATTTAGAGACACTGCTGACTGCATCGGGTCTTCATGTAAGACCCGATGCAGTCAACAAAGAAATAGTGTCAATTTGGGATCTAATTTGATTTTTTTTTTTTTTTTTTATAGTTGTAGAGTCTTTGATTTTAATGTGTGATGCATTTTTATGCATCATAAAGTGCATTTTTGAAGACTGTTATGGTCAGGGACCATTTCTGCTTTAATATCGACTCTCTTCTCTCTAAAAGGGAAACTTTGAGTTTCCACTTGGCTCTGATTTGTCAGGATGGAGGGATAAAAGAGGAGAGGAGTGCAATGACAGACAGAGGTGAAGGCTGGTTACTTTAAAAGAAAGGGAATTAGACTGATGTAGGCAGAGCAACGAGCAGGTGAGGGGAGGTAGGGACACGAGAGAGGAGAGATAGAAGAACGAGGGAGGACGTGAACGCCCACATCCCTGTAGAGAAGAATGATCTTTTACTGGTTTTAAATTGTGTCTCTGCCGGTGCAGGTGCTTATTCTTCAAGCCAAAATGATCAGACATACTTTAAACAGTAAGACATGGGGTGCCGAAATGTCATCAGTGAATTAACTGCTATTATCTGACAGAAGGACTAACTTTCCACAGGCTTAAGAGGCTGTTATGTCAGAGGAAGAGGGCCTGTGGTTATATAAACTCGAAGAACGCGGCAATCTCAAGGCTTTCTTGGATAATGAGGAGAGGCAGTTTTGTACTTTGCATCGCAGGAATGTAAATTTGCACAAAGCAGCTCTCAGCTGGTGAATTGACCTCCAAGTTGACGAGGCTGACAAAGCATCTAAGCTGAACGTTATAATGAGTGTGAAAGCCGGGGATTATTCACAGTTAAGTTTTCTCCTGTGTGTTTCATGTCCTGCCTCAATTCTTGATCAATTTGAGATTAAAAAAACAAGGAAAATAAGCAAATTTCTCCTGTAGACAAAAAATAAGGGCAACCTCTCCAGACAGTTGATAAACATCATGTTCTAATTAAAATCAACTTCTAATATTTTTAGATGGTAATTAGAATATAAACATGATTATTTTCATCTATTGAATAAAGTCATAGTTAGAAGATGTTTGTGGATTTGGGTTAAGAGACTTTAAAAAATTACTTTCAATACATTTACTTATGTTATAGCACTTCTTTGGCAGTATCATGATTTGCAGTTTTTTTTTCACATTTTCCCCCCTTTTTTTTGTCTTTTTCTGCTTTCATTTTAGGGAACAGCACATTAGAGTGGGGAGGAGAAAGTGGAGAATGACTTGCACAAAAGTGGTTGAGGGTCGGGGTGGCAGCCAGGCCACCTGCTTTGACGACTATAGCCTCTATGGTTGTCAAGATACCAGAATTGAAACTTTGATACGATACCAGTAAAAATCAAACAATATAATAACTTTTTTGATGTCTTGGAAACAAAAAGAAAAGTCTTAAGATTTGCAAAGAGATGAGTTGAAACTTGCAACTGCTGACAATGGGCTGCTCTGCAACATTCTAAAAACCTGCCAGTTCACACCGCTGCAACTGGAGCGGTGTGAGAAACTGGAGAAACAATGCGTCATTTCAATAGCAGCAACCCTCGCAGTCACGGTAGATTTAAGGTGATTTACATCAGAGGTCACTGCACAATAAGTCTTTCTATATATAGACAATATCCCACATTAACTCTTTTCCCCCATATATTTTCGTTATATTAAGGCCTAACGTAAGGCTGTATGATTCCTGCACATCAGTTCAAATTTGTCTTCGATATCATAGCATAGTAGCAAAATTTCACAGATCATATATACACAAAAAATGCTTTGCGAAGTCAAGCCATGTGATAACTAAGATGTCTGCAAAGAATAATCAATTTTCCACTGACAAAGCTTCTACAGCTTTGAATTTCTCATGTGCTGGCTTATATAGGTTGTTTGCAATCCTGTGATCCAGGGGACAGCCCACTACCTGACCCCAACAGGGAACAGCCATAAGAAATAGATACATAGATGGATAGAATAATGGAGGAAATTTAACAGCTTTAAATGAACCTCTGCACAGCAATTGTCATCAGAAAATGCCATACACATTGAATACGATTCCTACACTTTACAAAACAGAGATAGATGTGAAATGATTTTTCTGGTGTAGAGGCAATCAATGTCACAAATTACCAAGTCCTGCAGATCTCCTAGTGTCATTTGGGACACAAAAGTAGCTTAAGAATGTTTTATTTTCACACTTTGAACATTTGGCATAGTCATGAACAGATCAAGACATGGCCTTCTTGTAGCATTTCTCTGTAGAAATCACTCCTTGCCCCAAACAGAAAGTTTCCACGTGAAAAGTAAAAAACAAAATAGATGTAATTCTTTTTGAGATTCACAGCATGATTTTGTTAATTGAATTCGCGTTTGTAGCCTTTCAAAATAAGACTTCCCTTGCCCTTTTTACTTTTATCTGCTTGCAACATCCTGCAACCAGCTGTCTGCAACTTCACACACTGAATACCTGGTGAAATCTTCACACAGCTTGATTTGAGTTGCGATGGCCTGGTTCAGACTGCTGCAGCAGTTGCCAGTGGGTACGGCCCCACTGAGTCCATCTAAGTAGTGATCCAACGGCGCCTCATGCCCTGCCCACCTCCATAGCCTACTTTCTTTTTTTAATGTAGGTTTCTTTTCATTAAAAACTGAACCACATCAGGTGTACTACCTGGGGATGAATTTCACGTATTGATAGTAGGGGTGAGTATTGGCAAGAACCTCACGATACGATACGCATCATGATACTTGGGTCACGATACGATAGTATCACGATATATCAGGATATCATGATATTGTGATATATTGCGATATTCTACAGTTAACTAAGAAAAATATAGAGATGATGTATATGTAAATCACACAATACGTTGGTGGTGTTCCCGCTATATTTCACGGCAGCAAGACAGAGCTTGCAAATGGCATTTCCTTTCTCTAACTCGCTGTTTGTGCTCCCCGTGTTAACTTGGAAGCCTAAATGCTTCCATACATCTGCTTTGAATTGTGCAGGTGTTGTTATTTTGTAAGCCATGTGGAGGTGCGGAAGTCATATTTTACTAACAACTCGGCTAAAAATATGAGTTTTTACTTTTTACAAAAAAATCGATATTAAGAGTTGAAGTATCAATATTGTATCAGATGTCAAAGTGTCACGATATATTGCCGTATCAATATTCTTTCACAGCTCTAATTGAGAGTAGGGTTTGGTATCATTTGCGTTTTTTCTGATACTGGTGCTAAATTGATGCTTTTTGTACGGTGCTTGTTCCTAAACAGTGCCTGAATTGATACTTTTGAGGATAAAAAATGTGTGTTAAAAGCCAGCAGGAGAATTAAAGCTGTCTCGGTGTCATAGATGATGTACAGAAATATCTTTACAAGGTACCAGTCAAACATGGGATATAAAAGGAAACTAGGGAAACTTGAAACATAAATCACACATATTCTATAATGTATTCCTTTGGTGGAAGGGTATCAAAATGAAGTATCGTTATCTGTGTTGTAATTCGGGCCAGTAGGTATCGGATGTGTTGGTTCCAGTACCATGTTAGAACTGGTTCCTGAAACTCAATCCTAACTAAGAGAGAAGAGCTGTTTTAAAGTGCTTGTGCTTCCACTGGACACAAGCTACACGCAAAGCATTTTGGGAACCTGGACCGGCAGGAGGTTAGAAGGCATCCTCCCTTTTACACTTCTTTTCTCTCTCATTAGATGATTATTCCATGAAAATTAAACATTTGTTTACTGTAGTACTTACACCATTTGGACTTCAGTTTAATGAAAAGACACTTCAATTCAAATATGACTAATAAACAACAGAGATAGGCGGAGCAGAGAGCTCCACTGAATCACCACTTGGACAGATTTAGTGGGGCTGTATTTGGGAATCTCATTTATCTTTAGTCTGAACTGGGCTTTAGGCATCCAGTATTTATTTATTTATTTATTTATTTTTTGGTCCCCTAAAATGTTGGCATCTGTCTGAATCATAATTTGTGCAATTTAGACAGCATGCAGTTTTGTTGGATTTATTCCTCTCCTATGCAACTGTCTTATGAAAGAGATATAGTTATTTAAGTTTTTTAATCATGAAAATGACAAAAATATACTAGTATAATATTAAAAAATCTCATTCAAAGTATCATCAATATTGAAAATGTAATGATCTCTACTTAAAACTTTGTTGCTGACAGGCCTACCAGTGCACCTTTTTCTCAGCAATTTTGTTGAATTTTAGTGGCAAATGAATGAAAGTAGGAGAAAAAACATTTAAACATAGTCTTACTTGATATGTAAGTGTTAACACCAGGCTTCATCAAATCTTGTTTTGAATTATAATATTGTTCTGAAAACTGATTAAGAAGATAATGAAGATGTTTTCAGAGGAGCAAACACGGGCCTAATCTGGCTGTGGCCCAGAGCTGGGTCAGGTTACAGTCAAATGTGACAGGTTTTTTTTTTACCCCAAAATTGAAACATATTACTTTTATTTAGGGATGCACCGATTGCAATTTTCTGGCCGATCACAAATCACTGATCTTTAAAAAGCCTGACCTGCCGATTCTGATTTTTTTTATAACTGACAGCATACACCTTCAATGTTCCAATCTTATTTTATTGAAAAACATTGAACAATACCTGTGAAACAATACAAACTTGTTGTTTTAACTGCACATGAGGTAGTTCTCTCAAATATAAATGAAAAGTTTAGAGCATTGCTGTCCAAACTACTAAATTATATCAGTTCCTTTAGTCTTTCATTTTCACATTTTAGTAGATAGAGGCATATGAAACCAATCTTACCCACCGATTTTATTTACAAGGATCGGCTGATCGCCGATCTCCTAAAGTTAAGGAAATTGGCGCCGATACCGATTTTGGCCAATCGATCAGTGCACCCCTACTTTTATTCATTAAAAAAATTATGAGATCCTGAGATTGTGATGTTGATGGTATCATAAGTCTAGATTACATCCTTTGGCAATATAATCTAAAAAGATCATGTCCAGTTATATTTTAACTGTCTCTGACTCTTCTGCAGCTATGAGTTTTTCTGAACATGTATAAAAATGATGAGCATATCATGATAATCACACCATAGAAAGCTGTGAGAGGAAAGCAGTAGATTGCATACTATGCAGGTGTTTGCTCCTCATGCTGTCGTTGTTTCTTGACTTGTTTCCTGAGCTGTACTGTCATGTGCTCTACTGTTGTTCCATAAGTTCCACTTCACTCACTGTAGAGCTTAGATGTTGTTTTGTCATATAAGTAGATTATTATCACTCGAGTCAGATGTGAATCATTACCATTTACCGCAGGAAAGGCGGCAGGAGTGGGGTGTATGTATGCATGAGCAGCCATCTTGAGATGAGACCAAAATGGAGGCTGTGCTGAACACTGTCTCGCAGTAAAATGGCGTCTGAAAAAGCACAGACACTTCTGTGGTCCGTCTATATGTCTAGAAAATGTTTACAATGCATCTGAATCCTGAAAGTACATTCAACTGGAAGTGTTTTAGAAGGGAGGAAAAATAAGGAAGAAATAAGGGGCAAGATTCTTTATGAAGTGAAGTAAATAATAAGCTTTGTGAATTTTCTTTCTTTTACTCTACAATTGTTTGATCTCAGTCTTATTGTTTTCCTTACAAAAACAATAATAATCATATAATTTCTGTCTCTGTTTCCTCTCTGCATCTGTCACACTTCCCCTCGTCTTCCTCTGTCTTTCTGTTTCTGCCTCATCTACAGGGCTTCTTGAAGAACGAGCGGGACAACGCCCTGCTGTCAGCCATCGAGGAGTCTCGCCGCAGGGTCAGTATCTGTCCAGTGTCTGATTGCATCTCTGATGGAGAAAGATTTCAATATGGGCTGTAGCAGAATCTATACCAGGAGAATTTCTGAGGAAACTTTAGACAAGCACAGAGATCCCACTTCTCAGTATATATATATTTTAATTTGGTCTTTGGGGGTGAAAATATTTGAAATGTTGAAAAAGACATGTTGCAGTAATTAAGAGCGCAGTTTTGTTTGCTTCATATTAAGTTTCTGCTCTGCTGAGTGTCTAAGGGCACATCATAATATGGCAACACTTAGAAAATCGTTTTTAGTAATTTCTGCTTGCTGAGATCTAAAAGTCCTTCTGGTGTGAACCTTCAGGGAATTTTTTTTAAATGGCTTCCCTGATGTGCACAGTTAATAGGCCCTGTGTTTAATTAGCTGCCGTTCCCATTATCTCTCTCTGCTCCCTGAGAGCAAAAAAAAGAAGGACTTTGTGCTGGGGTGGAAAACTCAAATGTACTGAAGATTAAAAGAGGATGTTATAGATGTCCTCGCAGATTTCTATCAGACTGCCGTACCTTTCACAGCAAGTGAAATTTGCGCAATTTGGATGTGAAATTAGGTATTTAGCCTGAGCTGTCCACACCCACAGCAACGGCTTAACATATTTAAAATGTTACTTGACATTAGAGAGTTTTCATGATTTGATTTTATAGACTCTCCTAATGACATAATCTGGATTTTTGTGGCCAAGATAGATAATTAGAAAATTTGTAATTATTCAATCTCATAATCTTATTCTAATGTTCTTTTATAATCTCTAACCATCAAACAATAATTATAATAATTCCCTAAATGTGATAATTACAGTAAAAAGAAAATTAACTGAGCAAGCCTTCTTACAGATAAAACTTGAGTCAGTTCACTTTTCTGCTAGTGGTTTCATAGTATACTTAAATTTCTCATTTCTATCATAGTTGATACTGCAGCACCCCTAAAATCAGGCAAATTTAAACACGTCATGATAATGTTTTACCTTAAGTTTACTGCAGGAGATATACAGATGTGTTTAGAGTTTTCATGACACTGGAGATTTTAATTTTGATACAACACTAGTTGAAATCAAATGATGTGACACTTGTTTCAATGCCATACATGAAAATATTCCCCTGGACACCCATAGAGGTTTTCATCATAAAGAAATTAAGGGTATATTTCGGTAATTGAGGTACTTGGCAACAGTAACACTCTAAGATTTTAGTGTGTGTTGCCCCTTTAAGCAGAACATGCTGTTGTTGTCTTTGCTGAAGCCCGTATGCCTTAACAGCTGTTTAGGAGATGATGATAAACTGTGGTGGAAAAACTGGTAGCTAAAACTGGCCTTGCAACAGAGCTTCAGACACAGGGGCTTTCTGGATGGAAAATAAAACGGTATAATAAAACACTACAGCATATTTGTGAGCCGGCATTGTTTTTTTTTTATTATTATTATTATTATGGTTTTTTTTTTTACCCAGTTTTACCTAAAACTATCTACATTACACTGAGCAACTGCATCCAGCTGTAGTGTACAGCCTAGCTTCCTTCCTTTCTAGTGCTTTTCTCTTGAAGGGACAGTGCACACTGAACTTTCTACAGGCTAATATCACCATTGAAGGGGACATATTCGACCCCTTTAAGACAAGTTTATATTGGTCTCAGAGGTCCCCAAAACATTCCTGTTTAGTCTGTTGCTGAAAACACAATCCTTGGATTTTTGCATGTCTAAAAGCCCCTCTGTTTTAGCTCTGCTGAGAACGAGCTGTTTTTGTGTCTCTGTGAGCTGTCTGACTCCACCCCTCCCAGGAAATGGATGTGGCTTAATGGATGTGGCTCTCCTGATCCTTGATCAGGAGAGGAGGATGGAACTTTGTTCCAAGCAGGGAGGGCCAACCGAACCTGGGCTAAGTCCCCACATGACAAAGGGAAAATCTGAGAACAGCTTGTTTCAGCACACATTTTCTGAAAAGTGGAGAAAAAGAGGGGGGAGGGAATGGATTTTTAAGGTACTTGAGGGGATTGTGGACAGGCCAGTGGCACATATTTTGTTAGAAAAGCCTGAAAAAGTGATTTTTGCATAATATGTCCCCTTTAATACCAAATACCCATACAAGATCACTTAAAAAATGCAGAAGTATCTTTTCATAGATGTCTGTGCATTATGTTGGACAATGCAAATAGTTAGATTTATTTTAATTGTAATATATTCAAAAAAGCATCTGATGGTGTGAACCCAGTACACAAATCAGATTTTCTTGGTGAAGCAACACTCTGCTCTGCTGCTGTCTAGCTGTCAGGGATTAAGGAGTCAAGATTTAATTGGTAAATAAAATAACACGGTGATAGGGGAAAAAAGCTGTTAAAGTGCTGTTGCCACCCTGGCCAACTCTGCCATGTTAATCCACATTGAAATTAATTAATAAAATTGTTATAGGCCCATGGGATATTATATATGTGTTGATGTTAATATGTTGCACTATGTTGATTAACAAAAGATGATTTTGACAGCAAAAAAGAACGCCATTGTATACAAATACTTCACTCTCCAAGCACGCCAAGCTGAAACTGGTTTCCACAGTCCCTGAAAGCAGATGTTCATTTTAAAGAAATGTTTAAAGAAGAGTACTCCATATCCAGGTACAGGCAGTGACCAAGTTAACCAGGTGAATTTTAGCTCCAGCTCAGTCTACATTTTTGTCTCCCTGAGCTGTAGATCAGAAAGATTCAATTATCTCACGTTCCCATTATCTCACTTTGGGTCTCTGAGGACAGTTAAAATAGACCACTCTGTGTCCTGGTGGAGCAGAACAATCTTGACAAGGGTCTGCTTCTAAATCTGGTGTATGAGTGTGTTTCTCCTCAACCCTCCACCTATTTGCTAATGCTAGTTGACCCACAGTGTGTTTGTGTGAGGGCACGAGATGAAATGTCACCCCTTTTAGCATGAGTCCGAGAATATCAGCAGATATCCTAGAAAAAACAAACAAAGACGAAATGAAAAATAGATGCAGGAAAGAATACGGTGTGAAAGACAACTGTTTTAGTACAACACAATGCTCATATTTATAGAAGTTTTGGAGCTTATATATCTACAGTATCAAAACTACTACATAGTAATAATCTGTATCATCAACCTGGAAATTACCCCTTAATCTCAGGGTGAGCTGCATGTGCGAACATAAACAGCTGAATGTTTCTTCCTGGAGTTTTTCCTACCATTTTGTTTAATTAGCAAATATCCCCTATGACTCGTAACATGATATAAAAGCAAAAGCTTTCGTCATAGGCAGACTATGCAAATCTGAAAACGGCTAAAGGATTTGTCCTTGCCTTATGCTTTTAAATAAACGCTTACGCAAAAACCAACAGTGCAAGAGTGTTTTAAGTAGGGCTTAACAATTTTGGGGAAAAAATCGTATTGCAATGAACAAACACAAGCAATAAATCATTCTATATTATATCCAGCACAATATTAGTATGAAAAAATGATATGGAGAAAAACAATAAAATCTAATCCTAATTATTTTGACTCACATGGCAAATTCAGTATATGATTTGTTGTTTTGAAGGGAATGATCATGTTTAGGTCATTGTAATTTTTTTTTATCAGAAAAATATATAAAAACAAGGAAAGTAAGATTTTTTTGCAAACTATTCTCCAAGATATTGACACTTTATGTGTAAAACATAATATCTCTGCTGCAAAAAAACATGTATTAACTGGTATTTTGACACACAAACATCTCCTGAGCTGAAAATATAATAAATACAATATATACCTTTAGAAATTGTGTCCCTTTATTTTTATGATATAATTAAACTATTGATCACATAGTTTTGACTGAGCTGCAGGTGCAGCAGTTGATTCTTACTAAATCACCACTTGCACAGCCAGACAAGGACCATGGACTGAATGTGCACAAAGGGACATTGTAATGAGGCGTGGCCATCTTTATTACACACTAGCAATTAAAAAAGGTCACAATTACCTTATACCATGACAGCTTGAGAGGAGTACAAGTTTTGTTACAAGCCTAGTTATAAATTGTGCAGATGAACACTTTCAACATATCATACCTTTATTTTTTTTTAACTTTCAGACATTCCTGCTGGCTGAGGAGTACCACCGTGAGTCCATGCTGGTTCAGTGGGAACAGGTGAAGCAGAGAGTGTTGCATACACTACTGGGAGCAGGAGAGGATGCACTCGACTTCAGTCAGGATGTTGAGGTACAAGACATGTTAGATAGAGCTGATTCAGGAGGAAATGCCTCCGTAACTCAGGACAAGACAACTAAATAAAATGTAACTGTACACAACAAGATAAACACAGTAATGATAATCATGTAGGGAAATACTTTCTACCTTCTAAGATAGTGTCTCAAAGAAAGTGGTTTTACCAAACAGAAAGATCTCATTACCGAGATTATAGTTGTAATTCATTATTTATTTGCACAGACTTTAATTTCGATATATTACCAACATTTTTGCTTTGAGAAACTGTGTCATATCTTCCCTGATTAATTTAGTCACATAATCCTTGGACTGAATATGTCAGCTTAAAAGGATGTCTGAAGTCTTTCAAGCTGATTTCTTGACACTGTACTTGAAGCTGTCTCCATTCTCATCTACACTAACAAGAGTAACAGTCACGTCTGATACTCTTGGATACTATTTTAGTCTTCATTGTGAGTTAAGAAAAAGTCATGTGTGGTGTCTTTTGTGACCTAGTTCCGGCATCCACATGCATTTAAATGTCTATTTTTGTCCACTTTGTTGTACTTGTTGCTCTTGTTTTAGAAGCTATAGATTCCTTTGTGCCTGTTCATTAAGAGCTATCAGGGTAATGCTAAATTGCTATTAAACATACCCAACCAATAAAGCTATTTAATGTCATTATTTTGAGCGAAATATCTTCATCTCCTGGATAAAGTTTTCAAACTTAGGTTAATATTAAAAATATGGTACATGATCTAGGTTCAGAATTTGCATTACTGATGATGGGAGCTCATTTTAGCCTCCTCTTGTTTTGTTTATTGCAGCCTAGCTTTGTGAGTGAAGTGACCGCTCCAGGAAGAAGTGCATTGGACAGCGTGGAGGTGGCCTATGGAAGACAGGTGAACATTTAGAATATATACAAAAAACTTGTTCCTGTTCACTTCTGTGCTGCAAAAATAAGAATTTGAGTTTTCAATTTAAAAACAAATAATTGACAAAACTACTGAAATTTTTATCATAAAATGAGTTCCTTTTTTTATTGAGTAGGACACTGAAAATTAGACTTTATAATACTTATTAAAGGAGAAACTAGAGGAACTAAAGTTGGAATTTCTGCCACAACTTTGCCAACTCCCAAGGTGCACAGACGACGGTGTATAAAGACGTTGAAACACGGATACATATTAAGAATTCTGTCTGTATTTTCCCTTCATTTTGACTGTACTTATGCAAGCTTCTTCAAAGCTTGCACATACACACCAAACATTACAAAACTGCTGGTAATTGAGGGGACCGTGTTGAGGGATATAGCCAACAGCTTAACCCAGAGTGGCAAAACACTACAAAGACAAAGAATGTGGAAAAAAAATGCTGAATGTTTTTGAACTGTCTGAGGAAATACTGCTGAATATTGTGAAAATTGTTAAAAACTACAAGGATGTATATGATGTTTGCTCACCTGGACACATAGACAGCTATGATGGAGCAGCTTGGCAAAGATGGATGGAGCAGCAGTGAAGGCGTCGCGGAGACCTGTGTGAGACAGTGACGTCTAGTGAATTAGTTTCTTAATGTCCATTCCAACAATGTTAACATCTTAATATTCTGAACACTATGAAAAAGTAAGCAAAGAATTTAAGCTAAGAAGTGAAAAATATAAAGAGCAGTCGGGATGGATGATTTCAGTATTGGCAGATATAAGCTTTAAATGTGAAATAGTGTATCCCAGATATGAAAATTTCTCCTGATTTTTACAGTCAGTATTTTGGCTATAAAGATCTGCAGTAATCTCCTCATCTGCTACATCAGCTTTAAATACTGACCATATGAACAAATGAGTTGGTGGAGTTCTAGGTTGGACCAACAGACCTACTTTAGCTGAAGCCTTTTTCTTTATTTAATATCATTCCTTTTACTTTCAAGTTTGTTTTAAGGACTGGAGTCTGAACTACATTTAAATATCAGTATCGATGTCAGTATTGGCCAAAATCATTTTGTGATTATCAGATATCAGTAAAAATCCAGTTTTGTAAATACCTAAATATCAGGGCTGTCAAAAAAACTTTAAATTTTAATCACAAATAACATCTACATTTTTAGTTAATAGCAAATAAATTATTTTTGACACATTTTGAAATTCCACTTTTTTGTGTTTAAACTTGTTTTTGTTCTATTTTGGATTTTTTTAAATGCCATAATCTAAAGGTAATTGTTTCCCAGAGTGGATACAAACCTTTTAATGTCGAAAGAAAATAGGGAGCTACAGGTAGACCAAAGGTTATATCATTAACTTAAGGATGGAAAAGGGAATTTGCTATGGATTGCAAAGGAAATAAGTGAGTAGTAAAGAGGTAAATGTTTGATAACACTATGCTGTCTGTGAGGTTTTTTTTTTTTAAGCAAACGAGACATAAATGAGCAATGGTGGGCTTTTTTACATAACTCTGGCTGCACAGAAACAATGCTGGTGTAATCAAAGTGCGCTGAAAGGGGCAATATAGCATGCTTTCAATAGCATTAAAAAATATGCTCTAATTATGGTTTTTGGATTGATGCTGACAGCCCTTATAGATTTATAAAAATAATGATTATGATACTGTTGTATGTAATGTCGTTTATAGTGTTGTACCTTGATTTTGTGATTGTGGAAAACCAAAATCATGATTGAAATTGAAACTCAAATAAAGACAGACTTTGCTAACTTTTACTACAGTACACTACAACTTCTGGTTTTATATGCATATTTATCAGAAACTTAACTGCCCGCAGAGATATGGATAGCCTATAATGAGCTTAATTTAACCCGATACACGAGACAGACATTGTTAAAAATGTCAGCTGTTCTGCGTTGTTTTTAATCAAATGTGATGAAATGTCAGCGATCAAAGAAACGTCACAGTTAAGCTACCCTTTATTATTAACACCAAAAATGAAACCCCCTCTTGTAGTTAAAGTCAGAGTCTGTGATGCTCTGAGGGATCATTCAGTTGAAACGGGGTCACAGCCAGACAGGATGTGGCAGATCAAACATATCGATTGATTGGGTGGGGGAGTGGGGAACTCTGGGTAATTCTCTCTCTTTGTCTCTGTGTCTTTGTCTCTCTACCATCCGTCCAACCTCATCATCCTGTCTGACCTTCTCTCTCTCTTTTTCTGTTTGTCTCTGATCTACACAACACAGAATTCTGAATGCGGATTTCCTGCGACCATGTGTCGACACATTGCATGCGGCGTAGTTTGTCTCATTTTTTTCATCCTCTTTGATGACCTCTTAAACATTTTGATTCTGTTTTCCTTGTTTTTGATAGTGAACCACTTCACTCGATGGTCATAGCGTTAGCTGTTACTGTTGAAGCTGTGAATGGAGCTTTGGGCAGATTATAGTCATGAAGTGGAGCTTGGCAGTTATAACCTCACCTTTTCTTCCTCTGTCTCCATGGACACTATTTCAGATTTACATTTTCAATGAGAAGATAGTGAATGGCCACATTCAGCCTAATCTGGGAGATTTATGTGCTTCTGTAGCTGACAGCCTGGATGACAAGGTAAGAACCTCTAAATTTTTTCTTTTTTTACCTTGAAGTTGAATCTTTCATTTTGCCACTTTTTTCTCTGTTAAAACATGATTTAGTATTTCGTCAACAGGTCATATTTTGTCTGCACGTTTTCATGTAAATGTGATGTTTCCTCTCTTTCCCCAGAACGTGTCTGACATGTGGCTGATGGTGAAACAGATGACTGATGTGCTGCTTGTTCCAGCAAAAGACACCATCAAAAGTCGCACCTCTGTTGAAATGCAAATGGCCTTCGTTCGCCAGGCGCTCAACTTCCTTGAGAACAGGTGACTGTGCTCATATGGTGTTTGGTATTATTTTTGAAGAAAGTGTGGATTCAAGCCTAAAACAATAGATTAAAACGAATCTGCTAAAGCTAACATAATTATCATCTCGTATTTTTATGTCTCTGTCCCAGCTATAAAAACTACACCATGGTGACCGTGTTTGGTAACCTCCATCAGGCCCAACTAGGAGGAGTACCAGGCACTTACCAGCTAGTCCGCAGCTTTCTCAACATTAAACTACCAGGGCCCCTACCTGGCATGCAGGTGAAAACATAAACACAAACATGCACTGACTTTGGTCGGCTATTAAACAATCTGTATTGGTTGTCTAAGACGGTGGTTCTCAATTGTTCTAGCCCATGGACCCACCATCAGTATCATTATGAAAAATCAGGAGCCCAATTTCTGTAAATTTTCAACTAAAAAGATTTATTTATTAAGAAGCACTGGGATTTGAACCTCAGGATTTAAAAAACCATGTGGCAAAATAAAGAAACAGATCGAAAATAACATCTTTTTAAAGTGCTTATGGACAGTTTTAGGACCTTATTTAACAAGCACACCTTGGCGAACCATTGAAAACGGCTACATGACATGCTTTGGGTCCCACCACTTGAGAACCACTGGTCCAAGGAGTAAAGCAGGAGGTAGAGGTGTGTCCTGAAGTCTGATAGTTGTCCCATCATAAGATCCATTAAATTGAAACTAGAAATTAACTGTGTATCACAAAAATGTTAAAATTAAATGTAGGTTTAGCAATGCAAATTTTGTCTGGCTGTTTAACAAGCATGGTGGGAGTGCATTAGTAGCCTCCCTATATATTGTGGGTGCATTTAGATATCTGAATGATTCTCCTTTTAACCTTTTACTGTGCCAGGTTATTGTGGTTCAGAGGCACAGTCCATTTCTGTTGCCTCAATTATACTTAACTACACCTCATTTTGAAGCCTGGTTTAAACTTCTGAATCAAGTCTACACCGTTCATACGGCACGGTAACTAACGTTGTTGTGAGTTGTCATTTCCATTTCATACATTTCCTTTACTGTCAGTCTATATTGAGGTTTAGGGGCATAGGTTTTTACCGTTTCCTTGTAATTGTTTTTAAAAAGGCCTTAAATAGGTGTACATTGCCTTCTGACCTCCCATGATAAGGGAGTAAAGATGTAATCATATGAAAGTTTCATTTCATGATTATAGTGACCGAAATGTTCATAATTGTTGTCATTTTTAACACATTGTTGTTATAAATTGCTGAAAATGTTCAGAAAATACCGTTATGTCAGACTGAAGTCATTCTACCCAGTTTTATATTTTTAAAACATGGAATTCGGAGCACATAGCACTGTACATGTAACCTAACACACCAGCTACACTGTTTCCTATATCCATTGCATGGATGTATTTCACATTCACCTGGGAAAGCTCCCATAGAAAGCATTTGGGAGCATGATCTTTAAAAGAACTCTTGCAAGAAATGTGGTCCAGTTCAGATAAAACTGCAGCTATACTCCAGCTACATCCATGCTAATCACTCCATTGTGTACCTTGCTTACAGTACAACCCAACCCCAGCCATAACGATCACAAACTCACGCTGAGGAAAGTCGTGGGGAGAGTGAAAACATGTTCTCAGTCTAAAGATTTCAGTGCTGTTCTTTTGTCTTTATTTTATATCTAAATGTGGTTAAGTCCTGATAAAACTATCACAATACTACAGCTTCGTCTAAGCTAATTGCTACACCGGTGGCAGTGCTATCAGCTTCCAGATATGTTTTCAGACCTGCCACAAACATTTCAGATTGGAGCTTTGCAAGATGGATTTGCCTAATGACAGATAAGGAATCTGGTCAGTCCATCTAATTTGCAACATTACATGTTTGTCTGCATAAACACTGAATTATTAACATATTAGATGTAAACATCAAACTTTGATCAAGTGTGCCTGAGGGGGCCAGTGTAGCTCAGTGGGTGGAGCAGGCGCCCATGGGCAAAGGCTGTAGCCTCGACATGAATGTTGCAGGATCAATTCCCTGTCTTGGTATATGTTTGGTGCATGTCTTCCCATATTTCCTGTCTCTCTTCTGTCAGCTGTCCTGTCAAAGTAAAGGCAAAAAAAAAAAGAATATTTAAGAAGTGCACTTGAGTGAATTAATAAGATATATGATAATCATGTACAGTGCTTAACAAATTTATTAGACCACCTGTCATATTTGTCTCAAAGACTATCCAGCATCATGAAGTGCTTTAATGCGAACTCCATTTTCAGTCAGCTCTCCACGTTTCACCATTTTGAACAGGAATGAGGGATTTCAAACTGAATTCAGCCAAATTTGAGCCAGCTCACTGGGCTTCTCTGAGAAGTCAGAAATTAATCAAGCATAACATTCAACCACTAAAACTAATTTTTCTGTTCATGAATGCAAGTAAATAATTATAATTTGACATATTAATCAAGAAATATTAATGTGCTTTACTTTTTTCAGTTTTTTCTGTAAATCAGTAAATTTGAAAATTCATGGATAGCAATAATTGTATTTTAGCACTAACAATATCATTTGATTTAAAGAGCTTCTACATATTGGTGTATTAATCGTTGCAGAAACATAAAAAATATTTTGGTAATTACCAATGCTGTTAATTTAGGGCAGCTGTGGCATAAACCTCTCTTTGGTTAGGGTTAGGGTGGTCTAATAAATTTGTTAAGCACTGTTTGTCAGGGAAACTATCCAGCTCCAGAAATGTGTTGGTCTGAACCAAGTGTGTTAAACATCTTAGGCCACTATGAAAACTTTGTGGAAATGGCCAACCAGTCACCCTCTGATGTCATCTTATCATGTTATATACCACTTTTTTTTTTCCCCGTCAAGTTTTTTATTGATTGAACAAATACTTTACCCACTTAAATCGTATGCAGCTTTTATAATTGTAGTAAAATAACTTAGTGTGTATATAAACCTATCTTATGTCTCAGTAATTTTAACTGCCATCAAAACAATATCAAAGAATTAATAAAAAAAAAATCTACATTATATCAAAGCTTTCTGACCTTTTTTCAGCCTGCCTTTCAAAACTTCCACTCTGAGTTTAAAGACTAATTTTAATGCAGTCAGGTTATTTAACAAATTATGTAACAGAGGTGATGGTCAATTAAATGTCAGTCTCTTTTAAAGGACGGGGAGATAGAGGGACACCCAGTGTGGGCTGTGATCTACTACTGTCTGCGTTGTGGAGACTTAAACGCAGCCTTACAGGTCGTGAACAGAGTTCAGCATCAACTCGGAGATTTCAAGACCTGGCTTCAGGAGTACATGAACAGCCCTGACAGACGGTGAGAGCACCTCCTTGTTTTTATTTTATTGCTCTGTATGAAGATGCCCTGATGGGTTAGAGAAGGTCAAACTGTATTGTAATCACCTCTTTTTCCTTTCGTACTTCATTCTATCGACCCCTTTGCTGCAGACTCTCCCCGACCTCAGAGAACAAGCTCCGCCTTCACTACCGCAGAGTGCTGAGGAACAGCGCTGACCCCTACAAGAGAGCCGTTTACTGTCTGATTGGTAAATGTGACATCAGCGATAATCACGGAGAAGTGGCTGACAAGACTGAAGACTACCTCTGGCTGAAGGTACACTTCCCTTCTCTGCTGTTTTTCTCATCGATTATTTTTTGGTAAAGAAATCTTTCTGACTAATTAGATCTTTCTCAAAACAAAAGTTACACAAATTTTCCTTTTAATGATTCTCTGACCTTTTTGGATCATTTAGAGCTTTACATTTAATGCATTTACTTGGACTTGAGTTTTGCAGTTATGAACCTTATCTTGATTTAATCAGATTTAGATTGTGGCATTTACAATCACACGGAGAAACCTGGTTTTCTATATTCCAGTAAAGGTTGATTGCAATCACATGAAATCAGCCATTAGGATGAATGGGAAAGTTAGCACTTTAAAGCTCTAAATGGACCTGTATGCTACAATTATCACCAGAAAATTTCTACTTGTATTAATTACCTCCACCAAGGAGGTTATGTGATCGGCAGGATTTGTTAATTTGTTAGTTTGTTTGTTAGTAACATAACTCAAAAAGTTATGGATGGATTTTCATGAAATTTTCAGGAGATGTCATAAATGGCATAAGGAAGAACTGATTAGAATTTGGGAGTGATCCAGATCACCATCTTTACTATTGGGAGATAGGGCTAATGGCGGAGGTCTGCGCTCTCCAAGTACTTTTCTAGTTACTGTATGATTCCTGCATGAAATACGAAGAGGCAGGCTGAGTCCCTTTAATTTGTTAAAAAAGACAGTTATAGTCACAAACATGCTTTTAATTGAAACCCAACCCTTAAGGGGTAAGTGACCGAGTAATGGCGAACTGTCCACGAACGAGCCTGTTCTACAAAACAGCTCTGAAATGTGAGCCTCTGTAGCTAGCTCCCGTTTCAGTGCCAGTTTCCTTTTCTTCCATCTTTTGTCATTATTTATTCCACATTTACAAAGTCAAACTGGTACCAAATGGAGAGCTATTTGGGAGCCCAGCAACCAGCTCTGGTCTGGATCTCTTGAAAGAGACGGATTTCCCATCACAACGAGTGAGACTGGGCGGATATCTGCTGAAGAAGCAGCGTTTAATATGCTGAAACATGGCAAAACTGTACGGAGCCAAACAGCTTTGTGGAAACGGACCATACACAAGCATTGTGTGACACAGCTGGTCCATTTAAGGATGTTTTTATTTTTGCACTGTGTATGCTTGGTGTAGTTGTAAACAGCTCAAAACATGGTCTTTGTGGTAGTGTCTGCATGCAGAAATCTCTTCTTGCCCCCAATGGGAGTTCTTTGTTGTTGCTTGATGTCACCTGCAGAGAACCTGCGCATGATAAAACTGATTTTCTGGTTTCCATAAAATGCATCTTATTTGTGGAGGCACCTGTGCTGTTCTTTTTTACATCACATACTGCAGCGAATATGATATCTGAGTAAAAATGGGCCAATATGCTGTTTTGTATGGTTACTTTTGTTAAAGCTGACATGTCATCGTAGATATTGGGTATACACCTCATTTTCAACAAGAGGAAAAAGAGAGCAACAGATATTTTTAAATATGTCTGCAAAATAGTTTGTCGAAAAAAATTGGACAAGGCCTGAGTTAATGAAAATGTTAAATGGACTTGAGCTTGTAAAGCATGTTCCTTAAAAACTCAGTGCTTTTTTCACTGCAGGTCTCACTAACCCTTTCACACCCATTCACTCCACAGTCAAACACTGATGGCAAAAGCTATGTATAGTGATTATCATCATCATTGTATTAACTAATTCCATCTATACAAATTCACAATGTCAGTGGGAGAAATTTTGGGTTAAAGCTTTTACATGCCAAAAAAACAAATACTTATAAACTACTTTTACAAACTAACCCAAACACATGTAAACACTCATGATGTTGATTTCTGGTTAAAATCTTTCCTTCAACTGCAGATGCTTTTTATCATTATTATGCTAAGTGTGCACCGTGTTTTGGTCCATGCAGTTGAACCAGGTGTGCTTTGATGACGACAGCAGCAGCTCCCCTCAGGACAGATTGACCCTGCCGCAGCTACAGAAGCAGCTTCTGGAGGACTATGGTAGGACACTTCATTTCTCTGTCAGCTCAAAAGTAAACACAGTTATTAAAGTTTCTTTTCAGGCCTGATTTCTCCACAAATACATCTGTGTCCTTTATCAATTAAACTGTGCTACTTTCAAAGATGTTAAATGGAGTCACAGAGGTTTGTATGCCTGATGTGCAGCCTGCAGAACAGACTGTCTTTTGGCTTTTTTCTTTTTTTTTTTTGCACACTGCATATTCTTTATATTGAAAAATTCTACAGTTTTATTAATGCATTGTGGATAGATTATAGTTGTGTGTCTTGCAGATTGAATTAACATAAAATCTGGATTATAAATCATATTTGATCATAAGACATGGACTATTTTTAGGTCTAAAATTTCCATTATGTTCAAAAGAGCAGTCCACAAGATTTACTAACCAAAGTATGCCCTTGTTTTCTTTAAATGCTGAATTATAACCTAAATAACATAAGAGGCTGTTAAGATGTTATACCTACCCTCTCAAGCCTGGTCTGTCACAGTGTCACAGCTGAGCTGTGAAGTGGCCTCTTGCAATACACAATGCAGGGAAGTGAATTTTCAATAGCATCAGATCTTGTGGGATTTGTAGAGGTGGTGGCTGCACTTTTGGCCATGACATTACATTTTAGTCCTTTATTCTGATTTATTGGTTGGACAGGTCTGCAGCCAACCATTTAGATTACAAAATAGGTAAAAGTAGAGATGTTCCAATATCATTTTTCCTTCCCAGTTATGATGCCAGAAAGTTTGATATCAGCCAACACCAATACCCGTATAAACTTTCAGGAGCAACTTTGCTGTGGAAAACTGGCATGATTTAGCCCTGCAGTGAACTCAGAATATGCTTCAACAGATAGAATCTTAATGGACAGCCTCTCTTTGACACGTAAAGTTGATTTCCCTGCTAATCATTTGAGTTTTACTGCTAAATATTAAAATAGAATATCAGATCTGCCGGTTTGTATTTGACTTCACATTCCTTAAAAGTCACCAAAGTTCCAGGCTCGATAGAAACATTTCCATAAGAGCTATAAAAGGCAAGCTTCAAGAAGAAAGAAAGTAAGAGGCTACGATTTCTGGTTCAAAAATTACTCAACTTTTAATAACCTGTGTCACTTCTTCTCATATGTGACAGCTTATCAGATCGGTTGCATAAGCGCGTGGACTTAACAGATACCAATACCTTCTTTTTCATGATTATCGGATGTATTTCCGACACCTGTATCGAAACACCCCTAACTTAAAGTACATCAGATTTTTACTAGGGGTGTAAAAATTCAAAGAGGTCATGGTTCGGTTGGTACCACAGTTTTTGGGTCACAATTCAGTACAGGTTTGGTTCATTGATAAAAAGGAACGCCAATTCCCAGATGTAGAATTCCAGATTTCTCTCCCTGATTATTATTATTATTTTTAAACTAACACTAATGCAACTTATTCTTTGTTCAATCTAGTGTTATTTAGAACTATCAGTGATAGTTGGTACAGCCTATGATGTATTAAAAATGAGAAGAAATTCTCATTAGAACAGCATCAGCTTTAACCCTAACTTGATTTTTCCCTACATGTATGTCAGTACAGTTACTAGAAATGTAATGATACATGCAGCAGGATCTGTAAGACAATTTCCTGACAACATATTTGTAATGTTAGTACATTTAACAGTAACCTTGGTGTTCTCTGACAGAGAAACACAAACCTCTCCTGGATAATTTAACAACACTAAAACAAACAGTTCTGAATATTTCAGATCTCTTCCTTGAGGATCATGTTCTTGCCTTCAGTTGATTGTTAAAGTGCCAAATGTGAAAAATAGCAGCACAGTTTCTCATCTTTTGTTCTTCTGTTCAGCCAAGAAAGCTTCTAGGGAGTTTGACAGCAGCTAGTCACGGGTTGCCTGGAAAGACAAAGCGCCTCCTACTTAGTTTCTCTGTAGATCTTATTGAATCTTATCAAATCTTATCTAAGTTTTTTTGTGGTTATGGGTTACCAGGGCCATTCAGTGAATAAAAAATGCTCAGAGTTCATTTGGAACAGAGAATGTGAATGTTCTAAATGTCTTTTTCCCCTGCAGAATACTGGACTGAAACAGAGTGACAGTTGAATAGAGAATCGCTGCTTTTTACCACCAACCTTGTGTAACTGTGCTATGAATGCTACTATTGTAATATGAATGGCTCCAGTTAGGCCATTTGTGAAACATGAACAAATGCTGGTTATTAATTCCATAAAATTTCTTTCATTGTCATATTTGACAGTCTGTCAAAACTGGAAAAGAAACATTAATATGTTATTCCTCTTCTGTATGAAGATCATTTTTTATGCCTCCCATCAACGATAGTCAGCACCGGTGGTATCGTGTTTTCTAGTTGTCCATCTTTCCTGGCTTTTCTTGTAAACAATTGCTTGTTAACACAAATATTTAATCAGCCAATGACATGGCAGCAACTAGCCTTTCCGCTGATCTGATCGGCTTTATCAGATCGGCCGATATTTTGCATTTAATGCAATTTGTGTGATCAGCTGTAATGTCTTAATTCACTGATCCAATCAATGACGTCATTGTTCTGTTGGAACTTTTTGCAGATGCTCCCATTGAATTGTTTTATCCGTCTCATTTACTCCGAAGAAGTTCCACACCACCGACATGTTTGTTTGAATCCGACAGCTAGTTTTTTTAGCCCTGTCACTATGTGACGTGATGGACAATAAAGTTTGTTTGAATTTTGAATCATTATCTGTCGGATTCAAACAAACCTGTCGGTGGTGTAGGACTTCTTCAAAGTGTCTGAGGCAGATAAAACTCAAGCTATTTGCAATCTGTGCAACACTACAGTATCTCGTGGGGGAGCATCTGCAAAATGTTTCAACACGACAAATTTAATCAGGCACCTGGTTAAGGAACACAAGGAGGAGCATGCCGAGTTCAAGAAACGGAGCGTGGAAAAAAAAAAACAACACCGAAACAGATGCTAAAGCAAACTACTTTAGACAGTAAGGGACATTATTGCCCTTTATTTGAAGTAGTATGACTGTTAATTTCATGGAGTTGTGTATGAATGTTCTGAGGCAGCATTACTAATACTACCCTTAATTTGCACTAGTGTGGCTTTTAATTTCATGGAGTTATTATTACCTCCACTGAGGAGGTTATGTGATCGGCAGGGTTTGTTTGTTTGTTAGCAACATAACTCAAAAAGTTATGGACGGATTTTGATGAAATTTTCAGGAAATTTTCAGGAAATGCCAGAAATGGCATAAGGAAGAACGGATCCAGGAATTTTTTGGATTCTGTACTATTGGGAGATAGGGCTAATGGCAGAGGTCTGCGCTCTCCAAGTGCTTTTCTAGTATATATGAATGTTTTGAGGGGCAACATTACTGCCTTTTATTTGCACTAGTGTGACTGTTAATTTCATGGAGTTATACAAATGTTTGAGGCAGCATCACTGCCTTGTATTTGCAGTATTTCCTTGTTACTGTACTGTCTAAGTAATTTAATTACAATACAGTAATTTAACACAATAAGTTGTTGTGCCCATTATTTCTGTCTCAAGTTATTTTGGTTTGACCTGACTGAAATTTGAACTTATGTCTGGCCAGTCCTTGAATGCCCTCTAGAGGTCATTGATGTTTTACCCTTGCATCTCTGTCAGTTTGGGACATGGCAAAGATTGTTAAACATTGGCAAAAATGCTTGAGAATACTTTTGTTGATACTCAGTAAACAGTACACAAGTATATACAGTAAATAACAAGTTATTTAAATGGACATATTGCTCCCTCATGTGATCGGATCGGTGATCAGTGATCGGTGATCAGTTTATTTAAACTCACTAATCAGTGATTGGCCCCAAAAATCCTGATCGTGTAAAGCCTAGCAGCAACCCAAGGCAATTAGGCATGTAGACATGCTCAAAGCTACTTGCTGAAATTCAAACCGAGCATCAGAATATGAAAGGAAGGGGATTTAAGTAGTTGGTCTGAATATTTCAGATACTGCTGATCTACTGGGATTTTCACGCACAACCATCTGTAGGGTTTACAGAGAATGGTCTGAAAATGGGAAAATATTCAGTGAGCGACAGTTGTGTGGATGAAGATGCCTTGCTGATGTCAGAGGTCTGGGTGGACTGGTTCGAGAAGATAAGATGGATCCATCTTGCCTTGTATCAATGGTTCAGGCTGGTGGTGGTGTACTGGTGTGGGGGGTATTTTCTTGGCACACTTTGGGCCCCTTAGTACCATGTGAGCGTCGTTTAAACTGCTAACCGTGACAACCCCTTTATGACCACAGTGTATTCATCCTCTAATTACTACTTCCAGCAGGATTATGCTCCATGTCACAAAGCAAATCATCTCAAACTGGTTTCTTCAACATAACAATGAGTTCATTGTACTCCAGTAGCCCCCACAGTCACCAGATCCCAATCCAATAGAGCACCTTTGGGATGTGGTGGAATGGACATCATGGCTTTGCAGGCGACAAGTCTGCAGCAACTGCATGCTGCTGTCATGTCAATATCGACTAAAACATCACCTTGTTGAAACTATGCTGTGAAGAATCAAGGCAGTTCTAAGGGTTAAAGGGGGTCTAACCTGGTACTAACAAGGTGTATCTAATAAAGTGGCCAATGAATTATATCCCATGGTGTAGATGGATAGATAGATAGATAGGTAGATAGGTAGATAGATAGAATTATTTATTGCAATAAATTATATTTTTGGAGCCCTGCAGTGTGCGAGACGTCTTTCTGTTCTTTGTTAGTCTCTTTTTCGGCTCAGCACGTGCCCACCTTGATTTGGATGTGCGTGTTGACTTTTTTCTTACGACACTTAAATAAAACATTTCCAGTGTGTTCCAGCTGCAGATATTTGCACTAAGATGCACCCACTGAAGTGCTTTTAAAACGGTGCGGGCCTCAACCGTTTGAGTTTGTGGTGTAGAATTCAAAGTCCAAGTCTATTTGAGTTTAACCGTCTGATTGCCTGGGGAATGAAACTGTTGCAGAATCTGGCTGTTCTGCACTTCAGGCTGCGATACGTCCTGCCAGAGGCCAGTAGGGTGAACAGACCATGATGATGATTAAACAATCTATCCCTGTGTGTCAGGTTAGACATTGCACGTACCACCACAGTTATGGCAGCCACACAAGATGGCAGCGTCCACACATTGGCTGTAGGATTTGTCTGTTGCAGTGGATTTCAGACTTTATTGGCCAAGGTACATTTAAAATAAATTCAAAATCTCAGCATCTGCAATTCATTTTTGTATAGTTTAATTAATAATTTATGGTTGTACAGATCCCATAGCACTCCTAGATTGCCTCCAAGGTGCATGGGTGTGCCCTGATATACCATTTGGGAACCACTATTACCTCTACTCTCTTGTGAGGTCATGGAGTCCTTCTTCCTTTTTTATCCATTAATTTGACCCCATACACTGAACTAGCTCTGTAATCCAAGGTTTGTTAAAAAAAAAACACGCACTTACACAGTTAAAAAATTAAGATTTCTACTAAACCACCACAAAACCACCTCCATCCTTGACCTGACACTGTACTTTCTTTGTTTGGCAGTTGTATATCAGAAATGCAGAAACATCTAATCACCAGGCAGAAGCAATCGTTACAGATGTATTTCAATCCAGTTTTCTTCTGTATGCAGGGCAGCAGAAAAGTGCCCCAGCTTTCTTAACAAGGACAGATTGACCAAGTGTTTTCAACATCTTAATTTACAGTGTTTTCTAGGAGAAAGTCTTTTGAATGCTGTGTTTTCCCTCAGTTGCTGTGTACTGAAGGAATCCTCGCTTTAACAATAGCACCTGCACTCAAGCTGGGCTCACTTGTACAACAGCTTGCCTCACATCCCCATTGGACGCTGTTTCTGCCAAGGTGTCAAGGAAACAGGGACGTTTACTGTGAAACTAATTTGTTCAGTGCATGTATTGACTAATGGAACAATCTCCACCAGAGCGACTTTCTGTGCAGATATCTGTCTCAAGGCTGTAAAGGGATTTTTTTTCTACTCTGAAATGATTTGATTTCTCTCTGGGCTAATAAGTTATGACATGCTGCAGGATATATATATTGTGTCACCATATCAGTAGAAATATCTGAATATGTAGAATTCCCATTACAGGACGTGCAATGTCCATCATTTTACCTAAAAACATCCATGCTGCTTGATGATTGATTTTTTTTGTTTGTCTTGGTAATCTAAAAGAAAAGTGTCTGATATTACATTAAAGCAGACCATCAGCAGGATGCAGAGTGAAATGACAGTTGTTTATGTAGCATGCAAGTCGCATGAATGCAGCACTACTGGCAGCATGATGCTCAGATCTGGTATCAGTAAGGAGAGGCAAGGTCCCAAGAAATGTTGAAGTGATCATCAGTATGTTGTAATAGTGCTGGTGGCCACAATAAACCCCTGTAGACTTTGTAGGGGTTTAGTGTAAATGACGTGCATTACAAAGTGGTGAGGCTATTTGTGTATTTATTTAGTTTATGAAAGCACAATATATAGTATTAAACATAATAGAGAGACAACAGGACTGGTTCGCTTATGCTTTAAAGAAATTAAACGCCTTTTACTTTTTTTCAAACCATCTGTAGTACATGCACCCGCATCATTTATACCATTTTTTCGGTCTTAACCCCCCCCCCCCCCATTTTTTTTTTTTTTTTTTTTTTTTTTTTTTTAATAGTAGGTGTTGACTTAATGATGCATAATTTGAGGCTGGCCTACTATGACTTAGCCAGCCATGCAGACTAAATCTAACTTTAACTGTAAAGGTAAAAATTGTGTCAGCATGCAAAGTAAACATTCCTCTCCTCCCGTTCTCTCATCTCTTCTCAGTGTTGTTATCAGAGGAATGAACACAGTGTGGGAGGTGTAGGAAAGGGGTTTGGGTTTGTGCAGAAGTTCTCAATTTGAGAAAATATTGTGTGATAGAAGAAATTATCTAGTATGTAAAAATGCATTTAAGTTTCTTTTTTAATATGACATTAGATATGGATTGTAATGCTAAAGTGGGATGCATTGAAAACATGCTTACAAGCCAGTATCCGATAAAATCTTTGACAGCAGATCAGACAAGAAAAAATCTGAGTTGACCAGGTCACCTCTAAGTTGTTTGAGTCCAGTATACAATGTTATTGATCAGACCCCAACTAGATCTGCAGGATATGAGGAAAATAAGATGTACATTAACACTTATCAAAATCATAATGACTTTAAATTACAGACAAGTGTGTGTGACATGCATATTTTTTCTCAAGTTTATGTTTTACTTGGTTCTGTAGTTATTTAGGACCAATGCACTGCCTTTTATAAACCTCTTATACGGAATTTTACAAACTATAGATAAAAATTTTTGGGTTTATGGTGTTAAACAGCGGTTTATTTTGTTAAATATGAGAAAAAATTATATAAATAGGGACTCTACATCCAAAGAACTTAGAATAAGAACAAGAGAGTTCATTTGTGAGTAATGTCAGGCTCAGATGCACCATCTCTGATCCCTGTGTTTAGAGGCATTTTCTCCTCAGCTTAGCAACAAGTTATGCTATCTTTGTTTTAGGGACACACAATGTTGGATTTTCAACAATATCTGATTTGCTGATATTTGAAAATTTGTTTTAGCCAATACCAATATCCATACCAATATAGTTCAGACTTAACTGCTGTGTTTAAAATACACAATTTTAGGTTTGAGGATGAACAAATTCACTCCTTAAAACATACTTTAAAAGAGACATATTATGCAAAAATCACTTTCTAAGGCTTTTCTAACAAAAATATGTGCCCCTGGCCTGTCCACAATCCCCTCAAGTACCAAAATAAATCCCCAGCTGGCAGCTGAGAGGAGGATCAGGAGAGCCACATCCATTTCCTGAGAGGGCCAGAGTCAGACAGCTCGGTAACATTTGAAGCCACAGACTCAGAAACAGCTCGTTCTAAGCAGGGCTGAAATAGGGGAGTTTTTTGGACATGCAAAAATCAAATACTGGAGTGTTGTTTCAGCAACAACATTAACAGGTATGTTTTGAGGACCTCTGAGACCAATATAAACTTGTCTTAAAAGGGTAAAATATGTCCCCTTTAAAGTGTAAGGAATGATGATGAAATACTTCAGCTGATGTAGGTCTGTTGGTCCAGGCTTAAACTCCACTGACTTGTTTGTTTGTAATGCCAATATTAAGGTAGTAGGCAGATATTTTACAGCCAAAATATGGGGTTGGAGATGTGGGCAGAAATTTTCATATCTGCTGACACAGATAATCAGAGGTCGCATTAACCGACATTCTCCGTCATTGACAGATTTTTTTTTTTTTTTTTTTTTTTTTTTGGAAGGCTGATGGAAAATTTTGAAGGCTGTCAGAGTGCAATGTGGATGACCCTGTGTTTCAGCACACTCACCATAACAGATGCACAGACATTGCACACGTAGCTTATCAAGGAGGTTATCAAAAGTCTGGTAGGCTGTTGGCTCTGTCACTGAGTGCGAGATCAGTGAAAGCTCATTGGTCCTCGTGCAGACAGTACACTGAGCGGCTCCTGGAGGTGTCTTAGTGCACCACAAAGAATCATATAGTTACATGCAACTTTTTCTCTGAAATAATGTCCTATTTATTAAATCTTCCTTATTAAAAAAAAGAGTGACAACCTCATGCAGAGTATAAAATGGTGAGAGCAGCATTCTGTGGTATTTATGAGATAACAAAGCAAAATTTAATTGATCAGAGGTTTGACTTAATTAATAATACTTAGCCTAAATACGGTCCATTATATTACTTTTTCATTATTTTTTTAATGTGGTAGTTAATAAATGATGATTATCCTAAATAAAGTGTGCTCTGTTACCTTTTCCTTGCTGTTATTATCATAGGGATTTAATCATTCCAACTTTGTCAGCTGCTCCACACACATTTGCGAATGGAGCTGTTGCACCTGATAGAGGAGGATGTGATTGTCCCATCAAGTTGTCCTTCCTTTTTTCATTATTATACAGAAATTGTATGCAGTGTTTGTAAGTCTGAACGTCAAACTGGAATGGGCTAAAGTTGTGCAGGTTCAGACGTTTCATAAATGTATGGTAATGAGCAGACAAAAACACACAGGGCCCCACAGTGCAGCTTCTTGTACTTGTACATCTACAGCATCTTGATATTGAAAATATTCTTTAAAAAGTAAATATTTTAGATGGTGCAGTTCATATTTGTTTGCTTGAAGACAGGGACTGTGCTCCATTGTCACTGTTTGAAAAGATGCCTTGGAGGAGTAAACGCTGTGCTGCTGTGTTCATCTTTTCTCTCAATGCCTTAAAAATGCATAAACTCAAAGATTGTTGTTTTCTCAAGTATAAGTTGGGGAAAGGGTGCATTATAAATTGAACGGTACCAATAAATCCACATTTCACTATATTCTGTAAAAAAAATATTAAAGAGAAAATTTTAATGACATACTGGAAAACGGTCTGACAGAATTTTTTACAGTTTTTTTTACTGTTTTTTTTAGACATAAACAGCTTTGCACCACAGTGAATTACACAAAATCACCCAACAAATCAATAGATGCATTTTTTGCAGCAGTTTTATATATCGAATATGAACAATTTGAATGATTGAGTCGATCCTGGTGCTTTTATTGTGCATCAAGTCCAAAGTAGTTCAGTTGAATATCATAATTGATTTATACCAGCAGCTTGACGTTACTACACATACTATATGGCACCAGTTTCATCTGATAGGTAGAGTGATGCATACTGACTAAATGACTGAATGACGGTTTTCTATATAAAATGTGTTTTGTTAATTTATCTAACATAGCATGAGCGTAACAGACATTTACATATCACAGTGGCAATAAAAGTGCAGTTATTTGCTCAGGCCTTATCCCAACCCTGCATTCCTTACCCTCAGCATCTTATATTTTAACTTCTAACCCAAACTCATTGTAGAATTTCCTCTTAACAACCATACCCCCTCTGATACACAAAAAAGGGGAAACTAAGTGCTTCAGGGCTTCACTCAAACTGACTGTAAAAGCACAGTTTGCTCTCCCTGGTGTTTCCTTCTCCATGGGCTGATCCTGCCCCGGTCAGATAAGACTGAACTCTTTTCCTCCCTCTGTAGCCCTCTTACTCACTCTCTCTCTCGCTGCACAGCCTGTAGCCTCATTCTGTTTCCTCTCTGCTGCTCTGCTCCCTTGGTTGTCTGGCACAGTGTTCCTTGTTGTCCTCCATCTTGCATCACAGTGGGTCGCAGAGCCCAGAGCCTCTCTTCGCTTTCCCACAGACTGCCAGTGCTGGCCAGCCTCGTCTGTTTCCCTGTCCTTTCTTTACTGCGTCTCCATCCCCATTTTAACCCTGCATCGTAGTTTCCCCCCTTTCCTCATGCTGATTTCTCTCCTCTTTCACATCTTCCCCTCTCGTGTGTTCATTTCTTCTTTCTCTTTTCTTGTTTGCAAACTCTGCTGCCGCCCCCCTCCTCCTCACTCCCACACTCTTATCTCTCCTCTTTCGTCCTTTTTTCTTCCCTTCATCACTCCCTCTCTCTCTTGCTCTCTCTTCATCTCTCATGTGCTTTTGCTTTTTGAACTAAAGTGCTGTAAGTCGGAGATAAGGCTATAAAATGGCTGACATGGTCCACCCTGTTCTACTGCTCAAACTTTCAGTCAGCCAGAGGATTAAGGATTATAATTAAAAAGTAAACTTGATGACTAAGTACCTGCATTGGACAGAATGTTTTCAAATTCTTCAATGGCAGCTGCTGTAGCGACTGTCAAAAGTGGATTTTGCATGTGTAGATGTTGAGTAGGAGTGGCTGTCACTGTTGGGTTAAATAGATGTATTAATTACATGTTATGATTTGTTGTTAATAGATTCAGTCATGTTGGTTAAGAGGAGTTTCTTATTGCCAGACTTTCCCTCACAGGTGATGTTATATTGCCTAATGATTAGACAGCCATGGCTCACATACAGTGCTTGATTAACAGGTCGTCTTTCGCTCCATCATTAAAACTGGGATCAATCTAACTTAACTTATTATTGGTAAATCAGGTGGTCAAAATTTTTATTACTTTAGTACTCTAAAGCTCTAGTTCAGGGGTGTCCAAACTATGGCCTGGAGGTCAAATGTGGCCTGTGGCTCATTTTTGATTGACCGGCGAAAAATTCTTTAAATTAAATGAAATACGGCCCTAAAGAGAGCATGAAGTTTGTGCTGCACTGTATAATTCCTTTTAGTTTCAGCACAAGGCAGTGCTACCATGCTAATACTGTAAACAAACATTTTGACAATACTTTTTTTAACAACACTATGAATAATAAACATATTGGCAGCCAGAATAATAAAGATATCTTGATTTATAATTCCCCTATGGATTACAGCAGCAAATAGCAGCACCAGTGATGTTCCGTGGGCGGAGCCAGTGGTTGCCAGAACCGACCAGGACCCCGTGAAATCTGATTTGCCTCCCCAGAATCCTCAAAATGATCGGCTGTTTGTCTTGTCAGCCAAGACAGCCTGGGGAACTAAGTAGAAGAAGTGGTATTCATGTTCTCCCATGTTTAATTATAGATGCATCTTTAAACACTTACAAAAACTAAGATAGTTATTAGTGCTGGTAAGATATGAAATGGCTTTATCTAACTTGTGTCCCTCTCACTTTCATTTTTCCCTGACAGGAGAGTCTCACTTCTCTGCCAGCCAGCAGCCCTTCCTGTACTTCCAGGTGTTGTTCCTGACAGCTCAGTTTGAGGCAGCGGTGGCGTTCTTGTTTCGTGTTGAGAGACTTCGGAGTCACGCTGTGCATGTGGCGTTGGTTCTGTATGAGCTGCGGCTGTTGCTGAAATCATCTGGACAGAGTGCCCAGCTGTGTGAGTGTAATTGCATTTATTTTTCATGCAGACATCTGAGAAATACACTAATGTGTTAAACAAATATATGTTTACATGTTCTCTGTAGTGAGTCAGGAGCCTGGTGACCCTCCCATGGTGCGCCGTCTTAACTTCATTCGCTTGCTGATGTTGTATACTCGCAAGTTTGAGTCCACTGATCCCAGAGAAGCTCTGCAGTACTTCTACTTCCTACGGTAGGCGTAAACATCTCTTGTTATATATATTATTTACATAGGAAGGTTAGATGTTTTTTTTTGGTTTGTTTGTTTTTCAGATTTAACTGCTCTTTGTGTTGAGCGATGTTTCTATTTCCTTCTGTCTGTGTCATTCCACAGCAATGAGAAGGACAGCCAGGGAGAAAACATGTTCATGCGTTGTGTCAGTGAACTCGTCATCGAGAGCCGAGAGGTGAGTGGCCCAGAAACAAAGAGAACCTTGAAATATCTTTTTTTTTATCAACTCTCAACACAGACAGTATCATTAAATCAAGTGCCTGTTGGATAAAGTGGGGGATAATGTTGGTGCCTTTAAAAAAGCTGTTAAATTGTAGGGACGGCCATGCTCAGTAACTTTAATATTCTAGAACTCCAATTTCCTCTTGAACATGTAATCAGTTACCTTCCAGTTTAATATCTTTTACCTCAGGTTAGTTCAGGGCAAATAATTGAATTTCAATTTCAATTAGCTTCCCACAATCATGATGATAAAATGACTGAGATTGAAGTGTCCCCCTCCCCTTACAGCTCACCGTGTGTCTGTGTGGTGTCTGATCCTGCTAAACGCTCTTTTTTTTTGATTAATGGTGAATTAAACTTTGATGTTTGCATGTCATGAGCAATAACCTGACTGTAGTTAGACTTTGAACCACTGAATGAATGTTTATGCTCTGTGAGCTATGAAAAAGCACAGTGAGCTGAAGTCAGATTCACTGTCTGCATCCTGTCTATAATCTGCCCTTAAAAAGAATGTAAGACTTCCATCCATCCATTCATTTTCTATACCGCTTATCCCATTTGGGGCCGTGGGGGACTGTAGCCTATCCCAGCTGTCATCTGGCGAGAGGCAGGGTACACCCTGGACTGGTCACCAGTCACCTCTTCAATCTTTCCTGTATAGGATCAGACTTTATAAAACCAAGAAATATCAACACTTTATAGTCCATGAACCTAGCATGTGTAAAATGAGTGAATTTGGGGCGCTGGTGGCCTAATGGTTTAAGCCGCGCCCCATGTACACGGTTGGCCTGGGTTCAAATCTGGCCTGAGGTCCTTTACCGCATGTCTCTCCCCAGCTCTTGTCCCTGTTTATGACTTTGTACACTGTCCTCCTCTGTCAAATAAAGGCACAAAAATGCCCAAAACGAATCTTTTAAAAAAACGAGTGAATTTTGCAAGAAAGGATTTTTCAAAAGACAAAAGAGTGAGCTTATTCATTTTTTGGTCCGTGAACTTCTTTCAGAAATAAAAATGGAGAGCTGTTAGTGTAAAAAATTCATAATAACTTGTTACACAGATGTGGCTTCCTAAACTGACAGCTTAGCCATTGCAGGGTGTCTGTGGGGTCTTAAGAAGTATTAAAAGTTGATAAATCAATTTACCAAAATTAAATATTTAAAAAAACATCTTTAAATTTCTTTAGTAAGTATTAAAAAGTCTTAAATGCAAGACTGTAAGGTCTTAAATTTTGGCTGCTGTTTTCAGTTTTTTATTGTTCAAAGAGGTTGTAGGTTTGTTTTTCTGCTTTGTTTTTATATTAAGTTTAAATCATCTGGGGAATTCTGATGGACCCCTGCCATGTCTAACATCATGCTGTGTGCTTATTCATGTTTATTCTCATTGAGCTGTCAGTATGTCCTGAAAGCTCAGCTGTGTCTGAAGCTAGCAGTTTAACATTATGTGATTAAGTGTGCATATAAATGTTTGGTAATTGTTTGATCTTTTTGAAATGACTGAAGGAGAAGGAGTTTGAGTAGTGGTACCCTGTAACAGTTTTCAGGATTTTGGAAATTAAGAGCAGCTTTGCATGTTTATTTTTGCACTGCTAGCATTATGATACACTTATCAGATCAAGGTGTTTTTTTTTTCTTAGTGTCTAAACTCAAAATGCTCCAAAAAAAGCTTTATTTTTGCCATACTACAATAAGAAATATCAAATTTTTCTCATATTTATATCATCACAAAACAAATGCATAACCATCTGGTTGGGAATTAAAGATGCAATGGGGTCTTGAAATGTATGAAGAGAGAAAAAAAAGGTCTTAAAACATATTTAATTTAATGTTAGATTTTCTGTGTTGACCCTGGATTGAAATGATGAAATATAATATTTTAAAATCCATGCTCAGATGCAGATGTTGTAGTATCAGTCAGTAATCATCATGATCTGGATATCAATCAAAACAGTCATTGTTGTGATTTTGGGGCCATAATTCACCAGCCCTATCAGAAGTAACTCATCTAATACAGATCTTTCTGATCGCTCTGTTTTCAGTGGTTGATATAGAGCTGCTATGCTCAAATACTTCTTATAAAATAAAATAAAAAGTGATGGTTACATATGACTCCATGATGAGAGCTCTCTACAAGTGTGTGAAAGTTGTAGTCCTTATTCATCTTTTCTTGTGGCTGTTTTTAGCCTGGATGGTGGCTCATCCTTCAGCTTGATGGACACCATCAGTTCCAAAGCCTTCTCCTTTCACAACGCTAGTAGAGAGCAAATCTCCAGTCAGCATTTTTGTCATCATCAGTCTAATCCTGTTTGCTTTGGTACCATCACAACAACGTGCTAACAGGGCTGGCAGATGGTGTGATGTGAGACTGTTATCTGTCCCTGTGAGCTTTTAGTGCATGTAGTTAAGCATCAGACTATTATTTTATGATGGAAAATTTTAATTCCACTTTATCTTCTGCTCACTTTACCTGATCACATGTAGACATGTAGCATTCCACGCTAACTTAGTTTAACTTCTGTAGTCTAAAGCAACGAGTGCATGAGACGTGAAATGTGATTCCAATAATGGCATCAGTATTGGGTACTTCAGGAGCTGTGTCCATCCCTACACAGGTTAAGAGATCCATTTGATATGCTCTTGTTTCCAAAATGAACCATGAAATATAAAGTACATCCTAATTCTTCAGGTTTTCATGCTGCTCTTCCTGCTGTTCTCCTGGAGGTTTATCACAGTTCCTTTTAATCTTTTTGTGACTTTAAAACAGTTCTGTTCAGGCAAATAAATCTTGAAAAAAACAAAGTCAAGTAATTTTTTTTTACCTATTCTTATTGAAGTGGAAAAAAAATCTTTAAAGACCCTTCAGATGAGAAACATAACCTTAAAAAAGGGACTGAGCTTCATATTGTTTGATTTATTGTAATGCTGTTGTCTGTGTTTGCTTTACTGAAAATACAGGTACACCTTTCCTCTGCGTTGAATATTAAAAATATTTTGATTTTCTATTTTTTGATTTTGTCTTTTTACAGTTCGACATGCTGTTGGGGAGATTAGAGAAAGACGGCAGCAGGAAGGTAAGAAGATTGTGTCTTTGATCCCTTTAACTTATCTTTCCTTCGCTTTTTTCCTTCATTTTTTTGCCTCTCAGCTTCTCTCCTGCCATCTCTCTCTCTTCATCTTTCTCTGCGTCACATTTTTCCTCTGTCTCTGTGTCACTCTTTATCTCGGCTCTGTGTGGGGGTTTCAGTCTGTCACAGAAATCTTCCCTTCCTTCACGTCTCCTCTGTGTTTTGATGCTCTTTTTCACTGTCATGTCATCAAAAAGCACCTCGCAGTGATTCATTGTCACTCCTGCTTGTGACGTTGGAGGGGTTTTTATACCCCCTAAACTGACATCGCTGTAGGTTCAGTACCACCCACATGGCTGACATGACGTACTCACTATGTGTTTAGACACTTGTACTGTATTTCCTGATCTTAATGCTGTCTGATAGGAAAATGGAACTGGTACTAAAGGCATGTTAAACATATTGCAGTATTGGCTTATACTGCCAAACATGCATGAAGTTCTGAGGAACGATTTAATTTATTCATGTCCTTTATAAAAGGAATATTTTTTGTGAGACCCTGTTTGTACAGTGCATTCACAGGGATTTAGATATCCAGTTTGGGCATCAGATACCAAGTGGTAACCCTTAATGCTTTGAGTGGAAGCACCTCACAAGCTGTGTTTCCACCAGGTTGTCCAGTGTAATTAAGCACAGTTTGTTATGGTTTGGTATGGTAAACCTCAGTATAGTTCATGTCCCACAGACATTCGTGACCTCACTTGTTTCAAGCTGGACGGCAAGGCTACTCCACTTTCTTCTTCCTCACAACACTGTCCAGTTCCCTCTGCACCTCCTCGTGCCCATCAACCACCTGGAAGCTTGTCATTTGGGTGATAATACACCCTGGCATCACTGATTAAAAATATCTTCTTTCGAAATTCACTGGATATTTAAACACAGCAGGTTTCGTGTTTGTGCATTACTGCTGTCACCCGTTTAGTGGAGAATCTTCTGACCAATCAGCGAACTGAAGTGTGTCTATTGTGTGTGTTCCACATTTTAGGGACTGATTGGTAAGCTTGGCATCCCTGCAGAAGGGTGATAGTAAATATGATAATGATTGATAATGAAAACACAAATAAATGCGTACGGTGCCGTATCAAACTGAACTGAACCACTCCGTGGAAACAACCTGAACATGAATTGAAAATGGTTTGATACCCAGTAGCTCAGGCTGCATATGGAGGTAGTCAGCAGTGTTCATTTCGTCGACTAAAACTATGACTAAAACAGCCTAACAGCTTTTTTTTCATGACAAAAACTAGACTAAAACAAACAAACAAAAAATAAATCTTTGATGACTAAAACTTACAAAAAGTAAGTTTAGTTTTTGTCAAGATGACTAAAACTAGACTAGAATGTAATTTAGTTTTTGTAGGACATTCAAAATCTGTGATATTTCTCCACTGTGGGTAAATCTGTCATTCGTAGCTATTCTGCCTCTAAACATTAGAAAGCAGGGACCCCAGGTCTGGCAGGGTGCATAGAACACAATACCATGATTTGGAACCAGATTTAGGCAAGAAAATAAATGCTTGGACTAAAAGTAAAGACTAAACAATCCCTGATTCCTTCAATTTCTTCTGCTTAAGACCATCAACTAGTCATCAATTAAAAGCCCAGCAGCATTCCCCAGTCTGTCTTGTAGTTAAAAATAGTTCATGTGACTCAGAAATCCAGAAATAACTGCAGACATTTCTGTCAGAATCATCATTGAGAAAAAGAGGAATATTGATTTTTAAAGACTCTGATTTGACAAATAGACTCAGGTTTGTTTCTTTGATCATTGTTTCTTACTGAATGTTTCGATAACACAGTAATATTAATAGAAGTCTCTGGCATAAATGCTGGCTGAGTTTTAGTTTTAGTTACAATTTTCTTTCCATGGCTATTGTTGATTGAGTTTTGACTAGAGGGTGCCATAGCACATACTCCCTTGAATTTAAGAGCAAAACATTAAAGAAGATGACAGACAGGCAGCTGTAGGTTAACAGGAATCATCAGTGAAAATAAACCCTTTAACATTTACTCTCAAAGTGGAAAAATAAATGATAACTGTGGTCTCGGTTTTTGCCGTACTCAGTCGCCCTACTCTGCAGCCTATGTTGGGAACTTTCTTGTCTTTATTTATCCAAAATTGCAAGCGAACCTCCTACACATTTTCTAAACTTCACAGGTACTGAAAAATTTCCAGCATATCTGGGCAATTTAGTCATTGTGTTGGAGTTTGCTTGCATGTTTTAGATTGATTTATTTCTCTCCTAAGACCAAGTCATGTGTAATGGATGTTCTTTTTAAAAAGTTTTGGCAGTTCTTAGTGCTATCTCTCGTTAAAGACCGCATCTCAATGTGAGACCACATTGTTTAAAAACATCTAGTATCATCGTGTCCCAAAGTACTGAACATTTTGACAACCTTACTGTCCTTAAATTGCTGCATGATGCTCCGCCATCCGAGCTGCAGTGTCCTCAGTCTCACTCTGATCTCCTCCTCCCTCCAGCCTGGAGTCATAGATAAGTTTGCCGGGGACACGAGAGCCATCATCAGTAAAGTGGCTCTGGAGGCAGAGAACAAGGGCCTGTTTGAGGAGGCGGTCAAACTGTACGAGCTGGCCAAGGTGAGCAGACCGTCCTCTGTAATCTCCGATTCCATTTACAGCACAGTGTTTCTGCATAATCAGTGTCCTTTCAGTCCTCTCACACTTTTTTTTTTTTTTTTTTTTTTTTTTAATTCTGTGTAGAACCCCGATAAGGTGCTGGAGCTGATGAACAGGCTGTTGAGCCCGGTCATCGCTCAGGTCAGTGCTCCTCAGTCCAACAAGGAGAGGCTAAAAAACACCGCAGTGGCTATTGCTGAGAGGTAAGAGAGATCAAATCAGCTCTACTGAATAATAACTTTGCATGTTTGAGTTTGAAAAATCACCTTTAGTTTTAATATGTGGGAGGGAGGTTTTCATTCATTATTGTGCCATCCAAATGATGCAAGAAGGAAAGTGGACTAAAGTCAACATGTAACTTAAACTTTACAAATTAAAAGCTGTTATCACTGAAAATGTGCCCCCAGATGATAATCATAAATATTCCTCAAAGCCTCCTATAAGCTTGGTAAAAAAATACGCTAAGATAACAGAAGGCTTGTAGTTTAGAGAACAGCTCTGCTAGAACCGACAAGTTTTGGCCCATAGCCTTCATCGGAGCGATCCTGATTAAGGATGGACAACCCTGATGGAGGATGGACCAAAACTTGTCCGTCTAACAGAGATGATCTCTAAACTACAAGTGCTTGAGCCTTCTGTTATTTTCCAGACTTTGTCTTCCTCCATGCATCTTGGAAGTTGGTAAAGTTGTTCCAGACTCTAGCTCTAAAAGATGCACTAAAAAAGCGTTCTTTCAGAAAATATAATCCCAATTTAAAATAAAATAAAGAATGATAATAACACAGTGATTGATAAAGAAAGAATAAAATTTGCCCCTTTGTTGAAGTAGATTAAATGAAATATTCAATACACTTTTTCTTCCTGTTAGGGTAATGATAACTGCATTTATACATTATTGTCTTACTTGATCATCTTAGGTCAGGTGTGTCCAAACTATGGTCCCAGTGTCAAATGTGGCCTGCCACCCATTTTTGACCCCCCCCCCCAAAAAAAATACTCTATAAATTAAATGGCCCTCAATAGAGCATGAAGCGTGTGCTAGACTGTATTGTTTTTAGTTTCAGCACAAGGCATTGCTACCATGCTAATTCTATAAACAAACAATTTGACAACAAGTTTTAATGCTTTTTTAGGACTAAATTAAGACAACACTATAAATAGTAAACATACTGGCAACCAAAATAATAAAGATAACTTGATTTGTAATGGCCTAATGAATTACAGCAGCAAATAGCAGCAACAGTGATGTTCCAGGGGCGGAGCCAGTGGTAGCCAGAGCCAACCGGGGCCACCTGAAATCTGACTGGCCTCCCCCGTCCTCAGAATGATTGGCTATTTGCCCTGTCAGCCATCATCTAGCCATTTAAGCATACCCAATCACTGAGCGCATCTTAACCTACATTAGATTGGTTTTACAAACTTAATATCAAGGTGAGGTTTACAGAAGCTGCCCAATCATCCTTATATATTTCTTTATGTGGACCTCAATGGAAAAAGTTTGGACATCCCTGTCTTAGGTGCACTAACACTAAGCAATTTGCACCATGCCCAAGCACATATGACCCCCAAAATCCAGTTTGTTTGACTTGAGAGTGCTCTGTACTGAACTTAGCATCACAGGGTTTGGTACCAACATGGCATCAAATTTCCAATAAAGGTAAATAAACAAACTTGTATATTTTTTTCTCTTTATCCTGCAGGTATCGCTCCCAGGGAATAGCAGGAGATAAAACAGTGGACAGCACTTTCTACCTGCTGTTAGACCTGACGACGTTCTTCGATGAGTACCACGCAGGACACGTGGACAGAGCCTACGACGTGAGTACAGCCTGATGATATCTAAAACAGGAAGTTTTCTGTACAGGAGTGATAAAACTGCTCATGTTATCCCTCTCCATGTGTCGATCAGGTGATGGAGCGTTTAAAGCTTCTTCCTCTCAGTCAGGACAGCGTGGAAGAGAGAGTCGCTGCTTTCAGGAACTTCAGTGATGAGGTGAGATCATAATTTGAGTTTCTCACTTAACACCGAGTTTACTATTCCACTGTCCTTTCAAACATTGTCTTTGTGTCCACAGGTACGCCACAACCTGTCTGAGGTTCTCCTGGCCACCATGAACATCTTGTTCACTCAGCACAAACGACTGAAGGGGACGCCTGCAGGGACGCCAGGACGACCACAGAGGACCATCGAGGACAGAGACATGGTGAGGAGAATGGAAAACATTTTGGCATTTTATTGAAATAGATATGTAATTCAATATAACACTAAATTCTTACACATACTTACAGAATGTGTTGTTTTGTGAGAAAGAAAACAAATGCCTTTATAATTGGTGGATTTTATCGGTTAATATTATATTATTGGGATAATAAAGATATTTAAAATATATGCAATATCGGCTGATAAGTTATCAGTACCGAAAATTATCATACATCCCTACGATGGATTTATCTCACATACTCTTAGCATCACTAACAGTTGCAGGCTAACAAGCGGCTAAAGTTAAAAAATGTCAAGTTCTGCCATTACTTCCTTCCAGCTCCTTCTCTTCCATTTCTTTCATGGTAACTTTCCATATTTCATCTGCAGCTGCTTGGTACTAATTCAAAACTGTTATGTGGAGTTACACACTCATGGAACCGCCTCCTGGTGGCAAGAATGTCTTTTTACTGCTGTACACAATAAAGAAGTTGACTGTCTCAGCTGCTACCGACGTGTTTAAGCCAGATTTATTTTCCATTTTTTTTAAATGAAAGAGTTTTTCTTTTGCTGGGTACACTTACTGATGAGAAGACAAGCCCAAGTTTATACCTCTACTGAATACCATTACAGAAAGAAACCCCAGAGAGTATAAAATAGTGGATTAATGCTGTTAGATGGTCTGCTGTTCCTTTAGGAAACACTGACGAAATTTCTCCTGATTCTGACATCAAACTGTGTTAACCTGATAAACAAGGACTGTCTTTTAACTAACATTACAACACCAGAACACTGGCTGACAGATGACAGCGATTCTTGTACTGTCATTAAGAAACATTAACTAATCTTAGCTAATGAACTGTCATCAATACTGCATCTTAAATATATAAAATTGTCTGTACTTGTGTTGACCTTAACTCTGACAGTGGTGTAGGGAGAAGGATTCTCCACTACTGTTGATAAACTAGCATGCAAACATCACCAGAGCAGAGTTTTAGCTCAGATTTTTGTGATTTTAATGATTTAAATTGTGTCCCAGGTGCTGTAGAAGAGTCCACATTGACAAAAAACTTACAGTTTAAATAAATCTCCATGCAGCGGTCAATGGTAGCTGCCAGTGTCTTAAGCTTTTATGCCTTCCAGCCCTCTGTGGTGGTCACATGACTGAAAGCTGTGAACAAACACCACAAATTTGTTGGTTGTTAACATCCACCACGCTGATGTTGTGTTCATATTTTGTGACTTTACTGGAAACTAGTCCAGTAATTTAATTCCTGCTGCAGTTATTTGTTAAAAATATACATGCATGTAAAAACACTAAAATAAATCTGACTGTATTAATGCTCATACACAGATAATTACATGCTGGGTGATTTTATCTGTGTCTTTAAAGCCTGTAGCTTAATATAGTTGTAAATTAAGAGGAAAAAGCCTCTTTATATTTCATAGCAGTATATTAGTGCTCTGAATGCTTTCTTCTTCTTCTTTTCCTCTAAACAGCAACTGCGCAGTCAGGCCAGAGCCCTCATCACCTTCGCTGGTATGATTCCTTACAACATGGCCGGAGACACCAACGCAAGACTGGTGCAGATGGAATTACTGATGAACTGAGAAACACACACTCACACTTACACACCAACTACACACATACAGTTACATCCCTGAGTGCCAGAAACTTCTCCACATATGCAGCCACATTCAGTCATTCACATCCCTACATGTTGTTATATAGAGAATAATATCAATCACAAGGTTAGCAGAAACATCATTACATCCCCATGAGTTCCCATTAACTGTCCATCAGTTTGTTGTATTTTTTTCCATTTTGTTGTTTCATATTTGTATCTTTGATGATTTGGAATAAAAAAATAAGTTTACTTTCAGTTGTCTTTTATTTTCATTTCATGTTCATTACATTTACTCCTTAATTTCCATTGATTTATGTTAAAGTTTTATTTCTTTCACTGTAGCTGTTGCATGGGAAGAGCAGTCAGTTTAGAATACAATGTTTGTCTGTGGTAGCTTTTATTCCCAAACTTTCTTCAAAGACTTTAAATCTAGTCAGATATTAATCCTATTTTACAGTTTGCTTCGAATGCTCAGGCTCATTTTCTCAGTCTAGGTTGCTGCAGTGATGTATTTCACTTTTGCTCTCGTTGACTCATCTCTGCACCCTTTCCTACACAACATCTGGAAGTCCATCCACAAAGTTTTTTCTGTTATTTTTCCATATTTTCAGCAAGCTGAAATAAGACAGTCGTGAATACAATTAACACTTTGGTACGAGTATTTCTTATTGTTCTATGTCTTGGTTCCTGCAGCAAGTAATTTATTTCCCCTTTAGCAATCATAAACATGACTTTGTTTTCAGCTACTAGTAAGTCTTGATTATTGGTTTATAAAAGAGCATCTACTATGAGACTTAATTCAGTTACTAAAAGTAGCATTTATCCTTTAAATTGGGCTCTTACTTGTAACTTTTCTCACCAATGTTCAGGCTTTTTTCTTGGTACATTTGGTAACTGTAATGAGTTGATTCCAGCTTTTGAACTCATTAGCTTGAGGACATTTTTCTCTGCCTTTGCTGCCCTTGTTGTAGAGAAATGATCATCCCAGACTGAGATTCTTGTCCTGAAGAAGTAGATTTTCAGATATCTGGATGCATTCATTCAGCACAAACTCACAAGAAACATCGTCCTTTGTAGTCACTTATTTTTCACTCATAGAATAAAAGACTACAAATAGATGATATTTAACAAACTACAGGAGAGACAATCAGTAGGGGTGTCCAAACTTTTTCCACTGAGGGCCACATACAAAAATATATAAGGATGGTGGGGCCACTTTCATATACCTCACTTTGAGATGTTAAAGTTAGTCAAACCAGTCTTATGATAGTTAAGACAGCTTATCTTAGTGATTGAGTATGCTTAAATGGCTACTTAATGACTGACAAGGCAAATAGCCAATCATTTCAAGGACTTTAGGGAGGCTAAATAGATTTCAAGGGGCCCTGGCTACTACTGGCTCTGCCCCTAAAACACCTTCTGTAATCCATCAGGTCATTATAAATCAAGATATTATCACTATTTTTGTTGCCAATATATTTGTGATCTACTAATTTAGTCACAAAAAAAACCTCATTTCAATGAATTTGTCATTAAAATATTTGTTTACAGAATTAGCATTGTAGCTCTGCCTTGCACTGAAACCAAGAAGTACAGTACAATCAAGTACAAGCGCCATGTTTAAATATGGGCCATATTTCATTTAAATTTTAGAAACTGCAGGCTAGTCAAAAATGGGCTTCAGGCCGCCTTTGGCCCCTGTGCCATAGTTTGGACACCCCTGCTCTAAGGTGACACACATCTATACCTTTTATGCTACTCTGTTTTGCTGTGATGTTTGTTCGTTTTCTCGAGATCTCCACTTATGTATTCATCTCGTTATAACCTCCGTCAAGGAGGTTATGTGATTGGGTTTGTTCGTTAGTTTGTTCGTTTGTTAGTAACATAACTCAAAAAGTTATGGACGGATTTTCATGAAATTTTCAGGAAATGTCAGAAATGGCATAAGGAAGAACTGATTAGATTTTGGGAGTGATCCACCTCACTGTCTGAATCCAGGAATTTTTTCAAGGATTCTATACTATTGGGAGATAGGGCTAATGGCAGAGGTCTGCGTTGTTACCACTTAACACCAGGAGATGGCAGATATAAGTAACTTCAATCCCAGCAGCAGCTTTTGGGTGTTTTTTTTTTTTGGGTATTCAAAGTTTTGGAGTTTATAGAGTTTGAAAAAGCGGGAATATTCACAATGCTGGGAGGAATAGAGGAATATTCACCCTCTGCCATGACTTCCAGTCATCCGGTGAGACCATGGGTGCATCTGATGGCACCCATAGTGAAGCCAATGCTTTGCCTTACTGTGTTTCCACCCCACCGGGGAGGAAGTAATCGGCAAATGCCGTGGTCGGGGGCACATGGGGATGGATCCAGGAATTTTTTAAAGGATTCTTCACTATTGGGAGATAGGGCTAATGGCAGAGGTCTGCGCTCTCTGAGTGCTTTTCTAGTTTTAGGATAGCAAAACGTGTTTTCCTCTGGTAATGTGTTAATTTCTGAAGATCTCTAGAAAACCACAATTTACACGTTCTCATGGGAGACAGAGTAAATTAAATGTATGCATACATGTTCTCCCAGGGCTTCTGTAATGATGCCTTCTTTGTCCTGACATGTATTTTGTTTCATCTACGGTCCAAACTGAAAAAATGTCTGAAACAAATTTAATTGGTTTAAAGATGGTTTTAGTAAAGGGGGAGCTGACTCCTCAGGGTGCTTGGTCCTGAGGCTACACTAAGTCTGAGACGTACATTTTAGATATTTAACCCTTTTTTTTTATAAATATAATTTAAAGTCTGACATGTAGTATCCTGAGTTTAAAATGAAGCAGTTATGTTGTCTCCACAGGCTGAGAGTCAGTACCACTGACATGTTCAGTCCCTAGCAGGTGGTTTGTTGGCTTCACCTTGGCTTAAAGACTCGATATCAAAGGAGAATATTTTGGTGTAGCAAAAGGAGCAGCTGTTTTTCTGCAGATGGAAACAAATTCTGCTTAGGCTTAAAACATTCCTCAAAGATAACAGTCCTGTTATTCTGAATAAATGAGATACGTCTCTCTGAATGATAAGAAGCTTTTCATATAAAAAATAAAGATTTTTTCTGTTTTCCTGAATAAACAAGTTAACTATCTCATTAATTCAGAAAAGCAGAACTCAGTATGTTTTTTGAAAAGTAAGACTCTATAATATGTTGGGTGAAGTCAGAAAGTCTCCCATGTAGTTGCTAGTGTAGTGGTCACCATATCGACAGCGCTGTCTCAAACTAACTTTTGTTTCAACAGACTGGAAGGTGGAGCTGAGGTGGGCCTTAAGCATCCTGACCAACAGAAACAACACAAGTGCTTACAGTCATATCAGCTGTGCCCTATATTATGGAGAACTCATATCTGAAACTAAAATTCTTGCACCAGGCTGCAAACTAGTTCATTTCTGCTTTTAAACTATATGTGGTCGGCATCAAAGGGAACACCCAGAAAATATCCCATCCGTTTTGGGCTGGGAAGAAAAACAAACCACTAACCAGAGAACTAGAGCGCTGCTGTGTGGCCTTTGCATTAAAGAAAATAAAATTCAAATTCATAAGATTGATATTTTACAGCTAAATATGGCTGAGCTTCGGTCATGAACCCAAAATCCTAGCATATGTGTCTGTAGTCAGCGTTAGCTGTGACTTTTATATTATTAAAGGAGTTACTCTGGTTAAAATATACTTAAGTTAAAGTCTATTGATCAACTCAAGTAAATAGTATTTAATTTAAAGTTTACTTTAAGAAGCAAGTAGCTACTGAGAAGTTGTACTGTAAAGCACTTTTTTGACATAAAAAAAAAACTTAATTTTAAGCAAAAACAGATTCCTACAAAGTAATGGTAATTATCCCAAAAATGTGTAATGTAAAATAAGTGACTATAGATGTTCATCCCCCTCAAATCAGTATTTAGTTGAAGCACCTCTGTGTGGATAGGTCTCAATCAGGCTCAAACATCTGGACACTGCGATTTTACTCCATTCTCCTTTTCTAACCTGCTCAAACTCTGTCAGGTTGCACAGTGATCAGATGTGGACACCCCTTTTCAAGGTCAGCCACAATTTCTCTAATTTCTCTACCTCCTGGATTGAGGTCTGGGCTTTGCTTTGGCCACCACAGAAAATTCCCCTTGTTGTCTTTAAACCATTTATGTGCAGCTTTCGCTGTATGCTTCGGCTCTTTGTCTTACTGTAAAATAAATCTTCCAAGTCACAGTTCTCTTGCAGACTGAATAAGATTTACCCTAAAATTTTCCTTTATTTTGCCACATTCATTTTACCCTCTACCTTTACAAGCCTAGCTGCAGAGAAGCATCCCCACAGCATGATGCTGCCATCACCATACTTCACAGTGGGGATGGTGTGTTTGTGGTGATGTGCAGTGTTCGGTGTCCACCACACAAAAAGCACCATTTTGTCCTCGTCAAACCAAAGAAATTTTCTTCCACTTGACCATGGAGTCTCCCACATGCCTTTTGGTGAACTTGATATTGAATGAGTTTTCTTCAACAGTGGCTTTCTCTTTGCCACTCTCTTATAAAGCTTTGACTGGTGAAGAACCTGGCCATGCAGAGTCTCTCCCATCTCAGCTGCTAAAGCTTGTAACTCCTTCAGCGCCCTCACAGGTGTCTTGGTGGACTCTTTCACTTAATCTCCTTCTTGCACGCTCACTCAGTTTGTGAGGACGGCCTGATCTAGGCAGATTTACACACGTGCCATATTCCTTCTCTTGATTATGGATTTAACTGAACTCTGGGGGATGTTCAGTGCCTTGGATTTTTTTTTGGTATCCATCTCCGGAATTATACTTTTCAATAACCTTTTCTCTGAGTTTCTTGGAGTGTTCTTTTGTCTTTATGGTGTAATGGTAGTCAGGAATTCTGATTAACCAGTGACTGGAACTTCAAGATACAGGTTTCACTAATTGTGAGACTACTAGCCCCAGTTGGCTGGACCTCTTTTCAATTAGGTCAGTCACTTTTAAGGGGCTGGATATTTATGCAGTTACTTGTTTTATATTACATATTTTTATTAAATCGGCATTACTTTGTAGAAATCTGTTTTTACTTTGACATTAAAGAGGGTTTTTGTAATATTTTTGTCCAATTTAAAAAACAATTATGATTGATTGATTGAATTATGACCATAATTGATTTATAAAATGAAAACATCCAAGGGATAAATAATTTTTATAGGCACTGTACGTGAATTTGGGTGCCAGTTTAGGTCAGTCGTTTGAGCAGGCATCCATATACAGAGGCTGTGGTCCTCGTTGCGCTGGTTGCAGGATTGCTCTTCAGTCTTGGCACAGTTTGATGCATGTCACCCCCCATTATTTCTCCCTGCATTTCCTGTCTCTTTTCAGCTGTCCTATCCCAATAATGGCAAAAAGCTGCCACAAAAAAAATCATTTTTAAAAATGCATGCATTTGCAGCATTGCAGGCTAGGTGAAAGGAATTCTTATACCCCACACGAATGTTCCCTGCCCCGAAAATGGCAACTGTATCCATGGGCATTTAAACATGAGGTGTTTATGAGGCTTCTGCAGCCAGCCTCTAGTCGACACTGTGCATCGGCTTCATTTGTTAACACTTGGGGTTTCTGCTTGGTTCTGATGTATTTAGTGTTTGATATCCCATAATTTTGACCCTGTATTTTCCCTACTGAAAATTATTATAAAGGGTTTCTGAGAACTCTCACACCCACATTTATTCAGTTTGTTTTTACATTATTTAGTATTGGACAGTTGTTTCAAATCACATCCTCACATGTTGAATACCTTCAGCTTTAAATCTGATTTCCCTCACCATATCTGCACGGTGCTTTCACATACATTACTATACAGCTGACATGAATTTACTTCCAACCATTCAAATCAAAACATCTCCTCATGAAAGAAAGAATAAGAAAGAAAGAAGAGTAGCTGCAGCCTTCAAGCTCTTGCAAATTTTGTGAGACAATCACCCATCATCCCCTGCCTGTTAGAGTTGTGGCCCACTCTCTCTGTCCTTCAGTCTGGCCTGAGAGAACACAGATGGACGCTCATTCTGTCTTGGCTGCTCCACATTTCTGCTCAGATACGTTTGAGTTCATCTGCGGACACAGACAGAGCCGAGCCAAGCTCTGTGAGCTCCATGCTGCTGCACTAAAATCAGAGCTAGGACTAGAGGCGCACAAATACATAATAGCATACCTGACTATGAGGAAATCAGCCACAGTGTTCAGATGATTTTGGTCTGCATGCATCCAGCAGCAGAAGAAGAAGTGCTCCCTCCCTCTCAGGTGTGTGTGCTGCAGCTGGTGTTGTGAATCAGGCCGATGACACACACCTCCAATAAGCCGGCTATTTCACAACACCAGGGTGGCACCGCACCACTGACGACGAGACCAGGAGTCAAGACGTGAGGACGCAAGAGCCAAAAGAAGAAAAATGTAATCTGTATGTGCATGATTAGACAGGCAGTGGTGTTGGGTTCTTTCATTTTGCTTTGCAGTCTAAAATATGCTTAAAATGCAGGGTTTTTTGCTTTTATCCCATTCATAACATCTTTTTTTCCCTCACTCAGTGACTTTTACTCAACAATTAATATATCAGATATCAGAACTACACTTTTATACAGGCATGAATTATGTGAAAAGAAATCCTGTGTACACAAACACATGAATAAAGGCAGACATTTCTTTAAAAAGTGGCCCTTTGGTAACTCAATAAATAATAAAAACCACTATTTTCTCTGTGTTTATTTTGTTCTGTTCATGTCTACATTATATGTGAATGTGACGATCCACAGCTTACTTCTGATACAAACTAGACACTTAGGCAAGACAGGAAAACGTGTCTTGATGTGTTAAAAGAGCCATTCAATTGTCTGATATTCCTCAAAAGTCAACCAGATGGGGAAGTTTTGGAGTTAGATACAGAAAAAAGCAATAAAAGAGACAAGTAGATGTTTAAAGATTGTATTTTAAAGCTACGATTACCTGAATTACTGTCAATCAAACGTCTTTTGTTGAGTGAAATGGACTGGGCTTGTAAATGTTGCATCATCATGCATGCATATGTGGTTTTACCCTTTGGCAAAGAAAGGCTATTGCTCAGGCCTCATGCTCCAAGGGGCCTCAAGTTGTAGCCATTAAATGTGCACATCAAATATAAGGTATACTTCTCAAATTTATTTTTCATTATGATGTGTATTTTCAGAGTAAATAAGAGGCCATGAGTAAATAAAATAGGATCAAAACACATTCTGATTATTCCAAAAGTTCTCAGGGAGAATCCCTAGCAAGTTTTTGGCACCACAGTTTCTTCATAAGCAATTACAGCCAGGTAGACCAATGCAGACATTGAAACTGAATTAGTGAATTACTGTTTGGTTAAAAGGGATGCAATAGATAAAGAATGATGATTTGCTGCAGAACAGATATTGCACCAATAATTGGCATCTATTTCTTTTATTTTTATTCAGTCTAGAGACATGTTAGTGTATTTAGATGTGTGGAGACCACTACATACCCATCCCATACATACAAACAGGAAACAGGAAATGTCAGAAACAATAATAAGTAGTCAGTACATAGACAGAGACACTTTGACCCCCTTACATGGCCCCTTTAGTAACAACACACCCAGGGTCAGGCAGATTATAATGCACATTTCATAGCAGCATTAGAATGATGAGCCAGTGCTGTTGGTTATGTTTCAGATTTTTTTTCTTGCAGTTTTCTGGCTTTGTTCACTAAAAACTGATATTTCAAAATATTTGCTCAATTCCTTAACTGCCTTTATCTAAATGAGAAACCTCATATCAGTCGGCCTTGGGCCTCCAAATTACTCAATCCGCCCTTGTGCATGTGTCTCGGCTTTCGAGTTCTGAGAGTAATAGGCTTTATAATCACATCTATTTTTAATGCTTAAAGATGCGGCTGCATACCTTAAAATACTTGAGTTCATTTAAATGCCTTTCAAGGAAAAACTGTTTAAGATCAAATGGCAGGAAGGCTATCCTTGAATAAATTCAAATCCAAAGGCTTAGAAAACAAATGTCTCCGGTAATCTTTATTTTTACTTAGTGGTCTAACTGATGAAGGGTAAGGACTTAAATGTGACTTGTTGGGGGGAAAATAGAAGCTGAACTTCTTAATTTGAGTCCATCTGATCTGCTTAGAACCTCCTCATCCATCATGTGCCTTCGTCTCCATAAACGGATTCTTGCTGTGATCTGTCCCATCAAAAACAGATGGTCTGCACACAAATGTCTCTGAAAATGGAGTGTGGCCTCTGGGTGTGACGAGTTGGCACTGCAGGAAATACAGTGACCCACTTTTGGCTCTCCCCAAAGACACTGTAGTGTTCCACTGTGGACCCTTTATGGCAGGGACCCACACACTGCTTTGACCTGCTGTCAGTGAAAAAAGAATCACTTACAGTCTTTATGTTTTCTAACTTAATGTGATTGTATATCCAAAAAGATGATTTCTATGTCTCTCAATTATCCTGAATAAGCTGTAGCATGTACTAAAACAGGTATAAAACCCACGCTGAAAGGCATTTCTGTTTGGATTTAATGCCTTTATACATGTCCTGCCACATGTAGGGTTAGACTTAATAAAGGTCCTCTTTCAGTTTCAGCCAAATGTTTTCAGGTCAGTAGGAAACCCTGTAAATAACGCAAAATAAATTGACTTATTTTTTAAAGAGTTATTGTATTATGACATAAATATCTGATAAATAGTCCATTTACATATCCCTTTTGAATTTGTGCACTTAAAATTTCAAAAAACGATAAAATACAGTTAAATCACACGAATGAATAACTTAGAGGAGAAATAGTGAACCCTTTGTTTTGATAAGATTTAAAGTAGCCTCTTTCTTAGAAATAAATGAACGAGCTGTAATGAACAATGCAGTCAAGACTGTTTCCTATTAGAATAATGGCAGAACTGCGCACGTGCACAGGGCTAATTAGAAGAATAATGGCAGAACTGCGCACGTGCACAGGGCTAATTAGAAGAATAATGGCAGAACTGCGCACATGCACAGGGCAGCCACATCTAAAGCCGACAGGTGTTCATAATTGGGGAGCAGCAGGTGTTGAAATCGACCACAGCTGAGCAGAAAATCCCGTTTGAATAAAAAATATCTTGTTTTAACACAAGATTTAAGGGATAAATACATGAATTACACGACACAGCATAAAATGATTGAGCTCGGGTTGAAGGTGGGTTTATATGAATAATTTCCTGAATGATAAAAGCTTAGGCTAAACTAGCCTAAACAATTTAAACCTTTACAACGTTAAAGTGAACATGTTAATTCTTCCAAGCAGCTGTGTGTGGTCCTTGTGCTTCTCTTCGGCCTTACACGCCATCTTGTTGAAGGTAAACACGTCTTCTCTTGTAAAATGTAGATGTTTTGAAGCCTTATTAGCAGGTTTTTTTTCCCTCTTTGCTGTACAGGAGTCTGCAGTGTGGAGTTTTGTACTGACAGCTCAAGATGTGTCCTCTCTAAAGACCAAAGAAGCTGCAAATGTACCGACGGATACTACGCTGACAAATGTGACAAAAGTAGGGATTTTTATCCTTATACGTGTCTCTGTATTTTTGTACAAACCCAAGAATTGACCCATTTAATTCTAAGTGAGCAGCTAGTAGCCAATATTGACCCTGTGTTCAAGCCATGTGGAACAATAGAGAACATCAGTTTCCGATGGGCAAAATTAAAAAAAAAATGCTCCATTTGGTCGATAAGAAAAGGCTAGCTTACTAAATTGTCGTTATATTAAGCAGAAAAATTACGAAACAAAGTTAATGTTAGCTGAATTGTTCAAAGCTTTCTGTTTATTCATGTGCTGCCGATCAATTTTGTATTATTTGTGTTTTGACTTTAGGTGATTTGGTCGTAATCAGTATCAACGTTCAGTGACATGAGGTAAAAAAAAAAAAAATGCGTCATAATGTCCAAGTGAATACGCTAAATAATGACGTCTTGATCGTGAACCCGCTGAGTATGAAAAACATCCTTACTCACGAAGTTATATTTTCCGAGCAGCACATGAATGCAGCATGAATCCTTTCCCGAAATGGGAATCCTACATTTCCCACAATGCAACATTTTTTTTTTTTTTTTTGCGGCTTTGAAGCTCAAAATATACAATAATTATGTCCTTTCAGACATTAGTGGATGCAGGGTTTTCATAATTTAGATTAAAAAGGCACTGACAATTGAATAAATAACAAAAAGTGACCAAAGGAATTCCTCTAATGATTCTTTAATTTATCAGTGATATGAAGCAGCTTTTTATGATTTGTCCACCACTAAACTGCATTTATGGTGTTCCTAGATCCACATTTAGTGGTGCATCTAAAAAAAAAAAACAAAATAGAATATCATGTGAAAATTCATTTTCTTCTGTGATTTAATTCAAAAAGTGAAACTTCCATATATTTTTAGATTCACCATTATAAAGTACAATATTTCAAGTTTTTTTTTTTTTGTTTGTTTGTTTTTAATCTGATTACAGCTTACAAAAATCCAAAATAAACTGTCTCAAAATATTAGAATATCACAAAACAGGAATCAACAGAAAAGTATTGATAATACAGAAGAGTCGACCTCCTGGAAAATAATGCTCATTTATGCACCCAGTAATTAGTTGCATCTCTGTTGACACTGCATCTGGTTGAGTCTGGTGGGTCTCATCTTTCTCTTGGCATTTCACCAGAGATTCTCTATGGTAGTGGTTCTCAACCAGTGGGTCGTGAAGCAGCTTTCACTGGGTAGAGAATTGGTGCCTGGAAAAAACAAATTAGCAAGGGTGTACATAAGTTCTAGGCTAATATGTTTCAATTTATTTCTGTTTCACTGTGTTTTACTGGACAATGAGTAATCTCTGGTTGATTTATTTAGATTTTGATTTATTCATCCTATTATTTTTGGATAGAAATATTATACAGAAAACTGATTATCCTATGCAGACGTCTTCAGAATGAAATGCCATGTTTGCCTGCATGTCCTCCCAAAGTTTAGTCCGATATCTTTGTTCAGGTACATGTTTTACTCTAGGGTCCCAACCGCAACATTTTTGATAAATGAATTTTAACGGTTGACAATTTGGGTCAAGATTTCACATTAAGGAGGTGGCGGTGGGTCCCATGGTTAGGCCAGTTGAAAACTACTCTTCTACGGGGTTCAGGTCAGACCAGTTGGCTGGCCAAACAAACATAGTAATACCACGGTCAGCAAACCAGTTTCTGGTGGTTTTGGCTTCATTGTGGGCAGGTGCCCAGTCCTGCTGGAAAAAGAAAATCAGTATCTCCATAAAACTTGTGAGCAGATGGAAGCATAAAGGTCTCTAAAGTGTTGACAGTGTTGACTCTGGACTTGATAAAGACCAGTAGACCAAGAGCAGCAGATGGTATGGCATGTCAAACCACCACTGACTGTGAAAACTGACAACACTGGACTTAAAGACCCTTGGATTCTGTACTTCCCCAATCTTCCCCCACACTCTGGGGCATGATTTACAAATGAAAAACAAACTTTCATCTAAAAACACAGCACTAAAACACCAAATCACAGCAAAAAAAACCCCAACTTTTTTCATGGTATTTTAACTTTCTGAAACGCACTTGTATAATTGAGGCCTTCTGTAAAATTTAAGTCATTCTCAATTTCTAAGCCTTACTTCTTAGCCTTTAAACTACTTCATTTACATTTATTATAAATTAATATTTACACATTTACATCTATACTGTGCACCTTTACAGCTGTTGTTTTTTTAGATAGTAGTACAACTTTGGCACTTTTGGTACACCGGGCAGAAAAAGAGGAGGAAGCAGATTAAGAAGAAGTAGAGGGAGAAGCAATAATGCTAAAATAACCCATGTTAAGCTGTAGTTTAAGAGAAAGCAATTTAGCACATCAACTGCTGAAGAGTGAGTGCTTGACAGCAACTTCTTTATGTCCAGATGTACAGCAGTGAAGCAACAGCAGACATCAAAATCTGATCAAAAACAAACAAATTAACTATTAGCATATCAACACTATAAATGACAAATCAACAGGAAACAGAAACTAATGCAAAGTGTCAGTGACAAAGAGGCTTTGGTGCTGATTGGCTGTTGTAAGTATGGTTTGAGGTCAAGATATAGTTTTTTTGCAGGGCATTGGGTGAGAAACACAGAAACAGATAATCAGCCAAATATCTGCCCCTGATAATCAACTGTGCTGGTAATTTGTTGACCCCAAGTCTTCAGTCATACCTCATGATTTCTGTTTTTTTTTTTTTACATTTTGTTGACTGCACTAGTGCCTGTGTCCCTTCCCAAAATCTCAAGTATTTACTGCTGTATAAATGAACTGAATGTAGTTTTGTTTTTATTTTCTTGAACAGATGCAGATATTAAAGTTACATGTGGCAAAGACTACATTACCATTAGAGCTTTAGAGGATTTCTTTAAATATCACAATGTGCCGCTGGAGTCTCTGCACCTGCCAAATAAATCCTGTCGAGCTCAGGAGGAGGTCATTGATGGTGTGACGTACTACATGACCAGGATATCTAAAGACGAATATGTGGCATGTGGAGGGAAACCTTTAGAGGTATATTTGGAACTAAAACAGGCTACTGGTGTTCAGTGTAGGGTAGCAAACATTTTAACACCAGTTTTTTCTTTTTTTTTTTTTTTTTTTTTTCTTCTTCTCCCAGAAAAACTTTACCCACATTTTGTATTCCTTGAGTCTTTGGTCAGTCCCTCAGACTATCGGAAACATCATCAGGGATCCCATCATTAAGATGGACTATACATGCATCTATCCGTACACCAGGACAGTCAGCCTGCCTTTCCCAGTCGTCCCATTCTCCAGGTAAGAAAGACTTTGAAATTTGGCGCCATTATATCATCTCATCTCTGTATATGATACTTTTCTGGCCTGTTTTCAAAGTGAGACCGTGATGCGTGTAGATGATCTAGACGCCACAGTACAGCTGATGTTGTACACCGACAGCTCCTACACCAAAGCCTACAGCAGCGCTCCCACTATTGAACTCAGAGACAAGGTATGTCAGCATTCATCAGTCATTTCAGACTAAATACTAATACAGCTGTGAGGCTTATTCATGTCAGATGAAGCTTTAAAGGGTCTTGTCTCCAGGTGTTTGTAGAGGTGACAGTCACAGAGCCTGCAGATTTCTTCCTGCTGATGGTTCATGAGTGTTGGGCCACACAGTTTCCACAACCGAACGCCACTGAGGGACTGGTTCACACTCTGCTGCAGAACGGGTCAGAACTGCTCCATAGTTCACGTCAGTTTGGTCTTTTACCCTAAGCTAAAGTAGATGATAAAGAAATGAAACTTAGCTTGATCTTTGATTGATATTTGTGAATTTTATACATTTTCCAGACCCTGTAGGAACCTATTCATAGCACCAGCAGAGTCTCAACATTAAAAGTATAGAAAATTCTCAGACATAATTAAATATCAAGCTTTGTTGGTTTCTTTATCTCCTTGGACAAATGAAACACTGGACGATCCTGTACAAAGGGAGAGAAGTAAATATCTCTCACTGTTTTCACCTTTTGTCAACTTAATTGGAAGTAACACACTTCTCCACACTTACAACAACAATCCATCAATAGTAGATTTAAATGCAATTTCTGCTGAATCAAAGACTGAGTTTTATGAGAGGAAAAGAGGATAAAATGAGCAAAATTCTTCACATGTAAGAGGAAATGTAGTAGAAATGAAGAGCCCAAAAGAATAGGATTCAGTTTTTACATCACAGCTAGGGATGGGCAATTAAAAGCAAATTAGATTAAATTGCAATATGCCCTGATGCAATTTACAAATCACAGAAGTTGCAATATTTCTTTAACTTGAAATCTGCCTCAATACCAGCTTGATAAATTTGTGTTTTTTCACAGCAGCACAGATTTTATGTATATCATGCAAACATTCGTGCCATTTTTTTTTAGAATGGTTGACAAAAATCTGTATGTATATTTTTCTAAATCAAAACAAGTGAAATCAAAATGATAATCCCCTTCAATAAAGCAATTGATATCAAATTTACAATTTGAGCAAAAATAATTGCAATTAAATATTTTCTAAATCTTTTTCCCCAGTTCATTTTAATATTGAAGCTTAGCATTTGTTCATACCCCTAGCCGTGATCAGCTGATAGCCAGCTGATACCATTGATTGCCTCCCGGCTCCCACAGCCAATCACAGCTCTTTCTCTCAACACAGCTGTGTATTTAAATATGACATTCTTGTCACTTATCCCTGCTTCCATTGATATTCATGCACCACACTGCAGCTGCTTGCAAAGCTTCACCTCCACCCCAGCCACCTTCTTTATAGCTTAAAGCTTGTTAAACTCTCATATTCATTCATGCTATGCATTCATTTATTCTGAAATAATTTCATTTTTTTAATTACACATTGTTATAAATGTGTCTATTTATATGGGGGGTTCTAGCTATGCGCTCCCTAAAAAAGTCAAAGCATGCTGCTTGACCAACCCAGGGAGTATCTATGGAGCAGAGCCTTCTCCAGCACATAAAACTGCAAATTCATCTTGCAATAAAATGGTAAAATGTATGACTAGAGTGTTCCTGACTAAATGTAGGTTATAGTATAGAATGATTTGTTTGAATTTGTTAGAAAAATACATAAGATGAGGAATAATCACATTTTAAATTGCAATACTGGGAAAAAAAATCAGATTATTTTTTCAAGTTGTTCAGCCCTAATCATAGCTGTTAAGTTTTTCCAAAGCTGTATCAGTTCTGGGGTGGTGGATAGTTGTGGACATGAATAGATACGTCACTGATCCCAAAGGAAAATTAAGGATTCAAATCCAAACAGGATTTTTGTATCTTATTCTTACATTTGTTAGTTTGACTGTGAAGTTGTCATTAAATTTCTACACTTTCAGAGAGTTGCTGTGAAATTTAAGATGTACCTTTTGGGTTTCTTATGAAAGTACCTTTCTCTTCTCTCAGGTGTGTGAAGGACCAGACTGTTTCTTTTCTGGATGGGACTGAGGGACAATCCGGTCAAAACGGGGGAAGCTCAACCATCCATTACAGCTTTGACATGTTTCGCTTCACAACAGAGCCTCATGAGCTCTACCTGCACTGCAGCGTTCAGCTGTGTGAGCCTGCCGACCAGCAGTCCTGTACACCTGTGAGCTTTTCATACATAAGGACACTCTGTCATCCTAAAACCTGTCTTTGAAACTTTGTTTTTCTTTTTAATTAATGGGTATATCCTACAGTAAAAGTACATATCAGTTGGAAAGCAGATATTTAGTACAAAACTAAGTGTTTTGTGTTTGCATACAAAAATGTAACTCATGCATATTGACTTGTGTGTCACTCAAACCTTTCCTGCCTTTATCCATATCAGCCACATTCTGCTTATTTTTGAAAGCATCTTATTCTGATGTTGGTGTTTTATCAGTGAGTGTCTGCTGTAGTGTCTTCATGCTGTGGTTGTTCTGTTTCTATTTTCTCCTCAGAGCTGTAATTCGATCAGTAAGAGAGAAGCTGTGAGAGCGGGCCCGAGCCAGGCTCTTCTGTCATATGGACCGATCAGGATTGAAGTACCAGACAGACCTTTGTCCAGTAAGCTTTTTGATCTGTCAGATTATCAATGGTAATGTTTTAGAAATGGGCAGCTAACATGAATTCTGTGGCTTGTGTCTAACTAAATGCATGTAACTTAAACTGATTTAGATGAACCTGAGAAACTTGGATAATGATGCAGGAAGACTTGTTAAACAACAGCACATCTACATGTGTAAATTACAATCATCTCGATGTTTTCAGGTATGCTGATGACGGTGGTGCTGCCTGTAGCAGGCGTCTGGACCGTCGGCTTCTTCCTCGCCATCCTCATCACTGTGGCCAAAGCAGGCAACCGGAGGCTGAGGCACAATGAGGGAAACTGACAGAAATGCTGCTGCTGCAGCGACCTTAATAAAATTTTTAAGTTTGTCTGTATTAGGTTTTATTTCAGTCTTCAGATTTGATTATGCTTGTGGGGTTTAAGTCACAGCAAGCTCAGTGTGATGCTCGTTTGATTAACTGGTAAAATTACACTAAATGTTTCGTTATGAAGTATCTATGCTGATGTCGATTCCAGTTTTGAGATGACACCCATGGTGAATATTATAATCAGCTGAGCCCAGGCGCAGGTGGTCTAGTGGGGGGGTTCTCAAACTTGTCAGGGCTAGGGACCCCTTACAGGGCATAAAATTTTCTAAGGACCCCAACATAACTCTCACGCTGATTAAACATAAGTTAACAACCATTTGTACTCCTAGATGCTGTATTTTAAATTCAACCTAAATATAAGCTCTTGTCCAATTGAGTGTGGTTTCTTACTTTTTGTGATCCTTTGAGCAGCCGAATAAGAAGCCCTCTGTGCTTTTTCTTATGCTTTATTTAATGTTTGATGAGTGATAAATTTGTTATGTCACAATCATATTTGAGTTTTATTGGCCCAAAGCTGACTTATGTGGGAGTCATTGGTTTAGTATGGTTGTTTTATGACACTGTGGTCCCTATATGTATTTATTTGACTTTAAATTACATGGAATTACTTTAATGTATTTTGAATTATTTGGCAGACCCCCAAGCTGGGGCTTGCGGACCCCAGTTTGAGAACCACTGGTCTAGTGGTTAGGTCACACTGTATGCAGGCAGCCTGGGTTCAAGTCCAGCCTGTGGATCTTTCACTGAATGTCATTTACTCTCTCATCTCTGTTTTCATTCACTGTCCTATCTTTCTAAAACAAACCAAAAAAAAAAAAACAAGCCAAAATGCCCCAAAATCTAAAAAAATAAACATATCTGGGCCTTAAATCAGTGCATACAATTTTCATTTGGGTAAAAAAGAATGCCAAAATGATAACTTGAACAAAAACTTAAGAACCCTATGAAACAGCATTCTTGGTTGCAAGTTAAGCATTTCAGTTTTCCAACACAAAGGGTTTATAGTTGCAGAAGGCATTTTTCATTTAAAGAAACGCACGTCAAACTAAAAGCACAATGAAATATGTTTGGTTTACTAATATTTTTTATGCTCATATAAGACATTACTGATCCCAATAGTATTTGTTACAGCAGCTCACAAGAAAAGACAAAGAAATGTAATAAGTGTTAAAAACAGAAAAATACAGGAGCAAAAAAGGATTTTAAAATACATCAATATCAGCGAAAAAATGTGAAACACTATATTGCCAAAAGTATTCACTCACCCATCCAAATAATTGAAATCAGGTGTATAAAACCAAGCACCTAGGCATGCAGACTGTTTCTACAATCATTTGTGAAAGAATGGGTCGCTCTCAGGCGCTCAGTGAATTCCAGCGTGTTACTATGCTAGGATGCCACCTGTGCAACAAGTCCAGTCGTGAGCAGATGCTGTGGCTCATAGTGCACAGAGGTTGCCAACTTTCTGCAGAGTCAATCGCTACAGACCTCCAAACTTCATGTGGCCTTCAGATTAGCTCAAGAACAGTGTGTAGAGAGCTTCATGGAATGGGTTTCCATGGCCAAGCAGCTGCATCCAAGCCATACATCACCAAGTGCAATGCAAAGCAAAGCATCGGATGCAGTGGTGTAAAGCACGCCGGCACTGGACTCTAGAGCAGTGGAGACGCGTTCTCCGGAGTGACGAATTGCTTTTTTCCATCTGGAAATCTGATGGACAAGTCTGGGTTTGGCGGTTGCCAGGAGAACGGTACTTGTCTGGCTGCATTGTGCCAAGTGTAAAATTTGGTGGAGGGGGGATTATGGTGTGGACATGTTTTCCAGGAGCTGGGCTTGGCCCCTTAGTTCCAGTGAAAGGAACTCTGAATGCTTCAGTGTACCAAGAGATTTTGGACAATTTCATGCTCCCAACTTTGTGGGAACAGTTTGGGGATGGCCCCTTCCTGTTCCAACATGACTGTGCACCAGTGCACAAAGCAAGGTCCATAAAGACATGGATGAGAGAGGTTGGTGTGGATGAACTTGACTGGCCTGCACAGAGTCCTGACCTCAACCTAATAGAACACCTTTGGGATGAATTAGAGCAGAGACTGAGAGCCAGGCCTTCTCATCCAACATCAGTGTGTGACCTCACAAATGCACTTATGGAGGAATGGTCAAAAATTCCCATAAACACACTCCTGAACCTTGTGGAAGGCCTTCCCAGAAGAGTTGAAGCTGTTATAGCTGCAGAGGGTGGATCGACGTCATATTAAACCCTATGGATTAAGAATAGGATGTCACTGAAGTTCATATGCGAGTCAAGGCAGGTGAGCGAATACTTTTGGCAATATAGTGAATTTTGAAAACAAGAATTTATGGCAGCATAATTTCAGATGGCTAAAACTGTAATTAATATATTTTGAATATACATACAGGTGCATCTCAACACATGGTGAAAAATGTAAATTATTTTTAATGATAATGGCTAACAGCTAATAAAATCTCAAACTTCAGTATTTCATGAATTAGAATATTGTAAGAAAAGTTCAATATTAAAAACTAATGGTGTCACACTCTAATCATCTAACTGACTCAAAGCACCTGCAAAGGTTTCCTGAGCCTTTACATGTACTCTGAGTCTGGATCAGTAGCCTACACAGTCATGGGGGAGACTGCAGACTTGACAGATGTCCAGAAGACGATAATTGACAAACTGCACACGTAGGGTAGAACACAAAAGGTCATTGCTAAAAAAGCTGGCTGTTCAAAGAGTGCTGTGTCCAAGCACATTAATGTGTGGAAGGAAACGTGTGGTAAGAAAAGGAGCACAAGCAACAGGGATAACCACAGCCTTGAGAGGACCGTCAAGCAAAACCCATTCAAGAATTTGGGGGAAATTCTCTGAGTGGACGGAGGCTGGAGTCAGTGGATCAAGAGCCACCACACAGACGTAGCAAGGAATTTGGCCTCAACTGTTGCATTCCTTTTGTTAAGCCACTCCTGAACCACAGACGTCAGAATTTCTTACCTGGCTTAAGAAAAAAAATAATAATAAAGGACTGGACTGTTGCTCAGTGGTCTTAAGTCCTGTTTTCAGATGAAAGTAAATTTTGAATTTCTTTTGGAAATATAGGTCCTAGAGTCTGCGGGGGAGATCAGAGAGGCAGAGAACAGGTGCTTGAAGTCCAGTGTTTTCAGTTTTCAGTAAGTGATGGTTTGGGTTGCCATGTGTGGGTCCACTGTGATTTATCAAGTCCAGAGTCAATGCTGTCAGCCATCCACCAGGTTTTAGAGCCCCTCATGCTTCCACCTGCTGAGAAGCTTTACGGACACTGATTTCCTTATCCAGCAGGACTTAGCACCTGCCCACATTGACACAACTACTAAAAGCTGGTTAAATGACCGTGATATTCCTGTGCTCGACTAGCTAGCAAACTCAATGGATTTGAACCTCATAGATTCTCTACAGGGTTCAGGTCAAGAGGAAGACGAGAGACACCAGACCCAAAAACACGGACGAGCCGAAGGCCGTTATGCAACCTGGGCTACCGTAATAACTCAGCAGTGCCACAGGCTGATCGCCTTTATATCACACCATGGGTGAAGCACAGGGGGAAAGGCTACTGATTACCTGGGCTTGCAACAAATAATGGTCCTTGGGAAGCCTGAAATGAAAAGTATGTTTTCATTTATTTTTTCTTAGTAATTAGTGTCATTATTGAATCAAAACAGACTAAACAAATCAGTCAGCAGACTGAAATTTGTATCAAATAGAGTGGAATAAAATACTGGGGGGGCCTGCTCCTCCCTTAAAAACGTGGTATAGTCCAGCGCTGCAAAATAATGTAAGTGAATTTAACCATGGTAAAAATATTGCCCATACATTGGGAAATTATGGTTCAGAAATACATTTAAATTCAAAGATATTTGTAAAAATGACACCACATTTGTTGCTTGGCTAGCTAGTGAAGGGGGCCCTGTGTAATATTCTTTCTGGGGGCCAAAAATCCCTAGCTACGCCCCTGTATCACACCACATTGATGCAGTAATTCATGCAAGCTCCAGTCATATAAATGAACATACTTTTTATGTTTCAGAGTTATTTATTTTATTGGTTGTGTGTAATATTCTTTTTTTGAAAGATAATTTGGGGTTTTAATTCATTTTAAACCAAAGTCATCAAATTCAAAAGAAATAAACCCTTGAAATGCATCATTCTATTTGAGATTAATCCATATAATAAATGAGTTTCACTTTTTGAATTGAACTACAGAAATAAATCAACTTTTCCAGTGTATTATAATTTTTAGGGAAATATCTGCATATGCTTACATTCTCTAAAACAACCACATACCACATTACATACATATTTATACCTTATAACACGCTGTTCAGTATTATTGTAATGCAATATACCATTTATTTAATTTCAATTCATATTGCTTCTTTAATCTTATATTGTGCTGCATATAATAAATGTGTTACGTTTATATCGTACTTTAACCACTTCCTTCTGTACCAGTTGTGTACACCTCCTTTTTTATCTAAATTGGTCTCATTGTGTATTATCTGACTTCTGCTATTTTTGTCCTAACATTGCTTACATTTACCCTCTTCGGGCCCATAAAGCAGTAGCTTATCCAGACTAATGACCAGCAGATGGCGCACTGTCCACGGTTTTCTCTGTCTAGTGTGGTTCTCGTCCATGAGGAGGGGTTGGCTTTTGTTCTTCATGTGTAATGGGTGCAAATCTTTTGTCAGATCCATTAGTGTTTGCTGGTGATCTCAGGAATATTAACAACACGTTTGCCTCCTCGGTTGAAGCTGATCGGGTATTTTTCCCGCAGCGGTTCTGGTGAAATCTGGTAAAATCCGGTTGCTTTGCACCTGAGTGCTGAAGTGTTTTTCGTGCAGCAAGTTCAGAAACTTTAGAGGGACTTTCTATGTGCTGATTCGTGGCTCTGGTGTTTGTGTATGCAGGAACTGAAAGAGGATTTGTTGTAGGACTTGTTGCTTTCTGATCAGCCATTGTAGGCGACGGAAAGTGGGAAGGTCCAGTTCATTCGCCTGCAGGCTTCTCTGTTCTCTGTGCATGAAGGACACAGCTCTATGAATTCTGGACGAGCCATGAGGCTGCCGGTCACATCGGACTGTCTGCAACCACGGCTGGATTAATATCTGGCTTTTTGATTCCCCTGGGTTCTGAAGGCAGCTGATATTTCTGCCTAAAGTACTTTTCTTCAAGGTTGCTGTCAAAGCTCGCAAAATGAAAAGATAGCTCACTTGTTGCGGAGTTTTGGTATCAATGCAAGCGTAAAATTCACTGCTGCTTGTCCTGGATTCCTGCCGACCTGAGGAGCTTGTTTTCTGTCCATTCATCTTCATCTTTCCACAAGTCTGAGCTCTGATCTAAAGACCACATGATGATGAGGATGGCACCTAAACAAACGTGGGCCCTGATCATCCTCACTTTATCCTCCTTATTCTCCCTGTGCAGCACAGCAGCTGATGTGATGGAGGAGGAAGAAAGCTTCAGTGGAGAGGTATAGTCATCCTTCTTTCACAGTGGTATTTTTTGAGACATGTGCTCTGGTATTAGCTGAGAAAATCTCATGTGTGAGAGATAGCAGCTCCCCATGACTTAAGTTCGTTTGTTCATGTTTGTGCAAAATCAGCAAAGCATCCAGTGACCTCCTGACCGCTTTCCACATCACAACACTGCATGAGCTGCACACAAGGAAAGAATCCATCCATGCAATCATCCATTAGTTGTAGTTGTGTCCTAAAATGTGATCATCAAGTATTTAACAGGTGATAGAGATGCACTGATTGGGAAAATCAGTGCTCACAACAAAACTCCTGTTATTGAAGTTTTTCATCACTTCTAAGAGTCCAGCTGTGCCAACATATTCTCATATTTGACCACTAAAACAGATCAAAGTTGTCCATCAGGAGACCTCTTCTCTCTAATAAATAAGTGTCTTTGAATCAGCTGTTAAGTATATTAAATGCCAGCATGAAATTGATTGTGTGCAACAGGTCAACATACTTACATCTGCTCAGGCCACATTATTTGCTGATGGTTGTTTTTTAACAGAACATTGTCAGCTGATACCAGTGTTAAACCAATGCATTTGTGCATCCCTAATTATTTACACTATTTAATCTGTTTATTCCCCCCAGACTAGTTTGTATGCCTTCTATAAGCCCACCACAGGTGGCATCTTCTGTGGAAGAAATGTTGGAAAGCTAGCTTGGATGAGAAAATATTTGCAAAGAAAATGACTTGAGTATCAAAATATTTTGCCGTCGGTGTCTTGATGGATTAGTTAAAGATCGCCGTTTTGACGATATTTCAAATTTCAAACATTATATAATAAGGATGACCTTGCAAAGCTGTTGGATTGGCATCATTTAAGGAGAAAGAGGTACTTACAGCATGTAAGCCATGACCACAGGTGAAGTAATGAGTATAGGTGCTGCTATGGTGGCAGTTCAATCAGAATTTAACAGAATGTCTTAATTTAAAAAAGAAAAGCAAGAACCACTCTGAAAGCTTTGCTTGGTGGAAAAAAGGTTTTTGTTCTTCTCCTGATTGGCTTCACTGATAGAGAGTAATGACAATGGTTAGCTCCTGTTATGTAGTTTACACCTCTGGGATGGCACATAGTACTACTTGAATGTTTTGTTTCTCTGGTTGACCTGCAATGAATATGACTTACAAAAAACTTAACCCTTCACCATCTATAGGTGTTTGCACAGATGGATGGGAAATTTCCAGTCCTATGCCATGTGAGACAGTCTATCTGGCATGTCAGTATATGATAGGAATGTACAATACTCGATTTTGCAGATTTCCAATATGGTGACTTCAAGTCTTTTTTATAGAACACCAAATCTGTCCTATACTTTTTTTGTACTGTGAATGAAATGAATTCTCCTTAATAAACAGCAGGTTTACAGAGTGGTTCCCTTAGGCTGGCAACACTGGACGATTTTTTTAAATCTTGAAGGGTTTTAAAAACAGACAGACCACAGATATAAGGACAATTTCAAGCAGTTTTTCATCTTAAATTCTCTGAGAAAACTGAGCAGACCGTGAGTTCACTGAAGACCACACACCTGCCGACCTGCCTACGACCTCACAGTGAACATTTCCCATGCACGACATTTTACAGACTCTCATGTGATCAAATTTGACAGCAGAATAAGAATAAACATGGATGACTATCGATATCCTCGGCTGGCTTTCCTTCCCCAAGAATCTATCCTCCAAAGTTCTGTTTGTTTGTGTACGGTAAAGATACACAACATGCGGTTGGTGATGCTACCCAGTCTGCTCACTCTCAGTGGTCGTTGTGGTTATTCCAAGCGGAGGCATTAACCTCGAATCATAAATATCAAACATGCAACTTGATATTAACAATTCCAGGTCTGGGAGGCAACATCTTCTAATCGTGTTGTTACCACACACTTGAGGATTATTCAGACAAATAATTGTTTGTGATGAGGTTCTACGTCCCCACAATCACTGAGGAAGGAGAATCTGGCCTCACATTGGGGTAAAAATCCTGTAGTGTGGAGCCAGCCTTATGACAAAGTCATGACAAAGTACTTGAAATAAAACAAAATGCAAATTCGTATTAAGTTAAAAAACAAACAAACTGTAGTTCAGACCTAAAACTGACAAAGGAACAAGGCTAATGGAGAACAAAACTTCAGCTGAGGTTGGTCCATTGTTTCTTTTTATCAGACTTATTTGTACATTAATTTTAATGAAGCTAAATACATTATTACCCTAGAGAAGTAGTCTTGTACTCTTTTCAGCCCTGTGCTTAGTGTGTTGCTTTGCTTTTTATCTTTAAAAAGTATCTGAATAAGTTACTCAGGGTTTAAAGCCTGGTCTGTTTCTATACATAGAAATAGAACTGTTTTTGTTAGATGACTACCATTATTTTGTATTATTTTGACAGGTATAAAAGTATCATCATGATATTAATTTCAGTTGGTTCCTCATCATTCATCAGACTAGCCCATGCTAACATTGCAGTGGCTGAAACCTGTAATGCAATGCAGAAATCCTCTCTGTAAGGTTCTGTTTTTCTCAGTGTGGGCAAACATGATGGGTCTGTACGTTGCATGTGTGTGTCTGTGTTTTTACCCCTCAGCCTGTTGGTGCATGAAGGTATGAGTCCCATGATCCAACTGTGGGAGCGCGAGCAGACCGTGTTGTTGTTGTTGTTGTTGAGCTCTGCTGATGAGACTTTTTTTTAAAGAGCTGAACCTTAAACTTGACAGAGACCCCCCCCCCCCAAGGAGCTGTCGTCCTGTTTGCCTGCTCCACTCGCTTCATTTCCCTGTCAGCAAACATACAACACAGCTCTTTTTCTTTAATGGTCCTGTGTCCTACAGAAGTGACATACACTGAAACTATTGTGCTCTTAGTTTTCCAGATCTTTGTCTCTGCTCCTCATCTCTGCTGTCAGCGAGGAGAAAGGCCAAGAATGAGAGAGCAGGAATGTTGTTATGTTAATAGAAGCCATCTGCTCTGTTTTCTTTAACTCCTTAGATGCTCGCTCCAAATATTAGATAGTTGATGTTTTTGGATTAGTGTAGCAGTGATTCCGTCTCTGCTCTAGCTTTCATACATATGACAATCACAGTATATCATAAGTCATGCACACAGAAGGAGACATGTTTTAGGAAATATCTCTAAAGACAAATCTCTCTTTCCACACAGGCATGGCTCCGTAAATACGGCTACCTGTCTCAGGCGAGCAGACAGATGTCCACCATGCAGTCGGCTCAGATTCTGTCCAAAGCCATCAGCGACATGCAGCGATTCTACGGCCTCCCGGTGACCGGAGAGATGGATCCTGCTACTCTCACGTAAGCTCTTATATATTTGATTATACTGAATGTTTGAGTTGAGGACATGAAGCGCTACTCAGCATATGCATGCAATACAGAGGCATGGATTGTAAAAATTAGGGTTCAAACTAACAGTTTAGCCGATGCCAATGTTCTTTTCATTACTTCTTTTGGTGTAGGACTTCTATTATGCCAACATTTCCTCTCGCATTTGACCATACAGACAGATCAGAGTTGATCTAACTGGTGTTTTCTTCTGCCTTGTGAAAAATCTCTTATTTGATTCAGCAGCTAAATATACCCGATGTCAGTATAAAATTGATTTAGACTACAGATAAACATTGGTAACTTACATCTGTTCATGCCACATCATTTGGCTGATGGTCAATGTTTGTCAACAGGGCTGATGTTGGCCAATACTGATGTTATACTGATGCATCCCTCGTATAAGCATATGATGAGTTTATGAGTCCTGCAGGATTTCTGACAGCTTGAAAACTGTCTTCACACATATATTGTGTGGTTTGACTTTTCCCATCAGAACATTTTATACCAACACATTTCTCTCAGTCACCAGCAGCTGCTAAAACAGTTCCAGTTGTTTTGTTAAGTTACACTATAGTTTTATTTTCCATTGTATTTATCTTATCTTTACTAATGAGGCCAGTTGGGCTATTATGTCATATCCTCACATTCATCCAAGACCTTGAGATTCAATAAGTGTAGCTTTTGTTCTCTCTTAGTCTATGTAAAGATTAAGGAAACATCACGAGGCTGTGCCAAGGGTGCAAATCTACCAAAACCTCAGAAAAATGTATTTGTTTTTGGGAATATAGTATTATTTACATTCTAGTTTACAAAACATTTACTTAATAAATACATAAACTACAATACAGGCATAAAACTATAAAAACTGAACAAGGACTTGAGTCAAAAGGAGGAAGTTATAACAAAAAATGATAAAAAAAAAAGGGGCTCAGACTGCTTAGATGGATAAGCTATGTCAGGCTTTTTATACCAAACACCTTGGAACAAATGTTAAAATAAGGGTACAACAGTACACTAATGAAAGAAGGACATTTCACGAGCTCCTGGGAGCTGAAACAAAGATATTTGTTAAACAACCAGGACCACTTTAAGTACTTGCAGTTGGGAGAGTTTTTTGAAAGAGTCCAGGGTGTACCCTTCCTCTTGCCCAATGACAGTTGGGATAGGTTCCACCCCTCCATGACCCTCAACGGGATTAGCAGTGTTGAAAATGGATGGGAAGTTGGACTCCCAACATCCTAGTAATTACCCAGCTTTAACAGGGCTCAAAAGTCACGCCTGAAGTGTTCAGTTTTTTAAAAGTTTGTTTCTTAATTCTATCTCTTTTTCATTCATTTAACATAGAAATAGCAAGATTTTTCTTCTTGTGCTTCAGTACTTTTCACAGTCTGTGTTTAAAAGATAATCCCTTGTAAATGGCTTGAATCCAGTGATAATTTTTGGATGCCAAACAACTGGAGTTCTGGCCAAATTAATCCTTTTTAGCCTCCTGAGAAATCTGAAGAGGTTTTGCCAAGAACAAAGTAATGAAGTTGAGTTGAAGGGGACATATCTTACCTCTTTTCAAACTTTTAACACAGTCAGCTGTGGTCTAAATGAAGCATCCCTGCCGTGCTTTGGTGAAAATATGATATGAATCAAGAACCAGAGGAGCGTTTTGACCCTTTATAAATGAGCTCTTAACAGCCTGTGTCAGAACACTTGATGTTTGTCTCTTTAAATGCAAATGAGCCCTTTCCTATTCCACCCCACTCTTCTTTGGGGTGTTCCCACTACAGTTTTATGTCCCCATAGCTGATGGTGGAGATAATAGGTGGGGGGCAGAATTATTATAATCCATGTCTTTGTGATATCACCGGGAGAGCAGGTTGTGCACCACTAAAATATTTTTTTTCCCCCTGTAAAGTCCATGAAGCTTTGGTCAACATTCTACCTTTACAGCATAAAATTTCTTGATTTTAGGAAATTATTCAGCAACTGTCTACATATTTTAGTTTCTAATGTGAATGTTGGTGAATTTGCTTGTGTTTTAGAGCCATGCGACGGCCGCGCTGTGGCCTCCCAGACAGAAAAGCATCAGAGATTGAAGAAGGTACGAGGAAGAAACGCTACGCTCTGACCGGACAGCAGTGGAACAAAGACCACGTCACTTACAGGTAAGGTCACAGCAGTATCAAAAAGTACCAGAGCTTTAAAACAACTACATCTTTTTTCATAACACGGCTTCATCTGTCAAGGTAACTTCTGAACAGTGTTTAAATTGTAGAAATATGTTGTACATTTAACATATTGATGTAATTTAAACACTGTGAAGGTGTTTGGATGCATTTTAAGACTGAAAGGTCAAAATATTGGGTATTTAAGACTTGATGATTTTTGCTGTATCCAGACAGATTTCAGTATTTTTTTGATGATTTTTTAATACCCTATCAATGTTTTAAACCAGGCATCATGACAGCCCTACTTTCACATTCACAGCATTAGAAACGGAACAGACGTAAATAAAAAAATTCTTTCTGTCTGCAGCATTATGGACCAGCAGATCCCCTCCTCTTTAGGCGCGGAGCAGACATTTGATGCGATTCGTCGGGCCTTTGAGGTGTGGAGGAGGGTCACTCCACTCACCTTTGAGGAGTTACCTGCTGAAAACAACATCAGTCTCAACAGCAGTCAGTCAGACCTCGCAGACATCCTGCTGTTGTTTGCCTCTGGTTTCCATGGTGACATGTCTCTTTTTGATGGCGAGGGGGGGTCGCTCGCTCATGCCTACTATCCTGGACCAGGAATAGGAGGAGATACACACTTTGATGCTGATGAGCCCTGGACTCTGGACAACCAAAATCCTCAGGGTCAGTGTGGTGATTTTTATTTTCTCTATGGGAACTGAACCTTTGAGTTTCTGCTGGTGGGAAAATGTCTCTTAAAGCCCCTGTAAGACTAAATCCACAGCAGTGCTTAACAATGTGATTAAGGGATTATTAAAACTAACAGAAGCTTCTAAAACAATTGAAATAACCCACGATCTTAAAAAAATCCAGGCCATATTTGTTTCTTTAAACTTTCCTGGTATTTGTTTAAAACTGAGCAGAGTTAGCCTTAAAGATCTAAAGTAAATTTACATGATTAACACTGTGATTCAATCACAGGAAGTCTTATACAGCAGATGTTTGTTAACTTTCCCAGTAGAAACTTCCTCTGGGATCCAAGTTTTGGCAGCCTCAGGTTTAAAATGTGTTGACCCAGTTGTCATATTTTCAGCTGCATGGGTTAAATGCTGTCCTGTTAGGATCTGATTTTTAGGGTTGAAGTTCAAGGTCAATTAAAAGTTAGAAATGTAGTGTAAAATATCAACAGCTAACACTACATAGGTGTTAAGAATTGCAACTTGAGGAAGCTCTGCTACTTGAGCATGTTTTCTAGGCCTACACAAGAAAAATACACAATATGCACAATATATACACATTTTTAGTGCTAACATTAATGCCAGAGGAAGTTCAGAACTCATCAGCTGTGGAATCAGCAGTGTTAGTGGCTTTTATGCTCCAAGTATCTTAGCAGTCATTGACCCCGCTCTGTGATTTTATGTGGTCCTTTTCTTCGTGAGTTTCTGTTGTTCCTAAATGCTTCCCCTTACTAATATCACTAACAGTTGACAGTGGAATTTCCACCATGGATGGAATTTCACAAACCATCCTATTGCAAAGGTGGCACCAGCATAACTGGTCTTTAATTTGTGCCTGGGGATTTGTAAACTGTGCATGGATTCCAGTTATGCTGTTGTGCATCGTAAATCCATGGGAACAGTTCATGCAATTGGGGCACGCATTAGAAAAATCTTGTGCATGGATTTGCAAAGTGTGGGTATGGCTGTGCAAACTGTGGGTACATAAATTAGCTTTAAATTTAAAAAGAAAGCTAAAGTAGTCATGTAAAGTAGTAGTAGTAAACTCACAACTAAGTGTTATTGGATTTTTAAAATCCAGAATCTCACCTGCTGATTATTGTAATGATGACAAGGTGTTTGGCTTGCTGCTTCTCAGCATTTTTGTTTGTATAGTTTCAAGTGTTTCTTATAGTTCCTTATGGTTGTGCTGCAGGTGGTGATAAAGATTATTCTTAATTTCCCTGTATGCAGCCACAGGCTTTGCAAGTGTTATACAGTAGACCTGCATTCCATGTGTTATATGAGTGTGACTATGTGTCTTGCAGGTGTGGACCTCTTCCTGGTGGCGGTCCATGAGCTCGGCCATGCTTTGGGTTTGGAGCACTCTGATAATCCCAGTGCTATAATGGCTCCTTTTTATGAGTGGACTCACACGCACAACTTCTCGCTACACGAGGACGACATCAGAGGAATTCAGCACATATACGGTGAGAGGCACAGGCTGCTTTGATACACTATTTATATCACCCTCTTTAGATATATGTTCAGCAACGTGCTTATATTTAGACACTACCAGCAGAACCTAGGTCCTGTAAGCTCTTTAATGCTAGTATTATAAGCAGCTGCTGCTAAAAGAATCTGTTTGACATTGCTTTGATGATGCTGTGCAGTACAACTGCACTGGTTTAGTGTAGACAGATTTAATATAAGCAGATAAACAGCCATGCCTTTTGTTTCTATGCAGCTCATTAAATATATGTTAACATGAACAACATAACTCCATCTTCCACTGTATAGGACTAAAGCCGAAAGAGAGCTCAACAGTGACCTGCCACTTTTTCAGGGGTCCAGGTTACAGAAGTAAATTTCCCCATTCAAATCCTAGATTTACACTTCACACAATCTTTATATTGATGTTTTTAATCTAAGAACCAAGCCAAATAGCAACTTGATTACTTGTGACAGTAAAGCATTTTTAATTCTTCAAAAAACAGCCCTCCAGTTAGAAAGTCAAAGGTACAAGGCTGTGTACTTATTTTCTCTGAGGGGTTAAGGTACTACCTATCCCACAGTCCTTTGCAATTTCCTAAAGTTATTCCTAATAATAGCTTTTCAAACATTTGAACTGTAAACTGATCTTTATTTCTGTGTTTACATTTTTGATATTAATATTTAAGTATACTGTCGACCAGTGGTTCTTAACTGGTGGGTCGGGACCCAAAAGTGGGTCACGGAGAAGTTTTCAGTGGATCGCGACTAAAAATGGTGGCATAGTCCTGAAGTTCTTATTGGACATGCATCAGTATCTTTTATTTTACCCCGTTTTACTTTGGAAATGGGTTAAATTTAAATGTTTGCTAAATATTTCAACAAATTTATCTCTTCTTTTTGCAATAAATAGCTTCTTTTCCCATGATAAAGTAATTTCACAAGTTCTCTAGAAAATTGGCAAAAATTGACACATAATGATAGGGAAAGAAGGTATAAAATTGTCAGTTTTGTACCTTTTCTTTTTTATATCAGGTGTTTTGGTCCAATCATGCTCCAACTGCAGCGTATTATATATAATCAGCAGCAGCTGGCTTCATCAATACAAGATGTCATTATGACAATCTGGGAATGTGGGTACTGATTTTTTTTTTTTTTTTTAAATGAGGTTGATATCATGCAAAATGATGTTTTTTTTCACATGTAAAGCCCATCATTTCACACTCAGGTAGGTCACAGTGAGTCTGCCTTTGGATGGTTCTGACATTATGGCTAATATGTAGGATCAGGTGGTATCCATTTTTTAATACTGTCATACCCTTCCCAAATTTAACCGGTGTATATGGTATTATTGCCAGGTGTCCCAAAAAAAATGATACGTGCACTTGTTGGAGTGCATGCACGAGCAGAGTGCGAGCCTCTACAGTGCTTCATTTAATCCTTTATTACAGCGCTTCAGCCAAAAAAGCCCTACCTTTGTAGGGAGACGTTTACAGGAGCGCTGGGAGTAACAGATGAGCATGGTGTTTCTCTCTTTTTCCTCTCCTCACAGATGTGTGCTTTTTTCCTCTCTCTTCCTTCCCCTCCTCCCCAAGTTAAAATTAGATGTCAAAACCAACTATTATCACAGAGGATCTGGGGATTCTAAGTTCTGAGTAATGTTCAGTGTGATTTTAAACACAATAAAGGTGGTCTTGAATATTATTTCTGCATAGTGCAACAATGCAGAGCTCCATCCTGCTGTGATTTCACTTTATAGGGAGCTTATAAAACTTAAGAGACTATTTCAGTGCCTAAAATAACCAATTAATAACCAATTCCTGAAGTTTTGTCTTCACTTTGTCATTATGGGGTACCGAGTTTAGATTAATGAGAGTAAATTTAATGTAAATGACTATCTCATCAGGCTGCAGCATAACAAAACTGAAGGGGCTCTGAATACTTTCTGAATGCACTGTATCTTTAGTTCTTTCTTTTTTACTGCTTTATATAAATTAAAAGGGAGCTGAGTAAAAAAAAAGAAGTGCAATAAGAGTAGGTGCAATAAGCTAAGGCTTCAGACCAAAACTTTTTGGTCCTATTTTATCTTGTTATCTTTGGTTTTAATGCTGAAATAGCATTAACTTAATGTGTATTTGTAGTCATTCAAACCAATGTAATTGAATTTTGTATGTAAAAACTGACCAAAATAAACTAAACTAAAAAAAATAAAAGTATTAGTCCACGATATTGACAAAAATGTTGGTAAAATATTCAAGCAAACACAGATAGACAGTAGGAAGCTAATGTTTAGTTTTGAATGAGCATTCTCTTATTTCTTGTTTTCAATGATATTGTGCTGATATAATTACTGACACCTTTCCTTTCTTCCATAGTACACACTTTTCACCATCTTCCATCATGTGTATGATGCTCATACAGATCCAAACTAAACAATAAGCCCTCCTTTTTATGTTTAGTCTGACAACTCGACCATGCTTTTTTAGTGTAGCATGTCCGCTGTGATTGGAGGTTGTGTCACATTCTTATCACATCTGGATTTTTGAAAAGCATGACTACAGAATCTTTGTAGACAGAGTATGTGTGCTAACATGCACATTAAACCGCGTACACAACATCAGTGAGATCTCGCTCAAAATAACAGATGCATACCGTTATGATGTTCTCATGTTTTCCCTGCATGAATGGACAGCATTGTTCACTGACAGATGGCATCTTTGTATAAAGGTTGGGGAAAAGGCTTGTGTGATGTAGATAGTTATGTTGTTCTGCTTTGGGCCTACTGTAAAAGCTGATTTTACAAGCCAGAAAATATATGTTTCTCTTAAACTTCAGACATACTGTAGAACCAGCAAACCAAATGACAGACTTTTGAAGGTCCAAGGCAAGAGTTTGTTCTGTCAAATTAATCAAGGCAACAGATTCTGTTTGAAATAACAGAAAGTCCTGAAAGGCCTTCAGTCTATTGTTTGAATCAAATCATAGCACCAGCTTAAGGTCATGACTGATGTAATGAAGTTGGTATGAAAGAAGGCTGTTAAAGAAGGCCTGGGCTGGAAAGCATTAAGATAAAAGACTACTGTGCATTCAGAACACTTAACACACAGAACACACTTAAAGCCTTGAGTCTTTTTGAATTTGACACAAGTTTTGCTTACCTGGATTGAGGGATTTCCTCCCATTTTTCTTTGCAAATCCTCTCAAGCTCTGTTAGGTTGGATGGGGACCTTAGTAGACAGCCGTTTTCAGGTCTCTCCAGAGATGCTGGATAGGCGTCAAGTCAGGACTCTGGAAGGGTCACTCTTGATCATTCACATAGATGTCCCCAAGCCACTCCTGTGTTGTCTTGGCTGTCGTAGGGTCAGAAGGTGAATCTTTGACCCAGTCTGAGGTCCTGAGCGCTGCAGAACAGGTTTTTATTGAGGATATCTCTGTAATTTGCTCCATTGCTGAAAAACACCTCCACAGCATGATGCTGCCACCACCATGCTTTACTGTTGGGCAGGTGATGAGTGGTTTCTGGTGTCCTCCGGGCAGGACATTCAGGATTGAGGCCAAACAGTTCAATCTTGGTTTCATCAGACCAGAGAATCTTGTTTTTCAGAAGTCTGAAAGTCCTTCAGGCACTTTTTTTTGCAAACACCAAAGCAGCTTTCATGTGTCTTGCACCTTGGAGAGGCTTCTCCATACGCCCAGATCAGTGGAGGGCTGCAGTGGTGGTTGTCCTTCTAGAACTTTGTCCTAACCCTACACAGGACCTCTGGAGCTCAGTCAGGGTGACCATCAAGTTCTTGGTCACATCACTTACTGAGGCCCTTCTCCCCTGATTGCTTAGTTTGGCTGGGTGACCAGCTCTTTAAAGAGTCCTGGTTGTGCCAAACATCTTCCATTTGAGAATTATGGAGGCCACTGCTCTTGAGAACCTTCAGTGCAGCAGAAGTTCTGAAGAGGGGTTTATACATTTCCAAATCATATCCGATCAATTTAGTTTTTCACAGTTGAACCCCATTCAAGGTATAAACACATTTCAGTAAAAATCAAGAGAAATGGGAGGACCCTGGCCTGAATTTCAAGTGTTGTTGAAATGTAAGGCTGTGCAGTTACATAATCGTATATCGCATGAAGTAGTGCTGAAAAGGTTTACAAAAATGTCAGCTGAAAGGTCTTCAAGTTTCCACAATTGCACTTTGTATTATTACCTCCGCCAATGAGGTTATATGATCGAGTGGGTTTGTTTGTTTGTTTGTTTGTTTGTTTGTTTGTTAGCAACATAACTCAAAAAGTTATAGACAGATTTTCATGAAATTTTCAGGAAATGTCAGAAATGGCATAAGGAAGAACTGATTAGATTTTGGGACTGATCCGGATCACTGTCTGGATCCAGGAATTTTTTCAAGGATTCTGTATTATTAGGAGGTAGGGCTAATGGCAGAGGTCTGTGCTGTTACCACTTAACACCAGGAGATGGTGGACATGAGTAACTTCTTCAAAGTTTTGGATTTTATCGAGTTTGAAAGACACGCCCGGTCGAGGAGACAAGTTGGAGCATAACAGAGAGAAAGACAGCAAATTGTAGCGAGAATACTCACAATGCTGGGAGGAATAGAGGAATATTCACCATTTGCCATGACTTTCAGTTGTCTGGTGAGACCATGGGTGCTACTGCCATGACAGTACACATGTAGCATAGCCAATGCTTTGCCTCACCGTGTCTCCAGCTAATCGGCGAATTAGATTTTGGGAGTGATCCAGATCACCGTCTTAATCCAGAATGTTTTTAAAGGATTATTCACAATTGGGAGATAGGGCTGATGGTGGAGGTCTGCACTCTCTGGAGCTTTTCTAGTTCAAAAAAATGTTTTTTTTTTTATATTTTGAAAGCAGTTCTGAAAAACCTCAGGTTTTATCATTTTTGTGCCACTAAATATTTGTATGTTTAGGTTAGAAAAATATATTCTTATGAACTAACATTATTTTCTGCATTTTCCTTCATAACCTAGCAAGTAGACTCATGATACCATTAATGTATTATATGGTAATCAAAGTTGCAAATGGCAGTAATGTCCAGTATAATTGCACATTATTACCAAATCGTGCTGCACTAATCTGAAGGTAGAACAAGCTTTCCACATTCACAGAGCACTGCCAACATTTTATGGGAGGCTTGGTTAGCAGCTCTTCTCTGGCCCTCTTAAATGTACTATTGTGAATAGTCTTTAATTGTCCTAAATGTGCAAGAGTTTGCTTTTAGGTTTTGGTACTTCCATTTATGTTGCCCTAGGTATCAATACTGTGCTATTTTAACTGGTATAGAACTGAACTTTGACATTCTGGTATTGAGGAAACCCTGGTAGGCTTGATGTTGTATTTTGCCTGTTAATTTCTGCGGCATGCTCATTAAATTATGGAATTATGTGTGTGACTATGACAAGCTGAGGCTTTGACCGAGGTTGATCCTAACATTGTCACTGTGTCAAATAGCTATTGGAAATATGAAAGGTGTCTTACGAACACTTTTTTCTGGTTGATTTTCATAAACCAAAACTTTGTTCCCCTGGCGCTGGCTTTCATTTTCAAGGAGCAACAGGTAGCAGATACCTGTAAACAAGCTTTTAAGACCCAAGTAAAAACTAGTGGGGAACCTAAAGATCCAAATATTTGCCTTAGGAGTCAGTGGACTCAAAAACAAGGCTGTAAACAAAGTGAGTATTGGACTGAAGTATTTATAAGGTGATAATAAGTCAGTGTTAGATAACAGCTTGTTTTGCCAACCCAAAAGGAAAAAAAAAACCTACATACAACTAGAAAAAACCTTCTTATTTTGTAATTTTGGAAAAGCCTTGATTCTCATTCGCTATGCCACTTAACAGGATGAACAGTTAGTTTTCAGAGCTGACAGGTCCAAATACTCTATACCTACTGGGTTGAACTGTTATTTTTGGAAGCTACATTTAATCTAACCTTAATCTTTCGATTAAAATGCCATTTAGTTTTAATAATTTAACCCTTTACCTACTGAGGCTTAAAATGGTGATTTGGACATATTTTGTTATTACGGCTGTAAAATAGTCAGGAAATGCCCTAAGTCTGAGAGCTTTGGTCCCTTTTCCCAGGAGTACTTGACCTTGACTTTTCAACATCTGGTTAATGATTATTGCACATTATATGGAATTGTCAGCAGTTTAAAAGAAAAAGAATAACAGATTTGTTTTTCATGGCTTTTATGAGAAGAAATGTTGTTATTGCTCAGGAAGTTTTGATCGGACATTTGAAATGTGAACCTATACATGTTTGGAACAATCACCAGTCATTTTTTGAGTCTAGGACTCTGGGTGTGCAAAAGAGAACTATATATGCTCTTCACATACCTCAGTTCAGAAGATGCATCCTCCAAATCCCTGTCCTCCTCTATGAACCGTAGCGGCTGTTTTACCGTTCTTGATGGTCTTCCCGACATTATAAATGTGTGTAATAAAACACAGACACTTAATGTCACTATTTACCGCTATTTTTTGAAAACAAAACACCACTCTCGCTTGCTCTCCTTTTACTCTTTCTTCGCTCTCCTTTCTCACTTGTCTTTTGCCAAAGCTGCCGTTTTCACGGTGCTGTTTGACGTTTCCATAATATATATACCACACATCATATATTGCTGGAAAGCACAGATTCTCAGCTCTCTGTCAGCACTGGAATTTTTTAAATTGAGCCAACTTTCGAGGAGTTACGGTGTTGAGAATCTGTGTAGCTGTCTCTCCAAACTTCTGGTGTATTGTTATGAATGCCCACGTTATATGGTTGTGAGTACCGTAATGAACCATATGTGCGTATGCCTACAATTCTCAGCTTTCCAACATTGTTGGAATTTTTCAAATCAGACAAACTTTGACAGAGTTATGGCAATAATAATCCGGACATATAAACCACATCACCGGCGCTGGCTCCTAGGTAAAGGCTTAAGTCATTTCCAACCTTGAGAATTTTAGTCTAGTTTTAGTCAATGAAAACTCTAAAATAATTATAGCAATACGTCTACTACTTGAATTGGTTTAAATTGCACTGCACTAGAAATACTAACTTACACCATATGGACAAAAGTTTTCAGGTGCCTTACTATTACACCAACAGGGACTGTAATGAAAGTAGATTTAAATACTTGTACTTTTATATAGGGTTTCCCCTCTTTTGCAGCTATAACAGCTATCAGTGTTCTTGGAATGCTTTCAACAAGATTGGGAGTTTTTTCTGTTGGAATTTGTGCCCATTTTACAGAGCATTTATAAGGTCAGGCACTGATGTTTGACAAGAAGGAATGGCTCGCAGTCTCCGTTCCAGTTCATCCCAAAGATGCTTGATGGGGTTGAGGTCAGTGCTCTGTGCAGGCCAGTCAAGTTCTTTCACACTGAACTCATCAAACCAAGTCTTTATGGACATGTTAGAATAGAAAGGGCCTTCCCTGCCACAAACTTGGAAGCATAGCATTGTCCAAAATATCTTGGTATGCTGAAGCATTACGTTTGGCGCTCACTGGAGATAAGAGGCCTCGACCAAACCCTGAAAACAGCCCCATACCATTATCCCTCCTCCACCAAGCTTCACATTTGGCACTGTGCAGTCAGGCAGGTAACATTCTCCCGGCATCCGCCAAAGCCAGACTCACCCACCTGACTGCCAAACAGAGGTGTGATTGGTCACTCCACAGAGCATGTTTCCAATGTTCCACAGTCCAGTGTCAGTGTGCCTTACACCACTCCATCTGACACTTAACATTAGACTTGGTGATGTGAGGCTTGCATGCAGCTGCTCAGCCATGGAAACTTCCATGAAGCTCCCGCTGTACAGTTTTTGTGCTTGCATTAATGCCAGTGGAAGTTCAGAACTCTTTAGCTATGGAATCAGCAGTATTAGTGACTTTTACACACCATAGCGATTGTTGACCCTGTTGATTTTATGTGGTCTTTCTCTTCATGGCTGAGTTGCTGTTGTTCCTGAATGCTTCCACTTAAAGTCACTGAGCTCTTCCGAACATACCATTTTGTATCACAAATGTTTGCAAATGGAGACTGCATTGCTAGTTGCATGATTTCATACACCTGTGACAACAGGTCTGATTGAATACTTTTGTTGTACCTTTTATGCACAGTGGAGAAATATTATAGATTTTGAATGTCCAACAGTCCAGTTGGAGGTTGTTTTTTTGCCAAAGATCTATTTTTAGTCAGTCTTGTCTCATCTTCCTCATGGAAAAAGGTAGCCAAAGAAAATGTTTAGCCATAGTTTTCGTCAACTGAATTAATGCAGCTGGAGTGGACTATAATCCTACTTACAACGTGTAGTCTGATGACTGCATAAGACTCAGCACAGTTCCAGCTCTTCTTTAGGATGAAGTTAGCTTGAGGCATCATTTCCAGTATGGGGATCGCCATCCAAAGTCCCCTTCAGTAATCAAAGAGTGATGTCATTATGACTTTGTTCATGTTTATATGCTGTCTTTGTTTCAAACATTGGCAGAATCTTTGAAGCAAAGACTCGTCTACGTCTATTGTGGTTTAAACTGCAGATTGAATTTCTCCTCATATTGATGCCCGAGTCACAGAATGACATCATTGTTTTTATATATCATGCATTATTTTTGGATGAAGGTAATTCAATCCATCTGTGAGCCCATCAGCTGTCCTAAACTTGTTACATAACAGGCTGTATCTGTGTGTTTTGTCCTCTTAGCAACCAGCAGGGCAGATTTTCCAAAGAGCAGCAGCACAGTCGCAGTTCATCAGCCGAGCTTTTAGCTGCTGCAGGAATGGAAATTAGATTTGCTTTGTGTGTGGGAGAGATAGAGGGGATATTGTGAGGGGACTGGAGGAGAGAATAAAAGACGTTTTAGTTGTCAGATGTGCAGCTGGAGGAATTTATTTCTATTCCAGAGTAAGATTTAGCCTTTTAAATGAAATATAAGAAGAAAACATCCTGACTTTGCTCTCTTTCAATCTTTCTGTCACTAGGTCCTCCTCTTCTCACTGATGCTCCCCCCACTTCACCCCCCATCCCTGACGATGAACCTAGTGAAGACTCCCCCACCTCCTCGTCTCCTCCTGAGGTTGAACCCACCTCCCTTTTTCCCACTGATGCTCCACCCTCCACAACCAACAGCATCCCACATCCTCCAGCCTGGCCCGGGACGACTCCCAGCCCTACCTCACCTCCTGTACTTCCCACCGTCAAACCTACCACCTCCCTGCCTGACCCAGAGCCGGTCACCCCGTATGTTAGAAAGGATGTCCCCCCTCCACAGCCTCCACCTCGACCTCCTGCTCCACCAAGACCTCCCAAAGTGCCTGACAACCAGGCCCCCGATATCTGTGATGGGAACTTTGACACGGTGACCCTGCTGAGGGGGGAGATGTTTGTTTTCAAGGTGAGAAGCAGACAGAGAATGCATGCAGCAGACACTTTAACCGTGCTTGCAATCTCAGAAACCATCGGCAGTCATTGTCCATCATTGTCTGATAGATGGTATATGCCTTTGAGAACAGCATGAATTTCTCTGTACTTCCAGTGAAGTCAGTGCTTAGTGTTGAACAAATTCCTGTGTGACATTTATGTTTGCAATATCAACACTGTCGTTTCTTTATTCATAGCATTGCAGAGGAGGTGCTGATTTTTAGCCTGGCCATGATCAGGGTCTATATTTGTTGGTATTATTTGTATCAGCATTTTATTTCAATACAATAAGCTAAAAAAATCAACTTCTTTTCTACTCTAAAAATGCACATGTATTAAGTTTAGTTTGTTTCTTGCTTTGGAGGCAGGGATTTTGAATTAGAGACACCACTCTCAGTGGTGATTCAAAGCCTTTGTAAAAACTCACCTTTATTACTGTTATAGATATTTATCTGTAGAAATCAACAATGAAATGCCCTAGTTATTATCAGGGGGAAAAAAGTACAAAAATATTGCACTCAAGGAAAGTACAGTTACTTTAGATTTAAATTTACTTAAATAGAAGTGAAATTACTGCTCTGTACTATGAAGTAAACCATACACAAGTAATGTATTTAATGTTTACTTAAAGTACAGAGTACTAAGTAGTTGTTTTTATATCTGAGAGGGTTGAAAAGTAGAACATGATTTTCTTTTTGTGAAAAACCATCTATTGTGTTAAAGGCACATATTTTGAGGCGTTTCAAGGCGTTGAAATCTTCTTTTACTTGATGGGACAACCCTTCAAATTCCTGATAAGTTATCTGTAATCTTCAACAACATGCAACAACAATACAGCATAGTTCTACTGCTCCAGACAGACAGTTTCATTTATCCATTACATTGGATATATGTTATATTCATCTGGGAAACCTCCCATACAAAGCACTTGGGAAGGGCAGGACATTAAAAAAAGATCTCAGAAGGCTATTGGACCAATCTTCTGTCACTGTCGTAGTACATGATCTGAGGAGTTTGTCAAGAGAAGTGCGAAAACATCTTTCCTGTCAGGAGCAACTGAAAGTGTTGCTCTTTTCTCTTGTTTTGATAATGAAACTGCTGCTATGCTATAGCTACAACCAAGCTAACCACTACACAGGTGGCAGCCATTGTATCTACAGGCTTACTAAACCCCACCCGTATTTATCTGAAACTCATCCTGAAGCAGGTCAGGAGAAGAGGGAAAACATCTTTTCCATTATGAAAAGCTTTCAGTGCTGTTAGTTGCTCTTTATTTATTTTTTGCAACTTTATGTTTATTGGACAAGGTAAGGCATTACAAATATGATCCAGCCATCACAAAATCTATTACATACAATAATTACCCCAACCTGAAAGGCTTAGGAAGAAAAAGAAGTAGTAACTTAATTCCATTGTTTGCCAAACACCTCAATAAGTAAAATAACAATTAATGAGACAACAAACAAATAAAACACTTAACAGCTTCCATTACAACTAAACCCTAACCTGACCGACCGGATGGATTTGTTTCTCACATCCATCTGGGAAAGCTTCAATAGGAAATGTTTGAGAAAAGGCAGAGGCTTTGAAAAAAACTCAGAGTGTGATTGGGTGAACTTTCTGTCTGTCAAATCTCTGCGGGCCAATCAGAGCAACAAAACACGTGACAAAACACGTAGCCGCTATCGAGCTGTGCATGCGCAGCTAGTGAGGAATAACGTGAAACATGGCGACTATAGACATGTAAGTACTCGACTTTTGTCGTTTTTGAAAAGAAAACAACTCACTGCTGTTCTTTGTCCTTCTTTTAACGAAGAAATGTTGTCAAGCTCTGATAAAACTGGCACTTTAGCAGCATCCACGCTAATCTCTTCCTCCATAACTGCACCAGCTCTTGCTGCTGCTTGTTTACGTCACAACTCTGCTGCACCTGAAAGCACTGCCCCTCGTGATTGGTCCTGTCACTTTCTAACTGGGCCCAAATGGTTCAGATGGGAGCTTTGCAAGATGGATTCGCCAGTGAAAAACAAGGAAACGAGTGTATCCATCTGCTTTGCGAGGCTAACTAAACCCTACGTGTAGCTACTTCCTCATTCTCCTCAGATGAGGAGAATCTCATAGGTCAGATCTGTTTTCAGCCCTGGAACAATTGGAGCTTTGCAAGATGAATCTGCATGATGACAGACATGGAATCTGTGGAATCTGGCCAAAGCATTTGCTTTGCAAGGTTAATTTGAAATCAAAAGGCCCATAAAGCATTAAAACAACAATAAGTTATGATATTAGACTGTTGTAATTTTTGAATCTTGCCAGTGATTCACCACCAATTTAAAACAACTAGGCACTTTCACATATTTAATGGTAAACTTGGACCTCCTCTTTTTGTCAGTGTTAGTGTTTTCACTAAAGAAACTGATACTATTCAAAACGTAGTGAAGTCAACAGTCCCCCAGAAATTGCTATATTCAAAGTAAAATTACAAGTTTTAAAAAAGTACCGTTACACAAAAAAAGCTACACAATTACTGTAAGATGAGTAAATACTTGTAGTTACTTGAATAAAATAAACTAAAACAATAAGGTTAAAATCACTACAGTTTATTGTAATCAATCAAAACAAAATCAGTGTAAGCTGGATTATCTGTACTGGTATTTGATTTAAAAATATGTATACTCTTGCTGCCAGTGAGGACAGAAACAGTGTTTGATTCAAGAATTGTCTCTGCTGGACAGCTGTGAACTCTTATTTTTGTCATGCAAGGGGAAGTTGGCTTTAAAACTTTAATGAAAGACAACATGAGGGATTTATTACATTAAGTATTTTCCCTCTGCAGGGTCGCTGGTTCTGGCGTGTGCGGAGGAACCGGGTCCTGGATAACTACCCCATGCCGATATCTGTATTCTGGGTTGGCCTGCCCAGTGACATCGACGCAGCCTATGAACGCCACGATGGCAAATTTGTCTTCTTCAAAGGTAGTCCAAGGATGTTTTTTAACTTTGCACTGTGTTACAACAGCTGCCAGATGCTGAGAGCTCACTGATGTGTTATGTCAAAGACTTCTGGTGGCCTTCACTGGAGTTATAATTTTTAAGTTCCTCGCCTGAGGACAGAACCAAAGCCTGGTTAGTTTCTGCAGCTTCTTAGCAGCAGCCAGTGTGGAGCTCATTAAAAGAGTTGCTCAATAAACAGAAACATTGGGAGTGAAACAAAAATCTGATCTTTACTTGATTTGAACTGGTCAGACTGAAAGGAAACACTGCAAACTCAGCATGTTTTTTTTTCCCCACACGACAGGATTTACGAGGATATGGTAATAATTCAACACAGCTATAACTCTCAGGAACAGCCAGGCACACACACAAATATTTAAACTCTTAAAGCGATGTGGCTGCAGATTGAGACTATTGAGAGTGTTGGGTTTCTGTGTCTCTGCATGTGTTTATATCTGCATCACAGACCTTGTGTGAGAGTGAGTGTTACTGAGTGCAGCGGGTGTATTGAACGCAGCCTGTGCAGCGTGGCAGCTGCTGCCTGCCCAGTATGACTCCATTCCAGCTGAGCTCCAAAAGGCCTCATGAGAGAAATGGAGGATTGCATCAGCCGGCTCTGCAGTGCATGACTCCAGATGTTAACAGTGCAGGAGCTTTCGCTTTGACAGTCAGCCTCTGTGGTGATTAGTCCTGCATTTTCTGGACAGTTAGAGCCTGTGATGTGGATTTAATCTCATTAAAATTCCACAGATAATTCCAGTTGAATTCAGTTACTGCCAAAGCGCTTGCTTTTCAAGCAATCGCTGAGCGTGGTGGTTGTTAGAACCAGGATTGCCTCTAATCCTTCTTTACTTTTCTATGCCAGCTGCTTTAAATTGATAGTTTCCCTTATTTTAATCATCAGTAGAATCAAAAAGTACCAATGCAGGTGCCAGTACAGAGGCTATAGTCCTAGACTTGCTGGTCATGAAATTGCTTCCTGGTCTCGACTCTGTTTGGTGCATGGTTTCCCCCCACTCTCTCTCCCCATATTTCCTAAAAGACATCACCTGGATGGAAGTGTATGTTTGAATCTCTTACTCCATCTTCACAAATTTGCAAGTTACCCATGCCATGGGTACTAAAACATTCTACACCATCACAGACGCTGGCTTGTAAACTTTTTGTGATTAACAATCTGGATGGTCATTTTCCACTTTGGTCTGGAGGACTCAATAGTGATTATTTCAAAAAACAATTTAAGATGAGGACTCATAAGTCTACATTATATCTGTCCACTTTAGTTTAGTCCTTCTTAGATGAGCTTGGGTCCAGAGAAGTTAGAAGCTTTTCTGCATGTTTGTTTTGTAAAATGGCATTTATTATGCATATTAGAATCTTCATTTATATTTGTAATGTGGTGACTTACTATGTTTACTGACAATATTGTCAGTGTTCCTGAGCCCGTGTTGTAATATCCATCACAGAATGATGCAAGTTTTTAAAGGTGCAGTGTGTAATATTTAGCCTATTAGCATTTAGCAAAACAAGCTTGGTTAAAATGAAACATAACATTTATAAGTAGACTGATCTAAATTAGTGTTGACATCTGATGACACATTTTTTAAATTTATGTTTAAAATTAACTCAGAATAAGCCTTTTATTCATACATAGGGAGGGTCCCCTCCAAGGAAGCTGCCATCATGGATTTTTGCATTTTGCCTGTTTCTATGGCACCATAGAAGGAACCAAATAACAGTTAAGCATGTATTGATTTTTAAACTTCACTGGTTTCCACAGTTATCACCAGAGAAATGAGCATCACACTCCAGAATTGACTGTTAGATGTTGATAGTCCCATTTTTACACACTGTACCTTTAATACAGTGCCACCTAAAGGGTCAAAGGTCACTGACATTCAGTATCGTTTTTGGCCTTGCCCTTTTAATGCTGAGATTTCTTCAGATTCTTTGGATTTTTTAATGATATTATGGACTGTAGAAAATTAAATCTATTAATTCTTGCAATGAAGGGACTACACAAACATGAAGATTTCTGATAATATCTGCAATCAGTATTTTGTCTGTAAAATTCTGCCTATATCAGCTGTAAATACCGGCCATTGTAACAAATAAACTAGCGGAGTTTTAGGCTGGACCAACCAACCTACATCAGCTGGAGTTTTTCTTTACTCAGGATCATTTCTCACGCTTTAAATGTGTTATAAGGATCGAAACTTGCCAATTTGCCCATCCTTAACCTTTAAATTATGTGTTTAAGGACTGAAGTTTTTGGTCTAAACTACGTTTAATTATCAGTATTGGCTTAAATATATCTATAGATATCAGCATACCAGATATCTGAAATAATCCAGTATCATGCATCCCTGCTTTTGGCCTAATTGCAGTCTTTCATTAAGTGGTGAATCTTGCACCATCGGTCATTATGAAAAACTAAGCCTTTCGGAAGTGTTTGATTATATCAAGTCATGTTTTTTTTTCAACTGTTACCATGCAGCCTTCTCACCTTTGTTCCAGGTGCTTTATGAGCATTCTGCGACTGTTCTTAGTTTTTTCTTCTTCCTGTCCCAACTTTTTTGAACATGTTGCAATAATCATATTCAGCGTTTGTATTTTGTCATTCTTAACATGAAATATTTGTCTTTATCCTGTTTTGAAATGAGTAAAGGTTGACAAGGATGTGAAAATCACTGTTTTCTGTTTCTGTTTACATTTTATACCATGTCTCAACTTTTTGGGAATTAAGGTTTGTACATGGGCAAAACCTCGCTGTGAGTTTAAACAGTACAGGTGTATGCTTGCAATTTTTAGTAATTAAGAACCACAAATGACCTAGTATTGGGTACCTAGAACTTATATTGACAGCCCTATTAGAAGAACTGCACAAGCCTTTTCTCCTGTGTTTTAAAGCACTTTGACAGTGGAGTATACATTCATCTAAACTTGTAGACATGTTTGTCACATTAATCCAAACTACTAAGCATTAAACATTTGATCAGGTGTTGAATTTCAGAAAAAAAATGCACCAGTTAGTCACTGCTGGAGCAAAAGCTCAGCTTTTATAGTTTTTGCATTTCTGCTTGCAGCAGGGCTCTGGCAGAGGAGGTGGAAAGTGTTTAAAAAGTGTGCCCAAAGGTTAGGGTTACAGAAAAAAATGGCTCCCACATAGGAAAATCTTGGAAAGTAAGCGTAATGCCAGCCACTTCTACCTTGTCCGTTCTAGTTTTCCTCTGGAGTGAGATGTGAGCCATATGTTCTGGCCGTGGCCTTTACCTCATGTGGTACTTTCATTTCTTTACCTTATTGACCCTTCAGCATATTTTCTCAGTGAGGACAAAAACAAAATTACATCTGGTTAAAGTTTAATACTAAAATATGTCTGTTTGTCCCTGCAGATGATAGATACTGGGTCTTCAGAGAGGCTGATGTGCTGCCAGGATACCCACAGCCCTTACACGAGTATGGACGGGGAGTTCCTAGTCACAAAATTGACACAGCGATTTGGTGGGAGCCAAGCGGATACACGTACTTTTTCTCTGGAGACAGGTACAGTATATCCTAGATAGTCATGATAAATTTCCCCATGGTTAGTTATGCTGTTCCAATTTTAATTACTATTAAAACTATAATTACTCTGCTCTGAAAATATCAGGGTAAACACTGTCCAGACATCCAACATGAAAAACAGTCCCCCAGATTTGCAGGCCCAGCATGCAATGCAGGTTTGTTTACTTGAGTGAATTGAAAATAAGTCCACAGGTCGAGACTTTAAGAAAAAAATTCTAGGGACAAGAAGATGTTACTGTCACTCCTCTGATATCTGTCTATCTACAGACATTAACGTTAGCATGTGTATTTTAAAGAAATGCTAAAAATACTTTTTGCAACCAGTGAATAAAACAGCTGCATGCGTAGAGGTTGTGGCAGAGACTTGAAAAGGAGCATGTTTTTAGCAGCAATCTAACATGCACGATCTCCTTCCTGCACATATTTGTGGATTTTCTTCTAAATTCTTTGGGATGTACTGAGAGGTGCTGAAAAACATGATTCAGAACTGCATGTATTAACTTGTACAATTCTGAAAAAAATCCAAAAATCAATGTTTTTAAGTTTATTGTCCTTCATCCTAAGCAAACTTTTTTAACTGCTGGATTTTACCCAATGCGTTGTCTCCAACTTCTGTAGTAAACACAACACAGCAGCAGACCTGTTAGCTGCGCTGTTAGCATTGGCAGTGCAAGCTCACACTCTTGGTAATGTTAATATGGCGGTGTCTGGTATACTGACACACTGCCTGCACTATTTATGGAGCTGAGAGTTTCTCAGCCTGTCTTGATTTCCCTAAAGAAAATGTTGAGACTCACTGTGGATTCTACAATCCCTAGGTAAGAGAAAGTCTGACCTGACTTGTATGCTAAGTTTGGTAAACTAAAGTAGTGTATCCTACTTTAGGAATGAGTTGTAGGCCCAAGCTCACATTGTATGCCATCACCGTGAGACAAAAGAAGTAGAACAACGGCCAACAACTGCTAACCAGCATGAATAATATGAAAAACAGGATATATCATTTGTTTCATGTCAAAGATGCATTTATGTCTAATGTGTCTTAGTGGTGTAAAGATCCACTGATGTATATTGATATATTGATTGGTTGTTTAAGTATCCAATCAGATCAATAGAAAGTTGAAACATCAATCTACACTGTCACCTGTAAGCTACACTTGAAATTCCTCCCACACGCCTGTTGACAGTTTCCACCCAAAGGTGTGTCCTCCTCACCAAGCCAGCTGTAAATAACAGTGCAGAGTAAGTCTGCATTTTTTTATTCAGATACAAGTGTCATATTACAGATACAAACCACTCCCCCCTCATTATGGCTGAACTACTGCAGCTGGAGTCTAATAAAGGCTCTGCAGCAAACAGATGGAAAGGTTTGCTGCCTCATGCCTCCTTGGTATGCTGATTGAAGACCAACACCTCATGATCTATTTTTTCATAAAGATAACAAACCATAACACCTGCTCTCCTACAGAATCATTAACAGTGAAAGCTTAGATTTATGAGCATATCATTTTTTTCACTGACACGTTTCAGATAAATACTTTTCTTGCTTAAGCCCCCCAGTTTATTCATATTAAACAATCTTTTCAATTTTAGCACAAATTGTTGTTTTTTTTTTTTTTGTTGTTGTTTTAGTTTTTTTCTTTTCTGTATTGACATTATTATAATCAGCTGATGAAAACACTTCACATTTAGGCTTTAAAATGCATCATCTTGAACACATTTCATGATATTTTAATGCAAAACAACAATTTGCTGCTCCTTAATATACAGCAGACCGGAGCAGATGTTGAAATGATCACCTCTTTATAAAAGAATAGGCAATGTGTTGTGAATCTGAAATCATTTTTATACTGATTATAAAATCTGAATTAAATCGTGACCCCAAGAGTTGGAATAAAATCAAGTTCTGAGATAGTGGAAAATTCATATCTTTAAGTGTAAACAATCAGGAAATAGCAATCTTTTATCTCTGTATCACTGCTTTGTTTGTCACCACCAGCACTAATTCTCTTCTACTTGATCCTTCATTTCTGCACTGTCTTTCTCTCTTTCTCAATTTTGTTTTAAAATCTTCAATAATGTCTTAACACTTTGGTACTATTGAATGTTAAAATATCAGAGACTGTATGAGTAATCCATGTGATATGGAAAAAAGAACTGAAATATCAAAAATTCTGACATTCATTTGAATGAAGCATCTTTTTATGCTGTACATTTGATAATATTTTCATATGTTTACTCTTTAGTATTTTTGATATTTTAATGTTTGTGAAAACAAAAAGTAATGGTGCTCAGTGCTTCTCATTTATTTATTTTTTTAATCTAAAACTTGGTGAGATTTTTTCCATGTGATGTAAAAAATTTTTAAATAATCAGCATATTGTAACGATGACATGATTATATCCACAATCCTGGAAATTCCCACATTGTTGTTTTTACACTCATATTTGTCTTCTTGTCTGTGTGCAGATACTGGCGCTTCAATGAAGAGACCAGGACTTCAGCCAGAGACTATCCCAAGCCAAACACCAGATGGGGAAATATACCTCACTCACCCAAAGGCGCGTTTCTCAGTGAAGATGGAGGTAAGTGCTTAAAAAAGAGCAAATCTTCTCTGTTTGAAGCCTGAAAGCAGCCTCTGCTTACAATCATCACAACAACAACCAAAGCTGAACACTCATGCTGTGTTTAAATCAGGAGAACAGCGTGAGTGAAGAGAGGTGGAGACACAGAAAGAATGAAAGGTTAAAGGGGTGAAATGGGGTGTGTAGGAGACAGGGAGGGAAAAAACACTGACATTTGAGGCTGGTTAGGCTGGAGCCAGCAGAGCAGAGAGAAGGGTGAGGGGATGAGAGAAAGAAAGGGGGGAGGAATGAGAGCTTTGGTTTGAGGGTTGGCCCGACCGTCCTTTGGAAATTAGATTTGTGGCAGAGCAGCTCTAAATGTATTCTGTAGCATTCTGATCTCATCTCCACCCAAACCGCTCTAATGTCTGAGTCTGCTGTTCTATAGAGATGCTTTTACACCCAGAAAGTAACCCCAAGAAGAATGTATGTGGTTTGTGCATCCATTCCCAATTTACAATGCAGAGTTTAAGCAACTCTGCTGTTTAATTTATTGATTGTTGATAGTTTGGTAAGAATTTATTTTCTGTCTAGTCTGATTTTATGTGTATGGGTGTCAACCCAGGCCTGCAAAGGTCCTTTTTACTGCAAGGCTCCATACTAGTCTGCTTTTGTTTTGACAAAAAGAAATTGTGCAGAGATTTACCAAATTGTTCAATAAAAATACAGACTTTTATTTTCTAACTATATCTCTGTTAATATCATTAATCTTTTCATTCCACAAAAAATATTGTTTGATTTTGTTTGCTCTTAGCCTTATAGTATTTATCACAAGCATTTTTTTTTCCTCTTAGAGAGTTAGCAGCAAAGGTCAACATGACTGTCATGTCTGTGCAGTTAACACAAAGCAGCAAGATACAATTAAACTCAACAAAAAGGCTTGAACGCCCTGTATTGGCTTTATCCACTCTCTACATTAATGCCCAGATAGCCAGTCAGCCATAATCAGCTCCTTTTACACTGTGTTTGTGTTGTTTACAGACAAATCCTTCGATTATGGGTGCTACTCTCTTGTGATGGCTTCCATTACTGCAGAGACTACTGTTGTCTGCTGACTGTGACAGCAGCAGAGATAGTTGGATTAAGAACATTTTTTTTTAGGAGAGACTTAAGAGTATTTATTTACCAAAAAAATTTCAAATGTCTTTGGTGACGATACTCCATTGTGATGACTAAATTAACTAAAAGAGGTAGTGAGGCTGTTAGCAGGATAGGATGGAGAATAGGATTCCCCCTGATGGAGTCTAGACAAACGATATAAGGTCAGATGAGGAGGAGACTTGTGAGGAGCTGGACCTGATATCAGTGAGATGTATTGGGGGTTACTGGAGTAGAATGGACTGTGAAAGGGAGGAGAACAGATTTAAAAAATGACCACAACAAGATGATTGGTCAAATAAGGTTTTTGCTAATATGTGCATATAGCAGATGAAATTGCCTGACTCTGTCAGCCATCAAGCAGATTCATCTTGCAAATATCCAGTCTGCTAACCTGACACGCCAGATGGATGTGTGAAACACATCTATCTGGTAAATCTCCTATAGACAGTGTTTGGGAAAGGGTAGAGCCATTGAAAAAAAAACTCAGAGGGTGATTGGATGACCATTCTGTCACATCTTTACGGGCCGATCAGAGCAACAAAACACGTGATGTAGCTGCTACCGAGGTGTAAACTCCATAGAGAGCTGCATAATGGGAACCATAATGCCGGTAGACATGTCAGTACACGCCTTTTGTCGCTTTTGAAAAGAAAAAAACTCACTGCTGTTCTTTGTTCTTTTTTAAATGAAGAAATGTTGTAAAGTTCTGATAACACTGGTCCTATTGCAGCATCCACATTAATGTCTTCACCATAATTGCACCGGCCTCTTGTCACTGCTTGCTTATGTCATGACTCCGCCGCTCCCAAAAGCACTGCCCCTCAACACTGATTGGTCCTGCCACTTCCTAACCAGGCCCAAACTGTTTAGATTGGAGCTTTGCATGATGGATTTGCCAGTGAGAAACACGGAAACAAAATCCATCTGCTTTGCAAGGTTACCAGTCTGCAACTTATGTAAGACTGAAGATGGTTCCAATCAGCATTTTTTGAGGAGGCAAGGTAGTAGCTACAGGTGGGGTTAAGTTGGACTACATTTCTTTATTAAATAAAGGGCAAAGAATTGCTCTGAAAGCTTTTCATAACAGAAAAGGTTTTTTGCCGTTTTGCTGTCTGCTCTGGCTTTGCGATTATTAAGGGATGGGGTGGGGGTGGTGTAGTCTGAGTTGATATATACAATGGCTGCTGGAGGAGTGATTAGCTTGAATGTAGCCTTCTTTAACAGAACAAGAGCAAAGATTAACAACGAATGCACTTCTCCTGATAGGCTTTGGCATGAGTTTGAACCCTCGACAAGATTTGCCGTTCAGGCAATACTGGCATTGTATATCTCAGATTAGCACCAGAGCTGGACAATGTCCAACTACCTCATTTTGTCTTGCCACTCTGATCAGCAAATTTAAATTAAAAGTAATGTTAAAAGAAGAAAATGTTCACTCTTGTCGATTTCATTCAAACATACTAGTGTTATAATGAGGCACCCCTGCAGTATTGGTGGTTTGTCTACTTATGGTATCCCTGTATTCATCTGTAGAGAGAGTAATGTCGGCACAGACAGTAATATGTTAAAACAGTTCTTTTTTCAATGGTCTGTCTTTGTTAGCATAACACAGTATTCATACTGCAGTTTTTCCATGAATAATCATGTAGTGCTTGTTTGTTTAGGCCGATAGCTTTTGTGATTTAAATAGGAATGCTCATAGTGATCAGATGATACCAATATCAGCAATTATTGGCTCAAAAAGTGATTATCGGTAGCAGATAAGAACATTCCTGCCAATATTTACAGGCAGTATATATCGGCCAAACGTACCAGCAGCATGTCTGATAACGTTTGTGCAGTGGACCTACCTGAGCTGAAGTTTTTCTTTACTCATTCCTTAAACATCCATTCTAAGAACTCAAGTTTTAGGTCTGAGCTTCAACTTTTTTACTCCAAGGAAAAAATGTGTTCATATTTCCTTTAAAGCTCCTTGCCAGGATTGTCTGGGGAAACGGCACTGCAAACCCACTGTTTAATGAGGATGATTCATGTTTTTAATTATAGGTCAGTAATAGTGCAGGAGAGCCTAGGTGTTCTTTACAAAAAGTGTAAACGTTGAAGTCCCAAATCCGAGTCATTATCAATTTAAATGAGTTTGGAAATATCAGCACAACAGATAAAGGCAAAAATCCAATATTGAGCATCCCTAGATTTAAGTTTGTTGATAAGTTTAGACAGACAACCTGCCTTCCATGTTTCCAGTCTCCAGACAGCTGCTGGCTGTAGCAGCATATTTACGATACAGAGATTGGTATCAATTTTTCATCCAGCTCTTAGCAGGAAAGTAAAAAACTGGATTACTCAAATGTCAAATGGCTTCTTTGAAAATTGAATACACCCAATCCTGGATCAAAAGGAAGGAACTTTATTTCACCTTAACATAATGTAATAGAGACTTGGGGCTGGCAGCGGCTCAGTCTGTAGGGAGTTGGGGAAATGGAGGGTTGTCAGTTCAAGCCCAGTTGTAGATCACTTCTGGAACTGTGCTGATGGCTGAAAGGTGTCAGTTCTTACATTACACACTCTTACATCTCTTCATTAGTGCATGTCCATAGGATCCTCTTTATGCATGTGTGCGTATTTCTTTAATGTCACCAATGCAGGGGATGGTTTAGTGTTGGTTCTCCTTGATAGATCCCGCTGGGCTCTGTCCTGGGGCCGTTGCTTTTCACTCTTTATCTGCTGCCCCTTAGAAAAATTATACATGGCTTTAACACAACGTACTGTTTCATCTATATGCAGATGATTACAAGAGTTGGTCTGATTCCAACAACGGTATCTGAAATACATCTGATACTGCTTAAAATGCAGGTATTGGTATGAGCAAGTACATGAGTTTATGTTCTGATCTGATACCGTTTGGTTTAACTTTATATTTTGCCATGCCAAATGTTGGCGCTATAAACCGAAAAAATCAATTCTTCTTCACTGCTGGAAAGCACTGCATGGACGAGCTACTGTTTTTAGACTAGCGAAGAAGAATCAAAGGACCCACTGCGGCAGCAAAGAATGGTGTCTGCATGACAGTTTGTCTCTGAATGTGCTTGCTAAAATGCTCTCCAGACTGGCGCTGTCGTACACTTCAAGAAGTCACTCAGTTTTTCAAAAGTTTAATAATATTTTTTGAACCATAAATGGTTGCCTCTTACTTGTTTTTCCTCTTGAAGCTAGCCATTGCGCCTTCTCATTGACGCTGTTGATGCCTTTGAATCTCTTGTGGCAGCATGTTCAGCGAGCCTAGAGCTCGTGTGACTTTTGGGGACTTTAATGATTAAATCTACACCAGTAAACATCTCCATTTTTTCCCTTAATCCTGCAGAGCTTGGGATGCCTCCCACATGCTTTATAAGATATTTTGATTGCCCTTATTTAGGCCTTTTTTCAGTATACTGTATATCTCAGGGGGAAAATACCACAATGCCACTTTTCCCATCATCCCTCAGTCCTAGCATAAATTGCCCAGAATTTGGCTGGCTTAAACCTTTCTTTCTTTCTCTCATGCAGCATACACCTATTTCTACAAAGGCACAAACTACTGGAGGTTTGACAACCACAGGACAGAAGCAGACAAAGGCTACCCTCGCTCAATCCTAAAGGATTTCATGGGCTGTGTTGGAGTCCCTGACCCTAAACCCGATGCAGACCCTGAGCAGGAGCCAAAAGAAAAACCAATCAACCCTTCAGACCGAGGCAGAGATGAGCACAAAGAGCCAGACACGGGCAGGGACAAAGACACAAGCACAGAGGAAAACTTGACCTCTAAGCCTGACAGCACAGAGGACGAGGACGAGGACAGAGAGGTGAACGTGGTCGTGACGGTGGCCGACAATGAATCAAAGGTCATGACTCTGGTCATGGTGTGCGTTCCTCTTGTCCTCATCTTGTGTATTCTCGTCTTAATCTATGCAATCCTCAGGACTCTGCAGAACAAGGAGACACCGAGGGCTTTGGTGCACTGCAAGCGTTCGCTGCAGGACTGGGTGTGAAATTTAGACCATTCAACGGGTATCCATCATTTGTCTGGTACAGACGTTGGCTTCAAATGTTTGATTTGTGGCTCTATGGAAAGAAGCTTTGACTGAGTACTAAAGTTGAAGAAAGCAGAGAATGAGTCACTGTTTTTGGCCTCGTTCGCTATGACACCTTTTATTGCTCATGTGAATGAATGCAAAAGTGGTAAAGTTTATGCCTGTGGAGCTGCAGTCTACTGGCCTTCAAGTTTCCCTCCTATGCCTCCTTTTGTGCCTTCTAAAGTCGGAAAATACACATGCTTTTCTTATTCGTTACAAGAAAAAAAATGTCAGCCACCTTATGTGTACTGTAAAGACACACATTAATGCTGGGTAATGTTTCTTTAAAAAGCATCTTTTTACATTACAAGAGTTCTGCCATGTAGAAGTGACTGGTCATGCTAAAGAGAGAGGAGAAATGTATTATGAATACCCTTTCATGACCCATTATACTTTGGTTATATTGCTCAGACAAAAACATGTGGTCAACTGCAGGTCTTTCTTGTGGTGCACTGACTCTATATCTCTGCACAGCCTAGTTTATAGCCCTAGATAACAGATGCCATATAGCCTTTACAGCTCTTGATTATCCTCAAATATGACATTGAACTAGGAAGAGACAAACAATATCAGTCCCAGCTGTTTCAATGAAAACAATACAACAATGGGAATATTTCCACATAGTAAGTGCTGTCCTCACTAACATCTCACTAGTTGAATCTGCTTGTTATGCTTGCTTACAACTGCAGCTGTACCGTCTGCAGGTTCACAGCTTTAGGTAAGAGAGAAAATAACATATGTGTAAATAACATATGTTTTTTTTCTTTTATTTGTGGTGACAAAATCTAAAGGGAATCAGTGCATTTTTTTAGTAGCAGATTACTTGCATATGAAAAGTGACAAACTAAAGCATCACTTGAATTGCAGACCCGATCTTTATGTTACCCATTGAAACAAACAAACAAAAAAAAGATCTAACAGATTAGTTTGTGACACATTACCCCAGGCAATGCGTATTAAACTGTCTGGGCCAGATCCACTAAAGGATTGTGCTGCTTTTGCACCTGCTAAATCTGTGCAAATTAGAGAAAAAGACAATGTAATCCACAAAGCATGCACAAAGGGGAAAGCTAGACAAACTGCTCTACCAGGCAGACAGAATCCAGGGTGCATCTGCCCCATTTGCATGCATGCATGCAAATTAGGAAATAATCATGAATTTGGCACAAAATTGCTCCATACCTATACAAATAAAACCTTGTTGCAAATCGCAACTAATTCACAAAGCTCAGTGCTAATTACTTAAGACAGAAAAAATGGTGCTATGTAACACCTTAAAACTCATGTATTAAATAAATGCAGTTCTCTATTTCTCTCCCCTTCTCTCTGCTCTCTCAGTTGCTAGTGTGTTTATAGGCCTTGGGCCTGCACTACTGTCCCATTATGGAGAGACAATGTTTGAGAACATGAAATATAGTGCTAGTTTAGCTAAGTTGGTAGAGCAGGTGCCCATACACAGAGGTGATATGGGGCAATATAGGCGCTGTTTTCAAACAGTAGTCATCAGCAAAATAATTCTATGCTGGCATCTGCTAACTCTAATATGTTTTCATGGACAAACATATGAGAAAATGTTAGCATAATGGGAGTCTTGCACCATAAGAAGGGATGAAAAAAACATCAGCATCAGCTAAATAGCTAAGTTTAACATCAGTAATGGTTTTGGGCCCTAACATTCACAACTGGTGCATCTGCAGTCTCAGGATTGTTTCCAAATCCTGGTGCTATTTCAGGCATGTCTCTCTCTTTCCATATTTCCTGTCTATTTTTAGCCCCCCTATAAAAATAAAGGCAAAAAGCCTAGAAAGTAATCTTAAAAACTGAAACGTATTGTTCATCAGATTTATCATGAACTGTGGCCATGCATGGCCCCAATCTCCTTTCAGAAAGCAATAAATTGTCGAAGAAACACTCCAGCTGACTGTGAGCAGCAGTACTTATGGGGGTGTTGGTGCATGTTATCATTAATTTTGCAGATATGATGCAAAAACAGGGCAAGTAGTGGGGGCTAATTCTGTGCAAATCCTGTTGCTTTTAGCAGATGCACTATTCCTTGTAGATCTGGCCCTATGAGCGTCCCTTTTTATCACTCCTTTAGATTAGTAGTGGCTGATTTATTTGTTCTATTAATGCAGACAAAGTCATTAATGCACATACAGTGTACTGAAGCAGAATACTGCTTTTAGCTATGAAAACACATAAAAACAAGCATTAATGAGAGAAAAAGTTTTCCATATGTCCGACTATGGTGCCTTAACCATTCTTGATTTTTTCCCTTTGTTCAAAGCATCTTGTTTGCACTTTTTGTTTCTGGTTATTGTCTTTGTTTTTGCTGAGGTTGCTTGACTGCATTTTTGTCTGTCTGTGTGAGAGTATGTTTGTGCAAAGCAAAACCTTTTACCCTAATTCAGAAGCTCATCTTCGACCAGCGCAGGAATGTTAGACAGCTGTGTGTGTCCATGACCGCCTGTCTCCCACTGAGCCCATTATGTCTGCCCTCTCTTTCTCACACACACGCTCAAACATCACATGATTTAAAAAAAAAAAAACCTTAACTGCACTCATATGTGCATGCATGTGCACGGTTGTGTGCAGTTACCCTTGTCCACATTTGCAGACGCATACACTTAAACCTAGAGACCACTTACCCAAACAAAGGCACATCAAGTTTTTGCACATAGACATTTGGGCTCCAGCCTCCCCTCCTCCCACCACAGCCAAGGTAACTGTTCAGACTGCACCACTAAAATCACAATCCCAGAGGAGACGTATTGATATACAGCTGCTGCCAAAGCTTATGTGAAATACAAGAGCCTGGGGATTTATTCACATTTAACAAGAAGATTTAAAAACGTTGTGGTTTATACAAATTTGATCCATGTCAGCTCAACCTGTGAAGAGGAAACTCATTTCATGTGAAGAGGAAACTCATTTCAGTATCTCTATCTCCTGTTATCGCTTCTAATGCTAAGGCTTAATTCAGTCAAATCTTATTGTATTGTAATGGACATGGGAGAAGCCTGCAGGCTGGAGAGGAATGGGTCAGGGTCTGGTTTCCATTAAGCCCACATGCTGCTGATTTAGTACAGTCAGGCATGAAGAGGGGGGAGTGATGGGATTTAGGGAAAAATGAAGAAAAAAAAGTAGGAAATGGTGGTAGGGCATGAAGAGAAATGAGAGAAATGGATGATGAGGGAGAGAAAGAGAGGGTGGGCTCTGCCTGCATTTCCTTCACACTTTTCTCTGGGAAAGGAGGAGCGACAGCAGGAAATAGGGGAGGAAGGAGTTTGGGGAGGGGCAGCGCTGGCGTTGTGCCTCCTGACCTAGATCGGGACTCTGAGTCCGCTCCTTCTTTTCAAGTCATCTTGTTTTCATTCTGCCTGTTATCCTGAGCTGGAGATGACTTCCTCTGTCACCAACTCCTCTCTTCCTCTTCTTCTTTTCTGTTTATTTTTCTATTCTTAGACTTTTGTTTTTGTTTCACAGCTGTCCCTTACCATACCTCTTTACTCCCAGATGTATTCATTTTCCTCTGCACTCTCCTGTAAAGTTAACTCAAGCATTAAAATGTACCGAATGCATAGAAACATCTGCAGAAAGTGACTCAGAATGGCCGAATGTCTCCACTGAGCTCATGACTGTCTGTTTCTGGCATTAATATGCTCTTTGGGTTCATTTCCTTACATTGTTACCTTAACATTTCGTCGTGCCTTTTTCTGTGAATAATGGGGGGCATATTTTTTTTTTTTTTACTATAAATAGCATGAGGGAAAGTTTAAAAAATTTCTTGTACTTTTTTAATTTGTAGCTTTGTAAATTTGTTTCTGTGGAGATTTCTGTAACAATAACAGTAGATTTTTATGACAATCTTGATGCATGCAGGGCATGTTCTGTTAGGCCTGTGCACTCCTCTGTAGAGTACATTTTCAAAATCACAATAAAACTCACAGGTAAAAGCAACACAAGCCTTCTTTGGTTCATTTTCTCCAGCTACTTTTAAGCTGATGTTCACATTTCAAATATGAAGAGTCAGTGGTATCTCTGACCACAAGGGGGAACCATTGCATCTAAAAATACATCTTTAATTGCACTTTTCAGCACAACACATATAAAAGTGATTGCTTTAAATGAGGTAAACAAGATATAAAGTAACAACCACTTCAACCACGAGTGGTTTTGTGTTCATATAGACAGATATAGTACAAGAATAACACATTTCCTGGATCACAGTGCATTACAGTAAAGAAGCATTTTTACTTAATGTGTGTTTCCATTGAATGTTTATTAGTACTCCATTCACAGCTGTTTTAATAATACAGTTATCACTGCACATAGAGAAAAATCCAGTCTTGAGTCTGTAGAACTGACAGCCCAAGTTACTTGTAGTTTTTCAGTTCAACATCTTCTAAGAAAGTACAGGACTGATGTAAAAATTATAAGTTATTTTTCAAATAAGGTTGTCAGCATTGCAATTAAGGACCAAAATTAAGGTCCAATTAAGGTTCACTTCCTGAAAGTCCATTAATAGTGTTCTATTTTGGAATTTTTAGGAATACTGTAGTTAAATAAGCTGGCTACTACTCACCTTTACTGTAAATTTAAATAAGCTGGGCTTTCTTTAAAAACTGTGGAAACACATGCCTCAGAAATAACAAGTAAAATGAACTTGACTTTTGTGAACTCAAATAAGTAATTTTAAAAAAAGCTGCAATTACACTGACTTGATATTTCTGAGTAATAAATACTGATTCTTACCTTATGATTTTAATTGTGCTATACTAGTGTAAAATGAATTCTTTTAAGTTCACTGCAGTGATATAAATCAAGTATTTAAAGTGTAGAATACTAGTTTAAAATAAACTTTTTCAAGTGTTCAGAGGTGTCAAGTAACTAAGTACAAATACTTCGCTACCTTACTTAAGCAGAAATTTTGGGTATCTATGCTACTGGAGTAATTATTTTTCAGCTTACCTTTGACTTCTACTCCTTACATTTTCACGCAATTAACTGTACTTTCTACTCCTTACATTTTAAAAAATAGCCTTGTTACTCCTATTTCATTAAAGCTTGTTTTCATTCCGGCTTGTCATTGTTAAAAAAAAAACAAATAAAAAACCCAAAAACCTATCCAGATAAATTGCGCCATCTGAGTGAATTTGATTGTGGTTGGATGAGAAGTATTAAAATAATACCATTCCGACGCTCTATTAGTTTGTACGCAATCCATCGCACCTGCGCACGACACAAATCACGTCACACTCCAGCAAGGAACTAGCAGACATATGTAGCCTAGTACGAAGATGTCCGTGGCAGAGACTCAAGAGAACTGGAGCGAAATGTCCCAACCAAGCACCAGCGAAGAGGTTGGTAGTAAACATGTATGGTTCTTGAATGTATTTGCATTTTAATATAACATTATAGTCACTGTGGCCTTTAGAAAAATGTTTTTGGGGAGGTGGGGCAGTGCACTGTCGGCCCCTGTGGCGCGGCCTAAGCTTTTGTCCTTAATGGCATTTTTCCCCCCTTACTTTTACTTTTACACTTTAAGTAGCTTTGAATCCACTACTTTTACACTTTTACTTGAGTAAAAAGCTTCAGTTGATATTTCAACTTCTACAGAAGTCTTTTTAAACCCTAGTATCCATACTTCTACCAGAATGTGAATAGTTTGGACACCTCTGCAAGTATTTTATACTAGTTTAAAATGAATTATTTTACATGTTGAAAACTGAGATGCAAATGTTAATTTAAGTTTGCAGCACTTCAGCTAAATCATCTAGTTTGAGTGTGCAATATTTCTAATTCAATAATGTAAATGTTATATTATTATATAACAGATAAGATAAATATTATAAGTAGTGCTCACTGAAACATTTCAAGTTACCATGCCATATAAGGTAGGCTAATTTAAGCAACTACAGTTTATGCAACAATGGCAGGTAGTGACCCACTGAAGTTTGACATGCCATCCACTCGGCATTAACAGTGCCCCCCATTGGCAGGCCCTCTTTTACTGAGTCCATACCTTCACAGGTGGTGCGAAAGAGTTTGATTCCCAAAGGAATTCAGGGGTGATGTTCAATTAATTTGAGTACAATGACAAAAAAAATTAATAAATAGATTGTGTGAGGACTGTTCACTTACAGTTGAAGCTGTTTTGGATTTGTAAGTTAACATACAATTTTTTTAACTATTACTATTCAGTCTGACAGTGCGCTGAAAAAAGTTACAAGTTCTAAATACTTAATTTGTTTAAAACAAGCAAACTTAGGTTAATCGAGTTCTTTAGCTTTTGTGGCCAAAAGGTTAAAGGTTACATAATCTGAGTGAGGTACATTTTTGCAATCTTTTTGCTCTCACAGTGATGGCGCTTTGTTTTATATCGCTCATACAAACAAACAAACAAACAAAACAACTTGCGGACAGCTAAAAGGACAAGTCAAACACCATCTGCACCTTGTGATATCAAACATATCACTTCTTACTGTTCTCCTCAGCTATTTTCTCCATCCATGGCAAGTTCTTTTTGACCATGGTTAAGTTAAAGTGACTTTAAATCAATAGGAGTTCCTTATTCTCTCTCAAAATATGTGCAGGTTTTTATCCAAACAGGAAGTCAAGTCTCATTAGTTCTAGACAGCAAATTTCAAAATGAACTTGGTTGCTTACATGGAGAAAGCAAGTAAACTGTAACTCTTTAAGAGTTTAAGAGCTGTCAGTTCTATCAGGATTATTGGATATCAGTGAGTCATTTTGTACATGCACTCCTGCATATTTCTAGATAAAAACATAATGGCATTAAGCACTGTTAGTACTTTGAAGCTTTCCCCTATTTCTTACTTATGGTTTCAGACAACACTGTTGATGTGGTGCAGCATTCATTTAAAAATAAATAAATCTAGTCAAGATAAAAACAAATACTACTTATCATTAATGCATTAATTCCCAAATGTAAGCAACTGTTGGGAATTGCCTTATATTGTCAATGAAGACTTTTAAAAAAACGCAAAATGATTGTATTTTTAATGTGATAAAAATTTTGATGAATCATAATTTGTTTTTTAAAAACTAGAGAATGTAATCCTTTGGCAGACCCAAAGTTGTCATCTGAGCAAATTTCATATTTGGTCATCATGTGAGACAAATTGTACTGCAACACTAAAAGTAGCCAAATTTGCAACACAGACAATTTACCTACATGTAAATACCACTTTAACTGTCACATTTCTGCCTAAACTGCTCTTATTTGTGCTTTTGTCCCGTATCTATAACAGATTCGTGCTTGTGCTGTTGTGTGCAAGGAGGTCCATGTGTCTGAGTGAGAGCACCTTCCTGCATGTCTTTAAGTCAGAGGTAATCAGGATTAGCTGCATCACAGATCATCCACTGCAGCTTTACCTCTGCACCCACTTTCCCTTTCATCTTCTGTCTCTCTTTTTTCTCCTTCTCTCAATGCAAAGTTAGTTATCAATCTCCTGTGCAATAAATAATTTAATAAATCAGTCAAAAAAAAAAATCCAAACTCCTCTCTTTTAAATATCTAGACTGTTACTGACCAAGCACCTTAAGCCTCACTCCCTCTGACTCTCTCTCCTGAGCCTTTCCCAAACTGTCCTTGTGTTATCCAGATGTTCAATTAGGATTGAGGCCACAATGATGCTGTCATATTCCAGCCAAGGCCTGAGGCTCTGTGTAATCAACCTGATCTCCTTATCCTCTGCTGAGCTGATAATGGGATATACCTGTTGCCTCCTGCCTCATCAGCACCTTAAATTCTTCTGCACTTCCCTTTCTCAGACACAAATGCAGACCTTTCTCTCCCACTTACTTTCCTTTTATTTCTGCCTTCATATACAGTAAATGGACAAAAGTATTTGGCCACCTGACCATTACACCAACAGGGACTGTTATGACATTGTATTCAAATACATGTACTTTAATATAGAGGTGGTTCCCCTATTGCAATGATATCAGCCTCCACACTTCTTGGAAGGCTTTCCACAGGTTTTTGGAGTGTTTTTTGTGGGTTTTTGTGTTCAGTCATTCTGTGGAGCATTTATGAGGTCAAGCACTGATGGTGCATGAGAAGGGCTGGCTCGCAATCTCCATTCCAGTTCATCCCAAACGTGCGCAATGGGGTTGGGGTCGTGGCTTAGTGACTGTTGTTCCTAAACACTTCCACTTTCTAGTAATACCACTCACAGTTGTCTGTTGAAAATCTAGCAAGGATGAAATCTCACAAACCGTCTCATTGCAAAGGTGGCATCCATCACAGTACCTCGTTAGAAGACACTGAACCCTTCAGAATGACCCAGATGTTTGCAAATGGAGACTGCATGGCTAGTAGGGGTGAGTATTGGCAAGAACCTCACGATACAATACGCATCACGATACTTGGGTCACGATACGATAGTATCACGATATTGTCAGGATATCACGATATTGTGATATATTGCGATATTCTACACAGTTAACTAAGAAAAATGTAGAGATGATGTATATGTAAATCACACAATACGTCGGTGGTGTTCCCGCTATATTTCACGGCAGCAAGACAGAGCTTGCAAACAGCATTTCCTTTCTTTAACTCGCTGTTTGTGCCAAGGGGGCAAATAGAAACACCTAAATTCAATAATGAACAGGTGTGGACAAATACTTTTGCCCATATAGTGTAGCTTGTCTTAAAGTCATGTGAGAACCCACATTACAAGTAGCCTGGAGGAAAAGTGCATTCAAGTTCCTACTTAACTAATCCAATCAAACTCAAACATAGGCCTATTTATAAATTACATTTAACAACAAAATGGCTTACCAAAGTGCCATATAATCAAAGCATTAAACAAGACCAAAAAAATCAAAGATAAGTTTTAGAGCAACGATTAATTCACTAAAATGGTCACAGTGTTACAGCTAATGATGTAAAGCACATAAAAAGAAGTCCTTATTTTTAAGACAATAGACTTTTCTCTGTAGCCTATTGCATTAATCTGATTGTTAGTACTGGAGATAATTCAACCACTCCTTTTCTTTGCTGTAGCTTTGCAGTGCAACCCAAAGGTTTCCCTGGCTGTAGCTATCTGAGAATCACTCTTGAGTTGTGTAGTTAATTAAAGGTATCTACAACGTGATGGGATCTGAAGTAGCGCTCTTGGAGAGCAAGGTACTCTTGAGTTGGTGTGGAGCAGCAGGCTAAAAAAGCCCGGAAATCACTTATTTTGAACATTATTTGAACATTTAGGTATGGCGAAGTTATCACAAATTTAGTCATGCTAGGATAGCAGCTAATGCTAGTCCCTCTGTGTAAATGTTGAACCGTAAAATTTAGTTTTGGTTTCCGAGTGAAGAGTCTCAACTTGGGTTTCGTCAATTAAAATTAATGTTTGTACAAATATTTATATGTTAAATCAGTTAATGCTTGAAATTGTTACCATTTTTTAACCAATTTAGTTAACATTATGCTAATGTTAGCAAGGAATCTAGCTAACCCAAGGAAGTTAGCATTGCATTAAGGTGCACCTGTCGTTACTAGTGTTAGCATTCTTATGATAGCATTTAGCATTGTGAGGACCGTGTTTTTAATTACACGAAGTAGCTGTAAGTATCAAGCAATTCATGCAGTTCTAAGTTCTTTACAAGACAGCAGATAAAATTTGGTGTCAAAAAGGATTTAGAGCAGTGATTTTAAATCTTTTTTTTGCTTTCACCACAACGTTTAAAACCTTTTTTTTAGGCTTTAGGCGCCTTCTTAAGCATAGACATAATATAAGTAGACATTATATGCCGCTATACGTCAATGTATCCACCATATTGCCAGAGGCAAGACCGTTCCATAAACAAATCCAAGTACATGAGGGATGAAGGGTTTTGTTATTGTTTGAAATGTTATTCCACACGATCACAAGCACAGGAGTGAGGCATCTTGCCCAGGAATTGCCTGGCAAAATGGCGGCAGTGTTGACGTACAGCCCACTGGCCAATGCGGCGTCTACGTAAATTATGTCTATGTTCTCAAGGGTACGCCTTATTCATATATTCATGCAGAATAACAGCCATATCACTATACAGCACCTTCAATTGTTGTTGTTGTATTGGTCAGTTAAAAATCTATGGTTATACATATTGCCATGGCACACCAAGATAGACCGTTTGGGAAACACTGATTTAGAGACTAATCCACCCTAGTTTTGATTCAATAAAATAATAAGATAATAATAAATGATTAAAAATAATGAGAAAGACAGTATAAAAAATAACATATGAACTAATAATAAAAGAAATATAAAAAAGTTAATGAATATGGTAAAACATTGATTATAAACTTAAAAACTGAATAGCTGAAATGATCAGGTGTCAAACAAACAGTCTTGTTTGATTTTTTTATGGACAGTAATAAAAAAAAATTTGAAATTAAAATGTGAATTTAAAGGCTGAATTTAATAACAATATGATAATATAAAAACAAAATAATAAGGACAATAAAAAAATAGTAGCGATGGCTGTTAACAGTAGTAGATGAACCAAAGTATTGCATCATCCCCTCTTGTTCATTGTCAGAAGTGAAAGTATTAATACTTGTCATTTCTATTAACTATATTTTAAAAAGTTATATAAAGTGAAAATGAAAACAGAAGCTGAACTTTTTTATTGTAAGAGAATTTATTCCATAAATTGATTTCAATCTCATGTCTTTGTACATGTAAGAAAGTGATTAAGCTATATTGTATTGCACTGTTAGCAGAGTGTCTTGTTACATCCCCTGTAATAATAAATAGCTACTATAGCAGTATTAGTTCTTCATTATCTACATGGTTATGTATACTTGTGCTCTGTATTTACATGTAAGAATGTGTCTGATACATGCATTTTTTTTTTTTTTTTTTTTACTTTTCCCTGGGGGGGGGGGGGCACAAATGACACTTCAGAGCACAGGTAAATCTCATTGGCAAGCATTTTCTCTATGTGATTTTTAAAGTGTGTTTGTGTAGAAGAGCTAGCTGTATGTGTAAGTAACAACATACTGAAGCTAAATAACTTTTGTATTGCTGCTCAGTTGTCAAATTTTTAAAATTATGATCATTATTATTCTGATAGAATTTGTGATCAAAATCATTTAACATGATTACTCTTTTATTGACAATATTTGTTAACAATTTAAAATTTTTAAAACTGAAAATAAATAAGCTAAAAAAATATTTACATGAAAAGAGTAAACTAATATTGATACGATTGACCATATTTGATGTAGTGGTGATGAACTCTAGTGGCTAAAAAAAACAGAAGCACTGAAACATTTACCACACATGACAAAACCTGGACAATGGCACAAAAGGGCATGTAACACGGTAATCATTCAGATTTGATTATCTTGTTTCCAGGATCATGGGAGGCCAAAAACATACTTGGAATCGAAACTCGATTAGTTGCCCAGCACTACTCAGCATCCAGACCCAGGGTGGGGTTTGAGGTTGACCGTCTAATGGATTTGTCAGCGCTTTGCCTCAACCATCTGGCACCCCTAAACTCTCCAGGTCCAACCATGACGTCACGGTGAGCTCTCGCATGTTTGTGGTATCCTCTCCAGTTTGGTTAGAATTATACAGTAGCATAATGATTAAATAAAATCTAATACTTCCAATCAACTTACAGGATTTGATTAGTTTTACTTTCTCCAGGGGCAAACCTAGTATGACACAGACAAAATCAAAGATGTTTTTGAACATATCTATTCTGTGGCATCCACGGTGCTTTAGGAACATGTTAAGAAGTAGATGATTGGAGGTCTGGTCAGACCCCAGGATGAGACTGACTAATAAGCTTTACTTTCTTCAGTCTCCTCCTGCTCATTATTCTGTCAAAAGGTAGACTGTAAAGCTCATGACTGGTTGGTTGGATAGTGTGACTGCGTCACCTGTTGGGATTTAAACTGTAATGAGGATAGAATAGGATAGGAAATGCTAGGGCTGGGCAGTACAGACCAAAAGTCATGGTCACAATATCTTGATATTTTACTTTCATTTTAAGTCAAATCCCCATTGGCTAAATGACATCCAGCAGCACGATGTCAACCTGTACATGTAAGATGAAATAAAAGATAAATAAATTGTTTGTAAAATTAAAGAAAAAATACTTATTAGATAAAAATGCCCCTTAAAATAAATGGAATCAAATATTAATAGATTAAAAAATAATGATGAAATTGATTATTTTGTGGAAAATAAGCTTATTACTGTAAGCTGTTCTTACTATCAGCCATCTTTAAATAAGCATTAGGGCCATGACAACCCCAGGAAATACTTTTACCTTTTATTCAACTTACTTTCTTTAACTTTAAAGGCAGTGAACTTTCTCAAGACAGTAATGGCCAACATGCATGAACAAAACCATTCTTGTTTTTTTTTTTTTTTTTTTTTGTAAGAGAAAATGCATGCAGGATCTTAATCCGAATAATCTCAGAATCTTAATGCAAAAACAGGATAAAAAGTAAACCACAATGCACAATCTTCTGTGCAGCTGCTGGAAAAAGTTCAAATCCCCTTGGGCCGCTGCTTGTTTGCTGTCTTATTAGATGATGAAGAGACAACCCTTGTATACAGGGATGATGTCCAGGTGATACTTTTCTTTGCTGTTAATCTGTGATGGCTAATGGACAAGGATTGTTTCCTGACCTTCAGGTGGTGCTACTTAATCCTGTTAGCCCGAGTCAGCCGCTGTGGCAATCTCAGCAGATCTGTGCTGGCTTTGCCGCACTCTGGACCTCTACACCAACGGCATGCAGAACCTCTTGTAGACACGCAGGTAAGGAATAAGAGTTTTGTTTGTTGTCTGTAAAGTTGCAGGAGCTGACAAATTGGCTTGTAAAATGAATGTCCAAGGTGATGCATGCTGTTGTGACAGATCATCTTCACAAGCTTCTGATTTGTTTCTGTTGAAGTTTGCGCTGCAGCGTCTTATCTGAGGCTTAGATGCACTAATCCTGGTTAAATACTATGATAGATCTTGTATCTTTGTGGTGCCTTGCTCTTACTTCTGCTCTTTTGATAGATAAGAATGGTCTAGTGAAATGAATATCTTGCATGCTTATTCAGGCCTCAGACATGCAGAGGGCTGTAGTTGGGAGGGCAGAACTGCGTGGTTTAATCCAATGGGACTAGCTTCAGATTAAGCCAGGCAGGAGGACCCTCTGATCCCTGCTGATGGAGAAAGTGTGTCAAGAGTCACTCGATTTGACTACAAAAAGTTTTCAAAGATTGATTGTCTTTGGTGATAAAATCTAGAATGCTTTCACCCAAATGGTATTAAAAGCATTGTACTAGTTTAAAATGAAGAAACGGTGCACCTGTATGTTTCTAGATACTCTTTTTCATTTTGATTTGGGATGGTAGTCTTATAAGATCTTGACTTGAAGTGACAGACTTTGCAGCTACCCTTGTCCACTGCTTTCCATATGCAGGAAATCTTGCAGGTTTTGGGGCTTGTTTTTCCCTATGCACACTTCAGATTTTGTTTCCCAGCTTTGGAGATAGAATTAGCGATCTTAAACCCATCAAACTGAAACAGTCATTACAAATTTTGCACATCTGGTCCCTTGCAGCTCTCAGGTCATCATGCTTTGCACAGTTCAAAAGGAAATTGGACTGTGTTCCGCCTCATCCAAATCACACCACTCACAAAGTCTGTTGGAATACCTTGAAATCGTCTTTGTCAGTTGCCAGAGAAAAATACCTGATCCTTGCTGTGCAATCAAGGATCTTTGGCTTCTAGATCCGTACGATTTTGATACATTTCAGGTGTAAAATTCTGGTTTTACAGAACACTTTCTAACCATTTTCTATAAACTCAAGCACATGCCTTTTTTTTCCATGGAGGTAATGTTTGTGACAGATTTCTCCTCTAACTGATTAAACTCTTGCCACCTGTGGAGGCCATCCACAAAGCAGCTTATGGTTAACTGCAGCCCGAGTGAGGTTTACCTTGCACCTCTTTGCTCTTTAGCCTCCGCTGACTTTTCACTCCTGACTTTTCACAGATTTTCGTCTCTGGTAGACAGCCAATCTAGTAGTAAAAGCCAGTCTGCACTAAACAAAATAATTTATTTCATTATTAAAAAGTCTAAACTTAACTTGAATTTTGAAGCTGAACTGTCTTTTTAGGGTCTTGATTACATTGTTATATCTTATTTTGCATCTGATAAGGATCCAGGGATGATTTTAAGCATTTCTCTTTAATATTGAAGACAACTTTCAAATCTTGAGTTGAATTGCCTGATATGAGCAAAGCTGAGCAGGCAGGCAACCTTCACTGGACCTCATTATCTCGGGTTAAGAGCTCTCAGTCTGTCCGATGAAGAGGGCGCTTTAATGAATCATGAGCTATTAAAGAATTATCATCAGCAGTCTTAGAAATGTTTGATGAAGGGCTTTTGAGAAGTTAACTCTGTGTGGGTTCAACAGGATGTTTAACTGGGTGGTGAAAGTGGTCCCCCAGCCCCCTGAAGCTCCTGGGACGGAGGAAAATGCTAAAGCCCCCGTTGCTGTAAGAAAACAAACACACGTGGACACATGCACAGATGAAAACAAAGAACAGAACACATACTGTGTTATTTTTGGATGTTTCTGCTCTCTCATTGTTTTCTTTCTCTTTGTCTCTCTGATCTTACAGAACCATATCAAAAACAAAGATGGTGAGGATTTGTTCAGCTTTATTTACACTATTTGCACTTACATGACACACTACTAGTACTAAGAGATGTAACAATACATTGTTAAAAGCAATATAAATATGAACAGTTTAATCAATTTGACAGGCGTCTTGGTAGATAGTTTGCACACCCAGTATGCAAAGGCTGTATACATCAACCAGGCTGATATATGACCTGCAGGTCATTACACACTCTCCCCTCCTGGTATGCAACCCCATCTGACCATCCTGCCTCTCCAGTAAAGGCATAAAGAGCCCCTCAAAGTAAAACAAATACATATACCTTGTGGCTTCCCTCTTGACGTCAGTAGGTGAAGCAGTAAAACTCGAGGCCATATGACAGTATAAAGGGCATAGTCTAAAGCAGTGGTTCTAAACTAGTCTGGCAGCAGAAGCCACCATCATCTCCTTAACAACAGATTGTGCCAAAATTCTGATATTTTTTAGTCATAACAAAAGGTTGTTTTTTTTAAGAAAAAAAAGGCAGTTTGTATTTTAAAGGAACAAACATTGTGATAGAACCAAGACATGGAGAAATACCCTTCAAAATAAAAGCACATCATAAACTTTCTGGCACTGTTTTTGCCAAATTCACACATCTGCGACTTTAGCCTAGGGTTGAGGTCCAAGGTACAGCTGCTGTCTGTGTCCTCAAGACAGGAATGCACCAGCTTTCCACTGATAAGGCTGCTTGCTTATGACAAAACAGAATTCAACCAGCATAATTTCAATTCATAATAAGATGGTGATAATTTAACATGAACAGTCATTGATTTACATAGTCTGCATCACATGCATTTATCAGACTTTGTACAGTGTCAAAAACAAACAATAAATCCAAATAGATAAGTAAAATCCAGTATCTAAAAGTAATAATACATCCTAATCATAACAGACAAATAAGAATAATGAACAATGTTTTTAGGCAGTGACAGTGATTTAATTGTGGCTGAAGTACAAAATTGGCCAAAATTGTGATTAAATAATTGAAACTTGATTAACTGCCCAGCTCTAGCACCTGACCACACATCATTTTATGACAAACAACCATTTGCACTCACAGGAATGAAAGTTAATTTGCTGATTAGACAACCTGAGAAAAATGACAACTGCATCAGCTGGAAAACAGGAAAGGGCCCATCATGCTGTTTCTGTATACTTGTAAAAGATGCATTTTTAGGTAACTACACCAGCTCAAAGTAACAATAACCATTTATATTTTTAGGACCAAAAATAGGCAAATGTTTTTTTTTTTGTGTGTGTTTCTGTTTTCTGAAAATTGAAATAGAAGAATCATACTTAATCAAATATTGGCTTCAATTTCAAGTCTTTTAAATAATTAAACACCAAATAATCATATTATATCATAAATGATTTGTTGTTACATCCTTGAAAGTGTAGAAATGCATTAATTATCTGTGTTAACATGCATTGTCTGTTTACATGTAAGGATGCATCTAAAACATACATATTTGTTTTTTCCCACAGCAAAAAACACAGATGAAGGTTCAGAGGACAGGTAAACCTGGGAGTAGCTAGCTTTTTCTTTTAAATTTAGAAAGAAAGTGAAAGTGCGGGATTTAGGGGGCATATGTGTCTCAAAATTCAACTTCTTCTTTTATTCCTCAGTCAAACCCAGACTGGAGTTTTAGGTTGGCTGTCTAATGGGTTTGTCAGCGCTTTGCCTCAGCCAACTGGCACACCTCGACTCTCCAGGTCCAACTCTGATGCCTCGGTGAGCTCTCAGTTCATAATAAATCTTTTTATTTCAGTCAAGCATTATTTTGGTAACGCAACCAATAAATTTCTCTTATTAAATTCCTTAAGTGAGTCTCTGAAACTGGAAATTTAAGGGTGAAATTTTAGAGTGAGCTTGTCCTATATAAAGTCAAATCAAGAAGACATTTAGGAGTGTTTTTTTTATCAGCTTTAACTTTTTCTTCTCTTTCTTTTTCTATGCTGCCCGACATTAGGGGGAGGGTGGAGAAAGGTACGGTTTGATTAGACAGGACTTAATGTAAAAAGCATGATTCAGTGCTTAAAGGTAATCAAAGCTCTTTATTTCCTCCAGGCCCGGGGTGATTGGCTGGGTCTCTCAGGGTTTGAACAAGATGTTACCTCAGCCTGATGACAAATACAAAGAAGTAGACAACGAGGAACACACCGAGGTGAGACTCGCATCAAGAGCATGATCATCCATTATCATTAATAAAAGTCTAACAAGAAATTGGAAGAATGTGATCAAGTTACTCCTCATGTGTAGATGAAGACAGAATAAGAAGTGTAGAAACAGAAAGGTAATCTGTCTGTTACACCTGACTTTAACTACTTAAAGCTGCCACAAGCTTTCATGACTGATCATGTGTAGGGATTAGGCTTACAACAGAAACCACAGGAGGGTACAGTCAGGTTAAAGCCCTGCTTTAACTTCCCTGCTGTCTCATCATGTGACTGGTGGCTCTCTCACCTGATAGCCTCAGTGCTGTGCTGATAGTTACCACAACAATTACCACAAAACAAATTAGAGAAAAGGTTTGCTTTGACTCTTTGACTACAAATAATTTCCCACATCCCCTGACAAATATGGAAGAGTTTAAAACCTTTGCAGGATGATAAGTAATAATATTTATTGAAAGTTATTTTTCTCTGTTAGGTCCCAATGTGCAGCTGTGCTTGAACAGCATTTGTCTGTGGGAGAAATAATATGTTTAAAGACTTTATAATGCCAAGGATCCCCACCTAGCATTACTTCTAGTTGGAATCCCATCAAAATTAATAAATAATACATTTGGTAAATGTAAAAAATGAAACATGTAAATGTTTCATAATCAACAACTAATAGTCCTGGTAGTTAGTCATGTCTTTCAGTGTCTTTTTCATTTCTTTAATAATGATGTCCTAACAATGATCAACAGTAATAGTAAAAGTGACTATATTTTATTTTTCTCTTTTGTTATATATTCATTTGCTATGTCTTTAGTCTATTACAAACAGTCCTTGTTATTCAATTAACAATATTCAACAGCAATAGTAACAGCAAACATTTAAATTCAAATTAGGGAAGTCGGCATTAACCCTGAAATCATGATACCATTAAGGTCCCAAATGAACACATCAAATACTTTTTTAATCACATTAGTCTTTGCTAGTTTGCCCCTTAAGTTGTACTTGTGTGTGGTTGTTGTAGCAATGTAGAAGCTGGTTAAATAGCATCTTTCTACTGCCACAGTGACTTAAAAAAGAACACCACTGCTCCACTGAATGTCTCATTTCACTCAAAAAACTCTCAGACTGCACAGTGGACAAGTTGAAACTAATCTGCATTGTGCGATCAAACATTTTTACTGTTCTCTTTGGTTATTTTTATTGATATTTTGTCTGTAGCAAGTTCTTTTTTTGTGTGGTTAAGCTAACTTTATTACATTTGAACGACCAGAAGTTCTGAATTTTCTTTCAAATAAAAGTAGGCTCTTATCCAAACAGGAATAAAAAGTACCGTCAGCTTTAGGCATTACCACTTACAAAATAAAAGCATAAAATAGGAACAGTTTCTTCTGAAAATCTCTTTACAAATTCATTAACTTTAACTGGATTACTTACACAGAGAAAGCAAATACACTAGGACTCCTGAAAAGTGCAGATACTGTCACATTGATTCAGGATTATTGGATGTCAGTGAGTGATTTTGTACATGCACTCCTGCATATTAATGAATGTAAAATAATGTTAAATACTAAATTTCACATAATAATTACTTTGCCTATAAGTTGTGGTTTCAGAACTCACTGGTGTAAGAGTTCAGCATGTTTGAATAATAAAGAAATCTAAAATTCATTATTATGAAGAACATCTTTATACATCTAATTGATTGTCTAATCAGATTTGCTTCGCATTATCAATATGGACTTAAAATTTAGTTTGAAATACATAATAATTTAATTTTAAGCATGCTACCACCTTTGGTTAATTACTATAATTCAGTGGTCCATCAGGATTAACAACTATAACAGTTTGGCACTCCTTATTTGAACGTATTTCAACAAACAATGTTGATAGTTGATTTTTATTTTGTTCAATTTCCTCCCCTCTTCCTGCCAAGTTTCCATGACCCCACCAGTGCCCCCTGGGCTGGACCTCCACTTTAAATAAACTCTGTGTTAGGGGCCATTGTAAAACAGGGATTTTATTGCTCTATTGAGCTCTATCTGTAACCCACATGGGGTGCAGACATGCTGCCTGTTCTTAATGAAGCTGATGGAAAAGCAAATACCAGAGCAGCTCTAACCTCTGTGTGGCCAACATCAGCACAATAGGATCATATAATATTATTATTTTTTTAAACAGCATACATTTTTTTTTTCTAATGAAAAGCACAACTATGTTAATCCCCACTATCTGTTGGCTTAAATTTAACTGCTTTTGATCTTTTTTTGTAGATATATGATGTGGAAACAATGCCAGGTGTGTATCCCCATTATTTGCCTCTGTTTTTTTTTTTTTTAAATAAAGATATTCTAAACTATATTTGGTTTGATGTTTTAAATCACCAATGATCCAAACCAGCTGCTGTTTGATTTGTGTTTGTTCAGATTACGATCCCCTCCCACACATCCCTGTGGTGGAGATGCACTCAGACGATGAGGACGACATAGAGGATCTGACCCCTAAATTCCCCAAGTGAGTAGTAAATGAAAAGATAAACATACATACACATGTTATCACAGGTAAAAAAAAAAAAAAAAAAACTAACTAAAATGCATGAGGAGATCTGACATCTGCCTTTTTCCTGCAGTGTGGTGAACTGGATAAGACAGATGGTTCCTCAGCCACAAATGCTGCCCCCTGGTGCCGTACCTATAGAACCATCAAACAAGGCAACCAAGTCGACACGCTCCTCCCTGGACAAAAGTACAAACTTTAACATACTTTAAAGTCACTGGATATTTTTAACCAGTATTTTATGTCTGAATTTCTTATTTTTCTCGTCCCTCCAGTTTTTTCTCCACCGCCTGAATCACTCAGTGGAATCTCACTGGATACTGACAGCAAATCCTCAGGGTACGCTCTGATTCCCTTGGTGTGATTTTAATGACAATAAATCAATAAAATAGTAAAATAATCAGTGCAACAATAAAAAGGTTGAAATATTAGCACATTAAAGTAGTTAAATATTTTAAGCAACTGAAGTAAAACTTCAGAGCAGACATTTTCAATTCTAAAAGTATAAAAAAAACACTACTTGCACAAGTAATTTACTACTGTAGCACATCTTGGCCAGCTGAAACTTCACTCTAGAGCTCTTCATCAATCCTCCATGCATCTATTTTGGGTTCAGTTATACATCTGCATAATTTTTTGTTTTTACCTAAATTACCTCACCTGCCATGTTGCCAAAAAGGGAAATCTCTAACTTGTGTTAACCCGTATGTCTGTTGGCAGTGTGGTTGGCTGGTTCGTCTCCGGATTTGGCCTGAAGTTGCCTCAGCCTGCACTTCCCGCTAAAGATGAGCCTCAGGTAACTTAGAAAAGAAGAGCTGCCAACTTTTTCTGTTAGTTGTTGTTAGTTTTTCACAAATCCTGTTCATAGCAATTCAACTGCATTTTTTATTTGACTTTTTTGTTCCTAGGGTGCAGCTGAAATCCTCCAAAAAGGTAAGTCAGTGTTTGTTTCACATTTTCCCCAAGCTGTAGAAAAATCCCATTCCTAAGAGCCACAATTCACAGTTCAAACAAGTGGATCACATAATGTGAAGTGATAAAAGAAAAGATTTCTTTAACAGTATGGATTTTTTTTTATTTCTTAAGCAAAGCTCCTACTGATATTTCTCTCTTTTTCTAATTTATGGGATCTATGTAATATCTGAAAATAATTGCTTAATGTTTTCTGTTGAAGCACCCTTTTTGTTTTTTTCACCCATAGTTTTTGAAGAGGTGTTTTGGTCGGACGGCCGGAGCCTAACTCAGTCCCTCTTCTCCTTCTGTTTCAGGGGGGAAGGCGCTGCGAGCCCCTTAAACAGCAAGGAGGAGACGACTGGGGGAGCCTCTGATTTCCACAGCAAACAGACACACATAACAAAAGAAAGATTTTACTGATGGCAGCGCCACATGTGCTATGCACTTTCATACAGATAGCAGGCAGCTGTGTAAAAAGATATTATCAACTCACCTTACTGTATTGAATACAGTTTCATGAATGTATTAAGACTTAATGAGAGCACTGATTTTATTAAAACATGTACTGTTTATTCTATAGTTACTAAGATGTGATTTTGTCTTAAAAGTAATTTGAATTTGCACATATTCTGTGCTATGCAGTGCTGTAGGCATCAACACAGCCATGAATTCAGACAGGATTTTTATTTTACTTTATTAATTGTGCTTTAATCTGCACTATAAATCCATGTTGCCATGTTCACATGCAGAAAAGAGGAATAGGTGATTAGAAGGTGATGTACAGGTCACTCAGTTTCATGCAAACTCTTACTGTTTAGAAGCATTTCAACTCAAGGAGTACAACCTTTTGTTCCCACTTATCATGAATATGGAAATAATATTTTAAAGGCAGCTATGTTCGCCAGTTATAGAATATATTACTGACAAATTCAAATGAATATCTATTTTCTTGATTTTAGAAGTAGACGTTTTAAAGGTTTATTTTTCCATATATAAGTCCTGTCTCAGTTATTCTGCTTTAACAAAATCAAGTCCATTTTCAGACTGATTGTGTCACACTAGTAAGTAATTTCCAGTTTTAATAAAAAGTTAAGCACCACATGTAACAGCACTACATGCACTGTAAGATTGATTTGGATCCACTTGATGTTCTTGCAAAGCTTTGAACTGTGAAATGTGGCCTGTGGGTTTGAATTGTGTTATCTCAGAAGGTTTGACTTGACTTTAAAGAACCATACCCGCTCTCACTGAATTCATTGTTACTGTTATTAATATGGGGTTGTAGGAAATGTAATAACATACTGTCATGTAAGGAAACTGCAGGAATAATAAAGATTAAGTATGGACATATCTATGAATATGTGTTCATTGTATGAGTAAACTGCTCAGTGGTTACAAAGGAAAACAAAGACTCAGTGCCACATCTGAGTTTTACTCCTAACCTTGGTCTTGGAGTTTCCCCTTAGCCCAGGGGGTTGTGGTGAAATCTCCCACTCCGAATGGGACGACCCCTCAAGTTCTTGATTTGTTATCGGTTGACGCTGGTGGTGTTACATGTTTAGATGCAACAATACCAGACATTACAATTATAAAACTTTTTTTAAATACTTGTTTGAAATTTAAAGGAGAGTTATGCATTCAAGCAATATTTTATTCTATTAAATTGTCATAATCTTCAAATCCCGCCAAGGAATTTTGAGGTTCATCCAACACTAAGTTTGGAATTTACCTCTGGAAATTTTCTAAGTGAAGAGCCTTGTAGCCCTAGCCCTTCATCCTACCCCTCAGTTTCAACTAGAATCAGGACATCCAGTGCCTAGACATGAACCTGAAAAATGTAGAGGTAGGGGTTAAAGGGTGAATTGGAGTAAATGGAACTGAGCCTTTCCCTGTCCTTTCTCATCTGAAAGATGCAATAACCTTCATACATCCTCATTCATAAAGATATTGTTTTGCAACTCTTCACGACAGAGAAAAGAATTAGGACCGATTAAAAAAAAAAACTGGGAGATGCATTTTTTTTTTCTAATTCTGAGAAAAACCATTAAGTTCTTACCTTTAAAACAAGGTAATTGTTATTTTGTTGGGCCCTAATTACCTAGAAATTTTATTTACCCATGTGGTAACTATGAAGTAATAAGTTAGCATATTACAAGTCATAACTTGGAAATAAGTAATGTTAAGGATGAATTAACCTACTAATAATGTAGTAATTGTCTTTTTTTTCTGATAAACTAGGGGGTATTTTACCTAACCCTAACCACCTGACCCTAACCAGAACCCTAAAGATTATTTAAAAATTATTGATGAAGGACTCACTTTAATTTGGTGCAATTATCAAGCAACTTACATAGAAAATGATCATCTTATTTCTAAGAAATTACTTCGTAAATTACCACTCATTTATCTGGAACTGCCACAATATTATGAGGGTTATGGTAAGGGTTAGGTTTAGTGGGTTAGGGTATAATGCCACCTAATTACCATTATTGGCACAATATTACAGGAATTACTTGATAATTGGCACATTATTACAAGGTGAATACTTCCTTAATATTACCGAGTTATTTCTTGGTAAAATGCCAACTTATTACTAAGTAATTGCCATCTTATTCTTCAGAAATTACTAGAAAATTATGACTTATTACTGTGAAATTACTCAGTAATTAGGGCCCACTAAAATAAAGTGCTACCAAAGAAGAATCATTAGCCTTAATCCTCTTCCATACCAACAATCAGCAAACCTCCCTGAAATGATGATCTTACATGTTTATGTGTATATTAAGCAGTCCCCATAGAAACCCTGTAGTGTACCTAAACTTGATGTTTCATTTCCACCATAAATCTAGATTGTGATGTGTACTCAAAGCTCAGAATAGCCTTTTACACTGTGTATGATAAGACCAGATACGTTATCAGCATCATTTATTTCCATTACACCTTACATTATACACATAAATCCACCTTCTCACCCCCTCATAGTTTCATCCAAACTTAAACCTGACATGGTGCTGGAAGACGTGGATTCAGACAACGAGGGCCAGCAGACTTGTACAGATCATACCAGAAACAACAGAAATCTTCAATCAAATAACCAGGAAACCCAGTACCAATCAATTCCCAGTTCCAATGCTGTTCCAATATCACAGCCATCACAGATTGTGTCAAAAAATGCTCGAGAAGACGCAGAGACCCAGACTGGTCGATGGACGCCGTTTATCCAAAGCATCAAAAAGGAAGCTGAAGATGTGGCTATGGCTACCATGGAGGAACGGTAAGAGAGATGGAGGAGGTGAAAGATACAACCCCTAGGCATTTTAGCTCACTTTAAATGGATGCTTATACCCCATTTCATATCAAAAACTACAGTTAAGATATAAGTAGTTATTGAGTGCAGATAACTTACTGGACCCTTACAAGCCAACAATGCCAACATAACCAGTAACAAAGAGGAATTACGCACACATAAAAAATTTTTTAAAAATACCTAACCCATACATGATTATCTTCTAGTTTAAAATTTGAAATAAAAAAGTGAGAGACTAGTGGTCAAAGTATCAGCAAAAACATAAGTCTTATTAAATTCAGTATTTCATAGTTTACTCTTTTTAAAGCCCTATCTGTGTAGTTTAATTTAAAGATCATGTTGGAAACTTTGGTCTGCATTTATGGTAGTGCTTTATAAACAAAAATCTCATCATGCTTTACTTAAACAGTCAAGTTTGGCCATTTCTATGAATCTTTGATTTGGAAAATGTTAACAAAAAGCTGTTAATACAGCATAGTTTAAATCATTTTTTCTGACACTTGCCCAGCAACAGTTATTCCAAACATTTAAATTTATTATATGTTCATTTTCAGTCTGAATGGTGATGGTCTTCTCTGGTTTTGTTGGTCATATAGAGAAATCATTATCAAGTTGAGTTTGTTTCATTATGGAATGGTTGAAAAAGAGCTTTACACAGTGTACAGTGTAAATTAATTTTGGGTTTGAGCGTGGGACATAGCGTTTTAACAACTTATAAGACATGGTACATCCAAAGATTAATTTACCAAACTTTCAAGCATTAACTTCACATCAGTGTGTCCTGTGCATCTTTAGCCTGTTACTGGAGCGTATGGAGTTTGCCCGTATGGCTGAAGAAGTGGCCAGGCAGACAGCTGAGATGGCCATCAGACAGATGGCCAGTGAGGCACAGTCCATCAAACTCTCACTGGGAAGTCAAGAACTGCTGGATGAGCCTGAAGTCGAGTAAGACTTCTTGTTTTTTAAAAAAAAAAGAAAAATGAAGATGGTTTTGTTTATATATTTGTTGAAAACAGGGTTAATTTTGCTGTATTTTCACTATCACCAGACTGCCAGTGACACCAGAAGAGGAGAGTGAAGAGGAGCACATAAAAATCACAGAGTAAGAAACATCCTGGAAATCCTTTTGAGTTTACTTCCCTCATAAACTGTATTTTGGGGTTTAAATTGTATGGTTTCGATGAGTTTATAGGATACCTTAAAGATTTTTTGTCACATTTTTAAAACTCAGATTTGTGTAATGTGGGGAGGAGGAAAAATACGTGTTTTTTAGGATATCTTTTGTCTTTAAATCTCTACAGATGTGAAATCAACCCCGAAATGAAAGTTTTATCAGGAATTATTCCATGTTTGATCCATTTTTTAAACAGAAATCCACATGTCAACTATTATAGGTCAATAGGATGCATGGTAAACACATGCATGATGCAGTCCAGTCGTGATTAAATCTGCTGTTTTTTCTGATTTAACTTTTTACTTGAGGCTCTTGGAAAGTGTGGTTTTCCTGCTTGAGAATCAAATCAATAGACCTGTTTCCTCCATTGGTTTTTCACCAATCAGGATACAGCATATTAGCATCAAACCAAGTGATGGACAACATGGCAGTCCTTGAAATATGTAGCAAAAAATATCATTTTGATTGATTGCCCATAGGAATTAAGGACTGATCTCACTGTTGATGCTTAAAAATTACTTAAATTTTGAAAGAAAATACTAACACCAATACTATAATATTCTAAATGTACCAAAATTATATTTTATTTTAGTTATTTTGAAAGTATAGCCCCCAAAGTGCCTGTCAAGATAAAATCTGGCCCTAGTACAAATGTGGCTGCTTAGCCTTCCCTGACCTGTCTTGTCTTTCAATATTTTTTAAGTCAGAATGAATTGAAAGAAGTAAAGCATTAGCTTACAATAGATGAATTATAATTGAGTAATAATACCAAAATATTTCACTCTTTCCTACCATTCTTGCCTAAAGTCTCCAAAATTTCTCATAATACCTCATTCTGATACAAACTCTAGTCATATTTCAGGCAAAGGCCTCATGCTGCCACTTGTCTTCACTCACTCAGTCCAACCTATGAGTCAATTTTGTATATGAATCAAGTGTAAACATAAAGAGAACATTTGTCTTGAGGACATTCAATCTAAGTTGTCAGTTCAACACCATGCAAAAAGATCAAATGCATTACAACACAAAAGAAGAAAATATTTCTGCCATCTTTGATTACTGTTTTGTTTAGTTCTTAACAAGAAATTAGTAAATATAACTGTCTGTAATTGTTTCTGTAATTCTCTTTTATGAAGCATCACTAAATGCATCTGAAAAAGGGGAATACAATATGCTTTAATAACCAGCATAGAGCAGGTTAGTTCAATACTAGTGCTGTCAGCTGATGGCTGAACATGGCCAGAAGTCTTAACTCATGCCACCTTTTAATCATTGGTTTTGTTTGATGTATACATCAAATACATACATACAACCAGTGTCACAGTTTAACTGGTGTTAGATCAACTGGTGGCATTCATTTATTAATTTTAAGAATTATCCAGTGTCTTCAAAGACATTAATGCTACTTGGGAAGTTTTTTTTCTGGGCCACAAAGTGCATTTACAGAGATAAATATTTGAAAAGAAAATTTAAGTGACTTTGTTGATGCCTGATTTAGACAAAATAACTGTAATTGTATGACAACATTTTCCAAGTAATGTTAATATATTCGAAATCAAAGCATTGCAGTTCCACTTAAGTAACAAAAATATAAAACATTAAAGGAAAAAAATGCCATATTCTACAAAGGTTTTGGTGGGCCCCATAAGATTTTCAGGTCTAAAATTGGGTCGCAGCTTAAGTTTGGGGGAAAGCTGCTGTAGAGGATCTCTAGCCTCCTCTAGTTGTACAAAAACGTCAGAGGAAGTTTTTTTTTTAGGGCTAAGGTATAGACGTTGCCTGTGCAGTAGCATAAAACTGGAAAAGGTAAAAATGTACTTCTTTTTTTCCCTCAACTGGACACCTAAGAACCCCCCGTTGTACTGATAGCCGTGTGTATTCATTTCCCAGTCTCGTGTTGGTCCCAAATCCCGTGGGTTCTCGTTTATGGTTCCATCCACGCGCTGCATCAGCATCACGACCGTGCCTAGCAACCGTAGCTTCGCTTGGCAGAAGCGACCCCCCCCCCCCTCCACTTCCACCCTCTCGGCGGTCTCCTCGGTAACAGTGAGCACCTGCTGCTGTTTAACGTCTGGAGTCGCTGTGGAAATGATGGATGGGGGTGTTACGAAACAGTTTATCAACCTTTTATTTTTCTAAACTTTGTATTATCTCCTATATGTTTTGAACCACCCGCCGCGGAGACCGTGTGACTTGTTGTGTATCAATGCTCGTGATATTTTCCGTTAAAACTATTAATGGTTAATGGACCAACATTGACAGAGAAAGTAAGTGACGTTTTCTTGTGATACTATCGTTTTAAGGTAGTTGAACGACCTAGTATATTTTATTAATGCGCCTCTATCTTTCAGTTAAATATCGAACTTTCTGCCGTGATGTAAACAGATAACAGGTAAGCTTAGTTGCTGACATGGGGACCAAGATAGCCGTTTCATGCTAGCAACAAAGAGGAAACACGATGTACCATTAGCTATCATTTAGTAGTGTGTTATTTACACACTGATATGTCAGATATGAGTCTGGATTGGGGATGGCTTTTTTTAATTCTCACTACCAGGGGACACAATTATATAAAAATATTGGGATACTCTTAATTTGACAGTCACAATGACTTGTAGTTTATGGAAAGAAATGACTTTCATTATCATGTGTTACACCAACTCAAGTATAAATAGTAATTCTGATAATAATTTAAAGCTGATTCAAGCAGCTTTTCAATGAGGTGAGAGGATTATTAGCCAGTTATTAAAGCCTATTATATTCAAAATAATGATTATATATATATATATGTGTGTGTGTGTGTGAATATATTAAAGTTTTACAAAAACAATCACATGTAATGAAACCTACTGATTTCTTTCAAAGAACAAAAATACAATTTACTGTCTATCCAAAACAATTGTAGCTGATATTGATATTTAAATGTAGCTCTGACCTAAAACTTTAGTCCTTAAATCATGTAATGTATGTAAAGTTTGAGGCTGAACAGTGAACAATTTCTGTCCGAATAACACACTTTAAAGTGTAAGGAATGACGATGAATAAAGTAAAAGACTTCTGCTTCAGTTGTTCCAGCCTAAACCTCCAAAAATTTATTTGTTTGTATTGCCATTATTTAAAGCTGATATAGTACAATTTTAAAACCTAAATTCAGGTTGTAAATATCGGCAGTAATTTTCATATCAGCCGATACAGATAATTCACTTTTTAAGCTGATATCTGATACCAATATCATGTCGATAATATCATGCATCCCTAGTTTCAATCAGGGTTCATTTGTTCAGCTTAAAACTATGACTAAATATATTTATCAACAACCTTTTTTCGATGAGGGAGGTGAGACAGACTTGCTTAATACAGATCTTTGGTGTTTAAAACTCTGAAAAAAGTTTAGGGTTGCAGACTGCTTAGTGGTTAGGTTGCGCCCCATATCTCTTGGCAGACCAGGTTCAGGTCCGGCCTGTAGCTCCTTTCCTGCACTTTACTAAAACTTTCAAGAGTGAAAATGACTAAAATATGACAGAAACTGAAAGGCATTTTAATTCAAAGACTAAGACAAATTTAAAATAGCTGCCAAAATTAACACCATTTCAACAGTCTTCAGTTTGAACATTTAAAACCTTTTTTGTGGGATTGGTTAGCCTAGTGCCTGGGCATATTTCTTTTTTGTGCCATTGTTTTTGTAATGCCCTGCCCCCATAAGAAATGTTTAGATAACTTCTCATCTTAACAAAACACCTACTATAAATCAAAGATTATGAAAGAATCTTTCTGTTATGTTGTGCTAAATTTGGTGTTTGTGTACGGTGTGGTCCCAAGAGCACAAGTTTAAATCCTTTATGTCTAGTTTTGTCTGGTTTTCCTCTATGGCTAGAGGAAGGCTGGGTCACAGTGCCATTTCAAGGCCTGATATTTTTGTCTTACTTCCTTCAATATGACGATCAGTGGAAGCATAACATGATGATAACTTGATCCCGCTTTGTGCCATGTCCAGAGGTTGTAACTGTCGTGTAACAGAGGTGAGAACAGGATCTGCAGAGCCAGCAGGGGAATGCAGTGCTGTGTGTGTATGTCAGCATGTACAGGGAGCTTCTGCTGTATCGTGCGCTCTCATACTCCTGCAATGCTGTAATGCATGTGAATTAATAGGGATGCAAAACATCATGCTGTTGTGGAATCAACATGTATGTCTTTAGGCATAATAGAAGTAGAGCTTTATTGTGGCACTTACATGGAAATGCTCTGACAACAATCATTGACTCACCTACCAAAATGAGTGGAGTGAGGTGCCCTGGGTGGCCGCCAGTTTTCTTCCTCTGGTCTACATGGATGTTACCTGAGTTTATGTTTTAATTTATCCATATTGACATTAGCATTAAGGGACTGGAGATCCATGTTATGTTTAAAAAAGTGAAGTCAGTGTAAGAATTAAATGAAGAATAACAACATACAAAATGTATTTAAAAATGACTTAAAAGGTAGCATGTTTGTGGACTTCAGCAGCTGGCCGTTGGCAGTTTATCGGTCTGTGGAAGGAAGCTGTTCCATATTCTGGCTGTCTGTTTTAGTTTGCCTTTTATACATGAGAAAATAATTTCTGTATGATTTTTGCCTCATAATTTAACATTTTTTCAAATATTCTGCTTTTAATGCTGTTTTTCTCTATTATGTTCATTCCCTATATATTTACAGCCTTGTTATAATTTGTAAAAGTTCAAAACAATTTTACTCAGAGCTGAAGTGGTTTACATTTTTGGACTTTTTTTGGTCTTTCACAGCTGTCGTACTCTTATTGATAATGAGATAATAATAAGATATACTTTATTTTTCCCAAGAAGCAATTTGTCTTGGGCAGTTGTGTACTTTACACAACTCAAAATAATATAACTCACTAATGTTTAATGGGACAGCTTTCTTCAGGATTGTAGCTCAATTGGACAGTTGTAAGACAGCCTTATAAATAGCTTGTAACATCTTTATTTTCTTTCACTTGTGCTGCAGAGAGGAACAGAGCTTAGCTGAGGAGGAGCAGCAGGAAAAGTCAGAGGAGCCTATCATCAGTGAAACAGGTCATTTTTTAAATTTTACTTCTCAGTAACTCTATCATATCTGCATTGTCACCATGCTCCAAATGTTTAATTCTTTTCTTTTTTTTTTTTTTTTTGACTTTTGGTGATTATTTTATTTTAGGGAAAAAATTAGAGCCAAAGGAGGAAGCAGAGCAACACCAGGCCTCTCCTTCTCCACCTTCAAGTCCTGAACCAGTTATAGCCCCTGAGCTGAAGGCTAAACCAGAACGGGAACCAGAACCAGAAACCAACAACAAGGAAGCTAATGCAGAGGCTGAGCCTGTAACCCAGCAGCCAAAGAAAGCCAAGGCAGATGGTCAAAGCCCAGACTCCGACAAAGCTAGTGAAAAAGTAATGTCTACTTGAATATTTGTGACTGTCCCTGGTTTCATAGCCACACTCTTCTCCTTTTTCAGGCTCATTTTTCTTTCTTCTTGATTCTTATTTTGCTCTTTTTTTTCTGCTGTTACCTTTTTGTCTTGTACTTCCCTGTCTCTAAATGTCCTTTATGTAAACCCTGCCGCTAAAGGGCTCTCAATCAAAACAATAACAAAAGATACTATTTTCAGTTTTGTGCCTCAATGCACTCCTATTCATGGTTGCATTTGAAATGTAAAGTTTCATTTTTTACTCATGAGATAGAACTTGAGGGATGTGCACTGTGGAGACAGAAAGTGACTGCTTTCAGAGGTACAAGGATTAAAAACCACATTGCATTGAAGCAGACTTACTGCACCCAGCATGCAGGCTTTCTGTCACTATGACCTGTAATGCTTTCTTAGTAAAATCTCAATCTGTGTCTTTCATTGATGAGACTTGCTGGGTTTTGTTGCCAGGACAGTTAGTAACTGAAGTCCCTTGTAAAGTTGTGTAGCTCTTTCTTGGCCTCCTCATAATTCATGTAGCAATTTCTATAAGCATGTTTGATTATCTACATCAGGGTTAAGGCTGACTGCCTTTGCTCTGCATGTAGTTGTTTTTGCACCAGTATGTTAGTGAACACACATTTTTAATGCAAATTATATAATTCTGTTATGGCAGCTGCCACAACTGGAAATATCCTATTACGACTGTAAAAATGTAGGTGCCCTCTGGCTTTGAAAACTTATGGGTTCTTTGAGGTAATGCAGGTACTCAACAAATAATATATAACAGGTTGAGTTATTTTTGGAATTAATCTAATATTCTCTGGGAAAAAATTCTCCGTCAACTTGATTTAAAAAATTAAAACAAAATTAATATCATCCATTGTATTTTTTAAATCAAATCATCGATAAAAAAGATTCTCAAATTTATAGCCAGCAGTTTACTTCAAAGGAAAAAATAGATTTTAAAGTTCAGCGTGTTAAGCTACTTATTAATTTCAGTATTATTGTGTGGGTATCTGCCTTACCATAAACTAATAAATAATTCTTACAATTCTTTCCTTAGCTCTACCTGATAACTCTCATTTGCCCTTCTTGTAGGACGGGGAAGCTACTGAGGAGGGCTGTGGTGCTGGTGGTATGTCCCATTCTGTGTTTCTACCTTTATTTCACTTATTTTAGAACATATACTGTGAAAACAGCTGTTTTTTAATCCTCTGGGGTTCAGTTTCATTTCTGTGTGTTTGCCTGGCCCGTTGTTTTGGGTTGAACTCTATATTTAATTTACTTCCGTATCTCTATGCATGTTTGAGCAGTGGTTTTTAGCTTGTGGGTCCTGAGGCTTGAGCAGTTGAGATGGTATAAATCAGTGCGTTGAGAACTATAGCCCCTGTATATGGGCACTTGCTCTACCAACTGAGCTAAGCCCCAGAGATGTAAAATATTCCATGCTTTTACCATTCAACATACAAATAGCTAGCTGCTCACTAACGTGTTTGCAAGGTCATCTGGAAACAATGTCCAATAGAAACAAGTTTACAGAGGTCTGGTTGACAATAGGGCCACCTTCTGTAGCAGAATCAGACATACTTTTTCTATAAATCCATTCTCTCCTGATGCCTGTATACTGTTAAGTCCAGTTAATAGCCTAATTGAGCATTAATGGTAGAACATTAGAACTGTGCATGCAAATGTACTTATGATGTACTTTCTTCATCTCTCTTCTCTGGTTTGCGTATAATTTTCCTAACTGTGTATCTGCTTGTGTCTTTTATAGCTCCGGTCAGCTGTGATGCATTCAAGAGCTGCCTGATGCGCATTCCTCACACCTCTGAGTGCCTAGGCAACATCAACGCATACTTCAAAGAGAACGGCATCTCTGCCCCCAAAATACCCCCCATGCCTGAGCTACCTAGACAACTTTCTGACGTTACCAAGCACTTACCCAGTCTCCCCTCTCTGCCCCCTGAATTGCGCCAAGAGTTGTCCCAGATACGACTCACACAGGTCCCCCGCAATATCGCCCAGACTCTAACAGAGCTCATGCCCAAGAACCCAGACGGTACAGTTGGCCCCTCTTTGTCCGATCTTTCTCAGAGCCTTTCAAACATCCCGCAGAAGATCTCCCAGGCCCAAACCAGAACGCAGCAGTACTTCAGCAACATACAGAACCGCCTTAACAGCCTTATGCCGCAAGATGCCTAAGAAACAGCAACAACAGCAAAAACAACAGCAAAACAAAAACCAGCAAGATGTTGAGCTGAACCAGCTCATCAGACATTCTCCTCTCCCTCCTCCTCATCATCCTCATCTTCGGTCCCGCTCCCCATCTCCATCCTCTCCAAATGGTAGTACTCTTGAGTTGCCTAATGTGCCATCCTACCCACGCCTTCCACCAATCGTTAGTCCCCCATCAAAGCAGCTCAACTCACCATCCCGCCAGCTTTCAGGTCTCTGTAACCCAGCTTTCTTCATTGAAGATGATTCAGATGTTCCAGCAATAAGACCTGCAGGTGAATCATTGTTTCTTTTGGGTTTATACCTGACTCATCCATACTAAGAAAAAGATCTCATATTCTATGTGATATCAGGATAAACTAGATCTTACTTTTTACTGGTAAAGCTGACGGCCCTTTTCCTCCCACAGTTCAAGAAAAAAATAGCTATTAGCCATTTAAGTTCAATACAACTTTGTTCACTTAGTTTCAAGTGAACTAAGATGCCATCTGGAGATAGCTGTAAGCTCTTTTTTTACTATATATGTTTAATTTTTACACGTTTTTATTCTCTGTCATTATTAATGAACTTGAATAAGCTCTGGTGTAAGGTGAATTACAGGAGGGAATAGAGCTGTAACTTCATCTCCTTATGAATTTTCCATTCATTCTACCTGATTTGGCGATTTAATTACTTCTGTGTTTGTTCAACAAACCAAAACCTCAGCACAATTTTAGCTCTTCTTTTATCCATCATCATTTTGTTCACTCCCTCTCTGTAGAAACTTCCAGCCTCAGCCTTCATCCAGCAGTCAACGTAGAGGATTTTGACTCAGACCATGAAAGAGGACAGGAAGGAGGAGCAGGGGCTCGAGGAGGTGGAGAGGAACAGTGTCATCTCCCCCAAATACTCACCCCCCAGGACCCCAAACATACAACCCTCACTGTCCCAGTGACCTCTTCAGGAGGTCGTCAGAGGTAAGAATCTAAGTAATCTTAGTTATTATTGGTTAATTCAGTGGAATGCTACTAAAACTGGAACATGTTTATTCTGTATTTTAAAAGGCTTATACTATTAGTGCTGATTTATTTTTAATTTTGCTTCAAATTTAATATTTTATGTAGAGGTTTTAGATGAACAACACAGGGGATGTAGAAATATTATCCAAGACTGAGTCTGGACAGAAAAAAAGATGATCTGGATGTGCAATTAATTTTTCATTCTCATCCTCTTCCCTAATGCTCATATCTACAGCAAAGGAGACAAAGAGTAAGCAACTTCATGGATGTATACATTGTAGTGTTTATTTTCTGTCAACAGTGATTCTTAGTTTCTAGTAAAACACTCTTTGTGCAGTAGAGCAAGACAGATGTAGGTTTTGCAAGACTAATACAAACACTATCTGAAGAAGAAAAAAAACTGACAAACTAGTATTACAGCTGATAGAGAGCATGAAAATAAAACTTTCATGTAGAATTTGCACCAGTTAGATTTAGCAGAGGCAATCAGAAGGCTTCCTCCTTAAAATAAAGTTTGTTTAAGAACGGTCTACTTTATGCATTCTCAACCAACTGCAGTTTGAATAATTGCTCAGAATTGAATATTTGTGACATGTCTTGAAGTAATGTCCGCAACTGAGGCCACTCTGCTGAACACATCACATAACTACCTAAATATCATATTTTTAACTAATTATTTGATTATGGAAAAATTTTCAGTTTGGACCTTACATAGAACAAAACATGTGACTGAGCAAAGAGACAAAACACATAGGCAACAAGGCTTCCCCCGGTTTATGCCACCATGATCTCCAGGGGAGGCAAATCTAGCCTCGAGTTGGGCTTAAAATCCTGTAGTGTGTGGACAGTCTCAGTCATTAAATATTCCATATTTGAGGGAGAGTCTTCACCTTTGCACATTGTTTAGTTTTGTCTGGTTCTACTGCCCTCTGCTGTGTAGTCACAGTTTGTAGAAACCTCAACATATTCTGCCTGTATTTCAGTGTCCTGCAAAAACCCTAGGTATTTAAAATGGGTCCTAAATCAAGACATTAGACAGACACAAGTTAAGCTGCAGTGAGTGTTTCTGCATTACACAGACAGTTTATGACAAATTATTATGGAGCTAAAACTGTCCTGAGGATGTTAAATGTTTTAGGGTTTTTTTGTAGCATGGCTTTGACAGTTTCATGTGCTTGTGGCTGCTGCGTGAAATTTTTCAAAGCAAAAGACAAAGGAAAGAATGAAAAGAATAAATGTCCTGCTGACATGTACAGTGTTGTGGGTAGTTATGTTTGCTTAATGCACAAGCTTCTTTTAGCAGTGTCCCAGTCTGCCTACATTCACCTCTAAACTTTATCTTTGTGTCTCTTCCAAATGAACTGCAGTGGTGGAAGACATCGAAGGACCATCTGGACAAACATGTAAGTCTATCCAGCCCTGACTCTTCTAGCATCCATACATTACTTTATACATAAAAGGTACTATAGGTCAGTATTACCTAGTGCAGTTCATTAATCTTAAAACTTTGCCATTGTCTTATTACAGTGCATCATCATCTTTAGAATTCATTCAGTTTGCATTCTTCTCAATCTTACATACACATTTGTGTTCACTCGTCCTTGTGCAAAATGTGTCATGTGATTTTTAGAATGCAACCTATATGGAACAATTTTGATTCAGTTTGTTTAAATGTTGGTTAAAGGTGTTAATATTTAAAGTACAGGAAAACCTGGTGATTTGAGTCTTGGCGGTGAAAAATTCTCTTAAGGTTTACCCAGTGATTTTTCTGTGTATATTAAACTTTAACAGTAGGAGGCTGCAGTCTCAAAGTGAAGATGATGATGAAGAAGGAAACACTCCTGTCAGAGCCTGGCCCAGCCAGTCCAGTCTGCACAGCACAGATGACATGTAAGCACTGTGTACACATGGGAAATCATATATACACATACACAAAAGTGTGAACATGTTATCTGGACATGTAATAATCTAAAAAGTGAGAAAAAGATAATAATGATGCAATTTTATGTGTGATCGTCCTAGCCTGAAAGAACGTCCTGCATCTTCAGCCAGTCAGACCAGCACAGTGGTCAACGAGCGTCTTCAGGAGCTGGTCAGAATGTTTAAAGAGAGAACTGAGAAGGCGAAGGAGAAACTCATTGACCCTGACAGCTCAGACGACGACAGCATTGTCCCCTGTTAGTCTCATTTATTTATTTGTTTCCCACACACATACAAACACAACAAGGCTGATATTGTCTTTTCTTCAGTCAACCAAATCTTCAATCCAGCAAAAATCAAACAAAAAACCCTTGAAAAATAAACAGGTGCATAGTGATATTGCATTGTAGCAAATGTCTAATTGCATATTTACTTCTGATTAGAAGAGAGTCTTTTCTGTAGGGGAAAAAAATCTTCCCTTTCAAGTAGTACTAACATATCAGATTGTCAGTTTTACTCAGGGTGTGTCATTAGTAACATTAATGTTTCTCTCACTGGCACATAGACAAAGCACTTTTTTTCCTCACAAACCAGTACCAGTTTTCCACACTTCATTTGTAGATCCAAATCTTGGTCAAGGGTGCAGCTGGACTTGATTGAGGTTCTTGAAGACATTTTGCCTCTCATCCCAAAGGCTTCTTCGGTTTTGAAGAGGAGAAGCAAAACATCTTCAAGAACTTCAATCAAGTCCAGTTGCCCCCTGACAAGAATTTGGGTAACAGTGAGTGAGAACCTAAACAGACATTAATTTGTGAAGTTTGACTCCAGTGAACCTCTTTCAAAATTGAGTCCTTTGATAAACACTGCATTCAGAAAGTATTCAGACCACCTTCACTTTTTCCAATTTTGTTATGTTGCAGTCTTGATGATACAATTGTTTTAATACTTTTTTTCTCTCATTGATCTACACTCAGTAACCCATAATGACAAAATGAAAACAGAATTTTAGAAACGTTTGCAGTGTATGAAAAATAAAATACTAATGCACTGTTGCTCCCAAAAATTAGACACTGAAGAACAGACCAAGGCATCTTCCCTTCTCTGACTTTTGACCTTCCTGTTTCATCTGGCTGCAGCTCCCCCTGAGGCTTCAGCTGCTCAGCCTGCTCCTGATGCTCAGATGGAGGGGGAAAAGGAGCAACAAGCAGGTCCATCAGCAGATGGAGAAGAAGAAGGAGGCAAAGGAGTGGAGGGTGGAGAGCAGTCTAATCAATGCTGCAAGGTCAAAGCCCCTCGCTGGATACGAGCCTGTTTGCACTACCGCTTCCCTGCCAGCATCGACCCTTTTACCAGTGAGAACCTAGTAGACTACTCTACCTGCCTGAAGAATGTACTTTACTTAAAGGTGTAATATGTTGAATTTTACACGCAAATGTCTAATGAGGTGGAGGCAGAGAACAAGAGGAATATCTGGAATGAAGAGCATATTGGGGTTTTACTTTGAAAAGCATACCAGAAGAGGAGGAGTTACTGTACTTTATATTCAGGCTCTGAACATACTGACAACCAAGATGCATACCAGGTGCAGTAAATCTGCATCAACACAGCGGTTTTTAATTTTCAGTGCCTTATTAAGTATGAACTGCTGTTCTTTGTCTCCAGATTGAACTACAGTCACATTCTCTTCATGAGTCTAGAATTAAACAGCCCACTTCAATGTTCACCATAAATATGAGCATGTTATGGTACAATACTGCCTCCTTCATCCCTTTGTCCCTCCCTCAACCTGTTATCTTGGTCTCTCCGTTAGACCTCATGTACGTGCTGTGGATGTTACTGGTCTCTCTGGCGTGGAACTGGAACGTGTGGTTCATTCCTGTACGCTGGGCTTTCCCTTACCAGACTCCAGGCAATATTTACTACTGGCTACTGACTGACTACCTGTGTGACCTCATTTACATACTTGACATCACCATCTTCCAGCCTCGCCTGCAGTTTGTCCGTGGAGGAGACATAGTGGTGAGTGGGACTCTGCCAGCATTTACTTAAACTGAAGAGCATCTCTTGAAAATATTTCAAACTGTGGGGATAAAGACTGCACATATAAGAAAAATAATATTTCATTGTAAATTAAAATTGTTAATGTAGCCATAAACAGTTTAAATCATGTGAAAAATATTAATTATTAACATACATTGCTTTCTTGATTTTATAGAGTGACAAAAAGGAGATGAGAAAGAATTACATGAAAACGAAACGATTTAAAGTAAGTAACTCATGATGATAGAAAGCTGATTGTTGTTTTTTTTTTATTTTACAAATTTATTGTTGAATGATGTATTGAAGGATTTCGTTTAGTTAGTTAATTTCATGTTTTTTCAGTTTGATGTGGCCAGCCTTGTACCCCTGGAAATCTTCTATTTTAAAACTGGTGTCAACCCTCTGCTACGGTTACCGAGGCTGCTGAAGGTGAGTTTTTTAGCTGTATTCATTTTTATTCACTTTGCAGCACAAAACAACTTCTTGTGGTGTGAGCATTGTGGCCATTAAAATCTCTTTTAGGCAGAAATTTAAATCAAACACTCAAGACCAAACAAAAATGCAATCCTAACATAAAAACACAGTATCAGTTTTTAATAAGTGTTTATTTCCAAACCTGCTGGTCCTATTTGACTGTGCTAATGCTTTATCTAAAGGCCGGCTCAGACTACACAAATTTTGACAGATTTTGGTCTAACTGTAACTTCGCACCTCAGCGTCAAACATCGGGCCAGATTTTGAGCGTAGGTATTTATAATTAACAACATATCACCCTGCGACCATGTCTAGTTTGACACCCTGAACTGACCTCAACAACATGAATCCTGACACCTACCAACAGGATAGCATTTGCTCCTATCTTTTCATCATCATTTACAACATTGGGTCCCAACCTGTCAACCTGGCTCTGTCTGCTTTGAGGTTGCCAAAATTAGATTAAAATCATAATTTAACACTCACGAATAGTTCATGCAAAGGTCTCTTGATAAGAAAACTGTGTGGGGCCATTTTATAGAGATTTGAACAATGAAAACTTTAAAATTTGATGTTAATTTTTCACATCCTTGTATCACCTTTTGTTTGTGTGGGTCCCGGGGGACCTCAGATTCTTTACCTTTTCTCCCTTTGGGGAGCTAATGTGTACATTTTAATTTAATTTCCTCACGTTATCACATGTATACCTGAGGTTCAATCTGAAGGAAAGCCAATCCATATTGTCCTTCTCTTGATGCATCCATAATAGTTATCCATAATCCATTATCAAATCCATAATTTGTTGTTTGTTTCTTTTATGAGCTAAAGACCGTTACATCACCCAGAGCACTTCTGTGATTAACACTCTTTGACTCACCCTGATGACCTGTGAACTCGCACACTTGTTATTCGGCCAGTCTCTCGGCCAAGACAGGACAGGATTTAAGTTGGATAAACTGACATGGTGCCTTAACCCTAATGACCTAAACAATGTTGTCTGAGCGAACTTTAAAGCGTGTTGTGCAAAGTGATATGGGGTTTGTCTATTTCTATTCTATTTATGATACACAATCTGGGCACAAAATGGAGTCAAACACAGTTAGATGAAGTCCCCTGAGCGTATAGTTTGGCCATACATGTTTTCCTTTTGGAATATTTGATGTCTGTTTTCTAGGTATCAATTCTTCATTTGCCAATACTTTTCTGCTCTTTATCAATACCTCTTTAGATCAACTCCTTCTTTGAGTTCAATGAGCGTCTGGAAGCAATCTTGACCAAAGCCTACATCTACAGGTCAGCTTCAACCTGATGTTTTATACAGTCCTCTACCCACACGTCTTATTCTCTCTCTGTCTCACTAGATTTGTCTGTAATGCAGTTTAAAAGACTGTGGTATTCTCCTTCTCTCAGGGTGATCCGCACCACCACTTACCTTCTTTACTGTCTCCACTGCAATGCCTGTCTTTACTACTGGGGCTCTGCCTTCACAGGACTTGGATCAACCAAGTGGGTTTACAACGGAGAGGGCAACAGGTCAGTGAAATAAACACTCACTCACAAATGATGGCTTATTTTTCTTAAAGATGAGTGATTGATTGCAGCAGTAAAAACATGTTAAGGTAAGACCAGGCTGCTCCCTGACAATGAAATATTTTCACCTCTTTGGTCACATATACTCTCCAAAGTACATCTCGCTTGGTATTCAGAAATTTATTTTGTGACTTTTTCTTCTTCTTTGGTGTATAAACATGGTCCTTCACGCTTATTTGAAGCCAATTTCTTATTCTGTCCCCTATTCTCTGCTCAGTTATATTCGCTGTTACTACTTTGCTGTAAAGACCCTGATCACCATTGGTGGTCTTCCAGACCCCACCACCCTGTTTGAGATTGTCTTTCAACTCATCAACTACTTTGTTGGAGTCTTTGCCTTCTCTATCATGATTGGACAGGTGAGTGAATGCACTGTGGGCTTTTGTCTTTTTCACAGTATGGATACCTAATAGTCAAAGCTCCAAAATGTTTTTATTACAAAAATAATTTGACTGATTTTACATTTTTGTGAAAATTTTTTGAAAATTATTATTATTATATGTGTGTATCAGATGCGTGATGTCGTTGGTGCAGCCACAGCTGGTCAGACCTACTACCGCACATGTATGGACAACACCATTAAATACATGTCCTCCTATCGCATCCCCAAAGATGTCCAGAACCGTGTTAAGACCTGGTATAACTACACCTGGCAATCACAAGGCATGCTGGGTAAGTAAAACACTGTTTTTGTCATGCACATCTTTCTCCTGACCTTTCAGTTTGACTTTAAGTCTTATTATCTGCCTTCCAGATGAACAGGAGCTGCTGACTCAGCTGCCAGACAAAATGCGCTTGGACATTGCCATAGATGTCAATTACTCCATTGTCAGCAAAGTACCACTTTTTCAGGTAGGAAGTCCCTGACTAAACATGAAAATCACACAACTCGGTGTTTGATAGAAGTTATTATTTCAAGAAACATAATGCATATTGTCAGAAATAGTTTTGTTCTCTCCTTTCACAGGGCTGTGACAGACAGATGATCTTTGACATGCTGAAAAGCCTTCGCTCTGTTGTCTACTTACCTGGGGATTATGTCTGTAAAAAGGTACTTCAGCAAACTGGCCTGTTTTTGAAGCTGTGTTTTCTTTCGTTTTGCTCCCTCCCTCTTATCTTCTGCCTTTGCCCTATTCATGTCTCACTTAGGGTGAGGTCGGTCGGGAGATGTACATCATAAAGGCAGGAGAGGTGCAGGTGGTTGGAGGACCAGATGGGAAGACAGTGTTTGTCACTCTTAGAGCAGGATCAGTCTTTGGAGAGATCAGGTGAGGAGATTTCAAGAGTTGGTAATAAATGAACTAATGTTACAAAATTTGATATGCATTAGTCCGTCATGACTTCTGATTCCTAAGATAAATATTTTAGAAAAAAAGGGTTATTTCTCAGGTTTGTTCCCATTCTTTTGCCCAATTTATTTTGCAAGAAAATTCCATAGTATTTCAGAAAAAAGTATCATGGTCCTTTGTTTTCCCCTAATCAAAATGTCAAACATGAAGAGAAATGTCCTTTTTAACCCCATTTTCTCTGATTGACAGTTTGCTTGCAGTAGGTGGGGGCAACAGGCGCACAGCAAACGTAATTGCCCATGGCTTTGCCAACCTCTTTATCCTGGACAAGAAAGACCTGAATGAGATCCTGGTCCACTACCCAGAGTCCAAGAAACTACTTCGCAAGAAAGCGAGGTGAAACATTTTTTGCACTGTAAAGGCCCTCTTACAGGATTAGTTTGTTTTGTTGGAAGTGTGGTATTATGAGGTGTCTGTCAATTGTAGATACAGTATATTAGCCACAGGAGATGTCTGACAGCTCAGCTCCTCTACTGAGAAACTTGCAAGAGTGCAGGCATGGAAGGTAGTCTGTAGATTGTAACAAACAGGTATATTTGCTTCAATAATTTTGCTTCAAAAAAACACAAATGTTCATTACATAGAAAAAAAATTCACAGTGCCTTACTTTGCTGCTAGCAAGCCCCTCATAACAAATATTATCTCAAAAGAGTACTCTTTGTTATATTATTTACAAAGACCCCACAATAATCCACCATGAGCTCAGCACTAACATTTACCACAGTTACACTGGCAAGGAAAATTTTCTCTTTAACAGACAGAAACTTCAAGTAGAACCAGACTTATGCTGGACAGCCCTCTCCCGGAAAGCCATCTGAGAAGAGAGAGCTCAGGAACTCCCAGGAAAATACATGAATAACAACTTTGATGGTACATTCAGATTCACAGTTAGGGCAGCCACACACTACAGGATTTTAAGCCCAATTTTAGGCAAGACTTGACCCCTCCTGACGATTGTGGGGGCGTATACCAACTGGAGCCTCGTCACAAACGATTATTTGTCTGAGTAGTCTGCATGTGTGTGATGTCGACATGATTAATTTACTGCTCCAAATTGCGCCGTAGCCTCCCAAACCCTTAATCATAAATATCAATCATGTTTGATACTTAGGGTTCTAGGTCATAGTGCCGCTGACAGAGTACCCACAACAACCAATGAGAGCGAGCACACCGGATAGCGTCACCAGATGGATCATGCATACTGTCACTGCTCATAACCATAATATAACTGTACCTTAATTCCAGCCAGGATTTCATCCTGAGTCTTTCCCTTGTTTGATGATTTTTGCTGCACCTGTAACGCATGCCAGGACAGCCTGTTGTGGAGAGACAGCAAGACGGTATCAACAGACATCCATGTTTGCTTGTTTTTATCTGAAGTCACATGGTTAGAGGCAGGTCAGAAGGTGTGTGGTCTTCAGTGATCTGACAATCTGGCTGGGTCGTCTAGTGTGTGCGTTCAGTGGATTAAAGATGAAAAATTGTTTGAAACTGTCCTCATGTCTGTGGTCACCCACGGTTTTAAAATCGTTTAAGATTTAAAAATCGTCTAGTGTGTGGCCGGCCTAAAACATGTATTAATATGAAATAAATGCATGCAGACAGACAAAGATGAGAAGTGAGAGACAAACAGACTGGAGCCCTGTGCACAGTGTCTAAAATCTAAACCTATAGCAGCATAACTAGGGATTAGTTCCAACCTGACCCAGCCCTTACTATAAGCTATAATATAATTGCTATCAGAAAGTACCTCACACAAAAACTAGCCACCCTTTTGGAGCCACTATGATAATTACCATAACTAGTGTTGTGTTGTTGTATTTTATCTGCCCTCTTTCTAGTTTAGAACATTTTATTCATGCATGTAATGAACACACAAGTTTAATGAAGGTTTACACTGTCTTAACCACAGGAAAATGCTTACAAAGGGAAAGAAACCTGAACCCAAAGAAGAGCCGAAGGATCCTCCCCAGGTGCCGCCAGCCCCTGCAAGGCCAGAGACACCAAAACTCCTAAGAGCAGCTCTGGAGATGACCGAGAGATCCTCTGGACTCAAAGGAGCCTTGGCTAAAGTCAAAGAGAAGACAAACAAGTCCAGTATCTCATTACAGGTAAACCAGACAAAACCTGAGCAAAACAAAGAATAATTGTATGCACAAGAAAGAGTTATTTATTCAGACAGTGCTTCTCTTCTCTTCTCTTCTTAAGCCCTCCATCTCCTCCTCCCTGCCTCCACCGTCTCCCACCTCGAGCTCCGGGCCAGACAGAGACAATGACACACCATCACCTATCTCCGCTGGCCCCACCAGGTTTAGATCTGCTTCCTTCTGCCACAATGACAACTCTGATTTAGCTCACTCTGCATCACAGGGCCACAGCGATGCAGAGTAAATGCTAACTATGGACTAAATGTAAAAGAGAGTTAATAGGTTTAAAGGGATCAAAGGTGGGAAAAGGACAAGAAGGTTGTTGTAATAACTCTCTACAGGACAATGAAGGAGGGAAAGCATGGAAAATTTTGACAGTTTTCAGGTCTGGATAACAGATCATGTACAGAGAGACAAAACTGGAGTGAAAATGGTAAAGTAACTGCTTTATGCCAAGGTGAAACTTCACGTTATAAGCACAACCACGGCCTCATTTGGTAGTCATAGAGTTTTGGGACATGTCAGCCTAGAAAATGGATTGTTTCATCCCATGTAGTATGTCATAGTAAATGACAACCAAAGCTATATCTGGGATGCCTCCCTGACAGAAAGTCTAACATGCTTAATATTTCTGTCTGCCTTCTATGATTTGCCCTGTCATGTCAGTGGCATTGACCAATGGGAGCACTGAGCACTCTGGATGCACTAAAGTGACAAATATAAACAAACAAAATGGTATAGTGAAGAAGAAAGATGAAGTTGGTTCTACAAGATGAAACTATAAGACAGAAGAAAAGTTTTTCTAAGTTCTTGCAACATCTCTGCCCCTGTGAAGAATCTTTGAGGGGAAGCCAGAACAGACTAAAAAAGGGAAAATAGCAGGTGTTCGTCTGCAACCTAGTTAGTAAATACTGTTGGCATTAGCATCAAACAAGCATATAATTGATCATAATACGTGGATAGGCTAACTAATAGAGTTTAGCACAGTAAATACAGTATGTTTGTTTACAGTCATCTCTCTGGGTGTTGTCCAGTCCTGCCTTTCTTCATTCTGTCATCATGTCTGTTTCATTGATTGGCCAAGTTCCATCTCTAATGCCTGTTGGTCGTCATAAATTTATAGCTCTTTGATCGCCTTTTCTGACTGTGACCATCGCAGCAGACAAAGATTGTGTAGTCTGACCACGGCATTAAAGGGGAAATAGATGCAAATTACCAGATGTACTTGGCTGATATTTAAAGAATGATGGAAGAAGGAGAGAATACAGGTAAATGGGCATGTTCACAAACTGCCATGGTTTGCTGTTAGTCTTTTCTGCTCAAGTTTGGATGTTTGCAGAATAGTCAACATAGTTCTGTATCTGCTTTTACTCGTTCTAACATTCTGTACACTGTAGTAGAAAAACCATCTGTTGTCAGTATGCTGTGCAGATGCATTGAACCTGTACTACTGTCTTAAGGGCTGTGTTTTACATGACAACAGCTACATCTTGTAGACATCACTGTCAGTTTTTAAGGGTAGATCGGTAAAAAGAACTAATTTGCACTCCCAATGCTTTCGAGTCTTTTTACACCCATTCACCATTTTATTTATTATTAGATCATCACATGGAGAGGTGAATGTGTGAAGGTTGTTTAGCCACTGCAAAGTCCAAGCCTGATTCTAATCTCCACCATGTCAACATCAGTTATTTCACTGCAATTACCATGTTTTGAATTATGTGAAAAAGAGAGCCATAATGATTAATTAAGTCATTTCTACAGTTCCTTTAAACTTTTTTCCAAACGTTCCAAAAATGTTTTTGCTGTTGTTGTCTGCCAACTGTTTACACATTACTTTAAAAAGTGCAGTTTGCCTTATATGTTTTTTCTTTGACCATATTGTGGTGTTGTGTTGGTGTGAGTAGCTTGTATTGCTAATGGTTTTATAATTTTTTTAAAAAGAAAAAAAATGTACAGTTCTAGATTGAAAAAATAGCATTTATACTTTCATCAGGATTTGATGCAGAAAATCAATGTTTCTATGTGTGTTTTCAGGATTCAATCTATGGCCATCATTTCTTTCATAATACCAAGCACAAACTTCACTTAGCCTTTAATTACCTCAAAAATAGATTTCACGTGGTTATCAATAAATGATCAACATCAACAAACACTTCAACATGTGCATGTAACACCACTACTTTCATATACATTTTACACACTATCACATTTTTATGCTTGCTTTGTACAAAATTGTTAATATATTTCATTTTAAAATGTAGATAAATCACTTTCAGGTAAAATAATCATTTTCTCTACAGTGTCATGAGGAGTACATGCAGTCTAATGATGTAAAATGTTTCATTTGTGCTGTAAATGTGTGTTAGAATGATATTTTTTGTATTGATTATTGATACAGCCTCAGAAGATAGGCGCACAAACCAGCTAACCATACTGCCAGACAATCTGTAGAAAGGATTATTGTGTGTGAGAGAGTGTGTGCGTGCGTGTGTTCAGAGAGGAGATGAGTGCTTTTAAAGGACTCAAAAATGTGTATTTATGTTTATAATATGGATTTTGTCACTGATGTAGCAGTCTTTTGTGAATTTTGTTAAATAAATGTTTTCAGCACATTCTGTTCAGAGTTCCTGACTCTTTATCGTGTCAGAATGAAAGAGCAGATAGATGTTATTTATACAGTCTAAAACTACAGCCTCCAGGCTGACTGCAGCATGTGATTTTTTAAAATCAGCCTTCATCAAACTAAAACTTAAATTGAATATGGCTCTAATTCAAACATGAAGCATATAGATTGACTGTACTATACCATTAACAAACATTTTGACAAGGACAGTTCATTGGCATGCCATCATGACTAAGACATTTGCAACAAAAATATTGATATCTTGATGATGAAATAAAACAGCTCAAATCGGGCTCCGTAGCTCTGCTATCTACTCCATTTCAGGATCCAGTTTACATAGAAAATTGCACAGATCGAAGCATTCGTTGTAGTCATCAGTGTTCAGTTGATGGAAGCCTGAAGTCTGCTCTACCGGCATGTTAGCGTGTATTTCAGTGTAGGTGTGTCCATAGGCGTAGCACGGGGGGATAAAGGGTACTGATTACCCAGGCCCTCAGTAGGGAGAGGCCCTTGGGAAGCCTGCAATAAAAGGTGTATTTTGATTTATTTTTTTCTTAGTTATTAGTGACATTATTAAATCAAAAGTGACTAAAGCAGTGATCTTCAATGCCTATTATAGCTGCCTTGTGCAGTTAAATGCCACTCATCTCCCATTTTGCCACTCTGTGATGCTTTTTCCCCATTTCAGTCACTTTTCACTCATTTTTTGCCACATTTTTGCCACTTTGGGATCATTTTTGCCACTATTTACTTATTTTTGGTCACTTACGACTCATATTTGCCACTTTCTGCCCTTTTTTGCCATTTTTCTCCCAGTGTTTGCTGCTTTAAGCCCATTTTTGACACTTTAATCCTGCTTTTTGCAATTACATTCCACTTTTTGACACTTTTTCCAACCTTTTTTTATGATTTTTGCCCAGTTTAGTCACTTTTCATTCATTTTTGCCATGTTTTTGTCACTTTGGGACCATTTTTGCCATCGTTAACTCATTTTTGGTCACTTCCCACCCACTGTTGCCACTTTCTGCCCTTTTATGTCACTTTTTCGTTCCATTTTTTTTCCACTTTAGCCCTTTTATGCCACTTTTTCTTCCTATTGTTGCCACTTTCTGCCCTTTTATGCAACTTTTTCTTCACATTTTTCCCACTTTCTGCCCTTCTATGCCACTTTTTCTTCACATTTTTCCCACTTTCTGCCCTTTCATGCCACTTTTTCTCCCAGTGTTTGCCACTATTTGACCATTTTTGCTACCATTACTGTCTTAATTGCCACTTTTCACCACTTAGATTGTGGCTCTTACAAATGCATTTTTCAACAGTTTGGCACTTTGGGCAGAGTAACACTGGACTAAATGATTCGGTGTGTGATTCTGAAATCCGCATAAATACAACACTGCTTCTCCCTTAAAAATGTCCGAATGGTGTAGTCCAGCACTGTGAAATATTGCAAGTAAATTTAATTTAACCATTAACCATTTTATACTAAAAATGCTACTCACAAATGGGGAAATTATGTTTCAAAAATACATCAAAATGCAGAGATATTTGTAAAAAAAATAAATAAATAAAGACTCAACATATGTTGCTTGTCTCACTGGTTGAGGGGGGCATACATAGCCCTTTCTGGCAACTCCATCCGATGAAATAAATTAACTTAAAGATACAAGAAACATCAAAATCATGACTTGTTGATACATTTTCAAATGAAGCTGACAAGTGATAAAAAACATTGTTTCAGAATTAATCATTGTAATTATCAGTAGTATAATTTTCTTGTTTTTATTTATTTATTAATGTCACCTAATGAAACCTGTTTTGTTAATCAAGACCCAATGGCTGCATAAAAAAATTATGATCTCAAGACACTTCAGATAATGCTCTTTGCTGTAAGATTTGCATAGACCTTAAATTAATCTATGATGAGTACACATTTTAAATGTATGATGAGTCCACCCTTTAAGTGTTACAAAAAAGTAAAAGATATATTTCTTATGTATTTTTAGGATGTGATTGATCCACTTTCCCTACATTTTTAATCCATGAATGTAGGAACAGTGCACACTGGTTCTAATTGGGTGCAGATGGCATTCAATTCAGCTCACTTCTTTGTATGTGACATACCTACACTGAAACACACGCTAACATGCTGGTAGAGCAGACTTCAGGCTTCCATCTGTTGAGGGCAAAAGTTGCAGAATACCTGCAAACTTTTTCCTCTTGCCTTAAAGCTCCTCTGACCATGGAGGATCAGTGTCAGCACTGTTTCTGTCTGCGCTCCAGCTGTGTGCATCTCTGTGTTGCCCGTGTGAACCGGAGGTGTGCGCTACGTCAACATAAAAGAGGCTATAACTGATCATTTAGTTAGTTAGGAGTCCAGGAGATTTCAGCAGAATAAAGTAAAATTCAGCCTAATTTTACCCATATAAAGACATTTACACCATAAATGATGACGGAGAACTGGGGGGATGATTTTCAACTTTCTCAATTGAAGATCTGTCTGAGGGAGAATCAGTAATGTCCCTTGAGGGTTCGTTTTATTTCAGGATAAAAAGTTCATTAACAGTTAGTGTTTATAGTCTAAACTTACTACCACTAAAGAGATATATTTGTCAACTGCAAAAACATTTAATCTCCAGCGTCTCAGTGTCTGTCTCTGTCAATGAAGTATGACACATCTCCGTAGCATTTCATGTGTACACAGAGAAGTGCTTTACCTAGAGGAGAGCTTAAACTCATCTTGTTGATGAGGGAAAGAAAGAGAGCATGTGTTTCATCTTAAACTAGAAAAGCACTCAGAGAGCGCAGACCTCCGCCATTAGCCCTATCTCCCAATAGTGAAGAATCCTTTAAAAAATTCCTGGATCCGTCCCCATGTGCCCCCCATCACAGCATTTGCCAATTACTCCCTCCCCGGTGGCGTGGAAACACGGTGAGGCAAAGCATTGGCTTCGCCACGGGTGGACTGTCATGGCGAAAGCATTGCCTGCTGGTGCCAACAGATGCACTGACAGTCTCACATGGTCTCACCGGACAACTGGAGGTCATGGCAGAGGGTGACTATTTCTCTATTCCTCCCAGCATTGTGAGTATTGGCGCTACAATTCACTGTCTTTCTCTCTGTTACGCTCTGACTCGTCTCCTCGACCGGGCGTGCGTCTTTCAAACTCTATAAACTCCAAAGCTTTGAACAGCAACACACCCAAAATGCTGCTGGGATTGAAGTTACTCATGTCTGCCATCTCCTGGTCTAAAGTGGTAACAGCGCAGAGCTCCACCATTAGCCCTATCTCCCAATAGTACAGAATCCTTTAAAGAATTCCTGGATCCAGACTGTGATCCAGATCAGTCCCAAAATCTAAGTTCTTCCCTATGCCATTTCTGACATTTCCTGAAAATTTCATCACAATCCATCCATAACTTTTTGAGTTATGTTGCTAAAAATTAACAAACAAACTAACCAAAGAACACAAACTAACCATAACCTCCTTGGCGGAGGTAACCAGAGGTGCATATGATATATAACACAGCAGAATTGTGGCTAGTGGAAACACGAAGCAGCTAGTAGCCATTAACCACAATGGATGGTGTGGAAAAAGGTTAATGTCAAACCCCTGATCATATGTAAGCATGCACATGCATCACACACTTAAATAATTTTTCCACTTCCGTATTGGACTGTGAAAGTAGCGCAGCATCACAGATTCTCGTCGGGGCATTTCTTACCTGCGCGTAAGAAACGCTATTTTCAGAAGAGGTACAGAGGAAAGTATCGTAAATATCATAATGCTGGGTAACTTTAAAAGTAGGGACACTCAGGAATACATTTTTATGTATCATTGCAGTAAGTAAGCATAAGGTTAGCATAAACTAGATGAATGCTATTAGCGGTGACTGAAAAAAAATACCATCTCACATGTAAAAATGTATTTAAAAATTTTTAAAATTTGAAATACTTACAGAGCTGAAGTGAAAATATAGAATAAAAAACTAAGCTTACGCTTATTTTTAGTTTCAGTTTAGTGTTTTGAATTCTTTAAATTCAGGATTGAACCATAAACTTTAAGTTTAAATTTTTTTTCGGTTACATTCTTTTCCTAATAAAACTTTTGGCATGGATTTAGCTCCATACAGGCTGCATACTGTTCATCTCTGATGGCCACTCTCACAAGTCATGTAAATTCCAACATATTTCCAGTTTCAGATATTTTTCTTTAATTCCACTTCATTCATAAGAAAACTTTGGCAGTTATTTTCATGAAACAACCACACTGTAAACATTACAGAAAACATTTCATAAATTAAACAGAATAAAGGTCAGAGGTCTACTTCAGGAATGAGTTATGTATAGACCCGTTTTAGAAGTAGTTAAACAAGCAGTGGCTTGTTAGCCTTAGCTAAAGCTAATATAGCTACAGTAGTTACATAACTAACGTTACTGCATAAGCCAATGTAACAAAGTTAGCTTAATTAATGGGAGCTTTAGCTTAAGTTAATGAAGCTTTGTGAGCTCAGCTTTAGCTACATTAGCTACATTAGCTACAATGCTTAATTATCTATGGATAAGTTAGCTGGAGCAACTTGAGCTTACATAGCTAAGACTAACTTAGCCAAGCTACATAGCTTACGCAGCTAACAGAGCTACATAAGCTATGCTGGCTGCATTAGAGTGTTTTAATGGAGGAAAAACTTTTGTTCCTGTAAGCAGACTGTTTACGTGGCTTTATGAAACCTTAATGTAATCAGGTTTTGCAGGTCAGTTTTTAACTTTTAACTTTTGGTATCCTATAGGTTACCCCTAAAGCAAAGTTTAATTTGATGTTATTTCTAAAGTTTTCACTTGTATTGTGGTTCTGAGATATATGGTGTCTCATATGAATGGTTTGTGAGGATGGCCATCAGAGATGATGCAGCTGTTACAACTTACCTTATAGATGACCACAAGTTGCAGTCAGCATGTAGAGCTGCAAAAGCAATTCTAAATGTCTCCTGTCTCTTATAAAAAAGGTTGTATCTGTGCAGCATGGGCCCGTTTCATCCACTAAGCCCCAAGGTAGATGTGGAAGCATGGAGACGGTCAATGTTGGCCTCTCAAATATGATTCATCCCATATTTTTTTCAGTCTTTGGTGTGAACTCAGTGCAGCTTCAGTTTCCTGCTCAAATTAGCTCACAGGTGTCACTCCATTTGCCAGAGGCATGGTGATTCAGTTCATCAGTTTATTTAAAAAGTTTTGATTATCCTTTGTAAATCCATTAAATTCATCCATTAACATCAGTGTTCAGACCCTTTGCCAAAATACATAGAACTAAAAACTTGTGACGATATGCTGGATCGTCCAGCTCTGTCCGCTGCATTGTTGAATAATGAGTGTATAATAAAGGTTTACTCCCTGGGCCACTTCGAGACATCGATTTGTTGCTTTGTTTCTGATGACTCCACCCTGCAAAAGTTTCATAGAGAGAGAAAAAGGCTTTAAGATAGCAGTATTAATAGTTTAGTGCCATTAGTGCTTCTAACACAGTCACATTCAAGCTTATGTGTAAGTCCACTTTGGCACCTTCTGTCTGAAAAGTTGCTGCGCTAGATCATTGAAAAAGCTTGCTTTGCATGCAGAGTTAAAAAAAACAACAACAAAAAAACAAAAAACAAATAAATAGTCACCAAATGACATGATACCTGTTTAAAGTCCCACTGCATATGAAGATTGTTCTGTTTGGCCACCTGACAGTCCTGCAGAGTGGGAGTGCTGCCTGAGCCGGGATCAACCAGGCAACGGTTATGGTTGTATTTGTGAGATTTCAGTCCACCAATGATGATTTCACTCTCTGTGTTGTAGTAGCAAAGCTGTTCAAAATGAAGATTCACAGTTTGCTTATATGGTTACTGTAATTAAAGGATCAGTTATTCAGATCATCTCTGGGTTACCTGAGGCTGCAAGGAGGAGCACTCATACAGAATCGGGATGTTTCCTGGAACAACTCCCTGGTCCACGCAGTACTTCTTAAGGAGGCTGTTCTGCAGCTGCATACAGAAAAATCATAACAGAGTCATTCATTGATGTTTAGGAAAAAAGGCAGTGCTTTTCAAAATCAGAAATGTGATTTCTGATTTTCCCAGTGCAAAAAATTCAAGCTCTCCTGCTGTACTTTAAACACAACGAAATAAAGATTTGAATAACAACTGAAAATGGCCCTTACCACACCATACCCCAAGATGTTATTCCATTCTTCCAGAGCTGGATAAACATTGTCCCGGTACCACTGGAAGGGTTTACAGTTCATCTTTTCTCTGAGCTTATTCCTCTCTGACACGTCACCAATGTCAATTCCATGATTCTGTGTCATAAGGTTAAAAAAAAAAAGGATAAACAGTGAACATTGAGTGAATAAGTTGAAAATATCCTGGCTCATATGTTAAGTTGTCATGATCCCATTCATGTTTGGTAGTCCAGGCTGGAGGCTATTTTGTTTTAGGGTTGTCCATCCATCACAGGTACAGTGCATTCGGAAAATATTCAGATCTGCTTCACTTTTCTTGTTTTTCTTATGTCACAGTCTGACACTGCTGTCGAGAAAAAACCTTTTTATTCTCATAAATCTATACGCAGTACCCCATCATGACAAAATGAAAAAAGAAAAAAGAAAGTAAAATAAAAGACTGAAATATCACATTAATATGAGTGTTCAGACAGACCCTTTACAAAAAGTACTTAAAATTCCATTTGGGTTATCTTGCAAAGCAGATGGATTTGCCCGTTTCTGTGTTTCTCACTGGCAAATCCATCTTGCAAAACTCCCATATGAACAGTTTGGGCCCAGTTAGAAAGTGACAGGACCAATCAGCAACGAAGGGCAGTACTTTCGGGCGCAGCAGGGTCGTGACGTATGCAAGCAGCGAGAAGAGGCCGGTGCAGTTATTGCAGGAGACATTGGTGTGGATGCATTTCTTCGTTAAAAGACGAACTAAGAACAGCATTAAGTTTTTTCTTTTTTTCAAAAACGACAAAAGCTGGCACTGACATGTCTAAAGTTGCCATGTTTCGTGTTATGCAGCTCTCTATGGGGTTATAGCTACTCTCCCTGTGCACTTCGGTTTGGGACTACATCGTCAGGTGTTTTGTTGCTCTGATTGTAAAGATGTGACAGACAGAACGTTCATCCAATCGCCCTCCAAGTTTTTTTTCAAAGGCTCTGCCCTTTTCCAAACGCTGTCTATGAGAGGTTTTCCAGATGGATGTGTGCAACAAATACATCTGGCCTGTCAGGTTACTGTTTGGGTGCTTTCCACTTCTCTCAGTCTTTTCTGAGGAAAATGTTCCTACACCCTTATTGGAGTCCACCCGTGGTAAATGAAATTGATCTGACATGATTTGGAAAGGCACGCCCCTCTCTATAAAAGGCCTCACAGCTGGCAATGCATATCAGAGCAAAAACCAAGCGGCAACCTCCAGTCCTGAAAAATGAAGCCAATGCAAAAGTGCCAAAAATTTCAATACAGCGAGTGTCCACTTGAGGCTGGCTGCAGGAACACCAGATGTCACGTATACACCACATGTTAAAAAGCTGTTTTTAAATCTAGAAATTAACTGTGGTTCAAAAAACAAAACATGTCTCATTAGCTATCTAATGTCTACATGCCCTAACAATGTACAGGGAGTGATTTTGACTATATTTAGGAGAAACCTCACTGGGCACTGATTGGCATATCTCATTTGACCGATGGATAGCTTGACAGGCAGACACTACCTATCTGTTGACCAGAAGTCTAGCTATCTTAGCTGGCAGGAGGTAGAGCTCAGTGGGCGGGCTCTTGTCTGCTGTTAGGTTGATCCAAAGTTCAGCTGAGACAGCGATTTCAATATGGAAGCCACCATGGATCAACTTCAGAAGCTGTTTGAGTATGCCTATTGTAATCAAACAGCTGACGTCACACAGTTCACAATTCTTTTTATTGTCTATGGCAAAATCCAAGGTCAAAGGACCCTGTCTTAGATGAGTTTTTATTTTAGACCCGTATTTAAACAATAAAAACCTATGGCCACACACAGGTATGTGTGCTCCAGCAGCTATAGATGTGTTTAAATGATGTAACATCATTTGATCAGATCAGCTTTAGAACAAATGTAGGTTTTAATCATATCATACTCATAAGCATAAGACCATTAGGGCCCTGAGGGCGCACTCACATTAGACTCAGTTCTGGTCTGTAAGTATTATTGATCTGGTGAACATGTTGGTGTAATAATAGTTTAGAACTCACATTATTGCTTTTCTTTTTTTTAATTAGATTTGTCATTATTATTGCTTAACATGTTTATATGTGCGTATTTATTTCTGTAGGTAAATTGTGTTTCTTTATTTTGGGGATATTCAGCATTACTTAGACTGAGGCCTTACAACAGCTCTCTTAGTTTCTGCCTCTTCCTGCACCATGTATTGTCATCATGTCTTACATACTATATATAATAATATCTGTCATCTGTGTATTTTTTATCAACTAAAAGTAAAAGATTTCAAAAATGAAACATTACTTTATTGTGTCTGTAACTGTGCTGACCTTGAGAGGAAGGTTCCAGGCGATGAGCACGTTCTTCTTGTAATCATCCATCCAGATTTCTGCAGCCCTTAGTGCGTTTCTCCTCATGGTAGACATGAGATCAGGCCTGTACGGTTTATAAACCCTCTCAATGTGAGCGACCTTGGAGCAAGGCACAACCTCCACACTTCCTCCACACAGCCACACCTGAGCAGTCAAGACACAAAGTAGGGAGGAAATAAATATTCAGCTTTGAGGATAAAATATTCACCAAGTTTAATAAATTTGTTTGACTACTCACACGGATACCAAGTTCAACATTTTCTCCACCGTAAATTGTCATTCCTCCATCTAGCCCACCAATTTCTCCAAGAAAGCGTCTGTCAGCAGCAAATATTCCCATGACAGAGGGACTCCTGGGAAGATACAATCGTTTGAGTTTTAACTATTTCAAGCATGGCCTTTTTGTGTGAAGCAGTTAAAATCTAAAAATGATCTGATGCCAAGAAACACCCAAACTATTATAAAAGTAAGACTGAGGTACTTTTGATTGAAAGACACCTAATTATTTAAAATAACACCACAAAGTGCTGCTTAAACTCAAATCTTACCAGGTGTATTTGTACAATGGCCAGCATTTCCTTTGATGGGCACTTTGAGGGCTGAACTCTCAAACTATAATAATTTTGTTTTAAAAATGTTAACATATTTTAATATTTTTGTATATTACATATTAGCCTCTTACAGCAAGATCAGCCCCAAAACTGCTGTCAGCCACAAGGGGGCAGTTGAGATATTTCAGCTGAATATTTCTGGGGCTGTCATGTTGTCCTTCACTGGGTTTGATGGGAATATACTGTGTAGTGATTAGTAAATAACCAAAGCAGGAAAATGGCGCTCTCAATATGCCTGAAGCCAAAAGTCAACACAGAAAATGGTAACTTGAATCAAGGATGGACTCATAGGTAGGAGAATATCGAGATTTTTAAATGCAAGCTGAAAACTCATTTATTCAGTCTGGCTTTTATGTAGTACTTTATAATCTTATGACTATAAGTACTATTACAATCAATATTCTATTTTATTCAACATTTTAAATCTTAATTTAGGGTTTTTAGGTCTGTATTCAACTCTAGTTACCTCCGCCAAGGAGGTTTTGTGATAGGCGGGGTTTGTTAGTTTGTTCATTTGTTCATTTGTTTGTAAGCAACATAACTCAAAAAGTTATGGATGGATTTTGATGAAATTTTCAGGAAATGTCAGAAATGGCATAAGGAAGAAATGATTAGATTTCGTGAGTGATCCGGATCACCGTCTGGATCCAGGAATTTTTTAAAGGGTACTTTACTATTGGGTGATAGGGCTAATGGTGGAGTTCTGCGCTCTCCGAGTGCTTTTCTAGTCATGATCATCTATGTTTTTATGTCCAGTTTAATAGGCTTTGAATTATTTGGAATGTTAAATATTTTATCATTGTGTTATTATTTTTTAATGCTAGTTTTAACGTTTCTTATTTCATAAATTCTTTCCTTACTGCTTTGTCTTTTATCTGTCTCTTTTTAATCATCCATCTTTCAAATTATTTTAGTGAGCTACTTTTGTGTGCTTTAGTCTCTGAACCTTTTCACCATTTTATCTTTTGTCGATCATTTTTGTACAATCCTGTAAAGGACTTTGAGCTGCAGTTGAATTTGCTTGAAAGGTGCTATATAAATAAAGTTTGATTGATTGAGATATGTGTTTAACATGCATTATATTTGCTAGTAACAGCTGACTGGTGGGTTGGTTTAATCTCAGTTGTTTTAATAGCTGTTGGGTGTTACAAAAACATTACCCAAATTGTCACAGCATATTTTTCTCTCTTCACATTTTCTTGAGTTAATAATGTTCTGGGGCCTGATGTGGGCCCCAGGCTGCCAGCTGATGATCACTGGCTTAGCAGTTAGGACACATCCCATGTACACGAGCAGCCTGGATTCAAGTTCAGCCTGTGGCTCCTCTCCTGCATGTCATTCCACACTCTCTCATCTCTATTTCTGACTCCATCCACTGCCCTCTTCTGTTATCAAAGTCAGAGACATGTATATGCCAAAGCAGCAAGTACATTTTACTAGAGTGGCCTTAAATAAGATGATAATAATAAGTCAACTAATGGAGGTTAACAAGGTGTAAATATGATAAATATGACCAGAAATGGGACAAATACACTTACTAAGATTTGAATTTTTGCAGTTTAAACAGGACTGAAGCAACATTTAACATATTAGACAGTTACACCTCATGAACAAATGTTAGTTAAAGGTTTTTTTAATTCTCAAATAACTTAAGTCAGTTTTTCAGGACTAGAGAAAATATTTGACATACTTGCCAGGCTGAGAATTATCCCCTCTCTTGTACCACTCTTCTCCAAAGCTCTCATACATGCACCACAGAGCCCAGTCAAAGGCATGAGCCGCTGAGATGTATCTCTCCACATGGAGATCATCGAAATGGACTTTGTCAAACACGGGAGACACCACAACTGTCCGATCTGCTTTGATTCTGGCTAGCAAAGGTTCTGCCCTGGAGGCGACATCAATAAAGGACAAAGAGAACATTTGACTGTAGACTGAACAGACTTAAGAAGTAACATTTTACAACTGAGGCAAAAAAGTGCTTCATTATCAAGGAACAAATGAACAAGTGAGGAGCTTACTGTTTATAAAGTGTTGGTTTCTTAAATATGATAGATTGAGACACAATAAAATCATTTTAAATAATATTTTACTGCCTTAAGGCACTTTATTATTGTAGTTAATTTTGAATAATGTAAAAACATACAATTTATTGTGGTCAAATTTGAATAATCAAAAAATATAAACTGTTAAATATTGGGTATCAAGATCATGCCATGATTCTAGCATGTTTTTATATTTAAGAATTTAAACATTTAAAGAAACATCTTCGAATTTTGGTGAATTAGGCTGATTGTAACTCCTTATCCAGTTAAACAGCAGCTGATGATAGCATAGAAAAATGGGGGTTATAAATATATTGTTCTTCATCTAGAACATCACCAGTATATGTGACTCTTTATTTAGGTCTATAACTTAATGCAGAATGTAAATAAATTTGGATCAGTGAGTATAAAACAATTTGCTTTTTATTCCTAAAATTCCCATATTCCTCATCCACCTATATTGCATTACATAGCAGGCCTGCCTATGGCAATATGGTGACAACACTGACGTAAGGTTAGCCAGTCAATGTGGCATCTGTGTACATGTCTATGCTTTCATGCTGCTAGGACACGGTGTTACATACCATCCCTCTGTCACTTCAATATGGGCATCCAAGATGGCGACAACATCCCCTGTAGAGTGCTCCCAACCTGTGAGCCTGGACTGGGACAAACCCATTTGATGGGGATGTCGGACTTTCTTTAAAATTCCAGGATGCTCTTTATGGATTTGATGAATGTAGTCTTGTAATGGTTTTCCAAGGTCATCTGAAAACATAGATCACAGTCAGATCTGTGAATAAATGACTCCCACGGCTAGACACAATTCATAGAAAGCAACAAAGGCTCAGTGCCTGCTCAGAGTGAGTTATCTGAGAGAGCAGCCTTCCCTTAATTTAAGTATGCTGGAGCCCAAGTTGAAACCAGAAAATCCTCTGGGGCCCACCAACATCAGACTTTATGTTTTTATTTCATTAACAGAGTTTATACTAGGAAAGTTACAATGAACAATTAAAATCAGAATCATTTTATTGTCATTGTACAACGCAGAATTACAAAGCCAACATGATTTATCTTGTTTGAAAAAGTCCTCTCTAAAGTCAGCTGTATCATCTTTTATTATATTAATACCTTTACACGTTCTTTGTGACTCCAGCTTACAGGGGCAAGCTTGGGTGATTGAAATCCAACTGGTGACAGAACCCATAAGGAGACGTGTCTTGTTTCAAATATAAAAATGAAGAATTACTCAGATTTGAAAACTTTCGGAAATGTTTCAGGTCATGTAAGAGCTCAACTAAAATATATATAACATAGGAGTAGTCTTTCTAAAACATTTATTGACATTTCGGAGCAAAACTACAACATACCATAGCTCCAACTTGATTGGCAGAGAACAGTGGCGTTGTAGTTCACATGTCACTTATCTTGAAGAGTGACATTTTTTAGGGCTTACTTATTGTGGCCCCTCCGCTCTCTATATTTATTAAATATATACTTAGGTTAGGGTAGGTCTCATGCAGTAAAGTATGAGTAAAGTATTCACCCCCTTGGATGTTTTATTGATTTTACAAATAAATCAGGGTAAATATAATTTGGCTTTTTTGACAAAAAAAATGACACCCCCCCCCCAAAAAAAAGTGAAAACAGATTTCTACAAAGTAACATCAATCAAATACAAATATGTAAGACAAAATAAGTGACTTAAAACATATTCACCCCCTTCAAGTCAATATTTAGTAGAGTCACCTTTGGCTGCAATCACAGCTCTGAGTCTGTGTGGATAGGTCTCAATCAGGCTCAAACATCTGGACTCTGCTATTTTACTCCATTCTTCTTTGCAAAACTGCTCAATCTCTGTCAAGTTGCACAGGGATCATGAACAGCCCTTTTCAAGTCCAGCCACAATTTCTCTATTTGATTAAGCTCTGTACTTTGTCTCGGCCCCTCCAGAACATTCACTTTGTTGTCTTTAAACCATTTCTGTGTAGCTTTCTATGTATGCTTCAGCTCATTGTCCTGCTGGAAAATAAATCACTGGTGTCCACCAAACATAGCAACTTGTCTGATGAACAGAAAGTATCAGTTCGGTCTCATCAGACCTTTCTTCCACTTGATCATGGAGTCTCCCACATACCTTTTGGCGGAGTCTAGTCCAGATCTAATCTGAGTTTTCTTCAACAGTGGCTTTCTCTTTGCCACTCTCCCACAAAGCTTTGAGTGGTGAAGAACCTGGGCCACAGTCATGGTATGCACAGTCTCTCCCAACTCAGCTGCTGAAGCTTGGAACTCCTCCAGAGTAGTCATAGGTGTCCTGGTGACCTCTCTCACGGGTATCCTTCTTGCACGGTCACGCAGTTTGTGAGGACGGCCTGATCTAGGCAGATTTACACATGTGCCATATTCCTTCCATTTCTTGATGATGGATTAACTGAACTACAGGGGATGTTCAGTGAATGGATTTTTATGGATCCATCCCCTGACTTATACTTTACATTAACTTTTTTTCTGAGTTGCCTGGAGTGTTCTTTTGTCTTCATGGTGTAATGGTAGCCAGGAATATTGTTTAACCAGTGACTGGACATTGCAGACACAGGTGTCTTTATACTACAATCACTAGAGACACATTCACTGCACTCAGGTGAGGCCTTAAACACCAGCTGGCTAGACCTCGGTTGAATTTGGTCAGTCACTTTACAGAGGGTGAATATTTATGCAGTCACTTATTTTACATTGCATTTTTTAATTGACATTACTTTGTAGAAATCTGTTTTCACTTCCACATTATAGGGTTTTTGTAATTATATTTTTTTTTTGTCAAAAAGCCAAATTCTATTGGCCATGATTGATTTATAAAATCAATTAAATGGTTGAACATCCAAGGAGCTGAATACTTTTTTATAGGAACTATAAGTCAGATTGCATTTAACAGTATTATTCATGCCAGTTGGGTTGTTCTAAACCACCACAAAAGCTGACATAAAAAACACCACTCATTAATAAAAGGACAGCATAAAACTTACTGTACGTGCTGTAGTCATCCACCAGGATGATCTCCTTCAGCAGATGCTTTGGTGTGCGGTCGATGATACTTCGTATTGCTCTCTTTATGATAGAAAGAGCCTCGTTTATGTAAATCAGCACCACACTGATACTCGGCAGTTTCCTGGGGTATTTCTTTATCAGACATCTAAAACAAGGTGAGATTTATAAAAGCAAGATTGATAATCTTTAGTGCCAAACAAGCACAAACAAGCTGTAATAGTCCACAAAGTTACACAAGAGGAAAATAAAAAATATGCAAATTCAAAAATACATACATAGCAGCTTTAAAATGCTTTGTGAGTCTTTGTGTCACAGTTTACATCTTAGTACTTAATTTAGTGGGTTAGGATGCAAGGCTTGAACCACTGCTCAAGACTCTTCCTGACAGCATCAACATGAAAAACCAACCTTTAATTACTAATATCTATTTCTTCCCAGTTAGAAGTTGCACTGAGGCCAAAACCAGCAAAAATTCAATTATAATGCAGCTTTAAATCAAAGTCTTGGGAAACTGTTTGGGCTTTTTACAGCAGGTTTGATAAAGTTAGCTTAGCTTTTTTAGGTGACTGAAGGGCACCCTTCTTTTTTAGCACTAAAATGACAGACAAGTGACATTTACGACAAACATTAGCCCTAAAAATGTATGCTTCTGCAAGGTCTACAATTCAGACAGTTAAAGTAAAGTGGTGGGTTAAGTAGAGCTGGGCAATTAATTGAAAAATAATCGAAACCGCCATTTAAAGCCTCTAACTGACATAAACCTGCCTTGGCAATTATTTCAATTTTTTCCCCTTTTCTTGGAAAAACTCAACTTTTTACGAAAAATATTTTCATTTCAGCTGATGTGTGTTTTGATTTCAAATGTTTTAATAAATAACCATAAATTTTTAATCTGTGCATGTTCACTTTCAGTTGTTTGTTTTGAGATTCTACAAATATTTACAGAAAAAAACGAGTCAGAGGTTGGGGGTGGAATAATCATTCATTAATCGTAATCGAGATAAAAAGTTCAATTAATCGTGATTTTGATTTTTGCCCTAGGGTTAGGATACTTGTGCCTAGTGGTTAGGCTGTACATGTACACGAGCAGCCTGGGTTAAACTCTGGCTTGTGGCTCTTTCACCACACCATCCTCCGCTCTCTCAATCCTGTATCTGGTCCTCCAATAATGCAAAAAGACTGAAAATAAATCTCTTTTTAAAAAATCAAAAACCGTTTGGCAGAGAATTACAAAAATAATAAATAAGACTTTAAAACTATGCAAAGTTTCTAAATATTTGTCTGTTCCTCTTAACAAAAGATCTTTTGGATTGCTTCTGTGGGCAGCCACCCTAACAACCTCAAAATTGAAAATATCTGTGTTTTGACTGGTTTCAAATTATGGTGTGGGTTCACTATTATACCAAGAACTCTATGGAGTCTTGAGCAGTTTTTCAGTGCTTGATTAAAAAGATTAAAGAGGCCCAGGGAGTCTCTTTAAGGGTAGATGGGAAAGTTACCTCTTATCTCTTGTTTCTGGAAGCTTCCTGTCAAGTGGCAGACGATCACTCAGAAAAGCATTATATCCATAAAGGTGAAACAGATTTTCAGCCTCCTTCTGCTCCTCTTCTGTCAGGTCATCACCCCAATTGGTGAACAGGATGGAGTCAGGATATAACTTAGGAAACACGACCTTCTTTTTCTCTTGTACCACATTTGTGGCGAGCTGTTTGGTGGAGCTCTTTTTGTCAGACTCTTCTATCAGCTTTGCTTTGGTGGAAAAATTCACAAAAAGGTTAGAAAGTCAGTCATTCTTTTGGTTTTCTTGTTTAAAAACATGTCTTTTAAAAATTTTATTGTTTCTGATGTTGTGGGAATGCTAAAGTAAAGTGTCACTTAAAGTCCTCTATCAGCCTATTTCAGATGTTCACCGAAACTAAAATATTGAATGTAGCTGTTATGAAAAAAAAAAACAGCGAGATATGAAAAGTGGGAGCAAAAGTGTGATTAAATGTTCACTTTTATCCTCTTTGCAGTTAAACAAGGACAGAAATCTAACTTACAACATGAATTTAACCTTAACAGTCACGTTATTTGACTTTATGGTTGTGGACTCAGTCACTGAAAATCTATTAGCTCAAAAATTCTAATCCTTTCCTTTTCCATTTTTAAAGTATTACTAACTCAGAACTTTCTACCTTTGAGTGTTCTTGAAGTTGCTCCTGAATATACTCACCCAGCTTGTTCAGGGTGTTCTCAATCCTGTCCAGTTTCCTCTCCATAACTTCATGACCACTGGATCCTTCTGGAGAAGAAGAGTTTCCTGATCCCCAGCTCGCAGTCATGAAGATAATCATGTATATAAAGATTAAAATAGTTCCAATTATTCCAGCTTTTAACACGTATGTCTTCATTGTGAATCACTGTACTGTCATACTGATTTTCATGGCAATAGCTTTCCTTTCCACTCTTTACAACTCTAGATGCACAATAGGGAGCGTCTTATCTTGAAGATAACATTTTCTACCTCTACTGTATGCTTCTTCAGTGACTCAGTTTTCATTTGTTTAATGCTAGGCAAAAGCCAAGCAGAGCCCAATTCTGAGTCTAACAAAGGAACCTCTGATACACCCTATTAAAATTGTACTACAGTAGTAAGATTCTCCACCTCGCCAAGTTAAACTGAAAAGGAGCAATTTGGCATTATCATCTTAGATTATGAAAGGTTCAAAGTTTACGTCTGTATTGGCGGTGCCTCCAAAGCAAACCACCCTTTGACTGGAGCAGCTTTTATTGCTTTATGACCTTTAATAATAAGTCATCGGTGGTAGTAGCATGAAAAGTATCTGTGCCATCAATGATTATGAATTGAACAAAAGCAGCTCTTTAATGCAGCGTATCATTGCCACTACTGTAGTGTACAAAGCGAACAATCCCAGAAGGCTTTATAAGTGGATTGCAACTTTAACAGCTCTTCTCCCTTGTTTGGTTTCATCAGCTACCAAAAAATTGATTTGCTGTTTAGTCAATACACATGCGGCATCATTTCTGTTGCTTAGTACTTAATCCAAAATTCTATATTGGAAAACCTTCCATCGATAGCATTTGGGAAAGGGCAGAGCCTTTAAAAAAACTTAAGAGTGATTGGATGAACATTCTGTCTGTCACATCTTTACGGGCCACTCAGAGCAACAAAACACATGACTTTGTGCTAACAGTCCAGGGAAGACTTTTCTATTTCAACATGACTGTGCCTCAGTACAAAAAGCAACGACTATAAAGACATGGTTCGATGAGTTCAGGATGGAAGAACATGACTGGCACACAGAGTCCTTGACCTCAACACCACTGAGCACCTTTGGGATGAACTGGAAGGGAGACTGCGAGCCAAGCTTTATAGTCCCACATTAGTGCCTGACCTCATTAATGCTCTACAGAATGAATGGGCACAAATTCCAACAGAAAGACCTAAAAATGTTGTGGAGAACCTTCCAAGAAGAGTGGAGGGGCCACTTACACATTAAAGTACATAGATTAAAATACAATGTCATCACAGTCCCTGCTTGTGTAATGGTCAAGAGTCCTAAGACTTTTGTCCGTATTTGCCCATTTTTAAAAAGTCCTGGAAGGACATGCATGCGCATGTTAATTTTGTTTCTGTGATAACGTTTACATTTTGGTTGCCCTCTAGAGACTCTGACAAAGTAACACATTATCACATGAAAACTAGCTTTATGACAAGATAAGTCACCATCATGACTTATTGATACGTTCATTGTTGACTTTTTGCAATATTCTTTTTCAGTCACACATTTGCTACCCATTGCACTTCTAAGCCCACCAGCTGAGCACCACTGCCCTAGATTAATGGTAAAAATAGCCATCTGAAAAAAAAAAAAAAAAAAAAAAAAGAAAAACTAGAGAAAAAACCTTAGAGGATAGTTTTTTATTTATTTATTTACAGAATATAGTTAGAGAGCAGTCAGACATACAGACATCCTCTGGTTTTCAAAGTGATGATGGGAAGTTGTTTGGGGTTAATAATTGACCGTTTTTGCTGGCTTTGTCTCATCAAGGTCGGCCTCCAGGTATCGGAAACGGCGGTGGCGGCGCAGAACCTCAATCGCTTTTTGTTCTACAGAGGTCGGAGTAATGCCGAGGTCCTCCAGACCAGGAAGTCCAGGGTACTTCTTGTCTGTGAGGTGAAACTAGAAAATAAAACAAGATAAAGAATTATAATTAATTTCAACTCAAGTAAAACAGTTTGATGACGAGTCTTAGACTTTTACATTTCTTTAATAACTGTATTAAAACATTGACTTTTTTTTACCCGTTCAATTTTGTCAGGAGATGTCCAGGGCTCAAACGGGTTCAATGCAAAAAACTGAGCAGCCATGCTGAAAGAAAACAATATTTTACTTTGAAAACTTTTCTGCATTTTGGTTAACTATTGTTCAGGACCAGTTTTTCCCCTCTTGTGTCACTGCAGATCAAGAGTTAATCTCCTGTCTTTTATATCTTATTTTAGGAGAAGAAACCTTTTCAATCTCTATTACATTTTCAAATAATAAAAAAAATAATAATCTAAAGGTTATTACAATTATTGACCAAAAAAACAGAGCAAAACTGAGCTTTAAGGAAAATATTTGCCTGATTTATACCACTTAATTTTAAAAGTAATGCTACCCTACACTGCTTACTTGTAGCCTAAGGATCTGTCAAAAAAATAAAAAAATAAAAAAAAATAAATAAATAAAATAAAGGCACTTACTGATAGAGTGGGCGGGGTAGTGGGTAGGGCACAAAAGATCTGTGTGCCACAGCATAGATGTACTCGACCAGGTCGTGAAGGAGGTAACGGTTGGGACTGGAGGGCAAGAGAAAAAGAAAACCCGAGTATTAACAGAGGTGAGTCTTCATCATTTAAATCACTGCAGTTTTATGAATCATCCAGCTTTCAATCACATCCTTGTCTAATATTTACATGTTTATGAACAGGACTCCCTCTATTACCCCCAAAAAACTTTAACACTAACAAATAAATCCAATTAATGTTTTATTAATTTCATCTTGATCACTGTTTCATACAAAATGCCCATTAACCTGAGACTTTTATGTAACTTGAAGACTTTTTTGGTTCCACTGAGGGTCATAGCCTGAATCAACTCTATTTAATGCTCCCCCTTTAAATGTACTCTTCTTGTTTTATTAATATTTCTGTGTATCTTTTCAGCCTGTTTAGGAAAAGTTCTGTAACTCACACCCTCATCTTTATTCTGAGTACACTGTAATGTTCAGAACAAATGATGGAAATGAAAACTGAAAAAGTTTGCATGAAATCGGACTTCGCCCATGGTCTGTCTTCAGTCCAGTCTGTTTGTGTCAGTGTTTGTGACAACAGACAAATAAAGTGGTTAATCACAGTTAACTCCTGATTTAACAAGGGATGGGGGTGGGCGGGGGGCAATTACTTTTTCCCATAGGGCCAGATAGGTTTGGATTTTTTCCCCTTAATTAATAAAATCATCATTTATTAACTGCATTTTGTATTTACTTGGGTTGTGTTTATAAGATGTTAAAATTGGTTTGATGATCTGAAGCATTTAAGTGTGATAAATATGCAAAAGAAATCAGAAAGGGGGCAAATACTTTTTCACAGCACTGTACATCTATTAGCTCAGAATCAGCACCTGACAGCAAGCAGAGCAGCACCTCTGCAAAATAGCTGAGAAGACTTAGCATTTATTACAGGGCCACTGGATGGGATTTATAGTTGCAGTGTTTTTCACACACTTCCCATGTAAGGATGGCAGATTAAATGAAGTTTTCTTTCTTTTCCCTCAGCCTATGCAGACAGTGGCACACATTCTCTTTCCTTTCACCTGGCGTCTGTGTTTGTTTAACAAACTTCAAATCCTTTCTCATCACTGATTTACCCTGAGAGAGAAGAATTAAAGCATTCTTGGACTGTACATTGCCATAGGTTACATTATAATTGGATATTGAGAGCCTGTAAGCCTTGTTTTGATTGGTTAAGGTCTACACCATTTACAGGAGATATTTTATCCTATTATAGCATCTTCAAACAGAGACAGTGGTGCTGCTGCTAGAAACAGCCACGTTTATAGATCTGTAACCACTTACCCAACTAATGCGTATGTCTTTCCATTGGCATCAGGATCTCTGATGGCATTGATAATGGCCTTGGCCACATCCACCACCTGTGAGAGTAAAGAGCCAGTTTAAGAGTTGTGTTATAGCTGTGTCCTTTTTTCTGGGGTAAACATTGAGAAGCAAAGTTTAATTCAAAGATCAACACAGTCACTGCTCAAGTTCCAGCTGTTAGACCTACACAGGAACACTTAACACTAAACTTGTAAAAGTTAACAGATAAAGATTTTCCCCAATCATTTTTTTAATTTGCAAATCCAAAACTAAATTAAATTACCTTAAATTATTTCTTCCACTTTAACCCAATATAAATCTTTGCAAAAAAACACAATCAAAAACAACAGAAGTTGACCAAAGTGCTGCACAACCAAGAATAAAAATGTTTAAAATAATGCAACTGTAAAAAGAGGACATCAAAAAAAAAAAAAAAAAAGTAAAGGAGGGGATAAAGGAAATCGCCTATTAAAAAAAGTGTGTTTGTTAAAAGGTTTAATTTAAAAACAGGCAGTCAGTATTTGAAGTTAACCATTTTGAACATGGACAGATTTAAGTGTAGTTACTTCCTCACAGAAAACAAAAAAAACTTACATAAACAGGCTGCTTTACAGTCTCCTTCCCCAAGCCCATGAGTGGAATAGCATTCCCAAACCAGCGCATGTCTGAAAAAAGTTAAAGTTATGATATAAACATAAGCAAAGGAACTCACTAAGGAGACACTAAACAGTAAATACCAAGGCCAAGTTTGCTTATCAAGCAAGTGATTGACAAAAGACAATGAAAAAGAATCCCTCTGAACCACACAGAAAGATAATGAATGTGAAATATTTTGCAACTGCATAAATATTGTGCATACAAGTAAAGTGCAGGTCTTTCTGGTTGATAAAAAGTATTCAATACATTTTTTTCCTGCATTCTGATATATTCTTATGTAACAATTTAGGCTTTTTAAGCACAAATTAAGAAACATTTGATCTATTTTTGTGTCTTCTTATGTCATTTTGATGAAAAATGCTGTTCTTTGTTCTTCTTTAAATGAGGAAATGTCATCAAGTTCTGATAAAACTGGTGCTTTAGCAGCATCCAGGCTAATGTCTTCTGCCATAATGGCACCGGCCTCTTGTTGCTCCTTGCTTATGTCAGGACTCCGCCGCTCCCAAAAGCACTGCCCCTCATCCCTGATTGGTCCTGTCACTTTGTTACTGGGCCAAAACGGTTCAGATGGGAGTTTTGAAAGATAGATTCATCAGTAAGAAACACGGAAATGGGCAAATCCATCTGCTTTGCAAGGTTAATGATGTCATGAAACTTTGAAAATTACATATAATGGCTAAATATTACGTGAGGTGCTGACATCAAAGCTGGGTACAGCCTTTGTAATAAAGACACAAAGAAAAAAAAGCACTGATCAGAGTCAGACCATACTTTATCTGCACAACATCCCTTGCAGCCTAAATATCTGATGATTTACCATTGCACTTGCCATTAGGTATACACACAGCAGACCAAAAACTAACTACCAACTTGTCTCATCATTGTCATTTTAAATTATTGATTAAACTAAACATAACACACATCGGAAGCATGGTCTATGTGAAATCATTTCAGGGTGGGAAATTATGAATCAATCAAAAAAATCACATCCCTGTGTAGCTGTGACAAAGCACTTTCCAGCTCTGATCTGACAAATAGCAAACCAACATTATGAATTTTATGACATTATGACACACTGTCAGTAGAGACCTACATGTATGACAATATTCAGTAATAGTCTATTACATTTTATTAAGACAGATCTGTGTCTATTTTTGGCATTCAGATTCCAAGTGATAATATTTAAAAGGAGGTGTGGATGCAAGTTAATGCATACTGAAGGATGTTAGATATGCCATTGCTCACACTGCATAAACACACATTAAAGACAATCCCATTAGACCATCTGATCTGCAGCAGTTTGCCATTAAACGATGAGCATGGCTTTGTTTTTATCCACCCTGCCCAGCTTGTAGAAATGAGGATTGTGTCTCTTTTCAGAGATCTGGATATTTAAGCTCAGCTCAGTCATAAAAGCCAGTCTTTCAGCTCAAATTGTACCATTCTGGCTTTTTCCTTACCTATCAAACAATAACAAAGTGGCTCCCTTGGTTCACGTCAAAGACAGCTCTTGAAACCAACTTGTTCACAAATAACACATCAAGACTCAATTGTGACTCCCTCCCTTAACTGTCATCTCTAATCAACCAGTTCCCCATGAGGTTTAGTTGCTAAAAAGTACATCGCTGTTTCCTTGATAGCAAGTTTAAGACAAAAGGAGGGAGGAAAACTGTTAAAGATGTGCCACTGGCTTCTTAGTATTAATAATGCAAAACATAAACAGGTCAAATGAGTCTGATCTGACTGTCTTGTTGTCTTACTTGCGTAATAGTTGAAGAATCTGTCTTCCCTCCCAAAGACCTCCGAGGGCTTCATGATGATGGCTTCAGGAAACTCATCCCTCACAGCTGACTCACCCACAAACTACAGTAAGGAAGCAAAAAACACAACCAATGGCTGAATTCATAAAGATTAAACTTCTTTACCCTTTAAGAAACACAACAGTGCCGGGATGAAAATATCCATCAATATCTGCAGAGATCCTTGAAGCAAAAATGGCAGCTCTCTGGTTATGAGGATTCAAATGTCAGTCCAACGTTACACTTTTTAACATTACAGATAAAAGTTGCATGAGTAAAACACTGACACACTGCAAAGCAAGGATATTATTACTATATTTTACTTTCATGTAGCACTTTTGTTTTATTGACAACTGAGTGTTGCCTTAAACTAAGAGTTTAAGGCTGCTGTCCAATAGACAATTACTTCTGAGGACTGATGCCATGCAGTGTGCACAATGACCAACTGAAGAACAGCAGCTGAAAAACAAGGCCTGTTTGAGAAAAATGTAATGCTAATACTTAATGAGAAACTTCAAAGATACCTTGTTTGTCTGAGTAGGAGATATGAACTGTGCGGAAAAACCGTCTTACCTTGTTCCTCAGGTATTTGGATGGGCTGCGGATATCAGCGTTGAGGTGAGACATGTGGATGAACTTTGTGATGCCAGCCTCTCTGGCTGCCTTGGCAATCTGCTGAGGAATGGTCACAAAGACATCCTCAAAGTGATAGTTCCTACAAAGAAAGAGGGAAAAAATGCATGTTTACTTTTTCTAAAGCTGACGGGTACTCACTGAATACTTGAAGACTGCTCAGACTTCAGGTTTACCTTGTCTCCCACTCTCTACCCACAAGATTGATGACAACGTTGGAGTGCTCCAGCGCCCGTTTGATGGAGTCTTTGTCCCTGGCATCCCACTCCTGCAGCAAGAGGGAACAGACACAGAAAACTTGCACTTGAGTGAAGGCTTGTAGAATAATGATTCTATCATCCATGAGAGCTGCAACATCTCATTAAGACGCTTGTGTGTCTTTCTAGATCTTACCATGAATAGGATTTGCCCAAGATCACCCATGGGCCTCAGGTACATGATGTCATACTGATCACTGCGGTGAGGGATGATGATCTGAGAGCCAATGCGACCTGGAAATCATCAGCAAATTAACATAAAATCAAATCTTTCATCACAAGTAGAGGTGGGTAGTATGATCTGAAATTTATACAACGGTATGCTTCTTTTGCACCTTATGGCAACTGTATAATATTGCTGTATTGCAACATTAAAAGTGCATTAAACTGCATGTTTTAGTGCTACCACTACCACCCTATATGAAATGGAAAACTGTTTAAAATAGCTTCCCATTGTTATATTGTGTTCTTCTAAGAAAACATTTATAGAATTAAAAATTTGTGTGCATGTATAGGCTGTATCTTTAACTCACCCAGCCTGTTGACTACATATCGACCCAGAAAACCTGTGGCACCAAACACAGTTGCTGCTATTCCACTAGAGGAGGAGCGTCCTCCTTTCCCTTTGGGGATGACTGCATGGTGCAGCTTCCTCTGCTGGACTGTGGAGGCCGAGGCAGCTGACAGAACAGCAGGGCAGCAGCTACCTGTTGAGAAGAAAGGAAAGAAGTACAGTTTAATCAGCAGCAAGTGAGAATTGCAGTGCTTATTTTCAACACGATAATTTGTTAGAGCATCTTGCTTTAACTTAAAAAGAAATAAATAACCCCTTTCATTAATTAACATTTTTTCTGAAACTTTATTTTTATTCAAGGTTTGCCTTTATAGGTTTAGTTGATGAAAACTAATTAACATTTTAGACCAGTTTTAGTCCTCAAAAATGCCCTTACAGTTTAGTCAAAACTTAAGTCCAAACATTTATTGTCTTTGCTAGTTCACACAGAACATAGAACACACAGTTCATACGTGTGTGTTCTATGTATGCTGCAAAACCTGGGATCGTTGCTTAGAGGCAGAAGAGCCACAGATATGTCGTGTTTTGACAGATTTACCCACAGTGGAGAAATATCATGGATTATGAGTGTCCTCCAAAAACAAAAGAACATTTTAGTCTCTTTTTAGTCTCCTTGACATAAACTAAACTTACTTAAATCTTACCTATGATTTCAATCAGCTAGTCATAGTCCAGTCCTTTTCATTGAAAAAGGGAGACAACAAAATATTTTTAGTAATGGTTTTATTAAAAAAAAATTACCATTGCATTATGCGGATAGATGCTGGAAGATCAGTGTGCTCAGTGTAATGTTGTTCAAACAGCATGACTGCAGATGCTATTTTACTAAGACAGTAGTGAATAAACTGGCATTCTAAAATGATGCCACAAGGCATGGTTGAACATAGCACACCAGTGTTATCATGGCATCACAATTTATAACAATAATTTTATTCTAGTAAAAAAATTTCAAATAATTTTAACAGCTTTGACTTTTAAGGGTTTGTACCAAATGTTAGAAAAAGTTGCAGTGTTTCATTTGTATTGGTTAATCCCTCTCCTATATTGTCTGTTATAATAGGATGGCTTTTTAACGGCAGTTACTCTTTGTACTATAATTTGAATGAAAATAATGGAAACAGTCTCATTTAAAACTTGTGGTATTGATCAGTATCTCTCATTTATACCTTACACTTACATTTTGTGGCACTTATATCCTATTTAATAACATTTTGTCACTCAAAATAGGCATGCTTCACACAAACTGTAGACTTCTTTCTGAATTACATTTGTATCCTGTGATTTTAAATAGCAGCATTCAGTAAATAAGTGTACAAGACCTTAAATATGAAAAAGTAAGTTAGTCAAAGTGTTTAATATTTCAGTACTTTTTCAATACTGATATCTTGTTTTAAAAGAGAAAAAAAATCAATGTCAATGACTGGTAAAATTTTACAAGTACCAAAGCTTTTAACAACTGTATTTACTTCATGGGAGAGTTATGCCTCTGATTTACAGAGGCATAAATCTATTAAAGATTCCAAGAAAATTCTGACACATTGCCTGATTTGTAAAAATGAATTGCCGTCATACCACATACTCCAACATTTAGAGCAGGCAGACGTTTGCCTGTTTCAGTAATTAAAAGCACAAAATTACCAAAAATTTGGTGCCAAGGACGTTTGCTTTTGTGGCCTTTGCATTGCAGCAGATATTTATATTGTTTAATGTTTACATGAAGCATATCAAAGCCTAAATTACCAGGATCCTGTCAATCATAGTGACAACTTCAGCACTTTCACCAGTCAGATAAATGAAAAATGGCTGCATGTTTGCTTTCTCATGGAAAGAACAGTTTACCAAGTATAATTCACACAAAAACAGATAAAGAAAAGGATGCCTTTTTACAAATAATTCTTATCTTCAAAGGAAACTGAAACTGTGGAAGTACTCATATACTGAATTATAATAGTTTTAAAAAAAGTTTGCCTCATAATACGTTGCAGAAATTGAGCCAGTTCAATAGAAACAAGAACATATTCTCTACATTGTTATTTACGACGTTTTAAAAAAAAAATCAGACAATGACGGACGTAATACTGCTCTAATGCATCTCAACAACATTCAATGGTTTTATTTATTCATGTCTTCTTCCAACTTGTCCGTGGTTTTAGTCAGTGTTGTCGGAAACGTCACGTCAAGGAAACAAGCTGACAGTTAAAGCTGAGCTTAGCTTCTATAACCCATTATCCATCATTAATAACTACACATATAACTCTAAACTCATTTTTAAAGGTTTCATGGTCAAGGCACAGTTTTAAAAGAATTCGTGGATGTTTATTTGAGCTGTAAGCTCGCTAAAGCCCTTGTTAGCAGCTTCTAGTTAGCCGAGCCTGTTAGCAAGGTCACTGTGCAGAGAATGTGGTCAAAATACGAGGGTGGATATAAATAACACATATGTTTGGTTCATAACCATACCAAGAGTTTACACGCTTATATCTATGTCACTATGAGAAGTCTTCTGTTGTGACATTACTTACTTGAAATCCTCGGAAGGGCACTCGCAGGACGGCTAACCAGCGCCGCGGCCGCCATCTTTACAACTACGGCAGGGCATGTGGGCCAAAATACTGGGACGGCAGTTCATCGTCTGCGGTCGTTTAGCGCATACTCACTGCTCACAGCAAAATCAAATATTTTAAAAGTTTCTGCAAACATATAAAGAAGACCAAATTCAAATTAAAGACTCCCAAGTTCGTTTTTCATTTTTTAAAAAAAGTACAAACAACTTCTTGTGACGTATTGAATTATTAAGTAACATATATCTGCTTCAAACCCCAAATCTCCAAACTCCAAATGATCAGGTGAGTTTCAGTCTTTTAACCGTTCCTTTTCACCATAATGCTTTGCTATTTAGTGCCTAAATGACCCTAATTGCCCTAAACTAAAGCCACTGCCCTTGCATGCTGTTCCTGCACACAGCAGAGGATGGCAGCACTGTGCAGCTGAAGAATTTTCAAAATGGATTTAATGTTGGATCTTAGCTCACTTGTTTGAAAACTCCTCTTGTGCATTTGATTATAAGGAGCAAAAATAATGGATTTGCATTTTCTAGTCAATCAATTACTCAAAGCTCTTTTTAAACCAAAAGTCATATTTTTAAAAGATTGTTTTTGAGGGACCTTTCTTCTCTGGTCTGACAAGACAGCTGGAAAGAGACAGGAAACACAGGGATAAAGAGTCGGGGAAGACATGCACCAAACAGCATTGAGACTGGGAATCAATCCTATGACCAGTGCATAGAAGGCGATGGCTGCTAACATATTCACCCCATTCAAACACCTCTGAGACAGGCAGGATCAATTTGGTGTTTGGTCAGTTTAAGTGTCTTACCTAAGGACTCACTGAACTGTGACTACAGGGGCTGGGGATCAAACCCCTGACCTTCTCGTTGCGAGGGGATTGACTCTGCCACTGAACCGCAGCTGGCCCCTGACTGCAAAAAAACAGTTTAGTTCTAAATGTATTTGCAAAAGAGGGGAAAAAATCAGAGTTTAATTTCTTTTTTATTCTTTTTCCTAATTGAAGATGAAATAGTTGTATTTGTCAAACAAAAGGCTGTAAAATTGAACATTGAAAGCCTCTGCCATTATTCGGCATATGTTTTCAAGAAAAATGATGCATGATAATGACAGGGCTACAAGGTGGTGCAGGGGTAGTTTGAATCCCCCTCAGACACGGCCTTTCTCTTTGGAGTTTGCTTGTGCTCTTGGTGCATGTGTGGGTTTTTTTCTGGGTTCTCTGGCTTCCTACTTTAGTCCAAAGACATGCTTGTTAGGTCAGCTGTTGAAACTAAATTGCCTGTCGGTGTGAGGATTAGCTCCAACCCTCCGTAACCCTGATACGGATAGGCAGTGAAGAGACAGTTAAATAGTGGAATGATGGAAACATCACAAAAATATACTCTTTGAACAACTTTTATTTCATTAAAATAGACATAAAAATGTTTTTTTTGTCTTTTCTCATATCAGCTACAGTCCACCCTCCCAGCGTCTCTGATAGCTAAGCTAATAGAAATCGAGGGCACTGGTCTGTCTTATCTCTAGTTTGGATCTCTGTTGGCGACTTAAGACATTAATCAATAGAAAAAAAGATGATCAATAATAAAACATTTGTCTCATTTTTTTTCGTAACATTGGAGGATTCGGTCAAATAAAGGGATCCTGCAGGGAAGTCTGACCGTGAGAATCCAACAGTTTCTAATCCAGGTTTACACACACGATAGTAAAGTGCAAAATTTCTAATACTGCAAGGCACAAACTATCAATAATAGGATTTTCTTCTTGTTTCTAATACAAAAATATGAATGACACAGACATACAAAACGTTTTCATAGAGAAACATCACAACAAGTAAAACCTTGTCTAACCTCTCAACACCAAATGTTCTCTTAAAGTATTCATGAATTACACAAACATAGGAAAACAGAACTTGGATATTTACATTATATTCTATTACAAATTCATATTGTATGTTGAGTTAAATTAACAAACACATATGAAACATATGTCACAATAAATAAGTGAAATCACTTATAATCAATACCTCACTAACTGCATTCTACACTTAAAAACAATGACAATCATTTCTCTGATAACTTAAAAAAACATTTTTGGCTCAGCCTTTATTGCACACATAATATCATTATCCTTATTAAACTAATGCTGAAATGTCTAAAAGAAAAGATGATAAGCCAAAACTAAGATTTTGTTTCTGCACATGCATTTTTTTAATCATTTTTATATGTGGAAACTAAAAAAGTGAAGGTGTGCAAATGTCCATGTAATGATTTCAATGCACAGCAAAGATTGGGCTCCAAAAATACAAAGGAAAACAATAAGAGCAAAATGTTTGGATGAGGTTTGAAGTACCTGATCAAGACTCTTAAGTGTGCATTTTCCTGATTAAGATGGTGTGATGTCTCAATTTCAGACTCAATAAATCAACTACCTGTCACTTTCACATTAAACCTGGTAGATTAGCTTCACCGTCATGAAACTGAAACTTTAGAAAAGGAAATAAATCACAGAGACTGTGAACATAAAACAATAAATAGAAGATTTCCTTCTTTGCTGGTTATCAGTGCTCACTGTTCAGTGTTCACATTGTGTAGTAACTAATTTTTTTTCTTAACTTTATCAGAAAACTCCCAACTGAATCACTTTCCCACATAAAACTCAAAACTCAGGCGGAACATTTCTAACATGTTTAGTGATCTCATGCTGCCCCAGAGCCAACATGGCAGTGCTTGCAGCAATAAAACAAGAGTAGAGATCTTTCGTGTTTCTGTGGCCCAAATGTAACTTAACCAGCTCGGGTGGGAAAATGAAAACTGAGTCAGTGTAACTGTATTTCCCACTTCTCTGACTACAGCCCATTTCCTTTGCGTGTTAAATGATCGGGGGTAAACACTGAGACGGTTCCTGGCTATCCTTTCTCTCCGATTCCTCCTGAGGTTTGATGATGATGTGCACCGGCCTCTCTCCTCCTCCCCCGTCGTGTTGCTCTGTTTCTGAGGAGAGTTTGCCGTCGCTCTCACACATTTCCTCCTCTGCTGAGGCCCCGATGGGCCGCAGGCGCTCGGCAGGGGCCATCTTTATTCCAGATGATGACGTGTCTCTCTTCAGCTTGTCATTAGTGCTGCTGTCTGAGCTGACCTTCTCTGCTGCACCACAAAAACAAAGAAATTACACATCAGATAAAGGTGAATACAGAGAAATTTAGAGGTTTGTAGATACACATGGTGTGATCAGACAAAAAAAGCTACTTTATGCCTGGTGTTACTCGAGCAGATTCAATCTGGTTTTGTAAACACATCGTCTCAGAAGATGGAAGTAAAATACATCAGAAGTTGTTTTATCTTTTTTAATTGAATTTAATTGGTCTTGTATTTTATCATCCTGTGTTAAGACACAGAGAAAAAAGTGTTTTTTTCCTTTTGTGTTGTTCTTATGCCAGTGTTGAGACAGGCCTAGTAACTGTGTGTGGCCTTTTGTATCAAATTTAACGTCTGGATAGTCCTGAGGAGGGATCCCCAGTCACTAGCACTGTTGATCTGGGGCTGAACAGTGGCAACCCCTGTTTAAAACAACCATTTTAAGATTGAGAAATTACATATTGTTGCTTTAACTTTAGTTTTACAGCTGTCCAGAGAAAGGGTTTATCTATTTTTGATATCAGTCACATTAGGAGAAAATGCACACGTAGCCCTTAGGGGTCCATGATCATGCTAGCATGATTTCATCATGCGCTACTTTTGTCACATGACAGCTTGAAAACAAAGCCATATTTTGCATTGCAATGACTTTGTGTGTAAAACATGATCTTTGACTTTCTTTCAATTTTTGTTTGATGCCAATAGGCCAAGTAAAACAGGAAATATGATCATTTTAATTTGATTTAAAAATCAGTGTTACACGTAGGGGACAGTGGACCATGCTGTACAGGACTGGCACTGGTGTTTTTTCATAATTTTAACATATTGTAATTTCTTTAAAAAAATGAAAATATATTGTTTTAAATAACAATTTTAAAAATCAAATTTTCTGGGGTGTTGTGATTTTTGGAGACCCTATATCTAATACAGTAAATTAAATAAAAAAAAAAACATATAGCTTTCATTTTATAAAGTTGAGGCAGTACCGAAAAAGATTATTTTGTCAAAAGCAAATTAACAGACTGGCAAAATAGCCAGTGGACCTCCATGTGTTGAAATATTTTCCAAAGTTTTCTCTAAAAATTTTATGTTCAAGTTGAGATGTTTTCACCTGCTCAAATAAGTTTAACTTCTTTACTATCAGTAGAACAGAAAAGAAGAGAAAAGATGGTTGAAGAGACTGTCTTCTTACCAGGCTTGCTATTAGACTGTTTGCGGAGGCCGTGCTCGTTGCTGTTTTCTGTGTTGGTTGAACTGTCTGAGGACTTTTTCACTGATGGCCTCGCTCTCGGCCGGACTTTGTTAAAGTTTCCCTCCAGGATCCACTCATGTTGAAGCCCCTCATCAGGGGTCATACGCTTGGTTGGATCCCAACTAAAAAGAAGAGAATATTTCAGTACTCAGGTGCAGATTATGTCCGGGTTAATTCCTGATGAGGTGTTCAATTATCAGGGATTAATGGACGACGTGGACGATGTTAACAGAATAATACCCTCTGCTGCACTAGGAGGTCACAGAGGAGAGAAGGAGCTGTCCACGCCATGCAGGTGCTGATTCTCCGTTAGACACACCATATTTATCAGATTTTATCATGCTGCTTTATCAGAAGTGTTTCCTTTGGCTCTACATAGAAATACTGGCTTCTTTTCTTTTGTTTTATGTTATTAAATCTTCTGACAAAAAGTAAGAACAGGAGGGAAGTGATTTTTGTTTGCGACCCTCTGCTCTCAGTGCTGAGGGGAGCCCGTAAGCTGTATGTCGGATATAGAAGGTAAGACCGATTGGCGTTACTGGTCTCAAACCTGGAGTCTAACATTTTATTTATGTCAGTTAAGTGACGGTTGACGCCAGTCTGCAGGATCCTTAAGCTGGCAATGCTGCACTCCCTGCTCAGAAAATATGACCGCCTCAGGTTGCTATGGTTACTCCTATCATCTAATGGCTGCTGCACATTAATTTTGAACAGTGTCAACATTTTTTGACTGGAACTACTTGAGAAGTTCCATAGGTGCCCATATATCAGAGGCTAATGGAACTTCCAGAGCCAATCAGAATCAAGTATTCACCGGCCATGGTATAATATTTGTTAATCAATCTGTAAAAGCAGTATTTCATTAAAATATCACATCTTGCTTGTACTGTAGTTTAATTGTGATAAAATCCTGTTCTTGTAGCCTGATGTTTAAAGTAAACTTACGTGAGACAGCGTTTGATAAAGTCGATGAACAAAGCATCATCAGTTTTCAACACGGCTGACAGCTCCTTTGAGTTTGGTCTCCGCTTCTTCCCTTTGCTGTTTGTGATGTTTCGAGGGTTTCCTTTTGAATCTGAAAATCATCAAACAAATCTGCTGTCTCATCATGCCAGACTGTTTCTGTATCAAAATTATAGCTCATTTCTTCATGTATTTATGAAGAATAGCTGGATATACTGCTCAAGCATAAATATTTAAATAAACATAATAATAATAACAATAAAAAAATATCTTGTTTAATGAAATCCTCACCAAAGAAAAGCCTCCTCCTTGAAGCAGACTGGACAAAATCATTTGGAGGCATCCCAAGAACCTGTGAAATATCAGGAAACTTCAACAAACTTGAAAAACAACAGAAATCATTGCAGACACAAGATATTTTTAATGTCTTACCTCCATAATACAAGCTATCTGTTCCACCTCACTCTCTCCGGGGAAGAGAGGATAGCCCGTATAAAGCTCTGCAAGGATGCATCCAAGACTCCACATGTCAATGGCCATGCTGTAGTTGTGACCCAGGATGACCTCTGGAGAGCGGTAGAAGCGACTCTGGATGTAGGTGTACACTGATAAAAAAAAAGAGTTATAGAGAGTTATTTGAGGATAAATGAGAAGATAAAAATGCAACAATGGAGATGCTTATTCTTATAGAGTATGATTGGGAGAATTTCATAACGGTTTTTATAATACCGGTGCAGAAAAAGTCAATAAAAAGACTCATAAAAATAAAAAATATAGATGGTTAAGGGTGTTGGTGTGTAAAAGCAGATATGAGAAACCATTTCCCTGAATAAACGATAAAACATTAGCACATATTTTTATTCTCTTACCTCTCTGTTGTTCATAGCAGCTTGATCCAAAGTCGACCACTTTGATGTTCCCTGGGCCTCTCTGAGACAGGAGGATGTTCTCCTGTTAGAACAAAGAAAAATCATTCAAACCCTCCATGTAGCACTGCCGTAATATCACACTGCACCACAAGAATTTCACAGTGTGGTTCTAGCAGCACAGATGAACAGCAGCTCAGTGATTCAGTCATAACTTCAACCTTTCTGGTTAAAAATATATATATTAGACACAAAAACTGGTCCAAGTATGGCAGAAACAGCTCAGTACCGGTTTGAGGTCACAGTGGATGATCTTCTCCCTGTGCAGCATCTGCAGACACCTCAGGAGGGCATGAGTGAAGCGGCGGATGAGAGCCAGACTGAAGCCCTGGAAGTTGTTTTTTTTAATGAGTTCGTACAAATTCACCCTGCGGAGAGAAAACAAAATGTTTATTATTTATGCTTTTCTTGATGCTCCTGAGAGTAACTTCAGGATTGTGCTGATTTGGTGACCGCTGTAGACAAAGTTGCATGTCCATAGACTGTTGACCCAATATCAGAGATGGTTTCTGAAAAGGCATTCTGAAGGCCAACAATGGCAGTCTTCATAGTAGAAATGCAATCTCAATATAAGGTGCCTTTGGATAAGTCTAGAAACAGGCAGAGGTGGAGCTGAGGCAGGTCTTAACCCTCTTAGCAAAAAGTTACAACTTATCTACGTAGCAAATTATTTAAAAAAAAAAAATGCACAACTCCCTAAACTGGGTTCATACCCATTAATCCATCTGAAATCTGTCAATTCACTTTATTATCATGGTTTTCACACGAACACAGTCTGGGTTGACACCAGAGTCTATTTGTTGACTTGTGCTGTTGACCCTGCTCTCACAGATGGGTCACAGACAATCTGAGCAGCAGCATACAGCCTCCTGTACTTAAGAGAGCTTATAAAAAATGCTGTCCCTGCAAAGAGTGCTTTTATTGTGAAAAGCGGCTTGAAGTTGTGTGAGCATGATGGCTGTAGCATATCAAAAAAGTTAATATTATTTGTAGATTAGAGGCAATTCATGAATATTAATGAATTTAATGTGACTGGATCAAATCTTAACTGGATTTGAGTCATGGACACTCTTCAGTGCAGGAGGACAGTTTTTGCTAGAAATTATGATAAGGAGAGAAAAGTAGAGCTTGAAACGGTCAATTTGCCCCTACCTCATGGTCGCAACCCAACTCACTTGGACCAACAAACAGTTGTTGGCTTGTTGGTGGTCTGTTGGATGCAAAGATTGTTGCTGCTGTGTTGGTTGCTCCCTGCTCTACCTGCAACCCTGCCAGCTGGTGCTACTAAAACCGTTTCAGTCCTGGAGGGCCAGTTCATGGACATGGGGCCTTTCCCAGGCTGGCAGGATGACTATACTGCTTAACAGAAGCTCAAAGAATTTGGGTTTACGATACGAAAAAAGAAAAAAGAAAAACAGGCAAAATTGTCTCCAATGTTGATTGTGAAGGAGCTTTAAAGCTCACTCTCACTATGCCCGCTGGCTCATGTAGTCTCAGGAAAACATCTCACTAACCTCATATGTACATTTGCCCAAATCAATCTCCCACTTATTACTTAAATTACTGTGGTAAAATGCCTCATCTCATATGCATATTTGCACCAATTAACCTATTACCATACTAAGTAGTTATTCAATCTATGTACTATACTCAGATGTTGAAGTAATGAATATTTTTACTGTAACTCAGATACTGTAAAAAGGTTCCCTCACCTCCTATGCACATGTTACACTAATCACCTGTTAAATGATCTTATTTGATGTAAAGCTGCCCACACCCTTACATATTTTATACCTCTGATTATGTCTAGTCAACATTCTTGCACCCTATATACATCTTGAAACTGTACAATCAATACACACAGACCTGTGTATACTAAAAATCAGTAACAAAGTTGTTACATGTTTGTTTGGTCTAACTTTGCAAAGCAGATAGCTCGTTTCCGTGTTTCTCACTGGCAAATCCATCTTGCAAAGCTCTCGTCGGTAAAGGAGCAGCAGATTTTGCTGTAAAGGCCATAATAAGCTCAGTAGCTCCTAAAGCGCAGACATAGCCCTTTGGTTTTGGTCGAAGGCACCTGCGGTGTAAGTGGGCTACGCTATGTGTGACGTAATCATTTCTAGAAAGATGTAGTTGACTGTCCACACGGAGACAAAACGGTAAAAGTTTACAGATTTTTTTCACTCTGGGACCCGGTTTCAAAAAGCAGCATTTACAGCCTCCCAAAACGTCAGTTCTGTGTGGATGAAATACCTATACAACAAAAAACGTTTACGTATACTCCTGAATTCGTCTCTGTGTGGATGGGGCCTAAGTTGCTTCATGTACTAATGGTGCCAGATAAATAAATAGAACTTGCCCGGCTTTGCTTAATGTATCACTCATTGTGAAAATGTAAATAAACTGAGGCATGGTGGCAGAACCCAGAACATTGTAAAAGTAATTACAGAAAAAGTCCATGTTGTTGCTGATGGTCCTGTTTGCTTTTGCAGGTCATAAAATGGTGTCGTTGACATTGACAAATTGGCTTCACCTTTTCCTTTCCTAGATTTGTTCAGGCTTTTCTAGGAAGACAGATCAGAGAGCTACATACAGACTGACTTATATAAAGATGTACCACATTAAGAACATCTCCATACCCCTCAAATAAACACTCTGAAAAAAGAAGCCTGCTCAGTTTGACACCTCACATTACCCTCAATAAAACACCTGCCGAGTGCCAAGTTCACACTTGAAAATAATCTATGATTGTGCTCACAGTCATAGGGACGGGCCCAGCTTATGTCCTCCTGCTATTTCTTGCCACTTATGGAGAGCATTAACTTCTTTAGGATGTGTAACTGGAGCCTTCACACCACGGAGCAAGAAAGGGTAAGAGATAGGGCCCCAATCAAGGCCTTAACTAAAGGATTCGGTGACGGTAATGTTAGACAAGGTGGCAGAGCAAGACGTCCTCTAAAGGTCATTGAGCCTGAGTGATACACTAAACTATCTCCACTCAAATAGATATCAGTCAGGCTTCATGCTCAAACATGGACACCCTAAGGATCATTTAACTCCTGAACGACTGAAGTCACGTAGCGTTAAAGGTTATGAATAGGGATGAGAAAGAAGCTCCTTTGAAGACAGAGCAGTGATACGTCCCAGTCTTTGTACTTAGGCAAAGATGGCTGCCCTCAAATCCCTTTGATCAACAGATTCATTATTCACAAACTTCTTTATGGTCGCCTGTGGACTAGCTTTGGTACAAGCAGCATGTGAGGGAGCATACTGACCCGAGAAGCTCAAAGGAGATGCACAGATGATTCCTGAAGTAAAAGTACTCCTTCATGTGGATGACGTTGTGGAGGTTGTCTTTGTCTTTCCTCTTGATCACATCCAGGATCTTCAGCTCAACTAGAGCCTGGTGATGAAACCTAGAACAGATTTACAGGAGGTAATTACCACTATGAAAATCAAAGCTAATATCTTCAGTTAAACATCATTTAGTTGTACATTCTGAGAATTTGACCTCTCGTGGTCACATGACTACCATGTCTTCACTCAATCCAGTCCGCAAAAAACCCTGATTCAACCAAACTTAATTCCACAGGATTTACTACGACACATTAGATGGTAAATGCCATTTTTGTACAGAGACAGTCATCTTAGATCAGACAAAGCCTCAGTTCCCACTCAGAAGTCCTTGCAAATACCCCGGTTTTAGTGTTTCATCAAAATATCAAAATAGGGTTAAAAGACATGACCTTGCAAAGCAGACTAATGGTCGGTCATCTGAAATATCCATCTCACAACCCTTAACCTCCTGAGACCTGAGCTTTTGTTTGGCATGCATACTTCGTTTCCCCTACTTACTTGGGATAATTAGGACCTGATAAGTTTGAAAAGCTCAGTCTTTATTCTACCAGGATTTAATTTTGACAAAAATTGATGTCCAATATCAACACAAATTCCCTGAAATTCCAAAGAAACTATCAAAATTTCTGTGCAAAATTCTTAGTCATATTCTTAAAATTTCCCATAAAAAGTAACCCCATTTTTTTCAAGTACTCCTCAAATGTTTCAATTAAACTTTATTATAAAGCCTAAATTTAAATTTCCTGAAAATTTTCCAAAAAATACTGAAGCAAATTCCCCAAAACAAATATATTCCCAAGGTTCCATGAAAAACAATGGAAAATTCCCCCAAACATACCAACAAATTCTTCTGTAAATTCCATTACATTCTAGCAATATCAAAGGATACCATGCCTCCCAATTCCCAGTCAAATTCCCAAAATGAAAAAAATAAAAGTCCAGAGTTTCTGTGAGCATACCGAAAAATTTAGAAGCTAATTGCCCCCCCAAAAATCAATCAATTCAATCAAATCAAACACATTTTCCAAATTAACACAAAAACAAACATCAAAAACATCCAAAATGTTTATGCAAATACTCAAAAATTTCTAAAAATGAACTAATTTTATCGTATTCAATACGTAATACCATAAATGTATCTATCCATATGGGTGTTTCCAGCCATGCGTCCCTTGGTATTTTTGAGCAGAGCCTTCTCTGCCAAGTAAAACTATATATCTATTTTGCAATAAAATGTTTTAATGTATGACAAGAGTGTTCCTGACTCAACAGGAATTAAAGAGGCTATTTTGCCTTGAGATAGATATGGTGTGCCTTAAGCTTTTGACTCGGCTGACATCTGGTTGAAAATGGCACTGTTATCTGGGTATAACTGGAGACAGAGATGTTGATAACCCAAGAAAACAATTCCTATTTATTTGTTCCTTCAATAAAACTAAATGAATGGATGAATGTCCAGTAGGATTTCCATGAGAAAACAACAGGATGTTTGAAAATGTGCAAAAAGGACTCCATTCAGTTTTCTTTGGCACAGATTTTTTTGCATCATCCAAATCTATATTTTACGGATCATAAACATACTCTTTAATTCTAACCATTGACAATCCTGCTTAAGTGAGATAAGATCGACTAACACTGCAGGGTTTTACCGTGGTGCTCTGGCTCTGGCAGTTAACACCCTTTTTGTTTAGTGCATTATTAAAGAGGCAGGGATCGCTGCCCTGCTGTAAACCTGCAGGACTCAGACAGTCACTGCCTCTGTGATATTTGGGGAAAGGTAAAGCCAGGCTCATACTAAAAGATATTTTAAATCTTATCCGATGATAATAATGTGGAAACCAAACATGAGGATGAAAAACGACAGATTTAACAGTTCTGCTGCGAGAATGAGTGGGGAGCAACAATATGACCAACATAAAACATCACACACAAACACATGAAATCATGGAGACGGGGCAAACACTAGCTGCAAGTGTAGTGTGAGCTAGAGGTGAGTATAAATTAATTTGCTGTAGTTTTTTGTTTCCTTCTTCAGTCAGCTCACTTCCAAGTTGGCTACCGTTTCCTTCAGTGTGACAATAAACAGAATGCGTGCGTGGCTGTCCTCGGCTAACCTTTCACACCAGATAGACTGTTTCACATATCAATGGCATGGGATATATTTCACATCTATCTGGGGAGTAGCCTATAGATGGTGTTTGAGTAGGGCAGAACTTTTCAAAACAAACTAAAAGCCTGATTGGATGAACATTCTGTCTGTCACATTCATTACAGGCCAATCAGAGTAACAAACATGAAGCTATAGGCCGAAGAGTAGACTGCAGATCACAAACGATGCGGACATTGTCATTTGAAGTAGCTCCCCAGTTGTGATTAATTGGTAATATCAATGCATGTTGAATCAGTAGCACTGGTGCTAGTATCCTGGCTAACAGTCACTTAATTTTGGAGCTGAAAAGTATGTCAAGCTATTATTGGGTTCTGATGTTCAAATGACCTATTCCTAGTGCTTTTTAACCCCTTTCCATCTCTATGTCCCCCTACTTTTCTACATTCTTTCCAGATTTTACCCATGTTTGCTTCTTTCAACCATTTTTTTCTGGTTTCTAATGCTTTTCCACTGTCATTTAATTGCCCATTTTTGCCACTATGACCCATGGTTGCCACTTTCCACACATTTTTGACATTACATGCCACCTTTAAATGCTATGCATCATTTCCACCGACTTTTGACTCTTTTATGCCATTCTTAACTAATTTTTCCAACTTTTATCCCATTTTTGACATTTTATCTCATTTTGCTTCCTTAAACCCTTTTTGAAGCCAACCTTTACCTACTTATGCCACTGTGTAACCACTTTTCACCACTTTTTTCCAGCTTTTTTGCCTCTTTAACCTATTTTTCTGCCTTTTAACACCTATTCACCACTATAGCCACCCATTTTTGCTACCTTTTTTTTTAGCTGATCAAGAGCAAAAACATCACTTACACCAGTAAAAGCTTTCAGTGCAGTTCTTTTTTTTTAAATTGAAAATAGAAATTTAAGCTCCAGTCAACCAAAGAAAATTTCAAATGAAATTACACCTACTCTCCTGCTAAATGATTAATTCTTGAAAATATTGTATGATACCTCAATCTCAGACAAATTAGAGACAGTGTTCTGGTGTCTAAATGAACTAAAAATAGATAAAACCAGTTTTTTGCAGCATAATTGATTTTTTTCACCTCAATATGTTACCAAAATAACAACTGACTCAAAGCCAACCAGCATGCACCTGCATGTATTTATGATTTCTGTGATCAGTAGGGGTGACCTGAAATAGTCAGCAATTCGACGATTTGATTTGGAGGAGTCTGATTCAACTATGAACCTCATAGTCGAATGGTGTTATGTAACCAAGATTGTACCATTCTGACTACATGGGGCTGCTAAGCCTGAGTTTCTGTTAGCCAGCATTTGCCAGTCATTCGCCGGTAAAAAGGAGGGAAGTACGACAGATAAAAATATATCTTGTCAAAATGTCCGGCAGAAAACATGCAAATGACCAGATAAGTAAATACTGAATACTTGCATATTATATTTTGTGTTACCAAGAAGATATGTTGTGAGAATTCGTTAATATAAACTAAAAGTTGCCTAATCTTACTACACATACCGTCCTGCGGTGCTGGGGTTGTTTATCTCCTCAGATGGCAAGCACATGGCTAATTATGTATGCACGATGACGTCAAAGCAAATCTACCTCTCTGCGCGTGCTCAGTATTGCTGGGGACTATGCAGGGAAAGTGGGAAAGTTTGACCAGATCTTTCTCGTAAAGCAGTATTTTAATCTAAGTGAGGTTTTCCTGGTTAACCAAAGGCTTAATATCATCAGCGGTATGGAGGGATTTTGTGTCATTGCTGCAAGTAATTGAGAGACTGAAACAAAGGGAACTGTACAGCTGAGCGTTGTAAACACTGATGCAGCAGCAGAGAGAGAGAGGCTTACGCTGAGCAGAGTTGTAAGCTGTTAATGAGAGGAGGACTGGACCAGACTATCTGCTGTGGAGCTTTTGTCTTTTCGGGACTAGTCCAAATAAACCAGGATGGTTGGATTTCCAGCTTTAGCAGAGGTTACAGTTATATCATCATGAGGACTGATATTAGCAACTGACGGTAAGACTCATTTTTCATTTGAAATGTAGAGTTCTAACGCAGTGTCCAGTAAAGAGAGCACTTTTGTTATGTGTCTGGATGCTTCGTTGTTGTCGGTGGAGGTTATGATAGCGGCCAAAGTTATGATGCAAAGTTATGATAGCGGCCAAAGTGCTAACAGGCTAACGGTTCTAATGTGAAGCTAACTTTTGTTGTTTATGAGTTTAATGTGGGCGTATATTGTGTAACTGACTGCGTGTGTAAGGAAAAGAGCACATCTTTCATTTTGATACTTTAAACCACTTACACAAAAACAAAATAAGAGAGAGATTTATGCGTTTTGCTGCTGTTAATAAAGCAAAATAATGTTAAAGCAAATGTCCGATAGTTGTTCTAAATGGCTGGAATTCTTGAGGACTGCCGGTCATTTTGACCGGTGACAAAAAAGTCTAGTGGAAACGCAGTTTGACTATTAGTCGCCTAAAGGCAAAATCTGACGAATCAGATTCGACTATAAAAATTCTTAGTCAAAAACTCCTCTAGTGATCACAGCTTAATAACGGTTTGGTATTATATACATAAAACCTTGACCTATATAAAGCCCCTGCAGTGTAATATCTGAAGAAATGCTATTAACCAACATGAACCGAAAATAAGTTTGCAGGTCAGGAAGTAACGGACGACTTTCTGGGGTCATGAGACATTGCTTTTTCTCTTTTCTGCTCTGTATCTCTTTGTAACAGTCACTGATGTTCATTTATTTATTTGCATGGTATACATTGTTTTTTCAAGACTTTGGTACATCTTTCACAGGGAATTTCTAGATCAATAAAAGTCTTGTGACTTTGCTTCATTAGGTCGTAGATGGGGTATTGGGTCCCAAATTTTCCTGATTATCTTACATTGTGTACCCCATTTAAGATTAAAACTATTTTATGCTATCTCCTGGCCTGCTTGCATCCTAAATCACATCCTGAGATGTTAGTCTAGATGTTAGACTCCTGAAAGTATAGTGTAATTCAAATGCAAAAAAAATGTAAAGGTTGTTCGTTTTGAATCCCTTTCAGTAATGCTTCAATTGAAGGTCACACTCAGTATAAAAAAATTAACTCTATCATGTTACCTTTTCTTGTTGCGAATCATCTTAATGGCTACAAGTTCATTGGTCTTGTGGTCGAAACATTTCAGGACCTGTCCAAAGGAGCCTTTCCCGATCACTTCCAGCACTTCAAACCTGTAGGCAATGTGGTCATGCAGCACCTGGAAAAGCAAGAGGAAGAGCATTAACATATGATACCAGGCTACAACTCTGCAGTCTCAATCATACTATTGTTTAAGAGTAACTGTCACAACAAAGCCTGAGAGCCTGAGCAGAGATACCAGTCCAAACAATGGCTGCTCACTCAGCCTTAGATGGCTCGTTCATCACATTTTGTCTGATAAAAAACTGCCTGTCAGTCTCCTGATTTACACAGGTCAGTTCAGCCAGGTGTCACAGGCTCTGCTGGCCTCACGTCGGTTTCAGTGTTTAACAAAGGATGATGGGTAAATGTGTGCAGCTGATGGATTAAGGTCATACAAAGACATCCGTTCATACACGGCTCAGGTCAGACGGCGGGAAGCCTGTGTTAATGTGGGATAAAGGAGAGGGATAAATAAAACCCTGGTTTATATTTGTGCCTCCTTTTTAATTTTAGTGGTGTTTCAGTTTCATGATTCTGCACAGTTGCATGATTTCACCAGTGTGTTCCTTAAAATGGGCTGTGCTTAAACTCCTATCAACATATCCATCACAGACACTGCTGAAAGAGCATCAGCATCAGCATCAGCTGATCTATGGACGGCTGCTAGAGCCCAGACTAAGGTCTGAGCAGCCCTTGTGGGTAACTTAGGCCAATTTGAAAAGTATCTGTGTAAAACGGTCTGCACACTTCTAATGATGATTATTGGAATAAGTCCTATGTAAACCACTTTGTGATCCAGTCATTCTCCATCTAACACATTACCCTGATGTAGCTTCCATGCTCATCATCGTATCCTGAGTTCTGCGGTGAACCCTGAGAGCCCTCGATCTTCTGAGAGCCCAGACCCAAGAACCAGATCTCGGCATAGTCCATGATTTCCTCCTGCTCAAACTCCGTCAGCCGGTCTTGGAAGTTCTTCAGTGCCTCTGCAACAGGAAGTAAGAGGAGTAGGAGGAGATGAGATGAGATGAGTCACTTTCATATCGATCACACCTCTGCCAAGAGCAGAGGAATGTGAGCAATCGACTCGAATGCCAGTGAGCTATTTTTACAGAATCAGACTTGTTTCTTAGTTACATATAAGTGTTGGAAACCCTTCAGATGGAATATAGTCTCTGTGCCATGTTATTTTATGTAATCTAACTCACCGATGGGAGACATTGGTAACCTCTGCCCCTCGTATGATTTCTCTTTCTCCAGCTTGTTGCTGATGATCTTGCTGTTGCGGGAGACGGAAACTTTGTCCAGTGTTGAACCAAAGCGCATGGTGAACTGCTGGGTAGGCTTCGGCCTCTCATCCTGAACCAACAAACACAAACATAAAGAGGAAAACCATATATGATGAGCAAAGAAAAGAGAACTATAGTGTGACTTTGGGTGTTGACCATTAATCACACTGCTGCTTTTGCTGTGTAGAAGATGCTCAGATTCAAAGTGAGGCTGAATCCTTTGGAAACATGAAGAGATACAGTGCCCATAAAAAGTATGTTTTAACCTTTTAATAATTTTATAAATCAATCATGGTCAATATGATTTGTTTTGTGACAGAAAAAAAAAATCTTTCTTGTCAAAGTTAAAACAGATTTCCACAAAGTAATGTCAATTAAATAAAAATATGTTATCTAAAATAGGTGACTGCATAAATATTCCCCCATAGGTCTCAATCAGGTTTCACCTTGGTCCCACCAAATTGTTTTAAACCATTTCTGTGCAACTGTCGCTGTATGTCTCATGTCATTGTCTTGCTGGAAAATAAATCTTCTTCAAAGCCGTAGTTCTCTTGCAGACTGAATAATATTGTCTGCTAGGATTTCCTTTATTTTGCGGCATTCATTTTACTCTCTACCTTTACAAGCCTTCCAGGTCTGGCTGCTGAGAAGCAGCTCCATAGCATGATGCTGCCACCACTGTGCTTCACACTGGGTATGGTGTGTTGGTGGCAATGTGCAGTGTTTGTTGTCCCCCAAACATAGTTTGTTGTCTGATGGCTGAAAAGGAACCTTTTGGTTTCATTAGACCAGAGAACTTTCTTCCATTTGATCATGGAGTCTCCCACATACCTTTTGGTGAACTCTAGTGGAGATTTATCTGAGTTTTCTTCAACAGTGTCTTCCTCTTTGCCACTTTCCCATAAAGCTTTGACTGGTGAAGAACCAGGCAACACTTGTTGTATACAGACTCTCTTCCATCTCAGCTACTGAAGCTTGGAAGTCCTTCAGAGTAGCCATAGGTGTCTTGGTGGACTCTCTCTCTAGTCTCCTTCCTGCACACTCACCCAGTTTGTGAGGACGGCCTGATCCAGGAAGCTTTACACATGTGTCGTATTCCTCCAATTTCTTGATGATAAATTTAACTGAACTCTGGGGGATGTTCAGTGCCTTGGAATTTTTTTCGTATCCATCTCCTGACTTAGACTTTTCATTTATTCAGCCACTTATTTTAAATAACATATTTCTATTAAATTGACATATTTGAATCAGTTTTTCAATATAACATTAACAAGGGCTCTTTGCATTTTTTTTTTGTTAAACAGGCCAGATTATATTGACCATGACTGATTTATATAATCAACTAAACGGTAAAACAACCAAGTGTGTATCATCACATGACTGCTACGAAAGGAAATGTTGCACCCCTATATCTAAATCAACTTTAGAAATAAAGGAAAAAACTGACTGTATTTCACATATTTGTGCTGAAGTACTGTTAAATATAATGACACTCCACTCACTTGCTAAAGCAAAAATCTAAAAGCTGTCTTTAATCATCATTAGTTGAATTGTTAAATAAAATTTTAACAAATGTCCATTCTGTTTCTTCTTCTTATATACCTGATAAGCTAATGATTATTACAGCTCTTTCCTGGTTATGCTCATTATAAAACAGCTATTTACAAGATTATTTCATTGAGTGCTTGAAGATTAATGATAAAATGTCATCTATAAATCATTCAGTGAGGTCATACTATTTTTGATGAATGTCTGAGGAATACCTTGGTCGTTTTTTCGGTCAGTAATCTGGGTCAAGTGTCCCTTCTCATACAGGAGGACTCTTCATGAGGTAAAACTTGTGCTCTTTGCATTTCCTATTTTTTCCTGAAGCTTAAGTTTGTCACAGCTGTTAGAGAAAGGGAGAACTCTGCAGGTTTTTTCACCATGACCTTTAAACTGTTGTTTTAGTCAAACATGCAAATGTTACAGTGAGAAATCACTGCAGTAATCATTGGTTTGTTGACGTTTTCATTCCCTTTGGTTTCGTCTATCCAATCACTGAGAATGGATTTATTGACAGGGCAGGTCAAGGTGGCGATATATCACTGTTCAGCTGGTTACTATGGACATATGTCAGAATGACTGTGCTAAGAAGTTCGCAAACAGCTAACTGGTTGTACGCTGAATGGGAACAGAGTTCTTCACGGCTCTAAGACTTCACGATCAAAGTGAGTAGAGACTATGGAGCATGCACAGAAGGCCTCGTCTGACAGCATCCAGCTGAGGTGAATACATGGAAGAGGATGGATTTGCATCATGTTGTCTTGGGATGTAAGTCTAAATTTGAGCATTTCAGTTTAGTATAAGTTTGGCTGGACCTTCATGTTTGCATGTCTTTTCAAAAAAAACATCACTACCTGAACTTCAACAACAAATACACTTTTTCATGTGCATGTAAACATACAAAGAGTCTCACCGAGTGAGTCTGGAAGTTGTTTTGACCCCCTTTAATGGTAATCTGGGGCAGGATGTTGTCCGACTGCTGGTGTTGGTTTTTAGCATTGCTGACCACCACCTGCACCACCGGAGGTTCAAGCTGAGGTAAAGTCCCGACACCAGGCCCAAACTTCTGTAAAGCAAAGCAATAAATTTTTTTTAATGGGATTTCTCTGAATAGTGAAGAACAAACACACATACAAAAGATGCCACAACAAAAGCAGCATAAAGGAGAAATAAAAATGGGTCACAGAGCAGAAGAAATAAGATCAGGCTGTTTCTGAACTCTGAAAGTTTCCTTTTTAGTAGGATGACTTTGATGAAAGAAAAACAGAATGTCAGAGAAACACTGAGAAGATTCTGGAAAATAAAGAAAACTTTGCAAACTCAGAAGCTTTGAGGCTGTGGTTATTTTTCTGTGAGGAGCTAGGGCTGAGGAATTATTTGAATTTCATTAATTTTAACTCCACATGATTATGAAAACAAGATAATTAAACAAGATTAAATAACTACAGTGCTTCATGCCATGTTGTCCTTGTTTTGTTCATAGGTCTTGTCCTGTGTGGTAAAAGTTTTAGTGTTGTAGTATATCACAGTTCAACTCACTTTAGTTATTTACTATAAAATCAGGAATATAATCAGGAATATAAATTACCCTGGTTTATAAGCTGCAGTCTGCTTTTTTAAATCTCAGTATCAATCACACCAATACTGATAATAATTTTTGCCAGCCCTACTTTAAACCTAAAAGAACGGACACAGAACAAAACAAACAGAAGCAGCTCCAGGGAGAGAGGGCGTGGGTCAGTGAGTGTGGAGTCTAACTGTATCACTCTATTTACACTACAGCTACAAGCATGTCACAGTCCCTTTCTTTTCTCGTGTTTGTGTCAGTTTTAGTTTGTACTCTCAGATACTGACCTACACTCCTTTCACATGCCTGTCGTCTGGGCAGGCTCAGATGACCAGGACCCCAGCGGCTGGCGGCTGGAATTACTGATCAGGGTTAACGTGAAATGGGGACAAAGCCTGTGAGGCCGGGCCCTGACAGAGTCTGTCTGTGGATGCTCTGTGGGGGGGAAGAGGAGCGGCAGCCTGCTTTTCTCCTACTGCCATCCTACTTGCTCTAAGAGCACGATTACATGTGTCACAGCCTTGGCAGACTCATGATGATGGCGGAGATGGGCAAAATTAGATGTCTGTCTCATGTTGAAGCCCTTTAGGGAAATATGAGATATCCTGAAGAGGAGAATCTCTGTCAGGAGAGACATTATTGATCACATTTAATGAGAAATCAAACCCCTGACCACTTACAAGGCTATTAAGTAGTGTTGTCGATCAATTGAGGTCCAAATCTGGACCTTTTAGCACAAAGTATTTCAGGCTCGACCGATCAGAAACGCCACTGTAACACTAGGATTGTTGGTGGTGTAGTTATTTTTTCAGAGATTGTGTTTAATAAACCTCTAATAAACCAGTTAATTGAGGTTGATACACCAATTAGTGTCTTCTGCAGCATATACTGTTTATTCACACCCAGTTATCTCAAATCAAGTTGACTTTAATTGGTTGTGAGATTTTGGCTGATAATCAAATCCTCTTTGGAGAAGATAGCAGGGAGTTTTACTCTCCACAGAAGCCCCACTGTTGACCTCTATATCATGTAATTCCTCCTGGGGTCATTGTTTGCCATTCATAGATGTCCCCCATCCCCTCTTACCCCCTTCATGCCCTCGGCATCAGCTGTCTTATCCTCAAATAACACATACTCCGTCTGTGTGGCGATCAGCATGCAAAATGCACTCTGAAGCTAATTGCTCTCTTTCTAGACAATCTTTGCACTTTTACAACCCATGCTCCGCTCCCTCTCCAGCATGTCCAAAAAAGTGCAAAGGCACGCACATCCTAAAGGGTAAAAGTACTGGAAGATGATGAACCAAGAAGAGTCACATGCAAAACAGAAAAATAAGCTGCACCGAAGCTTGTTTAATGAAGATTATCACCACATATGTGACATTTTAGGCCTTAGCCCTTCATCAGATAGCTGCCTGAAAGTGGCAAATTGTTTCAAACTGTCATTTCATTTAAAATCCCTCTGGATCCATGCATCAACACAGAGATCTTCGTACAACACCAGCTCATGCCTCCTAACACTGTGCCAAGTTGAAGAGATGAAGAGCAACTTTTTAATTCAGTCTCTGTTACATGACTGTGAGTGCAAACTTCTGTCTTCATCTGTTATTGTTGATATCCACATAATACACAGACAAATCATGGTGTTTAAAATGAGGGCAAGAAAGCTGAGAGGGGTGAGAGAGAAGGAAGCAGTAGGCACTGATCTAAGTTATAAATTACCCATCTAAATCAGTGGTTCTCAACTGGTCTAGCCTCAGGACCCACCGATATCTTGATGACAAATTGCAACCAAAGTTTCCAAAAAAAATTTTAACAATGCACATTTAGTAAACAAAGGTGTTGCTCTTAAGATCTTGGCTGGAACAGAATTTATGACAGGAACAAGAGACAGGACAAAACTGATGTGTTTTACATCCCCAATGAGAGATCTTGAGAAATTAATTCATTAACATGGTAAACATCAGAGCAACAAACCACATGACGTAGCCGCCAGCGAGCTGCGCCCCTACCGAAGGAGTAAACTCCATTAGAGCTGCATAATGCAAATCACGGCGACCGTAGACATGTCAGTACACGACTTTTGTTGTTTTTGAAAAGAAAACAAATCACTGCTGTTCTTTGTTCTTCTTTTAGCTAAGAAATGTCATCAAGTCCTGATAAAACTGGTGCTTAACAGCATCCACACTAATGTCTTCTGCAATAATTATCCCGGCTTCTTGTTGCTGCTTGCTTATGTCACGACCCGCACCAGAAAGTACTGCCCCCCGACACTGATTGGTCCTGTCACTTTCTAACTGGGCCCAAACAGTTCAGATAGGAGCTTTGCAAGATGGATTTGCCAGTGAGAAACACAGAAATGGGCATATCCATCTGGTTTGCAGGTTAAATTTACTCATTATCACAATAAAACAGTAAAATCTGTGGCATGGTAACATATTCCTTACAGACTTTTGCCACCATTTTTTTTCCCAGACATACATTCACGACCCATTTTAAACTGCTCTGCGACCCACTTTTGGGTACTGACCCACCATCTGAGAACCCATTAGTCCAAATGACTTGGATTGATGCGAAAAAATGGAAAAAAAAATGAACTGATTCTAAAAAATAAAAGGCAGACAAAAGTTTAGAGTTTGTGTGTGAAAATAATTTAACATTAGCTCAATTTTATTCCTCAAGGTGCAAAAAATTTGGCCGAAAAAAACCACACTCAGTGTGCAAAGGCCGTTATTCGAGGGGATTGCTGTAGCAAATCCACAGAGTGAATACAACTCTGTAAACATGGAGTATGTGGAAATTGAGGGTTACAACTCTCTGCCAGTTCAAACCAACACTGCCAGGGCTGCTGTGATTGTGGTCTACAGGAGAGTCTAAGGGGGGAAGTCCTCCACTGCAAACTTAATCTCTGTCACAAAAGTGTAAAAATAAGATAAAGGTTGCTGATGGTGATCCCTGCTTTATGTTCCAATGTCAATTCTAGCATAGATGCACCTCAACTGAACTCCCTTTCTTTTCAAAGCTATTTGCTCACGTTTAAGCTAGACGATGCATCACTGGAGCTTTAAGCAATGCAATGACTAAGAAACATAAAAAATTCTTTCACATTAATTATTAATCACATTCCAGGAACAAAAAGCTTTCCTTGTCATACAGTAGATAATTCAATTTGCTTTCACGTGTAAGAGCTGCTGCAGGATCTGCCAACTTGGTTATGACGCATAGAGATAGTGCTAAATATAGGTACGAGCACCTGCCACAACAGGCAAAGGAAGTAAACACAGTAACGTGGTGGTACATAACCGGGGGTCGTGCTGCTCCAATAATATGTTCTTGTATCTGAGGGAACCTGTCATGGTTACACAACAAGATCACTAATGTGCTGAGAGATGTTTGCAACCATGAGTAATTAAATGTCAGTGTTTATGGAAAGCTGTAAATAAAGCTTCAGGTAGTTCAAACAATGCAGCAATGGTGGGTTTGATGGAGCTGCGTTTGCATTGTTTAAAGGGATGGCGCTAACCTGTGGGCAGGGTCGGTTTGATCCAAGACGGTTGCCTTCTGATGGGAGTCTGTGAGGGTGAGGGAAGGCCTCAGGTCGTGATGTCTGTGGGAGGAATTGGAGCATTTCATTAGATAAGATGAGAAAAATGAGTTTGGTCATGTATGCATGCTTGTTCTCTATTTCTGTGATCATAATTTTTGGTTGTAATGCTCTCATTAAAGTAACATCATAAGAAAATCATCTCTGAAGTCATATTAAGTTATCCTTTAAGGCTACATCAGAGCAGCCCTCTTAAATAATCATGATACTGCTGCTCGTGTTCATGCTGCTTGGATTCTCCACTCTCCTCACAAACTAACAGCCTGTGGGCAGCTCGGCAACGCTGCAGCCAGACGAGCAAAAATAATGCACTGTGATCTTAAAATAGATTGCCTCTGTTAAGAAAGAAAAAAAACTGCAAGAACGACCCTCTCACTATGTAGTGCTTCTGCCAGTTTGAGCAGGTGTGTGAACATGTGCATGTCCATGTGTGCAGCAGTGAGCAAACACGTGCTTCAGAGACTGTGAAGATCCATTTTCCCAAGTGTGTTAAAGAAAGAGATGAAAACTGAGATAAAGCAACAAGAAATTCATGAGAAAGGGACACAAGTATTTTGGATGATTGCGCCTGCTTCCCTCTGTCATCGAGCCAGCTTACATGTGCCGTACTAATCCCCGGGTGAGCGTGCGGCTTTGTTAAGAGCCAACATATGGGTGAAATAAAGCTTAGCCCCATATGGGGATCTGTGCTACACTAACCCTGGCAGTCTGGCATGTAGAAAAGGAGGGGTAGAGAGATTGGGGGTTGAAACAGGCTGGATGGACTGGGAGGCACGGTCCACAGGTGCTACAGCAGGACGTCTCCATGAGTGATCAGAGCAGTGAGGCAGCAGTGATGCATGGAGGGAGGAGGGGCTGAACTGATCAAGCTTGGGTGTTTACATGTTTACAGTTAAGTCAAGCAATGATTACAAATCAATTAGGATATTTAACTTAGCATTCCTGTCCCATACAGCTCAACAGGGCCTGGACACTTCTTCAGTCACTTTGGTTCTGAAAGTAATCACATGCAAATCCCCCTTAGACATTTAGCAAAATCCTTAGTACAGCACTTTTAATGCATGAACCAAGCTACATGTATACTCAGGTACAATACTGTACATATTTCTTAATGAATACAGAGTTACTACATATCCCACAAGCCATTGCAACTTCTTTTAATCCTTGTAAGTGATAATGTTCAAAGCTTTTCAACCATTTATGCACCTTTTTCTACATTTATCTTTATTAGTGTTGACATCTTAAATGATAATGTAATATAACATAGTTTGCCTATTACAACAGCATTTAATGACACTCTAGGATTGTGGGTACTGTAGTACTTTCAGCAGGAATTGTGATTAAACAACATTTTCATTTTTTTTCTGACTAATTGCTGTCTTTATGCGCTTATATCATCATTTCACAGTCAGGTAGCTTGAGATAAGTCCAACGCTAATCTGTCTGACTAATAATCACATCCTCTATGGAGAAAATGAATGTGATTTTTACTTATGAAACTACACTGTTGAGCTCTATATACAGGCACACAGGGTAAGAATTGATTTATTGATGCAAGCAGGTCCACTTCAGCTACATTAGGTCATAATATGCCCCTTTTAGCTTCTTACTTTTGTAAGATGTATGTATGTTGTAAGTTAGGTGGTGAAAACATTAAAAAAGTGTACAGTTCTGGACATACTAGTGATGCTCCAAGGTGAATAATTTTCCATCTCTTTAAACAAAAATTATAATTGCTTTTAGTTAACTAGTCTAAAGTGAAGAAAATGCATTCTGTAAACTAAATTCTTACTGTTACAGTGCAAAGTTGGTCTACATAATGTAGCTAACGTTATTAGAGCTAGCACGCTAGCTTTTGATCCTCCTTGCTGGCAAACATCTATATCCCTGTGCTGAATGTTGTCACTTAAGGCTTTGGTATTATGAGAGTAAAACCTGACACAGCCTTTGGGCAACTTTATCCCCTTTTATTAGATCACAGTAGTGCTAAACTGCGCTGTTTCCCTTAGATGCTATCAGTGCTATCAGTTTGACACTGTTTACATTGGATTAAAGAGCATTACAGCAGCAAGGCAGTAGCTATAAACCCGAGCTACAGTGGCTACTAGTGGCAGGTGGCTGCATTACAGTTTAGACCACTGGTTTATAACTCTAATGTAGGAACCTACTTCACCCTCCCTCATGACAAATTGTGACCCAAATTTCTTACATTTTCAAATCATAACTAAGTTTTTAACAAAAAATGGGGCAGTTTGGACTTAAGATAGAACAAGAGAACAAAAACTGAGACATTTCCTTCCAAATGAAAGCACATCATAGACTTTCTGCCAATCATTTCTTCCAGGCACACACTTTCCACCCACTGAAAATGGTGTTGTGATCTATTTTTGGGTCCTGACCCCACCAGCTAAGAACCAAGAATGTAAACCAGACATTAATCTGGGATTGGGGGCCTTCAATTAAAAAATGTTTAGTAGTTTAACCACTCATAGTTCTAGTTACGACTACAGACGGATCTGACTTAAACCATTTAGTCGCATGCATGTTAAGTGCATATTCTACACTTTACTTTTAGTTCAAGTACAATGGGTGCAATCCCTCTAGCTTATATGAAAACAGACAATGCAGCTTCTGCTATGCTTTATGCTTTTCAAAGGTCAGGTCAAATCCCAGAGTAGAAACTGGAGCATGCACAGATGGTTTGGTCCTGCTTTAGGTGTGCATAAATCAATCTCCATCTGCATTATCTAGGAGTATTAGTCTCAGTTTGAGAAAGCCAATTTAGTATAATTTCAGTAGGACTAAAATGTTTACATGAATTTTAAAAGTCCAGGTTTAATTAAACTAACAGAATGGTTTGACTTTCTAAGTAATCTAAACATACTGACTAAACTGACTTCTTCTAACTTTATTAGTCCACAGGTCTACGACTGCAGTCTATATGCTGCAAACAGTACTTGTCTTTGCCCTTGCATTGATGTTGGTAGACCGCAGTCACAACCCAACCAAACAGCAGTGTGCTCCAGTAATGTGGTCACTTTGCAGCTCGTGACTAACAGCAGGAGTCATGTAGGTCAACGAGGCAAGTTGAACACATCACCTGTGCAGTCTGTTGTTAGCCTGGCTAATAAGCACCGGGTCAGAGGAAAGACAGTGACATCACCACAGAGACGAAGAAAACAAAGTCTGTGACCTTTAAACCCACAGTGATGATTATAGATCAATAAAATATATAGATAGTCAGGAGTGAGTAGATGTAGTCATTACTCTACCTTTCACCTCTGCATGGAAACTTTACATCATGTCTCAGTTAGGGCTGGTTTTAGGAGACCCCAAAGAGTACTATGAGGCCCATTTTACTTAAAGCATTTCTTTTCAGTTAAAGCCACAGAACTGCAGGACATAAACATATGTGAGCAAGCAGTGCTTGCAGTAGTAGCAGTACTTGGAGGCAAAGTTTAACTTTTAGAAATAAACAATACAATTTAAATGCCACTCTGCCACACGGTTATCTACTATACTATGGTCTAGATATTTCTATATTGATCTACGTCACCATAATTGGTTTGATCTGAAAAATGATGGCTTTTTGAGTATTTTACTTCAAAAGGAGATTTTTTTGGGCTTTCAGACTGATCATTACTGAACATGGACGTGTAAATGTGCCAGATGATAGCCATGGGCTTGTTTCCATCTGTGGTCTCTTGCAAGTTGATAGAATGCACATAAACGTGTACATCATAAACATAAGGGCTGGGAAATTAATCCTAAATTAGATTAAATCGAAATATGTCCTGCTGCAATTAACAAATAGCAAAAGTTGTAATGTTTCTTTAACTTGAAACGTATCAAAATACCAGTTTAATATTTTTTGCAGCCAGAGATATGTTATGCACATTATGCAAATGTTCAAGTTGTTTTTAAATTAAAATTTCTGCTTTACTAATGTATGCTTTTCTTATTTAAAACATGATGAAATAAAAATGATCATCCCTTCAATTGATACCAAATTTACAATATGAGCAAAAAAAAAAAAAAAAAAAAATCATAATTAGACATTTGTTCCCCCTAGTACATTCTATCTAATATTGTGTAGGTTGTGATATAGAATGATTAATTGCTTGTATTAATTGAAAATAAAAAAAATTATATATATATATATATATATATATATATATATACATATATATATATATATATATATATATATATGAGGAACCTTTAAAATAATGGCATATTAAATCGCAATCGCAATATTGGGGGAAAAATTGCAATTACATTATTCAGCCCTAATATACAAAACAAAAAAATAAAAAAATATACATAAAACCAGACAATATGCAGAGAGCAAACTAACCAGACTAACCAGGAGCAAAGTGGCCATTGCAGTTAAAGTGCCTGAGGCAGATGGAGAAGTGTCATAGTGCCAAAGCGCTGAAGTCATGATGCATTGCATATATTTATAGAAGTGCTTTTGAAAATTGCACATTTGCCCTTGGCCTGTTTATTTAAAGTGTTGGTACGATTGCATATAGCTCTATTGCACAGAATTTGCACATACAGACAGGTTAATGCATGTATTATTGCAGCAGTTCCCAAAGTGGGGTGTTGCGAAGTGCCTTCCAATGAACTGAGAGTATTTATGAATGGTTTAAATTGTATATTTTGCACATTTCTGTAGAAGTTCTGCACATGACGATTCTTGAATGCGCATGGCTGTGTTCAACTATGCCACAACCAGTCTTCATGAAAATGGGGGTCCTAGGTCTTTTTCACTCTTATTTTTGGGGTTGCGGGCTGAAAAGTCTCTGTATTATTGCAGGTGTGGCATTTATAAGTGTATTTATGTGAGTAATATTAGATAAAGATGCATGCATAGAAGTATGTAAGCATAGAGATAATAAAATGGTTAAACTGGTTTGTCCTGAGCCATACTTTCAGATAACCTTTGAAACTTGCAAAGCTGGAGCATTTCCTGATGTTTTTTAATGCGCTCCCAGCACCTTATTTACAACCTCAATACTCATCTTAGTTATTGAAATAATTTTGAGGCACACCTCACATTTTATGCACACATTTCCGTATGTTTTAAAGGCCCCATGGTGCACATAGCCCACCTTTGAGTATTGGTAAAACCACCTATGGTCTCAAGCAGTTAGAATCCAAAACCTGGATTATTGTACATCCCTAGGGATGCACCATAATATCAGCATGATATTGGCATTGGCAGATATTAGTTTAAAAAGTTAGCGGTATTTGTAGATATGAAAGTTTAAAGCAATAAAATGTTTGTGGAGTTTGAGGCAGGACCAACAGACCTACGTCAGCTGAAGTCTTTTTTTGCTCATCCTCATTCCTTAAACTCTACAGTGCATCTAAAATTTGAATTTGCAGGGAATGACATATAATTTCAACACACATGAAGGAAGCTGCAATGCAATAGGAAATGAAATCATGAATGATTAAACCAAGCCAGCATTAGGAATCTTAAGTCAAGAACGATAACTGCTGTGTGTGTGTGTTTGAGCCGGGGTCTTTACAAGAGGTGGGATCATCCCAGCAGCTTTGGCTCATTAAGGCCCTCCAGGGTCAGTTGGTCAGAGGGTCAGCAGAGCAATAAAACAGTGGGTAAACATCAACAAAGTGTAAATCTGTGTGCACTTACACTATCAACTATCAGACATGCATGTTGTCAGAGTATTATCACACTGTCCTGGCAGTTTCACTGAACCAAAACATGCTGTCCCCGAAGGGGAGCACAGGGAGGATGCATGCTCAGGTAGTAAATCACTGATCAATGCAAATGAAAACCTGCACAGGAAGGCTTGAAAAGAAGGGAATTCTGATCACGATCCAAAATAAGCAAGGGTTAAATTTATATCAGCTCCCATGTAAGGTGTGAGAAATACATCAGAACGCATATAGACTTACAGAATCGGTCAACACAACAAACGCTGGAATAAGTAGGCTAAAGAACGACTGAAATAGAAATGGATCAGATTTTTCATCAGAACTTGGCATGTGGTCAGAAGAAAAGGGGGTGGAATGTAAAACAGGCATTCAAGGAGAGAAATGTCAAGATTTTAAAAAGTGTGAATCAAGTGTTTGCATGGATCAGCTGTGTGAAAAAGTGGCTAAAAAGTGAGTTTCATTTTGGTGTATCACTGTAAAATGATACTTGTGGAGAGTTTCACCCAAAATGGAATAAGCCTGGAGTCAAGCCCTGTATCTGGGCAAGAGAAATTCCTAGACCAAGGAAAAGCCAAACTGTGAGTGCAAGAGTATCAAAATGGATCTATGGTGGGCTTAAGTGATGGAACAGCAGAACACAAACTCCAGATGATAAGATTGCAGCAGCAGGTCTGCTATTTTTTTGAAAGAAAATCACTAAAGAATGGAAAGTGCTGCTTTAACCAACAAACTTGCAAATAAATCAAAGTGTCTCACCTTGTTATTTATTTCTGGCAACATGCTGTGTTATCAGTGTGAGTTTTTGCAGCTGTTTGACAATCCAAACACAAAGGAGAGATTATAAAATCCAACAAAGACTCATTGTATCCAGCTCTGACTGTCCAGCCTAAAAAAACGCCAGGAAATACCGTCCACAGAGTCCAACCTCGAAAAGAAGACTAGAACAACACTGATGAGTAAAATCCTGATGACTGATCAGATCCACAGACCCAAACCTGCCATACTGCCAGTTTTACGCACACGAGCTGAATGCGCTGTCGTCAGAGGAGATTAACGAGCGAGCCAAGCTGTTGAGGGTCTCTGCGCCTTGACGCGTATGCCGCTAAGACACCGGAGGAGCACCTGTTCAGGTTTCTGCCGCTGACAGCTGGGGCTTTCCCGATATAGATTTGTTTTTACCCGTTCGCTGTCGTCCACCTACACCACGCTGTGTGACTGATGCGCTCTCCAACACCACCGACGCTGCAGCTACACAGAGGTTTCCACCGACGCACGCACGTCGTGGCCACACTGATTCTACAACAAATGTTATGTAGGCTGCTGAGAATATCCACTCTGAGAGGGGTGTCATACAGTCTCAGTTTATCCAGGAAGTCAAATATTTCCCTCTGCGAGCGAAACAAACCAGTCAGTCAGTTTTCAGCACTTATGCAGCGCTTTAACAGCTGACTGTCAGACGGATCATCAGAGGGATGGACACCAGAGAAAAGAAACAAAACTACAAGACAAACTGTTAAAGCTGTTATAAAAGAACCCTCTTTAATGTTGTTTACATCACAGGTGTCAAACTCAAGGCCCGGGGGCCAAATCCGGCCCGCAAGATGATCTCATATTTCTGATCTAACTGGCCCATCAGTCCGAGGTCTGCAGATTTCCTCAAATGTGAACTTATCCTTGGTGGTTTAAGATATCCTTGTTAAGTCATAAAATCTGGAAAAAGTAAGGAGTGTGTTTTGTTTCACATTTTCAATTTAGCATCTCACAATCCACCTCATTCCTGGGGCCACTACTGTAAATCTGAATATGGGCCAAACTTCCGGTGCTAAGGCGGAAGTACATAATTACATGTAATTTAATACAGCAGCTAACATAGATGCTAACTACAAACGACAGCTGTTTGACAGAAATTCACAGTGAAACTGTAAATATTGATATATTTTTGAAACCACATGTTTTGTAAGCTGTAGGTAAGTAAATAAGGTGGATGCTACATTATTCCTGGGGGTCTACTGCTATAAATGTGGTTGGAACTTCCCGTACAGTAGCAATAATAGCAAAATACGATTCTTCCAAGGGATTACTAAAGTGATTTTAGCGTCAGCAGTGGTTGTTCTGAAGTAAATATTTACTGCGATAAATACTGCTTCATTTGTGTTAAGTCAATGAAGTTAAATAAGCTGAATGTTTAAATAATATTTTCTGTAATGCTCAGTACCCGTTGCTTCAGTCGTGGTACTAATTATGTGACAAAGTTAAATGTATGTCTTTAACAACAGTGTTTTAAACATGCTGCTCACTGTTTAAATGCATTTGGGACGTAATTCTTTCAATATTAATTCATCATTAATTCAAAACTTGACATTTACCAAACTGAAGAGCTGAGAACTTCAGTCATGGATAATTTTATTTAATATAATTTTCACATTTTAAGAGGGATTAGTTGGTGGAATAAGGATTTCAGCAACCCCACAAACTAGAAATGTAATCAGAAGGTGGTGTCCAAATTAATTTAGCAAAACGTGTCCGTTCAAACTAACTACACTGATACGAAGCTAATAAAGTCAGCTTAATATGCTTGTCTAGGTTATCTGAGGAAATGTCATCTCTTTGTACTCTTAAGTAGAGGGCAGAGAAATAATAATATTGTCCCGATTGAGGTGAAGCAGTCAAAAGTTACATATTTTAATGTCCAAATTGCTCTAAAAATCGCGTTTCACACCTCGTATTCAATGCAAAGTTCCATTTAGATCGAAGGGACCAGAAGTTGCGCCCATATTTCACACAAAGAATCATGGGGACTAGGAATAAGGTGGCTAGGACTCAAACTTTTAATTTCATACTTTGAGCATTTCAACTCATAATTTTGACTTCTCTTATAAAATTTTGAGCTTTAAGAGTCATAATTCTCATTTTTAAGTGATATTTTGACCTTTTTGAACCAACTGTTTTGTATTTTATCTCATATTTTCAACCCCAAACTTTGATGTCATAATCCCATAGTTTGACTTTTTAGACCCAAAATTTTAAATTTTTAATCATATTTTGACTTTTAATTTCATGATTACAAATTTTATTTCATATTTTGACCTTTTAAACTCATGATTTTGACTTCTTTCTAATATATTTGGCCTTTAAAAAAAACATTATTTTTCAATTTCGGTTTCATGTTTTGACCTTTTTGAACAAATGAATTTACTTTTCTCAGATTGTGAGCCTTTAAACTTATTTGTTTAACTTTTTAAATGTCAAAATCGTTCATCATTAGTGCTAAGTTTTATATTTTATTACTGGTGAAGCAAGGTTGACAGTTTATGGTTAAAAAGGTGACCCTGTTAGGCCCTCAGGTTAGTCCTGAATCCAGAATCCAGTCCCTCCTGTGATTGCGTTTGACACCCCTGGTTTACATGGACATTTTTATGTTAAAATAAAGCCATTCTCTTTAATTCACCCTCGAAGTAGGGATGTGATTCTCTCAAGTCATTTTATGTCTCAATTCACAGGCTCTGATCTACTCAAGATCTTATGACACTGATCATCAACTGGCTGCCCGAGGGCCAAATTCAGGCCCCCCAAAAGCTTCCTGTCCGGCCCCATTGAAGGTCATTAAAGTCAGAAAAGGAGGAAAAGAAGATTTTATGGTTTTCAGAGTATCATTTGGCTCTAAATGTCTACAGCTGTTAAATTCAACCCAAAAACAATGAATAATGAAATAGTTATAGAATGACTCAACATTTGATCTGGTTTACAGAAATATCCTTGTCAGCCATTATTAGTACATGGTTTTAAAATGGGTTAAGACTGACAGAAATGTTGTAAAAATGCCTGGATTAAGTATTAAAACAGGGTTAGGGAGTGGCATAAAAGAATAATAGGTGTCAAAATTAACTGTAGAGTGGCACAAAGAGACAAATTGGCAAGAAAAGTGATGAAAGGAGCTTAAATGTGGCAAAAATCGTAAAAGCTGAAAAAGGGGGCCAAAAGTATTCAAATAAATGGTATAAAAGTGGCAAAAATGGTGCAAAGAGTTAACCTTGCAAAGCAGATGGATACACCTGTTTCCTTGTTTTTCATCCATCTTGCAAAGCTCCCATCTGAACTGTTTGGGTCCGGTTAGAAAGTGACAGGGGCAGTACTTTCAGGCGCAGCAGAGTTGTGACGTTAACAAGCAGCAGCAAGAGCTGGTGTAATTATGGAGGAAGAGATTAGCATGGATGCTGCTAAAGCGCCAGTTCTATCAGAACTTGACAACATTTCTTTGTTAAAAGAAGAACAAAGAACAGCAGTGAGGTGTTTTCTTTTCAAAAACAACAAAAGTCGAGTACTTACATGTCTAAAGTCACCATGTTTCATGTTATTCCTCAGTAGCTGCGCATGCGCAGCTTGACAGTGGCTATGTCAGGTGTTTTGTTGCTCTGATTGGCCCGTAGAGATGTGACAGACTGAACATTCATCCAATCACCCTCCTAGTTTTTTTCAAATCCTCTGCCCTTTCCCAAAAGCTTAGTGTTAAAGCTTTTCCAGTTGGATGTGTAAAACACATCCATCTGGTGTGTCAGGTTAGCAAAGAGTAATGGAAAGGGGTTAAAAGTGGAAAAATAGATGAAAGTGGCAAAATGGGTAAAAGACTGGCACAAAGGGGATAACACATGTGAGAAAAGTGGTTAAAATACTGGATTAGAGTGGCAAAAAGGGGCAGAAATTGGGTTAAAAGTGGCAAAAATATAGCAAAAATAGCCTAGCAAAGTACTGAAAATGGGTTAAAGAGTGGCACATAGGGGCATTAATTGGCAGGAAATTTGCAAAATGGGGTTGAAAAGTGACAAAATGGGTGAAAAATGGAAAAAATGGTTTAAAAGTGGCAAAAATGATCAAAAACGGGTTAAGAATGGTAAAAAATGTTGCAGAAATGGCCAAATGAAGTGGGGTATGCCTAAAATTTTGTGTTTTGAAGGAAATTCATATACTAATACATTAATTTGCTAATCAGCGCAAAATAATTATTAGATTTTATATATAAAAGGCCGGCCCCCAGAGTCTCTGTCAAGACTAAATCTGGCCCTTGTGCAAATGTACTTGATGGTCCTTGTCTTATGATAACATAACAAAAGTCCCCAAAAATTGAAAATTCTGATGTGCTTTTTTTAAGTAATTGAAAATAAAGTTAAGAAGAGTTACAAACAATATGCTGTCACTCTGGTGTGTCATTTTTAGAAGTTAAAAACCTACAAAGGACTATGACATCTGTAGGGCACTTCAGTCCTAGTTGTTTAATTAATAAGTGGAAAAAAGTAAATAAATGTTTTTTCATTCTTATATATGAGTAAACATACTTCAGTCCTGCACTACATGAATCACTGCCACAGTTGGGCCATCCCAGACAAAAGGGTCTAACTGTGCCGCTGGCATAAGGGAGCACAAGTAGGTGAATAAAGAAATATATAACTTACACAGTATTTTATTCATAAAATCACAGGTGTGCAAGGTTATCCCACTTCTATTTGATATCAGATCCTAAGAAACGAAAGCAGACATCCCTGCTTTAACACAGCGATGTTTCCTGATGTAAACATAAACACGATGACTTTGTTTTCTTCAAGCATCACTGCCAGAGGGGGGGAAAACAAATCAGATGCTTTCTGCAATGAAGAGTGAATAAAAGGGGTGAAATATGAGTGTTTACAACTGTTATGAAACAGCAGTTTCCTCTTCAGTAATCAGCCTCAGCTTTAGGACAGCGTGAGATAAACCACCAGGAAGCTGCTCCTTGTTACCTGATTTGTTGTCACACCAAAGAACTCTCAATGAAAGCACTAAATAATGATGTAGTTAAATCACAAGTGAGAGCAGACTGCTGCTAATAAGCCTGGCTGGACCCTGATGGTGAAGTGGCCCTTCAGGTATAGAGGAAAAGGGCAACGCTCTTAGAGGTGGGCAGCTCCTTTATATTTGAGCTGATTAGTAATGACAAGGGCAGCAGAGGGAGGCCTTCGTATTACACAACCTGGAATTATCAACATCAGAATGGATGGATTTATGGAAAACTGCACCTCTGAGAGAAGTGGGATACAGAAATATGTCTGTCAGTAGATTCTAATTACAAACAGGAATCATTGCAGGGAAAACTGAACTAACAAACCATTAAAGAGATGAGTGAATTAAAGTGTCAAGTTTCTTTCCATGTAAAACAATCTAGGTGTGATTTTTGTCTCTATTTATAGTGTGAGGCCGACTGTCAGAACTAGACTTCATCCATCTGTCATCTGTCTTCATGCCAAGGTCTGCTCTGTTCACATTCAGATAAAATCTAATCTAACCATGCAAAAAGCAAAATATTTATTCTGAAAAATCCTGGTAATCTTAAACTGAATGTTCCAGTGAAAATCTTATTAATCTGAGTCTCTTATGTTTATGTTTCCCTTTGATAGGGCAGTGAATTAGTGAAATTACAGGCTCAGCAGCATGATGTAACGGCATTATGAACAAACTGGTATGCAACAAAGACTGTACATCAGATTTGGACTTAGCCAGTGTGCGTCACCCCTTGGTTTGAGCTGCAGTTTCACAGCCTCAAGTTTGGGATTATGACTATGGCCATGAGGGTTTTCATTGTTGCCTGAAGTGGCTATGCTTTGAGGAGGAACATGCATACTCTGAATTTATATTTAAAGTTTTCTGTCCAGCAAAGGATAATCTTCCTGTGACATAAACAAAGACCTGAAGCCCATCGTACATGTCTGAATGGGCCTTTAAACTTTGTCACTAAACTTCTGCTTCTGTAAGATGGATTATTATGAAACTAAGAGACAACAAAGGGCAGATTCTGCCATCACAAATAACCTTCAGGTGACCACATGATGCTGCAGTTTGAGTTCAATATTCAATGCAATGCAATGCACTAGTGCAGCCTTTCTCACCAGGGGCGATGCAGCACCATGGGGAGCCTTAAGGCATTATCAGGGGTGCCTTCAAAACACTTTCTATGTAACCAAGAATGTCCATAACCTGACATGTCAGAAAAGCTTTGGAAAAGCTTTACTACTAAGCTTTTGGGAAAGGGCAGGGGATTTGAAAAAAGTCTGGTGTGTGATTGGATGAACGTTCTGTCTGTCACATCTTTACATGCCAATCAGAGCAACAAAACACATGATGTAGCTGCGACCGAGGTGCGCATGCACAGCTATTGAGGAATTACAGGAACCATGGCGACTGTAGACATGTCAGTACGCTTTAGCAGCATCCACGTTAATCTCTTCTGCCATAATTGCACCAGCGTCTTGTTGCTGCTTGCTTACTTCACGACTCCGCCGCACCTGAAAGTACTGCCCCTTGACGCTGATTGGTCCTGTCACTTTCTAATCGGGCCCAAACAGTTCAGACGAGAGCTTTGCAAGATGGATCACCAGTGAGAAACAAGGAAACAGGCATATCCATCAACTTTGCAAGGTTAGAAAGTCCATGTATAATATATTTAAAATATATTGGTTTGCCCAGCATAAATAATCACAATAGTCTCATATACTCCTGAAATCACATCACTGGAGGTATCATGCTGTTAGAAATGGATCAAGTGTGTTTTTAGGTCTAAATCTGTGGTTCCAGACCTTTTTTCCTTAGAGCTCCCCTGACTCAGATCTAAGAAAAGCTAGATTTCACCAATGCATTTTAATGTTATCACGAGAGTGCTTTAGAAATGTTAGGGATGTAAAATGTTTATTTTAAAATAACTTTAATATAAGGTGACCTTGGATATTTATTTATTTTTTTATTTATATGGTGCCTTGACAGAAAAAAATGTAGAGAAACTCTGCATTGGTGTACTTAGAATTCTCCTTTGTTCTCTTTGCCATCCTGGGACAGGGATTTAGTGAGTACACCCTATGAAGAGTGAGAATAAGTGGGTATAATACCTGTATATATCCTTCACCACACCACTAATTATAACTGTAGGCAAAGTCCTACTTATCAAAGTATTTGGTAAGTTTATTATTGGCTGACTAACACTTTATTCCCTGGAGTGAGATTCAAATATGTAACAGGCCTCTGCTCTCTATTTCTATAAAATGCTAGGAGAGATTTTGGCTCATATTAAACCTTCCTCTTGCCTGGCAGTGTTTCAGGTGAAGCAGAGCAGAACATTCAACAAATTGAACCATGTTCTCTAAAATAACCAATATAGCTCTTCATCTTCTCTGATGGGAAAAGAAAATAGACCTGACTCAGTACACAACAGCTGCCACAAACAAGACTGCCAATACATACCTCTATGATCTATACAAGTACCATACAGACAAAGGGCCGGGGCGGTTCATGCGGTAGTGTGATTAATTTATTTTACTTCAATGCACTTATGAACAAAGAACAAGAAACATTACTCTCAATAAATTACCTTAAACTTTGACACCTACAATCCTTTCAGTCCACCCATGGGTTACAGAGGATATTTGTCCAAAGTTTGAAAAAAATCCCTCCGAGCATTCTTGTCGTGTTGTGTTCACAAGCAAGAAACTCACATTAAGCTTGATAACCATGACCTTTGACCTCCAACATCTGATCAGTTCATTCTCAAGATCAGACATTCTTGTCAAGGTTTGAACATTATTATTTCTTTATCATTATTTCTAAAGATATCCTATAAGCGAGTGATAAAAATGAGGCCATCTGACCTACAACCTTCTTAAAGAGAATGCTTATTCCTTGAGCTAGAGTTGACATTTGTGCAAAGTTTAAAGAAAATCCCTCAAAGCATTCTTAAGATGTCATTTTCCAAAGCAGGGGATGAACACGAGGCCCAATAACCATGACCTTTGACCTTAAAAATCAAATCAGTTTATTCAGAGGCTTTTTTAAAACAGCAAAGAGAAGCTGAGGAGACGGAGAAGGAGCTGGTGGGTCTTGTAGTTCTTCTGCTTTCATTACTGAAGCTAACTTTTCTTCTCTGTGTGTTTTGTTGTGCCTACTTCTCACTCTTCTTTGTTGGTTGTTCAATAGCAGTTAACAAACAGTTATGAGGGTTACTGCCACCTAGACTGGTGGGTAAACACTGCTATAAAACGAAACACCTTTTTTCTGTTCAGACATAATGCATGTGTTTAAGGCTGATATGATAAGTGAGGATGACCCTGATGAAGGGCAGAAGCCAAAACACATTAAAGTGGTTCTCTAAACTAGACTGCAGGTCTCTTTTTCCCTCTAAGACTTTAATCATCCTCCATGCACCTGGGAAGGTGGAAGTTGTGCCAGAAATACCTGCTTCAGTTCTACAGTGATTAGACACATTGGTCATGATACTACAGTGCCTATAACAAGTACTCATCCCTTGGATGTTTTACATTTTTATTGATTTTATAAATCCATCATGGCCAATATAGTTTGGCTTTTTTAACAAAATAAAAAATACAAAAAACCCTCTTTAATGTCAAAGTGAAAAGAGATTTCTGCAATGTTATGTAAGTTTAATAAAAATATGTCATGTAAAAAAACTGACTGCATAAAAATATTCAGTCTGTGAGGATAGTTCTCTCAATTTTACTCCATTCTTCATTGCAACATCCTCAAACTCTGTCTGGTTGCACAGGGATCGGGCCCTGCCTTTTTCAAGTCCAGCCACAAATTCTCTATTGGATTGAGGTCTCGTTTTGACTTGGCCACTCCAGAGCATTCACTCTGTTGTATTTAAAAAATTTCTTTGTAGCTTTCACTTTATGCTTCAGATCATTATCTTGCTGGAAAATAAATCCTCTCCCAAGGTGATGTTTTCTTGCAGACTGAATAAGATTGTCCTCCATTTTTGTATATTTTGCTGCATTCATTTCACCCTCAAGCTTTCCAGGGCTGGCGGCTGAGAAGCATCCTGACAACATGATGCTGTCACCACCGTGCTTCACACTGGGGATGTTGTTTTTGTAGTGATGTGCAGTGCTTGATGTCTTGCCTGATGGCCTAAAAGCTCCCTTTTGGTCTCATCAGACCAAAGAACTTTCTTCCATTTGACCATGGCTTCTGGTGAACTCTAGTCCAGGTTAAATATGAGTTTTCTTCAACAGTGGCTTTTTCTTGGACACTCTCCCATAAAGCTTTGACTGGTGAAGAACCGGAGCAACAGTTGTATGCAGAGTCTCTCCCATCTCAGCTGCTGAAGCTTGTAACTCCTTCAGAGAAGTCATAGGTGTCTTGGTGGACTCTCTCACTAGTCTCCTTCTTGCACGCTTACTCAGTTTGTGAGGATGGCCTGATCCAGGCAGATTCACACATGTGCTACATTTTTTCCATTTCTTGATGATGGATTTAACTGGGGGATGTTCAGAGTCTTGAGATTTTTTTATGTATCCACCCCCTGACGTATACTTTTCAATAACCTTTTCTGTGAGAAGATTTGAGTATTCTTTTGTCTTCATGGTGTATTGGTAGCCAGGAATATTGATTAACCAGTGATTTAACCTTCCAGACACAGGTGTCTTTATAGTGCAATCACATTTCACTAGTTGTGAGACTACTAGCACCAGTTGGCCAGACCTCTGTTTAATTAGGTCAGTCACTTTAAATGGGGTGAATATTTTCATTTTTTTCACATTACATATTTGTGTTTAATTTACATTACTTTGTAGAAATCTGTTTTCACTTTGATATTTAAGATGGGTTTTTATACATTTTTGTTAAAAAGTCCAAATTATATTGACCATGATTGATTTATAAAATCATTAAAAGGGTAAAAAAATCTAAGTGATCCCAGAACCATGATAGTTACCTTGTAAAACCATTTACACAGGGTAGAGTAGTGATTAAGCCAACTTTGACATTTTAATTCATTCTCCTTATGCTATGATAAAATAACTCCTGCTTGCTGTAGGTTCATATCTAGGAAACATACATGGGGTGAAGTTAATCTTCTAATTCAAAAGTCAGAGTAAATCTAAGATGACAAATTTTTCCTCTGTGCTGAGGCATGAAGAGAAAACCTCTCTGCAGAGACTTGGGTGTGCTGTGGAGGTCAAATACATAATTAAAGTGTGAACACAGCAGCCGCTGTAAGCCATGCCACTGTTCATGAGGGACAGTCATTTGGCTGTGCATTTTGTCGCCCAGGTGATAACGGATCAGCGAGGAGAGGCTACTGAGGCAAAACAATACAGATAGATTATATCTGATGACAACCAAGAATTACTGGAACAAAGCATTACAGTTTCTGTATGACTTTAAAACAATTAAGAGGGTTGTGTTTCCAGTACGACGCACTAAAAGCTCAAAAACATGATCTAGAAAAGAAATATAAAGACTATAAAGGAAAGAGAAAATGAGGGAGCAGAGTTGTGTTCTGATTCGTCTCTTTTGCCTCCAAACATACCTCAGGTTGGACCCTCCTGCTCCGGCCCCAGCAGCAGCCCTGAAGGAGGCTAAAAGCACAACAGGCAGGTGAGGTCCCGTCGTCCCACATAGCACACCTCCCCCATGCTGCCAGGACAACACCTGAAGTCCAACTCAGCCTCGAGACATTGATGCCACTCAGAGGAGAGGAAGACTCAGCAAAGTTTGGGATGATGAAGAGAGCAGGGCTGTAGTTTTTCCAACTTTTTGGTCTGTGATCTGTATTGCAGGATGCTGCTCCTTGACTAAAGATGACAGAACTTTAATCAACGATGACTTTTCATCCTCCTCAAATCCTGATTATATGAAAGACTTCTTACTGCAGATCTCTCAGTTGTTTGTCATCTCTCCTACTCGTCTGTTTGCTCGGGATCTTGGTGCATCTTTGCTGTCTTCCTCTCCAGTTTCCTCCAAACTTATTTCCCCAGTTCCAAGAAACAGCCAGAGTAGAAAGGCAGCATCAGACAGACAGAAAAATGATGCAGTTGCCTTGTGCAGCTGCTATAATCGGTGCGGGAGCACGCTCTGTCTTTGCTGCGACTGGTGACGTACGGATGGGACTCAACAAGGGACCCATCTTGAGCCGGAGACACAACAGCAGGGGCCTGGCACTTAGCTTCCTGTAAAAGGGGGCCTCTGGGAGTGCAGGTTGGAAGAAAGGGGGGGGGTTCTGGGGCTATCTAGAGGGAGGGTGTACTGTAGATACAGATCCCATGATCCTCCCAGGAGAGCTCATCATGGGGCTGAGGAAGTCAGACAGCAGGGAGGAGGTGCAGCTCCAATGGGCCTCCCATGAGGTTCCACAGATAACTTTCCTCTGCCGTCTCACTTGCCACTGTATCTTAGAGACAAAGCCTGGGGGGCTGTCAGCTTCTTCTCCCTCCCCTTCATCTCGTGTACCGTTATGCACCTGCTTTACCCCGGTCTCAAACCCCTGCGGGATGCTACAGTCATGCTGACAAATAATGCGTATGTGAAAGCTTATCCCACCACGCCCTGGCTGCTCCTGGCCTACCGCCTGCTGCACACAGCAGCAGAACTCTGCAGAGTCCACAGCACGACCACAGACAGGAGCAGAGTAGAAGGTCAATAATGCAGGCAGTCAAAGGAGAAAAAGGGTGTCACTTTACAAAAACACTCACAAGGTTTGCTAAACAGTTACTAGATAAAAATAGTGACAAACTGTTAGTTAACCAGGAAACAACTCAGTAAGCTAGGCCAGAGCAAAGTTGCACATAACTACTAACCAGGCAACACAGTGGTAAATAACTTCTATTTAACCTGGAAACACCTGAGTAGCTACCTTTTAATTAACAAGGAATTAACAGAGTAACTAACGGCTTGTTAACAAGGGAACAAAGTCATAACTAACTGCTGCTTAACCAGGAAGCGACTGAATAACTAGTAGGTGTTAACGGTATTAAGTCATGGTGTGACGAAACTTGAAGAAATGACACATTAAAATGCATATTCAGGTTTACAACCTCTCCCTAAAACAAACCTGTGATGACATTTAACCTGTGTCTGTGCATACGATCATGGAAAAATATAATTAATTAAAATTATTTTTTTTTGTGTGCTCACTACTTTGTGACTGCATTTGTGGTTCTAAGTTTCATTCATTTCTGCTGAGATGTGTCAAGCTGCTACTGAAATCACCACATTTGCTGATGTGGACGTTCACAATTAAGCACTTGAGGAAAACAAAAACTAAAGACTTTTATTGTAAAGGATTTGTCAGAAGTACCATGCTTAGCATCGAACTTAGCTTTAGCAGCGCTGTCACTCTCTACAGCTGCTTTTCTGACCTTATTTAACACCACAACATGCTTCTTTGAATTATCATGGAGTAAGAACAAGGAAGTCAAGATTTTAAACACATTTAAACAGTTGCTTCAGCTGTTTTAATATGAATTGCTGCAGTGCTTGTATTAAGACCCAGACAGGCTGATGAAGACGCTTTGCAAAGGGAGCACACTCGCTTCATGTTGCTGCTACTACAGATATCACACTTGAAGAAGACAGAACACACCGTGCTTCACATTAATCACACAGACACAGACAGGTGATGTTTGGCTTGTTTCGCTGCTCTTTAGTGTCAGAGTGAAACATGCTGCTGACTGCACTCTGACTGTGCTGCTGTCTGTCATGTATCACTCTGCTATGCTAGCAGGGACATTGTCCATGCCTTATGTGAGCACTAATATACAACACATTTAAAAATGTGACAGGGTTGCAAAAATTTATTTTGTGGCAAATATATCCTTTACGAAATGGTTTACCACTAATAACTTATAAACAGGGGAATACCAAGTAAACTTGGGAAAACATGAGTAACTGCTTGATAATTAGGAAAAAATGAGTTACTAACCACAGGTAAAAACAAAGAACTATAGATGTGAGTTCATCAGGGGAAGACATGAGTAACTAGCTGCTCTTTAACCAGGAAATAAATAAGTTAACAACTGCAAATTATCTTGGGGACAAATGAGTAACTTACAGCTGGTTAACCAGAGGACAACTAACTAACTAACTGTTTGTACACCAGGAAACAAACAACTAACTAACAGCTAGTTAACTTAAACTAAAATGCTCCACATTACAACTGGTACGTGAATTTTATAACTAATGAATAGGTAATGACTAGGTCAGTAAAACAATCCTTTTCTGTAATTAATAGCAGAAATTCTGTTGTTAATTGTGATTCATCTTTCCATGTTGAAGTTCCACTGCTTTTATTTTAAAGGAAACAAGGAATTCATTTGGCTGCAGAAAAACATTCCAGTGGCTTGGCCAAATTGCACTGAATGGTACAATAAAGCAAGCAATTAAAAAATAAAGCACATATTATGGACTGCAATTAATGCATCAATGCTGACAGCCCTAGCAACATTTTACTTTATAAATCTGAGGAGCTACCATCATCTTCCCATTTACTCATGGTTAACTAGCAGTTATGTCCTCATTTGCTCTCTCATAGCTTTCCAAAATGTTGTGTACCTGAATACTGTAAATGCTATCTATGAAGTAATCAGTAAGTACCAAATAAATTTATTAGAAGTTGCACATGTTAACTCATAATCAATCAGCAGTTAGTTCCTTGTTTGTCCCCCGTTTGAATATCAGTCAGACACTCATGTGATATATTGTAACTATGAAACTTTTATCGTAGATTAACGACCACTGAGTTCTCCATTTGATACCTCATAACTCTTCCAAATGAAGTAAACTGCTGCAACCTCTCTGCACCTCTTATTCAGTGATTCCATGTTCTACTGGAGGTTGCACACAGATAAGAGTGTGAGCTGTCTGTTTAAAGTAGTTAGACAGGTTACAGTGCAACATTTCATTTTAAATGTTTGCATTCCTAAGCACATGTCCTCTTAGAGACTACATGTATCTTTGCTAACATTAGTTCTGCCCTTAACCAGAAATAAAACCTGTAAATCAACCTGTTTTGGTGACAGGGAAAATGTTGCTATTTCTGAATCATGGAGCAGCGGGCTGCTGTATTTCATTACTGCGCTGTCAGCCCGACCTGACACATTTATGACACAGAGTGTGAGCTGGCCTACCTCTTGTTTCCCTGCCAGAGGAAGTGACCAAGTAAAAATACTTCTAAGCTGCATGTAGAGGCAGAGGCAGAGCTCGGAGCTATCTGTATTTATCTTTTATTTTTTTGACTCCCATCTCTTTATCTTACAGCTTTACAGCAGGATATGGATTATTTTCATCCTGTGTTACTGCACACATTTTACCAAACACTGATTTCAGCTGAAATGAACGATTAAACATTAAAATTGGCTCTGCTGAGTTACCAGGGGTGGCTCATTTTAATGAGCTTAGACAGAGAAGCTGTCTCTGGTATAACAGTCACAAAACAAACATGCCATATTTCTAAATAGGCTGTAGCATCCTCTTCTTTTGTCTCTGTTCAGTATAAATGACTGGCAGCTGTTATGATGCTATGATTGCCCCTGATTGCTAATCCCTTGGTCTAAAGTCATTCAGCCTCCAGGCCACTGACTTTTGAGTAATGACACAACCATAGCATTACGTACTGTAGGGCAGCTAAGAAACAGCTGTCTTTGAATTGAAATGCACAGAATGGATATTCCCTGTTGACAAAGATGGCATTAAGGGGGGCTGTAATGAATGGAGGAGCTGAGCGACAGCATGCACAGCCAGTGCCAGAGAATTATCGTCATCCATCCATTTCGTTATCCAGATAACTTTCTTCAACCCTAAGGAATAAAGAACTAACTATACTGCAGTATTATATTATGTATTAATAATGTAATAACTTTAGTGCAAAAATTCTGCAAATTACACCTCTTGGAGAGAGTCAATTTCACAAAAAAAAAAAAAGGAAAATAAATGGTTTCATAAGTTCAAATAACTTTAACTGGATAGGAATTCTGTGAGCTACAGTTTAACAGATTTTCAAACTTTGCATAGCCTTTTTACACAATTATCTGTAGTTTAAGTAAAAAAAAAAAGAGATATTTCTGTCTTCTAAAGGCAACTGTGGCTCAGTAGGCAGAGTTGATTCTCCCACAGTAAGGAGGTTCGATTTCCAGCTCCTGCAGTCACATGTCAGTGTGTCCCAGGACAAGACCCCAGACTGCTCTGCTTTGCTCAGACTGCTTTACTGGTGGCATGCAGGATGCTTAAGAATGATTAGCCAATACTAATAGCAGTTTCCCTATAGCAACCTCCGTCACCAGTGTGAAGAATGTGAAGTGAATGGAGTGAAAGGGTATGAATACGTAGGTGTGACCTGTGGGGTTAAAGGGCGTTGAGGAGTCAGAAAACAACCAAAAAGTTGTAAACAAACTCTAGTCTATTTACCATTTAAACACTTTTTTTTCATTTGCAGTTTAAGATCAATGACTCTAAAACCAGCAAACAAAGGCTGGCTGATTTTAGTCCTGATATTGAGCTAGCTGCAACTGATTATTTGTCCAAAAAGGTCCTAACTTGTGCAGAGTCAATAAATTATTTCCCTACTCCTGAGCAGCCTCATTAGTCTCTGATTGCATCAACATTAACTTTGCAAAGTTGATGGATGAGCCAGATTCCATGTCTGTCATCAGGAGGGTCCATTGTGCAAAACTCTCTGACCAGACCGTTCGTAGTTATGGGTGTCTTCCTGTACTGCAAGCCTGTAAACAATTGTGGCCAGTCCACACTGATGCAGCTATAGCAGTAGCTTTAGCAGAACTGGGAAAGATTTCTCTATTAAAATAAGAGCAAAGAACAGCAGTGAAAGCTTTTTTTGAGTGGAAAATATATTTTTCCAATCAGTAGCCCTCCTTATTTTCTTTGTAAGAAATCACATTGGACGACCAGATGTACCTGCACTCATTTTATGCTAGTGCTCTATTTCCAAGGTCATGGCAGGCCAGGCGTTTTCCTAAGAGAACAGCTGCTCTGTACATCTTGACTTTTGAGAAGCAACTCTTACTGACAGCACAGAAGAAATTAAGTGCCATGTTTTGTTTGAGGTGTAGAATAAGTGGGAGGCCTCAGCTGCTGATGAAATACCAGTGCTCTGCTATCAAGCACATCTCCCAGCAGTGGCTGGGGGTGTGTTTGATTGTTGACAAGCTCCTGCTGGTGTATGCTTTGGATGGCAATTGAGGTGCACCATATGACACTACAGTGTTGGCAAGAGTTTAATTTACCAACTGGCTCCACTTGTAGGGAACAGTGGTAATGACCTGTCGAGCTTGTGTTGTGTAGTTTATTCCCTAGGGTGGTGCAGGCCTACTATGTCATATGTTTTGTTGCTCTGACTGGCCTGTAATGAATCTGATGGACAGAACTTTTTTTAAAATCACCCTCTAAATATACCCTTCCCAAACTCTGTCAATGGGGTGTTTCCAGGCGGGGTGTGATACATATCCTAAACCATGTGAAACAGTCCAGCTTGTCTAGTTAATCAAACATGTTTGATATTTATGAATCCAGATAGGCCTGCCTCTGACAGAATACTCACAATAGCCAACAAGAGTGTGCAGATAAAGAAGTTACTGATAATTTAAAGCTCACAAATGTAGCAGTGAGAATGAATATGACTGGGATGTGAGCCAAGGGGCATATTAAAAAAATAGACCACCTTGTGACATAATGGCAACAATATGAGTGCCTTTATAATGGCTCATGCAAGAAACCATCATTCATTCATCTTCCATATTGTGATTTTCTTCTTAAGTCACGTTTGTTCAGGTTAAGCACACATTTCTTTAAGATTTAATATGTGTCAAATTGCTGCTGTGAAACTGTTTCATGAATGGCAAATGTGTGGTCGAGCAGTCTAAAAGAAAAGAGTGCATGGTTGGAGGATTAGCTTTTAAAAATGAGTTGAAACTGTCATAAAGTCTGCAATCTCTTATGTTTTTAAATCAGCGAAGATCTAAATATCATCTGTGAGGCCAGCCTGAGTCCTTGAGCAGCTTTTTGCCTCCAAAGGCCACACCTTCCCCGTGTGTGTAAACCATCAGGCCACGTCCACAGAGACCAAACAGCAGGTGGTTGGACAGGCTACCGGGCCAGATGAGTTAAGGAGCAAATTAGCTCCTCTCAGAGGCCATAACCCGGTGCCTTACATTCTGTCGGGGCTCTGGCTAATTGCTGCCAGCTGCCAAACAAGGCACATGAAGCTATCTGAGGTGCCAGCCAAAACAGACAGTATCAGAGTTTCCCTCCATTTGGCAGAGAGGACTATGGGTAGTTTGACCTGGCTGGCAGGTGGACTGCAGCATCTGCACTTTTAGCTTCTCAGTGACAACGTGACAGCATGTGAGATGTGGGTCAAGTTCACCAGTTGACACAAGTGAATACATTAACAAGCAAGGGAGCAATTAAAGGCTTACCTACGACTTATGTGATAATTTATGACGCTTGGTGATGGGAAATGGTCTGTTAGAGGTGCAGATCAATCCTTAGGATGCATCACTCTTTAACCAGGCTGAATTAAATCTCAGAAGCTATAGGAACACTTCCCTTCAATAGTCACTTCTGTGTTTATTTAATCACTAAGGAGAATAGGCCTCATAAATATAAATCTGCTATAAATAGTTTCCTGTCTAGGCACTTTTATTTCCACAGAGGGATCATATTTGTGCAGAGACTGACTCAGCTAGAGCTACTGTAACAATAACAGCTGACAAACATCCAGCTCTCAGCCTCTGTGTTAAAGAAGCACTCAATACGCTGTAATTATAGAGTCACAATAATCAAGTCGAATCAGGAGTATTTGAATGATAATCCTTATTCTAGGTCAAAAATAGAGGGATTTTTACACTGTGTGCACATGTGATTGTTGATGGAGGCAGAGCTGAAAATTAAGCAGGGCTCAGGCCAAACCAAATCTCATTAGCCATGTGGAGAGGCTCACTCTAGCACGCTGGAGAGGAAGAGACGGCAAAACAAACTCCTTCATTCATCCTGTGACCAACAACAGGAACACAAGTGGCGGTGTGATTGTAGAGGGGTCTAGAGGGGCAAATGCATCAGTCCTGCTTTGAACCATGCTGTAGGTTTGCTGCGTAGCTTCAGTTACAGCACATACAGTACTGCTGCTACATATAAATACACAGGGTGGTGTTTGCATCTCAGATGATGTGACATATATCTGCAGTGTCAGAGCACAACCATAGACAACATGGCTCACTCTGCCTGGAATAAATAACGCAGAAAAACAGTACAAAAACAGCAAAAATGCACATGACAAACAATTGGCTAAAAGTAAATCTGAAATCAGCAGTGAGTAGAGTTAAAAATTGGCCAAATCTTCTCTGCCAATGCCAAACAGCTTTTTCTGCCATTGACTCTTGTTTAAAGCTTCTGGTACCTACAGATGTGACAGTCAGGTGCCTCACTGGCACCTGTTCTGTTGAAATGAGTCCAGATTCTGCCTACAGCAGGTGGATCTTGGGGTCAAAGTATGAAGATGCGTTAAATGCTACACTGATTGCTGCACAGATAGAGTAACATCTCTTGGCGGAGGCATTGTGATGGTGTGGGGCAGCATCTCCTTCACTGGAAAAACAAGGCTGGTCATCATGGGAGGTAATCTCAATGCAGAGAGATATTGAGATGGATTCTGCAACCAGTGGCAATCCCATATCTCCACAGTCTGGGACTGAATTCTATCCATCAACCAATATAGTAGGGATGTGGCATGATTATATATACAGTGCTTAACAAATTTATTAGACCACCCTAACCCTAACCAAAGTAAGGTTTATGCCACAGCTGCCCTAAATCTACAGCATTGGTAATTACCAAAATCATTTTTTAAGTTTCTGCAATGGTTAATACACCAATATGTAGAAGCTCTTTAACCCAAATGATATTTTTGATGCTAAAACATAATTATTATTGTTATCCTTGAATTTTCAAATGAACTGATTTACAAAAACTGAAAAATAGTAAAGCACATAATTATTTCTTGATTAATATGTCAAATTATAGTTATTTTCTTGCATTCCTGAACAGAAAAATTAGTTTTAGTGGGTGAATTTGATGCTTGATTCATTTCTGACTTCTCAGAGAAGCCCAGTGAGCCGGCTCAAATTTGGGTATAAAAAAGGTGAATTCAGTTTGAAATTCCTCATTCCTGTTCTAAATGGTAAAATGTGGAGAGCTCACTGAAAATGAAAGAGTCTGCATTAAAGCACTTCATGATGCTGGATGGTCTCTGAGAGAGGTGGTCTAATAAATTTGTTAAGCACTGTGTGTGTATATATATATATATATATACATATATATATATCTATATATATATATATAGATATAGATATATATATATATATATTCACTTTATATTGTTGAGTATAAAAAATGTTTTCTTAAGTTTAAATTAGCACAATCCTAAACTGAAAGGGTTGGTCTATCAATGACAATTCACTGTATGTTAGCATAAAGTTGCTATACCTAATGTTTTGACAGGACTGCCCCATTTTCAGGCTTTATGTCCCATGTCCAAAATCAATGAAACACTAATATCTCTCTATTCTAACCCCCTTAACAACAATTTTAGCTAATTAAAACACCAAAACAATGCACCATGTCTGCCTGCAACACTTTGGCTTGGCTTGTCCATATATAAGTCAGTCAGTGTTGGTAAGGCTTCTGCTATTTAACCTCTCCATGGTGTTAAAAGCTGCACTGATGAGAACTCCATTTGAACCATGAGATCATAGATGTCAATTTGAAATAAAATTTAAGTGTCTTTATTTAGAGGGTTTAAAAATGGTCACCCCATGTTAGCTTCTAGTTAATGAAGATGCACATCCTGGGCCATCTGTGGTCTATATTTATGCAGCCCAGTTAGGAATGACATTTCATGTTTTCAAGTTTCTCTAAGCTAAGGAAGGATCCTGGAATGGCCATTTTTCATGGATATTACATCATTTGCTGCTGTCAGAGGACAGTTCCAGTGTTAAGGATCCTCAAAATTCTTCAGAGGACTGAGTCCCTCAAACAGAGAAATTTAAAGGCTGCACATATATGTCTTCTGCTTGCAGGAAATACCCACAATCTAATACATGTCATTTGCCAGGTCCAATATCGTTTTAAATCCAAGTATTGTTTCCACAGTAAATATGTTATCATCATAGTTTTACAGTAGGAAATTAAAGCTGGACAGATAAAAGCAGTGCCATAGAATAGAATTACAATTTATGATTATATAACATCACATGATTTTATTGTATCATATGATGAATATGATAAAATGACACAATTAGACTATATTATCAATTTGATCAAAGCATTGATTATATTAAATTCCATGATGAATATGATATGATTAAATAGTGTACATTAAATGATTTTATGATAATATGATAGCATTTTAGACGGGGCTGGGTAAAAGTTGTAAAACACTGTTGTTAGTATGATCTCTATTTTAATTTCTGCTTTTCTGAAGACTATCGCCTTGCCTCCATACGACCCAACTCAGAAGGATCCTTAGGGACCTTTACGTAATATTCTAATTTGTTTTAAATGCACATTTACATTGGAATCCTCACTGCTGAAATCTGCAGAAATCATTATTGTTAAAATATCAAAGAATCAGTCTTCTTTTTTTCAGAGTTTAATGGGAAAAATTTAAATTGGGGAGCTGGAAAAGATACTGAGGAAGGATCCTGGACTTCGAGAAATATGAAAGTCTTGAAAGTCTTGAATATGAAAGCCCCTCATAATATTTCCCATAATGCATTGGGCTGAGCTGTGACAACCAATGGCAGGCCGTTACGTTGTCACTTCATGCCGTGCCGAATTGCACATGCTTCAACACTTTGACACCGGATGAGACTGTCTGAGAACCCCATAATAAAAGCAGAGCCTGTGATGTGGCCCTCTGTGTCTCTGCAGACAGGAACTGCTCTGAATAACAACTGAAAAACAGACACTTCCAAAAAGCACAAGGACTTTTTTGAAAATATGTGAATATTTTGAAGACTTTTTGTCACAAAATGATTTTTTTTTTTTTACTTTTTGGTCTTGTGGGAGCAAGCTTGTGCAAAATTGTCAATCATTATTCTAACTGTATGTCCTGTGTACAGAAATCATTGTGCACCAGGCATTAGCAGAATTATGCACTTGTTGTCAAATGCTAACAGCATCAGTGCTATTTGTAATTTAAACTCTTTGGTGGTATTTAATTCTGTAATAGAAGACAATAATTCTGGGCCTCCAGATTGTCTAGAAACACCCCTCAAAATGCAACAAAAAGGATAACAATAACAACAGGAAGGTGAGGTAGAAAACCAAGACTATTAAAATGTTCAGGTTTTTTGGAGGATTATTCTAAAAAACTAAACTACTGTTCAGTTTTTCTTTTACTCCTATTTTCTGTTTATCTTCTCCTGGAAATCCTCTGTGTATATACGATCGTGCCGTTGTTTCAGCGTGTGCGTACATGCAGGTGTGTTTGCGTGGGGTTTGCTGGTGGAGGTGGAGGTGGAGGCTGACCTAAAACCACATATTTGTGTCAACCGTGGCGGCTCAACAATCCCACCTACACGCCGACAACACATAATCCTCCTCTGCCCTGTACCACATGTCAAATCATTTCAAAACCACACACAGGAGCACGCACCTGATCATCCTGTCTGTCTTTTTTTTTTTTTACAGACCCAGACCCAGACTGTCTCAAACATGACCAGAATCAGGCCACTGTCATTGTTTCCTGTCATTGTTTCTGATGGCTGATGCATGCTGTTATTGCAGAAAGCCCATTTTTCTGACAGTGTGTTAAAAAATGAATCTCTCTTTTTTTTTAGGATATGCAAAACCAAACCTTTCGACTAATCCTGTCCCTCTGTGGGGTACATCAGAAAAACAAAGCACTTTCACAGATGCATAATCACAGTCCTGTGCCTAATACAGTCTGCACTCTATTCGTAGCTGTTGCTATTGTTCTAGCTCTCCTCATGCATCTCAGATTACTTTGCATTGCATCCATACAGAGATGCAGCCTTTAAAGAAACACAGGATTAGAGCATATTAGGCTGATGTAGGTGTTTTTCCTTTCTCCGGTCAACAAAAGTGATCATTTAAATTGTGACAGTTCTTCAAAGATTTGATGAGATATGAAAAGCACAATCACTTTTCAGGTTTAGAAAACACACTAAGAATTCAGAGCAAAAACTCCTGTATTTAAAAATTTAGCTGACATTTTAGCAATCACTTCCAATATCTAAAAGTTATGATTAAAAAAAAGTCAGAATATGGAAAATTATGCAGATACCCTTAAGATATAAGATATATATTTACCAGTTTACCTGATGCTACCACTGTTGGCATCCACTTTTTATGTCCTTTTAATTTCACAAGAACATATTTCAAAATATTCAGTATTCAAACTCAAAGAAAGCATCCTAATCAGCTCCAAAAACAACCAGTCTGCAAATCTTCTTGCACGCTTTTCAGAGCAATGCAACCAGCTGGTTTTCTCTGCAAAATGCAGCAGCGTTTGAAGTCTTACCTTGTCTAAGTTCTGAGATTTTCCATCCCTGGAGTGAGATCCAACCCAGGGCCCCATGTTTGAGCGTTTCTGTTATTTTAATGAAGCTGAACACATGAAATAAGTGTTGCTCTCACAGCTGAGGCTGGTGTAGCTTACTGTTTGCACTGAGTGTGTAAGGGACTTCTCAAGCCTGTGTATTTATCTCCATATTCAAAATGTGCGTGTCATGGGTTTTGGTGCTAAATATGCTTACAACACTGCAGGCTTTAGCCCGTATCATATGCAGGTCAGGTGTTGACCTGAATGCCCCACACTCTGCCCTGCCAGGTCTGAGAACCCGAGGACCTGAGGATGGAGGAGACGCACACAAGCAGCCGCGTCCGCGTGAGTGATGATGGCCCGGCATCTCTGGCAGCTCCGGGGTCACACATCTTATCCTCAAATGGCTCTGATGTTGCCCCCTTAATGAATCATATCAACTAGGCAACACCATGCAAATCATCACATCGCATTTTCCATTTTTAATTTTCCAGTATTATATAGTTCCCTGTTTGGCTTCTGTAAATCTTCTGTCACTGCTAAAGGTGGCTTGGTTACAACGAGTCACTGACTCATTCCATCACTACCTGTATCCTCTCTCCCTGCCCTGTGAAACCTCTTTCTGTCTCCTCGGTCCTGATGGGCAGAGGTAAGCTTCGTCACCCAGGTAAGATGAGCATTGTTCGCCCTTCTTTTGACCCCATAAACACCAACTCTCCTGTCACCTTCCACAACAACCTAGCAAGTTGATCCGCTTTTGTCGCCACCTGGATACAAAGCCCCGCCGTCCAAGCTCGATTGACAGAGACAATAAGCTGCCTTCAAATCGCAACAATTAGTGCAAATTAGAGTTAATCTGCTGACATGTGCAGCAGATGTAGACAATGAGGACTGGAACACTTGTTATCTTTGGGTGCCAAAAACAAGAGGCTCTACTGTTCCACACATGGTCTCCAAAACACAGCGGACAGTCTGTATAGAAGATCCTGTCTTAAACTCTGATGGCTTCATCATCTGCTGCTCAGGTGTAATCTAGTGAGCTGGCATTCAGGATTCATTCAACAGATGCTTTAGGTTTACACTGACACACTCTGGCCTATCAGACCGACACAGGATAACCTAATCATAAACCTTAATTCAGACATAACTTAAAGGCATATTATACTGAAACTTCAAACTCAGTTTTTATATTTAAATTGACTAACTGTATGGTACATATTTTGGCTGAGCACATACATTTTATCTGCTGCTGTTTAACTACCTCCTGTATTTTTGCATCCACTATATTGCACCTTATTGGACATATATACACTATGACCATGCTAACATGCACATATATTGTATAAATTTTGTAATTTTGTAAACTTAATAGTAGCTCTATGTTTCTTTTAACTTATGTTTACACTTTTTGCACTGTGGGCCAGAGAGAAATGTCTTTTTGAATTCCTCTGTATGTCGCACAAATTGCTGAAATTGACAACAAAGATGACTTTGACTTTTGACCACAATTTTGCAAACATTTTAAAGCAAATACATCCTTAATTTTCGTGGTTTCATATTCATGACAAACCAAACAGGACAAAACATTTGACTTCAAGCAAAAAGGTTTTTTTTGGCCTGTCACCACAGTTTGTATTGTTTTGAACCCGTATCTCCACAGTCACCTATATTTTCTCTATTAATATTTATTTTTTATAGTTAGTGACTTCAGGATATTTTGGGTGACAGGTTCATCAAAGAAAGATAAAGCTTTAAAAGTTCAAAAAGAATCCATCACGCTGTCTCGCTTTTGCTGATATTTATTGAAACACAGGTTTATCATAATAGGGCTGCATGGCGCTGCAGGAGTTAGCGCTGTTGCACAGCAAGAAGGTCAAGAAGGTCCCTGGTTCACTTTCTGGTCAGGACCTTTCTGTGCGGAGTTTGTATGTTCCCCCCGTGCACGGGTTGGTTCTCTCTAGGTTCTCCGGTTCCCTCCCACCACCAAAAACATGCTCATTAGGTTAATCAATGAGTTTTAATTGACCGTAGGTGTGAAAGTGAGCCTGCCTGGTTGTCTGTCTCTATATGTCAGCCCTGCGATTGACAGGCTACCAGTCCAGGATGTACCCAGCCTCTCACCCAACGGCAGCTGGGATATGCTCCAGCCCCCCCCCCCGCGACCCTCAATGGGATAAGCGGTATAGAAAATGGATGGATGGATTATCAAGTGTGATAAATGAACTAATTCTAAATAATCTGAACAAGCTTTAGCTTTAGCCGTTTGCAACACATTTCACCTGAGTTCTCAATAAATCAAGAATTATTTCCAGAGCAGTTTCTTGCTATATGCAGACTATGCAAATGCATTGGCCCCCACAAGTCACTTGGGGTCCCAAAGCTGAATGTTCAGTTTCATCTGAGGAGAATTAAAATTATGCCTTATGGATTAGGAATCTCTAGTTCTTTAGCAAACTAGCCCCCCCCCCCCAACAGAATCTTGCATAGGACCCCAACAAAGCTAGAAATGGCCCTGAGTTTTACCTCAAATTTGACACAATTCTCTGCGGATAGCTGACAGCTAGCTTGACTTTTTTCTACCTGCATGGAAATAGTGTGAGAGCAAGTGAAATGTTTAGCTACTGTGAAAGGATTTCTTGCTTGCATAAAAAGTTGTTTTTATAGCAATTAAGTCAGACTTTGCAATGTGTATACTGCAGTGGCTTTTATTGTTATAACACCAAATTGTGTAGTCCTGCTTTACATTGTTATCCATTTTTATCAAGTGGGTTTTAATTTTTTGATTTAGTTTAATGAAGCTTCATTAATTAATAATCACTCATTCATGCATCTCCGTTTCCCCGCTCTGTTTCCTGATCTAGTAATCAGATGTAATGGGTGTCTACTCACTTAAATCCTGAGCCAGTCCCATTCTGCTGCTACCTATCTCAATCCAATAGTCCTGTTGTGGTCATATTTTAAAATCTGTTCTGTTCCTCTCCAAAGTCATTCTGTTTCAGTTCGACTGTTGCAACTCTCCTCCACCCCAGCCACCTCGATGACATATCGTCAGTGTCTGAGGGTATCCTGTCCTGTTGTTCAAGTTTAGAAAGACATCACGATGACATTTAACATTTCCAAATCATTTCCAAATACCTTTATATTACTTTTTTTAAGCTTGGGTTTAGCTACTCTTATATTGCTTCCATGATGGGACTTTTTGTAGATTTTTTATTTCCCTTTTTAATGCAAGGCACTCATAGCAGGTAGTTTCTATTCAATTTTATTCTGATATCAAGCATCAAAATGGGTATTGGTTCCACTTAAAAAAAGCATTAAACACATTTGTGCATTATATTTTATGTATATTATCCTTGTTTTTAGTTTAACTTCTGTAATGAGCGGCACATGTTCTTGTTTGTAAATGTTATGTTAAAATTACCTCCAAATTAACTAATCCTACTTTATGAGTGAAACCTTTTAGGAATCTGTGATTCTTCCAAGGTAAATGTAGCCGGATCCTCTTATATAAGTTTATTTTAGATAAGACTTAACACATTATTACACAACAGATCTGAGCCTATAAGGCCATGGAGGGAGAGGGTGCCACGGGGGAGGACGTTGGCATTCCCTGTTTAGCAGCGCTGTGCTGCGTGACTCACTGTTAAAGGAAAACAGACACCTAAAGCAACCTAGCCAGGCACTCATTAACAAAAACTCCCTGGGTGGCTGTTCACTCAACATTCTTTGTAAATCCTATTAATGTTTATCAGACTCAGGGTGTGTCTCGGCCCTGGCTGTCCTCACCCAGTGTCACCCAAGTGTCCTCAGAATGAAAACCTGCAGCTGAGACTCGGCAGCACGAGACGGCTCAGCGCCGGCAGTATAAGGCTGAACGTTGCCCAGGCTTTCATAGCCCTGTGTGGACCAGTGGGAGGAATAACAGTCATCCACAGCAGAGAGGATGCTGCGTGCCTGGGTCTCTGTCAGAATGTGGAGATTCACATGTTGAGAAACACGGGCCATGTGACAACAAGCCAGAGGCCTATCTGTTTGCACACATGAATGCTTGCAAGATCATATAGCTATGGATACGACTTCAAGTGCACACATGACAGCACATGTGCACACACAGACATGGATGAAGAAACAAGAGGAATGTACGTTAAATAACATTGCATGAGTGGTTGTTTCCTGCAGCATTACCTGAATGCATGCAGGTTCTTTTGGTGCAATGTAGGATCATCATGATACCAGAGGGTTAATTTTAGTAAAATCAAACACTGTCTTGATACCAGGTCAACAAAATACAAGTCCCACGCACCCGCTGCTGGATTATTTCTCATCTTTAATCAGCAAAAAATGCAGGTGAACTTCTGTACAAATATGCACAAAATGTTGCCAACATACCTGTAAAATATAGACAGTGCTCCCTCTCTTTCTATCCCAGCAGCTTTGCATTCAATTTCTTTTAGAAGTTTTGGGATATTTCTGTCTTTAGAATAACACAGCTGGTGCCGTTTTTACACATAAAATACTGAAGAACATCAAAGGCATCCAAAAATTTCACAACCCTAATAGCATGTTAGCGCAGCTGTGTTACAAGCAATTGCTTAACAATGGTGCAGCCAGTGCAGGGCACTGGGGTCCATGTGCTCTGGAGGGGCATAGCAGCCAACACTTGATGCAATACTTGGGCCTGGCATCATGAGACCCTGCCTTGACCTTTTTTTGCCCCCTTAATTTAAGTTATGCAGGGCCTTTAGCATTGTTTTTCTCTCAAAAACACAAACATGTTACTCAGAACTCCTGTAATGTTCAATCAACAAGTTTTAATAAGCATCAGTCCCATTATGTGAGTTTTTTCTGCACATAAAGAAAACTGCATGGATTAAGATGGTGGATCACCAGGACTTTACAGCTGAACTAAAGCTGAAACTCTAACCATGACCTCCTCTCTTTGCAGTATTAGCTACCATGGTGATCGTCCCTTAGCTATATTGATAATTACCATATCCAGAACAGTTGAGGCAGAAAAATGTAAGACATAATACAGAGTGAGTGGGTTATTATGGATAAATATAGACATACAGAACTGAACCACAGCAGAAATAACTGAAGAGGAGGGGGTCTTGCCTCAGCCTAACGGGTGTCTCTGCTTTAAATAACAGCACATAACTCCTCTTATTACACATTACTTTACTAGGTGCAAATAAAACGTCAATTCTGCAATGATTTTATTGATTCAAACTGTCTATTTTACATCATCCAGCCAGAGCAGTCTGTTATATTATCCTTTCATGAAGTCAGCAGTCCTTCTTTTGCTCAGGTTAAAAGTAAAAGTGGCCCAGTTCAGATAAAACTGCTACTGTAGCTACATCCAAGCTAATTGCTCCACCAGCAGCCATTGTATGGCTTACAGTATAAATAAACCCCACCCATAACTATCTAAAACTCCTGCCGAAGCAGATGAGAAGATGAGTTAAAACGTCTTCTTGCCATGTATAGCTTTCAGTGTGGTTTCTACACTCCTTTTGATAAATAACTGCCACTATACTACAGCTAAATGGGAGCTCATTGCAACCCCGATAGCAGCCATTGCTACTAGCTTCCAGCAGGAATAAACCCTGCCTGTAGCTACAACCTCATTCTCTTCAAATGATGCCGGCCTATTCTCAGACCTGGTACAATCATTTAGACCTTTGTAAGATGTTTTTTTCTGATGACAGACATGGAATCTGGCCAATGCATCTGCTTTCAAGGTTAGAGGTGCCAAAAAAAACGCAGTTGGACAAGTTTCCATTGAGCTTGACTGCAGAAGTACCACAAGTCATTAACAAGTTAAACTGCTGATTTTTACAATAGAAATAAACATTTACAGCCTGATTAAAAAAACACATTTGGTCTGAATAACTCAGTTCAGTACAATGTTTGGGTGTTTTTTACAACTTCAGTCAGTTCTGATTATTTAAAGCACAGGATTATGAGTTATGCTTAAGTGTTGGGTGGAATTTAAATGTAAATCTTTTAACTACATGTAAAATGGGAGCACAGAGAAAACAAATCAAGGGCCCCTTTTGATGCATGCTAACAGGACAATTACTGATCCAGGTGATGGACGCATTAATTCGCGTCTATGGAGGAGGGAAAGGGAAACGGCAAAACAGTTCAAATAAAGACACCTTTACATGCGTGGAGATATTAACACTACTTTGGATTTACTGCACAAAAGGACAAGAATGTGACGGTGAAGTGTAAATTGTGCGCAGGTCAGAAACCAAGCTCCACTGTTGTGAACTCAGCATCTATATTTCCAAGCACCTGCAATGGCAGCAACACAAAGCTAGAAGCTAAAGACCCCCTTGAACCCAAGTGAGGATGAAGATATCTGATTGATGCCTGGCAGCATATACTGCATGGTGAGGCCTTGTTCTTAACATATTTTTCTTTGAGGTGCTGTATGGCATAGTTTTCTCAACTTTGCTGCCACCTTATTAAAGAGCAGGTGTATATTAGCCTTGCAAAGCAGATGGATTCACCCATTTTCATGTTTCTCACTGGTGACTCCATCTTGCAAAGCTCCCGTCTGAACAGTTTGCCCGGTTAGAAAGTGACAGGACCAATCAGCATCGAGGGGCAGTACTTTTGGGCGCGGCAGAGTCAGTAAGTAGCAACAAGAGGTGCAATTATGGTGGAAGACATTAGCGTGGATGCTGCTAAAGCGTAAATTTTATCAGAACTTGACAACATTTCTTCATTAAAAGAAGAACAAAGAACAGCATTGAGTTGTTTTCTTGTCAAAATTGACAAAAGTCATGTACTGACATGTCTACAGTCATCATGGTTCGCATTATGCAGTTCTCTATGGAGTTTGCTCTTCGTTAGCGGCTACGATGTCACGATTTGTTGCTCTGATTGGCTCATAAAGATGTAATGGACAGAACGTTCATCTGATCACCCCCCGAGTTTTTTTTCAAAGGCCCTGCCCTTATCCAAATGCCATCTATGGAAGGTTTACCATCTGGTGTGTCAGGTTAGGGATATATATAAACATGCATAGAATCCAGGCTGAGAGTGTAATTGCGCCCAAACCGCAGAAATGGCATCAGATACAGTATAAAACTGAGTACATGCACATCTTCATGCAGTTCTCTCTTTATAAATCCCAGTCCACCTGGAAATGTGTGCACGTAGATCTTCCTCCTGTTCTGTCCTTTACACACATATATTTGACAGACTGACACCACTCTGCTGTTGCACTGGCTCCTCTTACTGTGCATAAAAAATCCACCTCTCATCAGCAGTTTTTTTTCTCGTTTACTAAGATGGAAACCTGCATCAAGAAATGGCATGCAATTAATGACGTTTACAATTTTTGACAATAGAATAGATATTGCATCAATATTGAGTTTACATTTTTGTTTAACAAGTTACACCATGAAGAGAAATATTTTGACATGGTATGCTTGAGTTATGAAGAATCTGAACTTGGCTTAGTCGTAAACAGCTCAAAGCATGGACTTTTGGTCGTTTTCTCTATGCAGAAATTGCTTCTTGCCCCCCAAGATGGGTCTTCTTCTGCTGAGTGACATCATCTGCAAAGGACCTATTGTTTTTTGCCTTGCCACTCACAGCCTTTCATTTGTAGATTGAACTTTTTGTGGTCTGCTTTTAAGTACTCGTTAAAACACTTGCTTTTATTGCCAAATTTTCCCTATTTTTGCCTGAGCTGTTTTTAATATAATCAGCATCTGTTTTGAGGAAGAAAAAGAATGCATTGTTTTATTAATAAGTAAAAATCAAACTTCAAAATTCACTTGCATTTGTAGAAGAAAAAAGAAAAAGGATATTTTGCATTTTTAGTGACAGGAAAAAAACATCATTTAAATCATAAATTAAATCTGTCAATGCATTTGTTATTAAAATGAGAAAAACACAAAAAAAATCCTACCAAAACTGTAACATGAACCCAATATTATGCACTGAGTGTTTGGTTGCGTCTCTATTTGTCACATCCTCAGACAGATGGGCAGTGAAATGCAATGACCGCTCTGCAAGGCCAGGCAGTAAACACTTCAGGATTAACTCCTGAGCCACATAAATATAGTTATCCACAAAAATAAACCAAAAATGAGAAAATAAAAATGCTAAATGTGAAAGTGTGCAGCACTAAAGTGTCAAAAGGCCATGTGCTGAGCGTGTGTGCATGCATCACGTAAACATTAAGTCACAACTCCACGTTGCGTTTATGTGGTGCTACGTGAATTGAGACAGCTGTATTTTAATGCAGCAGTATAATAAATATATTTGAAAGTGTTGATGGTGTTCTCTATATCAGCGCTCCTGAAATGCCTCATGTCCTGCCAGATTACTTGGATGAACATAACTGTTACATAACACAATTATAAACAGTCAGTGATGCACAGTTAAAGGGCAGTGTGAACTCTGTGCTCTGTGTCACTGATAGCGGCCCGTTATTCAGCAGAGCCTCCCTCTCTCTCTCCCCCGCTCTCTGACAGGCTTTAATTCAGGGGTCCGGTGACAACAGGGGACAAAGCTGTGAAGAGAAACCCTGTCAGGGCCAGGGTTCATCAGAATAATGGGGCAGCATGCTCACGATTCCACAGCATGAGGGGGTAAAGGCCTGGCTAAGTGCAATGGTCAGCCTGCAGGAGCAGCAAGTGTCCAAAGACCAATCACAGTCATCAGAGGAGCAACACTGTGTTTATATACAGTCAAATGCATAAGTTTTGGGCTTACAAGCTTGAGACATGGTGAGTGTCTGTGAGTGACGTGGTGTACCATTTTCCTCAGTTTTCCTGTCATAGGTCACATTGAGAATGGCAAAGAACAGAATTGGCAGAATATTCAACTTGAATTTCTTTCACTTTTTTGCTCCGCAGAGCTATATTTAGAGTTATCTTGCTAGATAGCTAATTATCTTGTTTTAAAGAGTGGCGATAGCAGTGAATTAATAATAGCCACATTGGTGTTTGAAATGTACTGTGCCCTGACTTACTGTCAATACTGCTTCACTGCTTAATTAATTGATAATAAACATTTCAGATTGGAGCTTTGCAAGATGGATCTGCCTGATGACAGACAGGGAATCCATCATCTTTGCAATGCTAGTTGACAGCTACTATGGTTGTGGATTTGTTGGATTGTGTGATTTTACTTCACTTGCTGTCATGCAGTCATTTAAATACACAAAGATGACTGACCACTATGTTCTAAAGTATTTAGTCAGTTTAGGCTTGTGCTCTGTAAATAAACTTTACTTTCACTTCTCACTACACAAGTAATAATTTATAACCTGACATGCCAGATGGATGTGTTTCACACATCCATCTGGGAAAGCTTCAGTAGAAGACGTTTGAGAAAAGGCAGAGGATTTGAAAAAAACTCGGAGTGTGACTGGATGAACGTTCTGTCTGTCACATCTCTACAGGCCAATCAGAGCAACAAAACACGTGACCTAGCCGCTATTGAGCTGTGGGTGTGCAGCTACCAAGGAATAACGCAAAACATGGCGACTATAGACATGTAAGTACTTGACTTTTGTCATTTTTGAAAAGAAAACAACTCACTGCTGTTCTTTGTTCTTCTTCTAACCAAGAAATGTCGTCAAGTTCTGATAAAACTGGCGCTTTAGCAGCATCCAGGCTAATCTCTTCTGCCATAATTGCACCGTCCTCTTGCTGCTGCTTGCTTATGTCACAACTCTGAGTGCTACCTCTTGTTGCTGATAGGTCCTGTCACTTTCTAACTGGGCCCAAATGGTTCAGATGGGAGCTTTGCAAGATGGATTCGCCAGTGATAATCAAGGAAACGGGCGTATCCATCTGCTTTGCAAGGTTAAATAATTTAATAATTAATGAAAAATACCATTTTCAATGATGACACAAGATATTTGCGAGCTATAAACAGATTTTTGATCATAAAAGCTATTATTAAAACTATTTCCAGAGCACAGAAGAAGGAGTAGGAAATCAGGGAGAAGGAGGAAGTGGGAAATGAAATGTGGGAAAGGAGCCAAATATTCGACTTAAACCAAGGCTGCCTGCTTAGAAAACGAAAGCCTCCAGTAAACAGGGAGGTTGGCCTTTTGATCAGTAAAGTGATAGAGACCGTATCACGATATTACAAACTTTAACAGCCTTATTTATTTTCCTGTCATTGTTTCCATCCGGTTTGCTAACATTTAAATGTGGCTTAAAGAAACCTGAAAAACATGAAGCTATCATAAGTGGTCCAATGCCCAGGAAAAATTGATGCCCATGCAGCATAACACACCACATTTTTGGAGGATCAGACCGCTCTTTCTGTTATAAAAAGACACATAAATGTCAAAGGTGGGCTTCCGAGGTGAGTCATGCAGCATTACGTAAGAGCTGGAAACATGAAAACACTCTCCCTGCTCTAGTCTAAGGATTTCACATCTTGAAGGTTTGTGATGCTTCTGCAGCAGCTGCGTGCGTCCGTATTTTGTTATGACGCAAATGTTCTCTATTGATCTCCAAACTTAGAAAGAGAGAAAATCTTTTGAACTGACACCCGGAGCGTGGGGTCCACTCACGGTAACAGCTTGAAATGATGCCTCAGATACAGGGCTTTTTCTAGTCCTTCCTCATGTTTGAAGATTTTACTAGCTTGAGTTTCTTTTGGCCTCACAACATGTTGGCACTGCTAATTTATATCTGTGTGAGGGGCTTTCTCTGAAAGCTGAGATCAATGGAAATAAAAGAAACACGCTGGGATACAGGGGGAAAACACTGACCATCTCACCCTGCAGAGTGAAGCCTCATACTTTGTATACTAGTCTAAGGGTGACCGTGTTTTCCAACCCGCAAACAGGAATACTTTAATTTACACCTACATGTCCGAGCTTATGGTACGGATTGAGTTTTCCTCAGTGCCCCATGGTACGGGCCTCAGCACAAGAAAAATCCTGTCTCTCATGATCACCCTTCACTGATTTCCTCAGTGGGTGACCAAAAATTGACTCTTATATTCCCAGTGACTTTTTTTTAAAGGAAGCTTTACCTCTCCTGGAGTTCTTTGGAAAATGCTGACCCTATTTTTGGGATGACAGCTAGCCTACCTGACGTTATGCGGCAAGTACTGTCAGTGTGCTAAGCTGGGCTAGTTAAGCAACAGCTGCACAGCAAATCTGATCGATGCATGTAGAGACAAATCAGTTCTAAACTTTCCCGTGTGGTGCACAAATGTTTCTGTATTGGTAAAGACAGCAGCAACCTTAGCTAGCACATTGCCATTGGATACTGTATATCCATACAAATCAGAGCTGCAAGCAAGGAGCATTTCCGCGGTCATTAATGTGTTAAGGGGCTGTTCGAAACCAGGATATCAGTGTTTCATAGATTTTTGGACATGGAGCTTGAAAACAGGATGTTCTTGGTCAAATCAGGATGTATGGTCACCCTACTCAATGTAAATATGGCTTCTCTGCCCCCACTTCATTCATGCTCTGTCCATTACGGAACAGCAACCTCTCCATCACTGCCCAGGTGATGGGAAAGTGGACTAAGGTGGCTTCATGCAAGGCACTGAACCCCCAACTGCTAACCCGCAATTTCCACATAGGATGACTGCGCCGCTCACCAAAGCGCCACAGGTTTGCTCTGACCTAAGGCTAGCAACCTCGCCCACTGGAAACGAGTCTAGAGCGCTGCGCTGCGCTGCGCTGCGCAGCCCTGATAAGCAGGAAGAGATCACGGGAGAACTGCGAGTTCACGCAGGAAAAGTATGTTAGCAGCAGACTGTTTTACCTTTGGGGTTTAATTTATCATCCTTTCCAGTATAAGTCCATGATATAATGGCTTCTGCCATTGGGTGAGTAGTTTAGGAAGTTAAAAGGTTATTTTTGCTTAAAGGATCTGTGGTTTTATGCAAATTCTTTGGCTAAATATCCCCAGAAGTTACCTTTTCCTCATCAATGGCACCGTTGTAGCTCTGTGACCCGCTGACCTCTCAGTGACCCTTTGCTCTCACTGCAGGATGAGATGTAATGTTGATGTAGTGACTGATTTATGATCGGGAGTCTGTGCATTGTGTTGTATTTTGAATGAACCAGATATTCTACACTTGTGATTTCATCTTCTGGAGCTTTCTGATTGACGTTTTGGCAGCAACCAGCGCTAATAATAGACCTGCAGCGTATCTCGAACGAAGCAGAGCGAAGTGTCGGTCCAGGCACGCTCCACTGTCAGTCTGAAATGCTGGTGGTGGAAATGTTCCTAGGCTAGAGAGGGAGCAATGTGCTCCGCAGTACGATTCGCTGGCAGTTGCGTCGTGTTCGCTGTATGTGGAAATTGAAGGTAAGGCACTCTTTCTTGAGCACCCTCCCACTCTGACATCTCTCCATTAGTCCATGTCCATAGGATAATGTGAGCATGTGTATGTGAGTATTCCTGGCCTTTGTGTGCGTTGCATGAAAAAAACAGCATAGAAACACTAATTTGGTATTCTTCTTCTCCCCCTTTTTCTTCTTACTCTTTGTACATGTTTGACATGACTGTTAAGTCTAACTGGGTAAGGATGCTCCCAGGTGTCTATTTCCCTTACTCGGCTAAGTTTGCATTTAAACTGCATTTAACTGATTAGTCTGATAAAGAGGAGAAAATGCTCAGAAAACAGTCAAATTTATTGATGCTGGTATGTTGAATAGAGTGTGGCGAAAGTTAGCGGCTAGCTCTGCCAGTCTATATTTCCTCTTTGCAGATTAATATCAAAATAATGTGGTCCATCATCACTGTGGTTGAGCAGTTATACATGAGTATAACCCTCAACAACCTACATACAACTCTATTTAATTTTGTTACTTCAAAACACTGCCATAAAGCACGGTTTCTGCAACAAACAAAACATAAATAATCTCATGTTTATGTCAGAGGAAGGCTCTGGCAATTAACCAAAGCTACAGTGACAACTAGTGGCAGGAGGCTTCATTGCAATTTAAAAAGAGCACTTGACTTGGATTTCAGGTCCAAAAATGATATATTATTATAATAACCGATTTGCAAATCTTGAGTGGGAGTGTTAGGCGGGCCTCTCCTAGTAATAGTGTTATTCTTTTTTTAATCCTAATGTTTCATGTGGATGGGGGGCTGCAAAATTAATTTGTTTTTCTGGGGGAGGCTCAGCCGTCTAACCATGTACATCCCTTATGGTGGTTTTGATTGTTTGCCTTACCAACAATGGGCTCCATAATTTCTATGGCTTTTCTTCTTTACACACATGTGCAAGGCCACCCTTAAAAAGGGAAAACTCTCTGGGGTTGAGTACAAACACATCATAGTATGAGGGAATGATGAGCATCTCCTATTGGTAAACTTAACAGTAACCGTTCATATAAAACAAATATGAAAGTGGAATCTATTGTTGCTTCCCCTGTGTTTAAAATAGTATTAACCTTTTTTCACAATGTTACCAACATGCGTGTCCAGTGAACTAAGCCAAGTAATGTCACACTGTGATCAGCCATGACAGGACCTGCACAAAAAATTGGGATTACCCTCAAATTCCACATACTCCACACAATGTGCATGCAAATCGCTCCCTTTGGATTCAATCGTTTAAATTCTATAGCATGCGCTAATCTCTGAAGTGTCATCCTCCTCTGCTTGAGTAACCTGCTGAGACTATTTTTAGCTGGGCTGCTGCCAAAACATGTCAGTCCACACGTAGAAGATGAAGCCAAAAACAGTTACGGAAATGCACAGTTAACATCAAAATACAAGAAAATGCCCGTAACTGTAAATCTCATTACTATATCAACATTATGTTCAATCAGAGGGTCACAGAGGTTACACAACACCATAGATCATGAGAAGTGAAATTTGGAGAAGGACATCGGATCTTAAGTGACATCACACATCCTTCCCAGGAAACATAAACCTTAATTACCTTATGTAATTACCCATGGTAGAGGCCAAAAATCATGATAAGATAAGAAAGAACAGCAAATCCACCTCAGAGAGGCAAAGTAATTAGTTATTAATTAAACTACTCTCACTCTGGACTCACTGTTATTGGTGTTCTTGTTGCAGGGCTGCACTCTGCATCACTACAAAAGCAAATCCAGTGGACAAGGGTGCCAAACCAAATTGTAGAGCCAAACTGCACATGCAATGTAACAGGCATGGAGTACCTGGAATTTAGGGGTTATAGCTCTATTTTTCAGGTCCAAAAGCTAATCAGAGTCAAGCTGAGGAGGTCTGAGGAGGCTAAAAATATCAGTACTGAGTCATCATACATGTGTATGCAATGAATGATATTATCACATTGAGGAGGGCCCCACAACTGAGTCTTTCAGGATCCCAGTCATTTTGGTGCACAACCCTGCACATGTGCAAAGTGACACAAAAAAAGATGCCACTCACTCATCAGGTGCCTCATGTCCTGTATTCACATTATCTTTTTGTGTTACCTCTCCCATTCATTAGCTTATAAAAGTCTCTCTTTTTATAAAGACTGGGACTGGATAATTCAGAGTGAGACTAATGGCAGTGTCTGATGTCATATAAATGACATTCAGTTTTTCCTGCTGAAAAAGAAAAACGTCCATACTTTAATGGAAGTAAAACCAACTTAAAGTAGAATATTATCCTGAGAGGTCCGAGCAGCTTTCCACTCTCTAATCCCTCCTTCCATCATGAGGACACGGCAGGGTTAACTCAGGCAGCATCGACGTCAAATTCACTTCTAGTTTGTGACTGTGTGTGGCCTTCCAGTGACCCGGGGCTGGTAGTTCTACCTCCTAACATTTGCAGATAGTAAAGATGGTTCAGAGGTGTCAGCCAAGAACATCACCAGGCAGAGTATGTTCCCCAGTAAAACTCCTCTGCTGAGTGCTCACAATCAACGACATAACATTTATTTAATAGCCTGCAGATAAACATGGGGTGTAGGGTTGCTTAAAGCTGCACCGCTGCTGCTGCAGGACCGGTTACTTAAAGAAACTGCCATCCTTTTAAAACAACAGTCAGGGTGATGGGGTTATTCTCCTACCTTGTTTAGTAGTGGAAATGTGCCTTTTCTCTCCTTTAACAGCTTATCCAGGTTGTATTTTGGGAAGTTCCTGTAAAAATGAAGATTAGAGTTAAATATAACAGCACACAGGTAAAATGTGTACATAGAAATTATTATTTAATGACCTTCAGAGCCTATTTAGTGCTTGAAGATTAAAAACAAAATTTTTGCTTTTGACTTCACCGATAGAGCATATTTAAACAAAATATTCAGCATGACAGCGTGAGTTACTGGGCTGTTTCATTTCATAGACACACTGATCAGGAAGCTTTTTATTTGCATTGCATAAACTACACTGACACCTTCTGGGCAATGTTCAGTCAGTGTGAGGAATAAAACACAAAGATATTTTTGCCTCTTAGAGTTGCTAGGATGGTTTCTAACACCACATGTAAACTACCAAAAGAATGGATTTTTAAATGTGAAAAATAATTACCTGGATAGTGATTACTTTTTCAGGTAGGGGGAGTTACATCAAATGGGCCAGTTTTTAGTAAATGGTCAATAAGAAATCCAAAAAACTGCCCTGAGATATGAGGGAGCTCCAGTGAGACTCCTCAGTATTGATATTGTTTTTATAAAACATGTTGGAGAGAAAATTTGCAGGACGGTTCAAACATGCACATCCAACCAAGGAGTTCAGGTGCTCAGTCAAAAGATCAACATGCAGCCCTTCTGCCCTTCATCACACTAAAATGACTACAAGAGCACAATATTGTCCAAAAAGAAGAGCATTTTTACAGGTTAAGTCTCTTAATTTTGCGCTCAAGTGCACAAGATTGATGCATTTAGCTTTTAAATGTGCATATTTGTCTCCAGGGGTAGCAGCTTGGCCTCCTGAAATCCTGTGGGAAACTTAAAAAAAAATGTGATGTCTGCCATCTTTTGATTATTTCATTGCAATCGTGATATATACCTTTTACATACATACATTTTTCAGACAGTTCTGTCCGTTAAATGTGGAAACTTATGGACTATTTAACCATCAGTGAGAGAACACCCTGCACTTTTAAAGCTCATACAAAAGGATGGGCAGGGCTGATGCAAGCTTGTCTCACACATAAGAGCACCTATTTCCAGTATTTTGCATTTTATGAGCAAAGTTGCTTTGCACAACATGCAACTTGATTTATGATTGTGCTACACTCTTTGTAAGACTGTTAATGTCTATTTATGCTATTGCAAAGTTGTGTGTAGGAAATATGTAATTTTCCTATTTACACATGTTTCAATCTACCAGAGACAATAGATGGAAAATCTCTATTGGATACAATCTGACATATTTACACTGTCAAGTCCAGGACTAGTATTGTCCATTTATGCACACTATTGCTTTAAAATATTTATTATTATTATTATTATTATTATTATTATTATTATTATTATTATATCATTTTAATGTGTCCCACACATAGATACTTACCAAGGGGTGTGCCACCCAGGTATATTTATGGATGTTAAATGGATTTGAGCTTGTATAGCACTTTTCTTGTTGTCTGACAACTCAAAGCGCTTTTACACCGCAGCTCACACCTACCCATTCACAACCTTTTACTCCACATTCACACACTGATGACAGAGGTTGCTACCAATCACATGATCCCAAATGACTGATGGAGGGCAGGTGAGGGGCAGCTATTAGGAATGAATGGGAATGGAGGAAAGTTAGTACTTTTAAGCTCTAAATGGACCTGTATGCTGCAATTACCATCAGAAAATTAACAGCTTAACTGATTAACCTGGCGTGGAAGCGATCAATATCACTAATTGCTCAGTCCTGCAGAACTTCTTGTGTCATCTAGTCAGATAAAGGGAGACAAGAGTCTCCTGGGCCACCTAATAAACCTGGGGCAAGTGACTGAGAGATGATGTGCCCTTCACAAACAAGTCTATGCTATGAAATGGCTTTTTTATGTGAGCCATGGTGGCTAGCTGCTGTTTGAGTGCCAGTTTCCTTTCCTCCATCCTTTGTTATTTAAACCACATTTAAAAAGCCAAACTGGCAACAAATAAAGAGCCAAACAGCCAGCTCAGCTCTGAGCTGAGCCAAATGATCTGGATCTCTTAAAAAGAGATGGATTCCCGTTGATGATGGACCTCAGCAGAGGAAACACTGGTAAGACCTGAGCTTAAACTGTACTGAACCAAACCAGACTGCTTTGTAGACACAGACCATACATGAGTGTTGTGTGACACCACTCATCCAGGCTTTAGATTGAGGCCATTTTTAATTGCCAATGAGTTTTAAACTTATTCCAGTACTTTCAGAACACAAAAGTAGTGTAATAATTAGTAATGTTTACATTTTTGCCCTTTGAATGCTTGGATTAGTCGTAAATCGTTCAAATCATAGTCTTTTGGTTGCATTTCTCTTCGTAGAAATCCCGTCTTGGGGTGTTCTCTGCTGTGTGACATCTTCTGAAAAGAACCCATACACATTTACACGCCATCAACGCCGCAGTGAGGGTTAAATGCCTTGCCCAAGCACACACTGACATGTGTCTGCAGGATCTGGGGATCAAACCCATGACCTTGTTTTGTTAAAAGGATCCACATATAATCACCATCCATGCCTGAGAGAGATGTCCTTTTATAAATAAATATATTATTTCATGAATGAAGTGTCATGTTAGAAATTCAGCTTCATAACTTTTGTTTTCATGTTTGTTTCCGCAGCTGTTTGCTGCCAATATCTTCCTGCACTCCATGATGGAACCAAGTCTTCATATGCATGATGAGGGATGCATGATACTTGATTTTGCTGATATTTGATATGTTGATGGGCTGCATGGCGGCGCAGGGTTTAGCGTTGTTGCCTCACAGCAAGAAGGTCCCTGGTTCACTTCCCAGTCAGGACCTTTCTGTGTGGAGTTTGCATGTTCTCCCCGTGTATGCATGGGTTCTCTCTGGGTACTCTGACTTCCTCCCAACACCAGACATGCTTGTTAGGTCAATTGGTGACTCTAAAATTGGCCGTAGGTGTGAATGTGAGCATGCCTGGTTGTCTGTTTATATGCCAGCCCTGCCATTGACTGGCAACCAGTCCAGGGTTTACTGTACTAAATTCATTTTAGCCTGTACTGATGTATAAATGTAGTTCAAAACAGTCTAAAAAACAAACCTTACAGTTGAAGGGGATGGGGATGAACAAAAACATAGACAGTCTTATATTTAATAAACCTGTTGGTATAGATGAGCAATATAAAGCCAGGGTAAATGTTGTAAATATGAGCATTAACTTTCCTATCTGCTGATATAGGTAATGAACATTTTTAAGCTAATATCTGTCCATACTGATATCATGCTGATAATATTGTGCATCCCCTGCTGTGATTATGAAATATCAAGTGAAACATTTCAGTAGGTGGGCCATGATATTTAATACAACGTACTGCTGATTATTGTTGTCAAAAGAGCAAAAACAGGAGCCCCTCTCAGTCACCAGGTATAGTCTCAGTCCAGGGTAAACACTGGATATGATATGGTAACGCTGAAGAAGACTGCTGATACGGTCTGTGCTGCAGCTCAGCTGCCATTCCTCCACTCTTTCTCTCTTTTCTCTGTCTTTCTCTCATCTTTCTTCTCTATCTTTCCCTCTTCTTTCTGTCCTGCCATTCTGATAACAATACATTTAAAAAGGACTATTATAAGGATTCTACGGAGACATTTCTGGATCTATAGACCTGATTTTATAGTCTCTTTTTTCTTTTAGAATGATAGAGTCAACATGTATGTGGTCAATTTTATATGACTGGTTGAGCTGAAATGGACCAGTGTCTGACCTGACTTCTTTTCACACAACCAAACATTTCTTTTTAGATTTTTAACCCTCTATTTTAAAAGAACTTGTAAATTAACTAATGCCAGTATTTTTGCTTTGCTGGTGAACTAAAAGAAAAATGGTCTGTTCTTATTTGTAGAGTCCATTTTTCTCTGCCATGCTCACTTTCTGCTCTATTTCCCTTTCTTACTTCTTATAATACTGACCCTGCCAAGTTAGACCCTCAGGCCAATTAAAGATATTGTTCATTGTCAAAAAGGGGCTACAGCATCAACTCCAGATCAGTCATTAAGATTAAAAGTACAGTTTTAGATTGAAAGAGCCATGATATTAGACCCATTTTAGCTGGTGGCCCATTTAAGTGATTTTATCTTACCTTAGAAATAATAAACATACCTCCATTAGACAGGAAGCCACCTGGATTCAACTTACCATTAAAAAATGCAGCTTTGTAAGCACATGAGAATTTCGTGGTCTGTTCATTTCTCCAACAATGCAAAGCTACAGTGTAACAAAAGAAACGACATTTAAATGACTAAACCTACCTCCTCTCTGATGATTTGTTCGGCGCACTCATGATGAGATAAGTCAGCAGGGTGCCAGTGTTGACGCGGTCATGTGCCACATGCCAAACAAAGTGGCATGCCCAGCTCTCAGCTGACTGCCTGCGTGCCTCTGAGCGTCACAACCAGCGGCTTATCCCCAACACAATGTCTGTTAAACTGACCACAGTCAGTCCTCATTGACAGTTAAAGGCTCTCTGTTTTTCTGACGCGGCTTTCAGCCAGGTGCACGCGTGATTGGCTGCGCGCGCGCATGGATGCCAGGGAGGGGGAGAGGCACAGAGCGCGAGACAAAAGGAAGAGAAGACACCCGCTGTGCTATACATTTCTCACATAGCTTAATGATGGAGGTCATGATTGCTACGAAAAGTCTTTAGTGAATAAAATTTAATTATAAAGATTTAAACTCTTTAATGTATATAATTTGATTTGTTTTATAACTGAACTGTTACGTTTTCATTTAGAAGTTGTGAAAAATTGTTTTAATATATTTTTGTTACTGTCGTGTTCCTTGCACTCTTTTATGAATACTTTTATATAATAAAAATAAAGAAAATAGTAATGCGCATGCAGAAAGTATGACTTATCAGTCTACCTGTGATTTAAAGCTGAAACACTGAAGTAGAGATGGGCGAGCCCTTAGTGTATAACCTGTAATGGATATATGATGAATCTTTTATGAGGGATTTGTCTCTGTATTGTGAAATGAAACTCTCCTTTATCCCCTTAAAGTCCAGCAGAGCTCCCCTGATGGCTCACAGGATACTGAATACTGAGAATGATACTGTCCAGTCAGATTACTGAAGAGAAACCAACACACTGAGTGTCAAAGTGTGTCTGAAATATCATTATTTTGTTATTATCATAACCAATAATTATTGCATGTTCTTTAAATATTTTGATTGGTAAATCTACTACCTCTCAGCCAAGATGTTGTTTTTTTAAGCCAACATTTTGACTTGTTCGAATATGGAAACAACCCAGATAATCATAACATTTAAATACACTGTTAGCTGAGTCAGGTTGGAAAAGAATAAGAGTAGAAATGAGCCACCATTTATCATAAAATCTTTACTCTGCCTAACAAAATTTTACAGATATGCTATAAGGTACATTATACCATGGTCTTGGTGAATACTCAATTCTGACTGGCTCTGGAAGTTCCACTGGTGTCCATTAGCTTCTCATATATGAACACTCATAGAACTGCTCCAGTAGTTTTGGTCAAAATTTTTTTTTACACAAATTAATGAAATTTTTTTATTACATTTTTTAAAAAGTTGATCAGTGATCAATTTCAGGAGAAAGTAGTTGGATTTAAGAAATGTTCATACTTTTATTGGAAATCAAATAATTTAAATTTAATGAAATAAGGGCTGTCAGCATTTATACATTTAATCAGATTAATTATGGTCCACAATTAGTGCATTAATTGTTTTCTCAGTCATGAATAATTGCATGCTTTATTGTCTCTTTAGGCAAAATTTGCACTACAATAAGTCCACCACGTGTCCTTTCTAAAGGATATACAGTGCTTAACAAATTTATTCCACCACCCAAAGTAAGGTTTATGCCACAGCTGTCCTAAATTAACAGCACTGGTAATTACCAAAATCATTTTTTATGTTTCTGCAATGGTTAATAAACCAATATGTAGAACCCAAATGAATGTAGAACCCTCTTTAACCCAAATGATATTTTTAATGCTAAAATATAATTACTATTGTTATCCATGAATTTTCAAATTTACTGATTTACAAAGAAACTGAAAAAATAGTAAAGCACATTATTATTTCTTGATTAATATGTCATATTATAATTATTTACTTGCATTCCTGAACAGAAAAATGAGTTTTAGTGGTTGAATATTATGCTTGATTTTTTTGTGACTTCTTAGAGAAGCCCAGTGAGCCGGCTCAAATTTGGGTGAATTCAGTTTGAAATCCCTCATTCCTGTTCAAAATGGTAAAACGTGGAGAGCTCACTAAAAAATGAACGAGTCCGCATTAAAGATGCTGGATGGTCTCTGAGACAAATATGACAGGTGGTCTAATAAATTTGTTAAGCACTGTATGTCTATGATTTATAGCACACTTTTAGAGCAAACACAGTCTTCCTTGGCAATTACATCAAAATGGAACGGAGACTGCCCTGAACCAACTATCAGAGTTTGGAAAAAAGACGTCTTGTGTATCACAAAATCTAAATGATATATTAACAAACTCATACTTCATCCATCTGACTTATTAAACTCCCATACAGTGTTTTAGGATGAGCATCGATCAGTCTCCAAATTGTTCTCTGTGATTTAAACCAAGTGGGGACATTTCTATATATTATGTTGGCGTGTCCTCCAGTTAGAAAATTTTGGGAACAAAATAGCTGCGCTTCTTTCTGAACCATTTGCAGTCAGTTACTTGTTCTCCTGAATTTATGCTTTTGAATGATGACTCTGGGCATAATCTCAACCAAACACAAAGGTTGTTGTCTCTGGCAGCGTGCACTGCAGCTGAAAAGATGTTAGCAGTTAGGTGGAAACCACCACACACTCTCTCTATACAGCAGTGGACAAATTCATTGATCAATGTCTTGATAATGAAGCTTTCAGTTGCTATGATAAACCTGGCAGATAGTGTTGTGATTGAAAATCAAGTTTGGGCATTGACCGCTGTAAGATCTATGGTGTTATGTTGCTATTAATACTTACATTTTTTTTTCTTATCTTTGTCCTTGTTATTCAGTTGAAATATGGAGTAATTAATTCATTTTTGATGTATTGTAAAGATGTCTTTTGAATTAGATACTGCAGAGAAAGACCCACGGGGAAGGGAAGGGCTTGGGATTTTGAAACTAAGAAGAATAGGTAGTTGCAGGTTTGTAAAGTTTTTGAGTAACGCTGTTAATTGTAATTATGAATTCATGATATGTTACTGGTACATGAGGATGTACATATGCCTCTGTTAAAAATGAATAAAAAATAATAATAAGTCCACTAGTGCCCCTGAATGTCTCATTTCAGTTTAAAAACTCACAGAAGGCTCAGCAGACAGGACAAATGTCATCTGATATATAACATTTACCCTTTTACTATTCCCTTATTTCCTTTTCAATCCATAACAAGTTTCTTTTTACATGGTTAAGTTCATGTCATTATCTTAGATCTCTGAGTTCCAGCTCTGTATCCAAACAGGAAGTCAGTTTTAAGACAGTACATAAATCCAAAATGAAACAAAAAGTTTGAAATGCAACAAATTGGAACTGAAACTGTATCAGAAAGGTTGGATTAATCATGACTGACTCCAGAAATTCAAAGAAAAATGAAACTGTGTCCTGAATCTCCACATATTTAACACAAAAAAGACATCATAAATTGCACCCATCGACTCTAACAATGTGTTTTATTTAGAGCAACATTGCAGCACCAGTCAGAGGCAACATTCAGACATCACTTGATCTGTGCACACAGTGAATGGTAGAACAGCTTTAGTTTTTCACCATCAGCTTATTAAGTGACCAGCTTATTATTCTGCAGTGATGAAATGTAGCACCATTTGAACTGAGAACATGATGAACAGTCGACTAAAGTAAAGAAGCTGGAGAACAACACAGGAGGTCTCTGACCAGATTTAAAGGTCTGCTTTGTGCAGAAACATTTAAATGTTTAAGAAGTAAAGCAGTGATTATTTAAACTCACATCAGTCAATTACCACAGTGTATAGACACTGCTTGTAGTTACATCATTAAAACATAGAAAAATAACTAATTAGTAATTGTTAATCTGTTAACTTAGAGGAATTTTCACCCAACTCAATGTGTTCAGTATCAAACATGTAGGCCTAGCTGTTTTTAAGGGTTTTCAAGGTTTTCCTCATCCCAGATGAGATCAAAATCCTTGACTGTGTCTCAGTTAAGCTTCCTGAGTTACTATTTAATTTTATCCTACTTAAAGCTCCTGTGAGAAGTTTTTAACTGTTTATGAAGCAGAATGAAAGTAATACCAGACAAAACAGAAGGAAGTGGGGGGTAGCCAAGGATAGCTGGGATAAGAGGAAAGTTAGTACTTAACAGCTCTAAATGAATCTGGATGATGCAACTGTAAGGTTTTTTTACATACATTGATAATGATCCCTACCCTCTACAAAGAAAAAAAAGATTTTATTCCCACAGTTGGCAGCGATAAATATCACTAACTATTCAGTTCTGCAGACCTTCTAGCATTGTCCAGTCCGATAAAGAGAGATAAGAGTCAAGGGGAGTCTTGTATTGAGCTAAGAGGCTAGCTGAACCCCTTGGATATACACAAAATCCTCATTAGTCACAAACATGCTTTTAATTGAAACAGGGATGTGCTATCAACTGGATACCAGTGATGATGTACTGTTCATGAATGAGCTGGCTCTATGAAACGGCTCTTTTATGTTAGCAACAGTAGCTAGCTCCCATTTGATTGCCAGTTTCCTTTCCTCCATGTATAGTTGTTATTTAATCTGAATTTAAAAAGTCAAACTGTTACGAAATGAAAAGTTGTTTGGGAGCCAAACAAGCAGCTCTACTGAGCTGAGCCAAATGATCTGGATCTCTGGAAAGAGACGGATTTACCGTCATAACAAGTGACACTGGACAGACATCAGCTGAGGAAACACAGGCAAGATCAGTACAATGTGCTGAGCTGTGGCAAACTGCACTTAATCAAACCACTTTGTGGAACTGGACCACACATTAGTGTTCGCTCATCTAGGCTTTAGATGGAGGTTTATATCATTCCTGTCTGCTGCCGTTTTACTGGGAATTTTGACAAGGTTGTTTTTTTAAATTTGCTTGAATCTTTCACTACTTTTGGGACACAAAAGTAGCTAAAGAATAAGTGATGTTTTTATTTTTTGCAATTTGAATGTTTGGCAAAGTCATGAACTTCTCAAACCATGGCTTTTTTGGTAGTGTTTCTCCATGCAGGGATCCCTTCCTGCCCCCCATCAGGAGTTCTCTGCTGCTACAAAGAACCTATAGGCAAACTGTTATCATCCAATGGAGTTTCTACATTGGAAACAAAAAACTTTGCAATTGCAAAGTTTCAATTCTTGCTGTAGTGGTGAAACATCTTTTTTTGAGTCTGTAAGATCTCAGTTTAAAAATAAGCCGCATTATATAGAAATGGTCACTTTTTAAGTCCTATAAGTGCAGAAATTATACATTTTGTTTCGTTAAAGAAAACGATAACTTTTTTGTCATAATACACTTGTAGAGGATAAGGTCAGTTCAGAGACATTTGGCCACATGGGGGTGCCAAATGAAAAAGTTAAAAAAGTTTGTCACAGGAGAATTAAGTGGCATTAATTTGCTGATCCAATTATTGAAAACCAATCAGAACACCAACATGGAAGCCATTTCTTTAAGCCAGGGTGTTAAGATAAACATCTATTGTTAGACTGTAAAACCACACTTGGATTTAATTTAAAGATATAGAACAATTCAGCTGGAATTTGACCTATTTTCCTATGGAACCTTCCAGATTTCACATCAGGAAATTTGAACACTTTCCTTCAGAGAGAGACAGAATGAGTAAGAGGCCACATGGTTCTGATTTTCTCTGCTGACTGGCCGTAGAAACGCAGAGCGAGTTTGTGAGAGAGTAAGAATGCACTGAAAGGAGGAAGAGGGCTGTAAAGCAATGACATGACATTAATAAAAAGGCTTGGGTTTTGCTTCATTTCCTTCTGAGACATTCAGAGGACAGCTTTGGTGCAAACCCTGTTCACCTCTCCTCTGCTTCACCATCATCATCCTCTGCTTCATCGCTCCACAACAACAGACAGAGAAGCAGAAAGAAGCACTCAGATCTTTGGTTGATTTTCTGTAGGTTTGTTAGATTGTCCTTTAAAGGGTTTAGCGTTAGCACCGACTGTGAGACAGGCCTTAAAAAGAGGAGGTAGCCAATGTAGGAGTAAAAAAAGGTCAGAATTGATCCTGGATCTGTGATGAGAGCAGATTGAGAAGTGTGCTGATGTCTGAGGTTGTGATATGGTCAGGCTGAGGTCAGGGTTGATCTGGGAACAAAGAGATAAAAAAACTTCAGGATTTGTCCAAAATGAGGATTTAATTATGGCTCAAAGTGTCCTAAAACATACTTTATCCCTGCAGATGCTTGTGATGATGTTTTTCATAGCCGACTGCGTTGTTAGAACCGGTACCTGTCATTGAAAAAACATCTTAATATCAGGCAGATTGGTGCAATTTGTGGGTTAATCATAGTGCTGGTTCTCTAGTTTCTCCACATTACCTCACTTACCCAAGTAATCCTTGTAGTCCTTGAAGTATTTGTGCCTCAGACCACGTCCATCTGAAGATAAAAAGGCCATAATGACATTGAATCTTCACATCCTACAATTACCACTTATAATTCTTGCTAAGAAGAACATAAAGTACAAAGAAGGAAGTCTCTGATCTTTAGATTCTTATATTTCTGCCAACAGCTCCAGGCAAACATCATAAATTGAGTTGGTCTTCTGTGCTGCTAGGTCATTCCAATTTGTATATTATTTATGAACCTATTAATAGGAGAAACTTGGCATCTGACAGTATGTGATCTGCCAAAAGAGAGCCAGCCAGGCTCGAAGACAGCTGCTGGCACTGCCAAGCTTCCTGTCTCCTTCTCCTGGTGCCTGAAATGAGGTAAACACTTTAAGAAAATCAGGCTGATTCTAGGACAGATTTACAACTTCCAACCAAAGTCAGTCAGATTTTTGTGGTGCAGTGAATTATTCCAAGAGTGATTTTACTCTCCCCAATTGGAAGATGATCAAGGCAGCCCCCAGTTTGAAATTGTAAATATTTAAAGTGTTCAATGTTAAGAATCAGAAATCCTGTGTTATGGGGGAAAACAGAGGACAGCCAAGCTAGTACTTGGTGGATTGCCATGTGGAAGAGAGTGATATTAACTTTGCAAAGCAGATGGATTTGCCCGTTTCTCTGTTCTCACTGGCGAATCCATCTTGCAGAGCTCCCATCTGAACAGTTTGGGCCTGGTTAGAAAGTGACAGGACCAGCGCGCTGGTAGTCCAGTGGCTAAGGCGCGCAGCATGTACACAGGCGACCAGAGTTCGAATCCGGCCCGTGGCACTACTTCCTGCATGTCTCTCCCCGCTCTCTTCCCTGTTTGCGACTCTATCCACTGTCCCCTCTCTAAAAAAGGCACGAAAAAGCCCAAAAATAAATCTCACAAAAAAAATTGACAGGACCAATCAGCGATGAGGGGCAGTACTTTCCGGTGTGGCAGAGTCATGACGTAAGCAAGAGACCTGTGCAATTACGGTGGAGCACAATAGCGTGGTTGCTGCTAAAGCATAAGTTTTATCAGAACTTGACGACATTTCTTCATTAAAAGAGGAACAAAAAACAGCTGTGAGTTAATTTCTTTTCAAAAACGACAAAAGTCATGTACTGACATGTCTATAGTCACCATTGTTCGCGTTATGCAATTCTCTGTGAAGTTTACTCCTTGGTAGCAGTAGCGGCTACCCCACGTGTTTTGTTGCTCTGATTGGCTCATAAAGATGTGACATACAGAACGTTCATCCAATCACCCTCATCCAAGTTTATTTAACAGGCTCCGCCCTTTCCCAAACGCCGTCTATGGAAGGTTAACCAGATGGATGTGTGAAACAAATCCATCTGGCATGTCAGGTTAGAGTGATATCCAATCAGGAAGAAAACTGGCTGAAGGAGGAAGCACAACAAACACAGCCATGGTGAAAACAGTGAACATTAAGCTTAAGACCAATGTCTCTACTGCAGTTGATGTAGCAGTTAGCTAACAGCTAGCTGTATTCAGCCTCTTTACTCTCAAGTTGTGTTTGACTGTGACATTTGGAGTTTAGAGAGTGTAGACTCTGGTTGTTGATGAATGAATCTATTAGTGTGTGGTGGGCTGAGCTGGCTGTCTTGTTGAACACCCTGCACTAGAAAAACAGAACTGTTGAAGTGTTGCTTTCATGTAGGCTCTCTCACACTCGCCAGCTGCCTGGTTGCCAAGCTTAACAGGAGCACAGTCTTTGGAGGGAAGCTCCATTAAGACCAAATAAAAAAAGAGATTAGTTTAGGCAGTGTTTCTCAAGCTTTTTTCTATCAAGGCACCCTTTAAAATTGTGAAAAATCTCAAGTCACCCCAGTCAAAATGTTTTAATTAAAGGTAAACATTCTATATCCCTATGAGTACGGAAGTGCTCATGTGGTATCGGTATAAAGAAGATAAATCTCCCGCTGGCTTGCTCCATCCATGCCCAGGCCCACTTGCGTATGTACTCAGTCTGAATGCATGTATGCATGTAGCTGGTTTACAAGCCTGCCAAGGAGGAGAAAGAAGAAGCTACCATGGCAACCACCTGGGTCATGACCTGAGCGAAGATTGTTTTCACGAGGCAAAAAAAAAAGTCCATCCTGCTACCATGAGAGTTTTCAAAATCACTTTTTAAGAAGCCATCTACGCTCTTCTACATGTAGCTCAGAGGATTAAATGGGCTTGCCTTGCTCAGATAAGTTTATGAGGTGACAGGAGACTTTTATTGCCTTTGCATCCTCTCACCAAGTCCAACTTGTGTTCGTTCATAAGGTTAGTCATAACAGACTGTTTGTTGACTTGACTCTGATGATTTCCCCCTTGAGTTTGTTGAGTGTTAAACACCAGGACATGTTAGTGTTTTGTGGATATTTGTCAAGACCTTGCACATGTAGCTGATTAAAAAGTGTGTATTAAATTCTTGAAAGCCAAATTGAAACCACAAGGCTGTAATTTTATATACCAGAGTTGCCGCGTTGCTTGATGCACTGTCCTCTGTTAGGGATGCCAGCAGCTGGGTTTCCTAGGTTAAAGATGTGGCACTCGTATCCTGTGGGACAGTGGAGAGGCTCATCTCCATCCTCTGTGGTGCTGCAGGCCTCAGCTAGAAAATAAACACACAAATTACTAACATGAAGGAAACCACAGCTGTTCTTTATCCATACCTGGGTCCCTATAATGTGAAACCATCCAGATAAGATCTCCAATAATGATTATAGACTTCCTATATAGTAAGTCTCACGAACTTTTATGAGACAAAAATGAGATAATTACAAGGTCGTAGTAGTATTGTCTTTTTTTTCTGATTATGTTCTCCTTAGAGTCCCTTAAGATATAAAAAACAGACCTAAAAAGACACAATAAAGACAAAATGAGATTCCTTTTTGCTATGGGCTGGCTCTTCAACAGTCATCTTCAGATTCTAGTGGGGGATTTCACTCAGACTGCATCCATTTTTTATAGTCTTGGTTTGTACTCACCCTGCAGGACCTCTTCAGGTCCATCCAACAGCCAGCCATTGCCCCCCAACCAACGAGGCTTAGGCTGCACCAGCCAGTCCAACACTGTTCACAAACACATGTATACACAAATCTGAGAAATACTAATAAATATTTTTCATGAAGAGTTTGTTTAAAGTCATTTAGGACTAAGTTTTTACTGTCTCTGAATCCTTATTCCCAACAGTCCTGCTCTGACCTGGTGGTGGCTGGACAGACTCCAGGCAGGCGTAGATGCAGCCGTTGTAGCAGCACCGTTTGTGGCGTTCACACTCAGAGTCCGAGCGGCAGCCCGGCACCTCACACGCTCTCTCTGGCAGCATCTGTGGTGGTGGTGGGCACCGGTCATTCTTCTGATGCTGTGTGGACTGGGGGTGGTTCTGGTACTCATAGTCCTGGGAGAGAGATCAAGAAACAAATATCAGATAGATGAATGAGAGTTTAGATGTGGTGTGTTAATACCACACAGGGAGCCCACTATTTAATGAGTCCTTATATAAACAGATGTTTGTAGCGGTTTTTGGAAAATAAAAAGCTGCTAATGGTTCCAGTATGAGACTAAAAATGATCAGCAGCAGGGGATCACCTATAAAAACTTAGATGATGATTAAACATGGATGCTAAGCAACATGGAGCACCATAAAACAAATAAATGTTAAGGTAGGCTTGGTTCTGTAGACTGTATACAATTTTAATTCATGCTGCTTAATCTACAATATGTGGAGATTTTGCAGTACAATGTCTATATTCATTAAAAAAATCAATGTTTTGTGGTTTTTATTTTAGTTTTAGACACGACTTGTTTATTATTGCCATGGAACGACTGGGTGTTACATGAAAGTCTGCTCCATGTGGTGGGAGCTGCTAATGGAAGCTGTTGCTGCATCTCATTCATGTTTAGCCCTGATGAACCACAATTATTTCCTGCCATTGTTCGGGAGTTTGGTAAAACCCAGGTCATCATGACTGTGCATTTTCTAGGTCAAATAGAGACAGGACCGATGATCAGTGCAGCAACCTCCACAGATTTCACATAACAAGGTAGAAAAGCTGTAAATATTGCAGAGAGATCCCAGAATGCTTTGTGAGTAGCACTAACCAGGACTAACACTTTTAACAATTTTTTTCCCCTCATTATGTGAAATTTGCTGAAACCAGCGCTCATCTCTACTGGAGTTAATTGTTTTGATTGAGAGACCCTAGATCAGGGGTTTTCAAAGTGTGGGAGAGTGAGCCTCCCCTAAGAAGAAATTATTAATTCGGTGGACCCCCACCCACAAAAAGGATTCAAATTGAAAAAAAAAAAAAAAATTAAACAACAACATTCCAAACATTTATGTCTAATCTTTAAACATTTTTAACATTAATATATTTTGGATATTTTGGTTTGCAATTGTACTTAAACATCTGCCTTTCCCTCTTATTTGGTCATAATGCCATTAAATACCCTTTTTTCATATTTTTTGTCCATTTTACAACTTCTTTTTGTCTCTTTTCCCCATTTTTCCCACTTTCATCCCATTTTGTCCCTTCTTTACCTTTTTGCCCATTGAAGCTACCTTTCATCATTAAATAACCCTTTTTCACTTTTTTTAACTCATTTCTGCAATGTCTTTTTTTCACTTTTTCCCATTTTTTACCACTTTTCTCCCATCTTTTGCCCTTTTCCCCCCAATTTTTGCCCTTTTTCCCAATTTTTTTTCCACTTTTTCCCAATTTTTACCACTTTTCTCCCATTTTTGGCCCTTTCTTCCCCAATTTTTGTCCTTTTTCACATTTTTTTTGTCACTTTTTCCCAGTTTTTACCATTTTTTCCCATATTTTGCCCTTTTCCCCCAATTTCTGCCCTTTTTCACATTTTTTTTGCCACTTTTTCCCAATTTTTGTCACTCTTATCCCATTTTTTGCCCTTTTTTTAAAAACAATTTTTTGCCACTTTTTGCCAATTTAAACTACCCTTTGCCATTACATACCACTTGCTTCATCTTTTTTGACCATTTTTTGCCACTCCTGAATGCTTTTTGCCCATTTAAGTCACTTTCCACTCACTTTTATTGTCACTTCTCACCCATTTCTGCTACTTTCTGACCATTTTCCACTTTTTCTCCCCATTTTGCCCTTTTCACCCATTGTTTGCTGCTTTTTGACCATTTTGCCACCTTAAACCTATTTTTATTGCTACTTCAAGCTGTTTTTGCCACTTTTCACCTCTTAGATTGTGGCTTTTGCAAAGGTATTTTGCAACAATTTTGCTCCTTGGTTGAGGGTTGAGAAACATAGTCCCTATAGTAACTATAAGTCTATCCATTTTGCTCAATGCACAGCAGAGGTTAGCAAAGCAAATCACCTTTTTTCAGGTTTATGGTTCAGCGCCTCCCCTGAAGATCTGAGGCACCCCCCAGGGGACGCCTTGACAACCACTGCCCTAGATACACTCTGCATCTTACTGAATTTTTTTATGTGCTGATATTACTGCAACTGGGTGATATGCATAATCAGAAGTAAGGCACAATACTAGATCAAACAGGTTGTGGACCAAGCTTTTAAAGCTGAGTCAGTGCAAATTAACCTGACACACAAGATAGACTATTTTACATGTTGATTACATGGGACATGTTTCACATACAGCTGGTCAACTGCTCTTTGGGAAGGGATTGGATGACTATTCTGTCTGTCTTTTACGGGCCAACCAGTGTTTGTGACGGAGTGACAAAATCTGTGACATATAGGCCTATCAGACCAGCAAGGCTTCATGCCAGTTCCAGTTCCCAAACTTAATTTTGAAACAAACGCTGGTGCGTTCAGAACTTAAAAGTTGGTTCTCAGCTGGAACCAAAAATAGCTGGTTTTTCCTCGGGAACCGTGACATCATCAGTGGACGTGTCATGTTGTGAAGAAGAGCAGTAATGGAGGAAAAGTGGTCCGCTGAGGAGACATAATGTTTGATTGCGATTTGGGCATCCACAGAATTCCAGGTGGTGTTGCAGAGTAGTACAAAGAAGAAGTTATATGCCAAACTTGCAAAAGAGATGGCAAAGGCTGGGTTTACCTGAACGCCAGACTGAATAATTAATAAACTCAAGAAACTGAAGAAGGAAGCAAGAAAGACTTGGGCAAAAGTGGAGCTGGATTTGGTGATACATGTCCATCGCATCCTCCCACTTTGGTTTCGCTTAACCTGGTGTGAAGGTGGGCTGGTTTGCCAGAAAGCACTCGGTTCTGAGACTTCAGAATGGAGCCAGAACCAGAACCGTGTCTGTCTGAAAGCACTAATAGTGGGCATGCACACGGCATGTGCACAGGTCCTGCCATGATTGCTCACCACTAGTGAAGTCAGTTAGTGAAACAAAGCCAAGCCAAAGCTGGTCAGCAGAAAAGCAAAAACACAATTTCCACCAAGAAAGCTTTCAGTGTGTTTTTTGCTCTTCTCCTAAAATTATGTCTTCCAGCTTACAATAAAACTAAACCTCACCTGTAGTTACTGCCTCATTCTCCAAGCACAAAAGTTTCAAATTAGAGCTTTGCAAGATGCATCTGCACATGGGATCTAACCAACTCATTGGCAAATATGTCAGTCCTACAGTCCCACCAGCAGAGCCATACCCTACCACAGTGATCCACAACAGATCCAAACATAGCAGCAATTTAATCAGAACTGGATTTCATTCATACATTGAAAGAAAGGCAAAGATCTGCACTGAAAAGGTTTCTCAGTGGAAAAGATGTTTTTCAGCTCCTTGAGCTGTTGCTATAACAACTGGCTCCACTGGTAGTGAGCAACAGTATAGACTGTATGTAAAGTTTGCATTATGTAGTTTACTCCCTGGGGCACATGCATTTTTACATCAGATGTTCTGTTTCTGTGATTGCCTCAATATGAATGTTACAGACCAAATTTTTGGCCAATCACCCTCCCAGTTTTCTTTTTAAGGTTATGCCCCTCTTAAACACTCTTTATTTAGTAATGCATGGATGGATGTAAGATACATCCCCTGCCATGGATATGTGAAACAGTCTATTTCTTGTCCGGTCAAGTAAAGATATGAATCAGGAGTCACTTAGAGAGGGAACAAAATCAAAAGATAGCACAAGGCTTAGTATCATTTGGAGGATCTTAGAGGATGCAAAACTGAAAAAGACTCCTAAAGTGAAACAGTGGTTATAAAGCTCCTATACAAGCTCCTGCCACTAGAGGGTAGCAATGCATCTTTATTATCACCTCTCAGCACACAGCGAAAGCTTGAAGGGTTGGCTTTAGTATGCATGCCTGCCTGCTAACGTCTTGACCTGGATTGAGAAGGTGATTCAGTGTGGGAGCAAACATTTCCCACAGCAAGAAGAGGAAGAGAGGAGAAAAGTAGGCCACAAGCCCCTGAGACAAGAGAAGGCACACGTCACACTCTTTGGTGGCTTTGGCAACTTCAAGTGTAGACTCACATGCACATTTGCTTGTGAGTGCATGCACACAATAGTTTTGCAGTGTTGCAGAGATCTGCTCTTGCATGCTTTGCAGAGGATAAAATACTGGGATCTGAATCACAGCCATGGCCCCTGTGGTTTAATAGTTTAACCAAGCTGCAAGTCTCTTTTGATTCCTGCTGAGCATTTTGGACGTGTATGTGTTTAAGTGTTAGTTTCATATTTCATAAGTTCTGAGCCACAGTAAGAAGCTATTCATTGTTCTGGCTTATTTACACATGGGAAATATTTCAACCAAATCCCAAGAAACACTTCGGCCTCTAACTAAACACTCACTCATATTTTCTCATGTACTGGATTTGCTTTTGTGCATGCTGCAATGAGATCAAGTTTCATGAGCTTTCATGGTTTTCTTCTCACTACAAACAGCCATAATAAGAAGAAAACTTTAGTGGCAGGTCTAACATCCCAAACAGAAGAACAGTAAAGTGTAAAAGGACCAACTTTAAGCGTCCCTGGATCATAAACTCTTTTTCTTTTCCCACCCATGAATGACAAATGTTTCCCATCATTTTAATGTCAAAACTAATAGCTCATTATTTCTCTGTTACAGAGCTGCATTTTGTCTAAAGATTTGCACGAGCTTCATCTTTGAAGAGCAAGCTCTGTTTGTCTGAATGGTTCTGTTTGTAGTCGTGTGTGGGTGACTTTCTCTGACCTTGCAGTCACCGTTATTTATTTGCGGGGGTGTCCCAGAGAAAGAGAGAGAGAGACATCGGTGTTACTTGTAGATTACTAATTAGAGCCTGTGGGCTGCACTGGGCCATTAAAGCTGCTCTGTTTATTTGGCAGGCTCACTGAAAGCTCCTACAAACCAACCAGAAAAACGAAAGCAAATGTTTGGCCCTGCGTTGGTATCGCTCACACTGTATGTGTGTTCATTTTAAAGACCCAATAACTTGCTCTGGCAGCTGATAGCTTAGTTGTTGGATGGTTCATTGAGGGTCTAAAGTAACCTGACACGCCAGATGGATTTGTTTCACACATCCATCTGGAAAACCTTCCATAGACAGCGTTTGGGAAAGGGCAGAGCCTTTGAAAAAAAACTCGAAGGGTAACTGGATGAAAGCTCTGTCACTCACATCTTTACAGGCCAATCAGAGCAACAAAACACGTGATGTTGTTGCCACTATCGAGGTGTGCATGCACAGCTACCGAGGAGTAAACTCCATAACTACGTAACGCGGATCATGGTGACTGTAGACATGTCAGTACACAACTTTTGTCATTTTTGAAAAGAAAACAACTCACTGCTGTTCTTTCTTCTTCTTTTAATGAAGAAATCTTGTCAAGTTCTGATAAAACTGGTGCTTTAGCAGCATCCACACTGTTATCTTCCACCATAGTTGCACCAGCCTCTTGTCACTGCTTGCTTGCGTCACGACTCCACCGCACCCAAAAGCACTGCCCCTCGACGCTGATTGGTCCTGTCACTTTCTAACCGGGCCCAAATGATTCGGGAGCTTTGCAAGATGAATTTGCCAGTGAGAAACACAGAAACAGGCATATTCATCTGCTTTGCAAGGTAAGGTCTAAGGCTCAGTCCCCATAAACCCCTTGCCCCTAAGTTAGCCCTAGCATTGCATTTTGCTAGGTGTAAGCTGTCCTGATTCTTGTTAGGCAAAAGTGTGAGGGTCACATGATCTTTTACATAGAGATCTTTAAACGGCATGCTCAAACCATGTGATATGGGGAAAGTCCCAGAATGCTTTGTGAATCATTTGCAAGATGGCTTCTCAAGAGTCAAAAGCAGTATACAAATTTTTTACAACCAAAATTTTAATTTTAATGTTGTTTTGATGCATGGTCTCTTTTTATTGATGCAAATATCAAGTCATGTTGTCACGTCTGTTTATCTTAATGCCATCAACAACCAGTGATGACGCATCTGCAGCTTACAGGGTCATCCCATTTCATAAGGAAAGGTTTCATCAATACCACTTGTGACTCTGTCTCAAGGGTGAAATTGGTACTCAAAAACAAGAGGTAAAGGGTTAAAGTTACAAATAGAACAGAGTCTGGCCAAGGGTAGAGTCCTACACCAGATGGGTACCCATAGAAAACCACAGACAGAAATTATAATTCTATAGTTTCGTGGGTACGTGCATGAGTAAAAATAAACAAAATGTGGCAGACGACGACAATAAAACAAAAAATCAGAGGCTATATGACAAAAAATAACCATTATTTTTTACATCTAAAAAAGTGAATACTGTCATTTATTTCCTTGAAGCTTTATAGTAGTTTTAGCCACATGTTTTCGCTGTATTACCTCTTTATTATCTTATATCAGAACTCTTCTCAGAGATGGACTGGACCTGTGCCATCATTGGAGAGAAATGAGGTGCTAGCTACATCAAGACAAACTTGGATAAAAATCCCTCCCCACTCATCATCAGCTGTTCTACATCAGTACTGGAGCAAATGTGCAGAGTAATGATGCAGATCACTTCTCTCAACAGGAGGACCCAAAACAAGGGCAAACTGCATGGAGCAGGTCAACTTCTTGGGGCCTTTGTGCCTGAACATCACTGGTTCTGCATGCTCTGTAATTTAGACCTTATGACAGAGAAGACAATGGGAGCATATGATGTTCAGTTTAGGAGCTTTAAGCAGCTGTAATTCATTCTTAGGTAACCAGGCCAAGAGTGTGTTTCTTGGATTGTGTGTGCTGTCTGTCTGCATGTGCAAAGGCAAGAAAATATCTCAGAATCTGTCTGAGATCTCTGCATTGAACCATGAACAGTCTGGTCACAGTGCAGTTAAAACCCCTATAAAAAATACTGAGCAAGAGTACTGAAAGGAGCTACAGGAAAAACAGATTGAGGGAGTAAAAGAGCAGTTCAGGATCATTTGTAACAGCCACCTTTGTGCCACTTCTTTCATCACCGGAGAGAGAGAGAGAGAAATGGAGAGGGAGGCATGGAGGAGCTGGAGGAACGACAGCAAGTGTGTGTCAGACAGAGAGGGTTAGGAAAAACATGCCCACGGATAGACAGGAACATCACACGCAGACCCGCTGGCAGTGTCTCTACAGCAGACAGGAGGGTAAATAAACAACGAGGGACATCAGAGAGATGAGAGCAGGATAGTGTGATAAGATTCAGGATGTGGAGCATGGCGGTGCTCCTGGTGTACAAAGACATGACGGCAGAGGAAGAGAGACAAGAGGGGCCTGGAGAGTGAAGATACAGTAAGAGCTGAGTGACAGATGAGGGGAAATGCAAAGTGGGAAAAAGTTTGCTAAAAGAAGCAGACTTATTTATGAGAAAGACTAGAGAATGGATGTGGTAAAGACATGCAAGCTGCTGTCATATGTGCAGGAAAACTCATAAAGAGTTCTCACAGAGTTATAAACAGGAAGGGCACACTCGACCTTCAGCAGGAGACGTTAGCAGGAGACTTTGGAGAGGATCGGATGTGAGATAAGAGGAGACGGTTGTAGTCATTATGTCATTATCCAATCACAGCCAGCTGTCTTGCCCTCATTCATAGATGTCACTGTAGCTCTGGAGCAACATTTCTCCATTGACAGCCACGACTACAGACTACAGGCCTGCCCTACAGTGCCTCTAATGCAGTATCCATGATGGAGTTGAAGTGTTTCCCTTGGTTTCAGCTGGAACTTTGCCAGGTTTATCATCCAGATACCTGTCAATATGTAGAAAAATGTTGTTTACAGAATTGAGTGGCTCAAAGGGATCTGCTCAGTCTCTGATGAATGATTTCTGTGGCCCATCAGTTATCCCTGCTCCAACCCAGCAGTGCAGAGCTATGTTACTGCTGACTGAATCCTCAAACCATCAGTGATTAAGTGTGTAAATGTGATGTACTGTTGGCAGTGAAGGGTCCAGGGTACATTTCATCATGAGTCTGCTTGTGATAAATTTGTGTAATTAAAAACAAAAAGAGAAGTATTTGAAATTTGAGAAAAAAGCTTTTCAAGTGGTTTGAGTCAAATTGCTAGTAGTTTTACATATAAATGGCTCAGTCACACAGCAATGAATGAGTAACTAGTTATTAACCAGGGAGCTAATGAGTAATGCTTGTTACCCATTAGAACTGAAAATTACAATATGTAGAATTTCTGTGCTGAAACAACAATATTAATTCAACAAATGACAGTTCTGATGATATACATATATTTTAATAGAAGTCTTATCTCAAATATTTCCCAAAAAGAAGGATAATTGCTCATTTCTATGACTATATCAGGATGTGTCATTGTGTGAAGGCTGCCACTTGTTGTGAGTTCATTCACGCAAACTCACCTCTGTAACACAGAAACTCCCCCAAAGAGTCCCGCCCACCCACTCATCATATTGTGTTATTATGGTTATGATTGAAAGCCCCCTGGTAGCAGAATTGTTCACACTCCCAAATGCCTTTTGTTGACAGTGCATCCATTTTCTATCCTGTGTCGGGCCGCGGGGGGCTGGGGCCTATCCCAGCTGTCATTGGAAGAGAAACGGGGTACACCCTGGACTGGTCACCTGTCAATCACAAGACTGACATATAGAGACAGACAACCAGGCACACTCACACTCACTGTCAATTTAGAGCCACCAATTAACCTAACAAGCATGTCTTTGGTGGTAGGAGGAAGCCGGAGTATCCAGAGAGAACCCACACATGCATGCAAACTCCACACAGAAAGACCCTGACTGAGAAACGAACCAGGGACCTTCATCCTATGAGGCAACAGCGCTAACCCCTACACCGCCATGCAGCCCATGTTGAACTGTAGATGAGATTTTAATGAGTTTTCTCCAACAGTGGCTCTTTGCCACTCTTCCTTAAAGCTTTAAATGGTGAAGAACCAACAGTTGTTGTAGGCAGAGTCTCTCCCATCTCAGCTACTGAAGCTTGGAACTCCTTCAGAGTAGTCATAGGTGTCTTGGTGTCCTCTCTCACTAGTCTCCTTCTTGCACGCTCACTCAGTTTGTGAGGACGTCCTGATCTAGGCAGATTTACACATGTGCCATATTCCTTCTCTTGATGATGAATTTAAAGTGGGGATATTATGCCTTTTTTCAAGGCTTTACACCATCTCTCTGATACCCACATAGTAGCTTAACATGGTTTACAGCTTAAAAAACTTCTCATGTTTGAGAAGTGTAGTTACATGTAGTAACCCAAACCCCCCCCCCCCCCCCCCCCATGCACCTGCTTTCCTCCGATTGGCCGATTTTCTGAAGGCTGGCCGGCGGCAAGACTCAATGTTTTGTGACCGCCCCCTCTAATGTGGCTAATGTTGTTATGCTAGTAGTTGTAAACTTTGAATGAACTGGTCCGACTGAGTAAAATATGGTGAATTTTGATATACGTCCGTACGTGTTAGACCCGGAGTCTGATCAGTCACTTTAAGGAGGGTGAAAATTTGCGCAGTCTCTTATTTCACGTTACAAATTTTAATTGGCATTACTTTGTATAAATCTGTTCTCTGACATTAAAGAGTTTTTCTTGTCAAAAAAAGCCAAATGATATTGACCATGAAAGATTTATATATGGTCAGTGGACTTTGTGTATTTTCATTTGGTAAGGTTATCTGTCATACCTTGGCAAGCACACCAAAGAAGGTCAAAAGTTGTATAACGCAGCCACCCACCATTAGTTGGTGCACCCACTGCAGCCAACAGAAAAATCTCCAAGAAGAGCTGACTGATCGGACAGTATAATACAAAACTCTAGGTCAGGTCAGTGACCTTACTGTTCTCCAACTTAATGTTGCCTTGTGACCTGGAAGAATACTCTACAGTAAATGAGGAATGGCATAGAGACAGGAGTTTGCAGTGTACTGATTCATAAAATGGAGATAAAGTTAAATTGGCAGAGCCATGTATATCTACATTCAGCACAGGCATGTGGACGCTAACTTGCAAGTAGGTCTGAATGCTACTGGCGCTAGCAATGCTAACTTTAGCCACATTTTGCAGATCTACAGGACATTGCTTTAGCAGTGTTTCTGGAAATATCTGGCCAAAGCAAAACCACAGTGCATTTGATTTAGATTCACTTCATTTGTTTGTTCTTGTTTGGTTCAATCCACATTCTCACCTTGCGAACCAAAATCTGGTGCAAATGGAATCAAACCAAAGCAGACCAGAGTTTGGTTCTTTGTCCACACCACCTTGAGTGTTTACACCAACCCAAACCAAACAAACTACCCCACAAAGCTTTTCTGGAATTTCTTTTCAACCCAACCAAACAACTCCAGTATAGATGCACCCTAGATGTGCAGCATCAGCACATAAAGCCGATTTTTGCTTTGCAATACAGTTTTAAAGGGATACTTCAACATTGTGGCAAATTCGCCCATTGCCATAATTCCTATGGTCTTAGTAATAGGTTCGTTTCCGTTTATTGTTGGTGCAAGCTGTTTATAGGTTTGGGGGGGACTGATATACCAGCTGCACAGCTAACGCTATGTAAGCAGAAGGTATTTTTTGCTTTCCCTCATCAAACTCATCAAATACACAATCCAACAACTCCAAAAGCTCTCGTGACAAGCTGTGGCCTGCACATTCACCACACTGTGAAATAATCATGGAACATTACGAGACAGAGATGTTTTAAAGTTAAATGCAAAACTGGAACTACACTCCAGACATGGCTGCTGCACTGTGTCACTCCGCCCAGTGGTTCACTCAAGAAATATTTCAGAGTAATTGCTTCATGTGTCCTAATGTTACATAATTATACGTTATTATTTCATAGCGTGGTGAATGTGCAGTTCGCAACTTGTCCACGAAAATGTTTTGGAGTTGTTGGATTGTGTATTTGATGAGTTTGATGAGGGAAAACAAAAAACCGTCTGCTTGCATAGCATTAGCTGTGCAGCTGGTATATCGGTCAGCTTGCACCGACAACTAATGGAAACAAACCTATTACTCAGACTATAGGAATTATGGCAATGGGCAAATTTGCCAAAATATTCAAGTATCCCTTTAAATGCAGTAACCTTTGCATGTGTTATATGTACAACAGTGTATAAAATGGGTAAAAACGCCACCTAGTCTTTTTGTGAATCAAGCCCCATGGATAATGTATACACTGAAGGGTCAAGGTTGTGAACAAGTTTACATAAACAGGACAAAAATTCTGTACTTTCTTCCAAAATGTGTCAGATCTGCCATGTCTGCAAAATGAAGGAGTACACAGCTCACATCTGGTTAGCTTTGAGTTGTCAGGACTCATTTCCTGTCTGAGAGCTAGCATTCAGTTTGACAGGAAGACGGACAGACGTGCAGAGAGATGAAAACTCAGCAGGCTCACTGTGAGACAAGCCCACAGCCTGTAAATCAGTCGGAGATGAGGGTTTCAGTGAGTGATGGGAGAACGTGCTGACAGACAAACAGGTAGATACACAGCTGGTGGAAAAGTCATGACTGGGAACAAACTTACAAAGCAGCGTCTGACCTTGAGAAGGAGACAAACAGACTGAACCTGTGTGAGGTGTGGTTTGTAACACAACAGGACAGATGTAAACTGATGTGAAAGCAGCTAATTAGTGCTGGGAAATGGCTGAAAATGTTTCCTACCAGTCAGCTAGACTCTGAGAAAGCACAGGCTATAACAAAGGAGCCCTTTAACTCAGCTTGGGGTGCATCTCCACAAAAATCGATTATAGGATTTAGAATGTCTGTGGTCTCACATTCTTAGACTTTGCTGCAAATTTCCTGCACATACAACTCCAAAATCAATTCCTGAAACATCAGAGGAGCACCTGGAAAAGCAAGGCAAAACTTAACATGAAAATAAATGCAATGCTCTGGGTTATGGGCACATTTTTACTCTACATGATGGCATTCTTCTGCAGTTTAGGTCCACTATTATACCTTTAATTTTTGCTTTCTGCAAAATTGTGCCCCTGAGCAGCAGACTTGCATCATCTGACTGGGATTAGCCTGCTTAGCTGAACACAGTTCACAAGACTACTAATAAACTGATTGGCTCACTGACAACTTTAACGTCTTTGAAAAGCCACAGTCGAACATTTTCACTCTTCTTTTAATCTTCACTCAATCTTTTAAGAGTTAAGAAGTATGCAAAAAGAAGCAGTCCTTTAATGTTTGCATTAATCTTCTCTCTGACTATTTAACTGAGCATGTCCAACTAACCTGGAACACCAGATATTCCGTTTCACTTATCCACTGCAGGGATATATTTCATATCCTTCTGGGCAACATCCCATAGGTGCTGTTAGGAAGGGCAAATCCTCTCAATCTCTCTCTCACTCAAAAAACCCTCAGAGGTAACCTTGCAAAGTAGATGGATACGCCTGTTTCCTTGTTTCTCAATGGCGAATCCATCTTGCTAAGCTCCCATCTGAACTGTTTGGGCCCAGTTAGAAAGTGACAGGACCAATCAGCAACGAGGGGCAGTGCTTTCAGGCGCAACAGAGTTGTGACGTAAACAAGCAGCTGCAAGAGCTGGTGCAGTTACGGAGGAAGAGATTAGCGTGGATGCTGCCACAGCTGGTGTGTCAGGTTACCTCAGAGCTTGACTGAACAAACATTTTGCCTGTCACATACAGTAAGTACATATGTAGTAAGTGTGCGGCATCCCTGGGCATAAACGACAAAACACCAGCATGACAGGCAGCTGTCACTATCACTGGAGCAAGCTGGTAAGGGATGAGGATATGCAGTTGCAGAATACTATCTTTGACCATGTACAGACCCAGTGAACACAACTTTGTCATCTAGAAAGGATGCCAGAGACAAAACTGGACCCCCAAAGAGGGGAGACTGTGTACCCACTGCAGCCAACAGGAAGTGGAAACAGAGCTAACCACCTGTTCTTTAGCAGAAGGACAGAGCGAAAATCTCCAAGAAGAGCTGACTGATCTGACGGTTTAATAGAACATCAAGCTAAAGTATGATACTGCTCTCACACAGCAGCGGTGTTCATTTTGGCAGCCTTTTCTTACACTTGATTTTAGTCTTTAGTAACCTTGCAAAACAGATGCATTCCCCCTTTCTGTGTTTCTTACTGGCCAATCCATCTTGCAAAGCTCCCATCTTAACCGATTTGAAAGGGCATAGCAGAGTCATGATGTAAACAGGCAGCGACAAGAGGATGGTGCAATTATGGCAGAAGACACTATCGTGGATGCTGCTAAAGTGTCAGTTTTATCCGAACTTGACGATATCTCGTTAAAAGAAGAAGAAAGAACAGCCTTGAGTTGTTTTCTTTTAAAAAACAACAAAAGTCATCTACTGACATGTCTGCATTCGCCATGTTTCATGTTATGCAGCTCTCTATGGAGTTCTCAGTAGCAGTGCACATCAGTTTGGGACTACGTCACGTGTTTTGTTGCTCTGATTGGCCCGTAAAGATGTGACAGACAGAGCTTTCATCCAATCACCCTCCGAGATTTTCTTTTAAAGCCTCTGCCCTTTCCCAAATGCTGTGTCTGAGAGGTTTTCCAGATGAATGTGTGAAACAAACAATCTGGCATGTCAGGTAAAGTCTTTAGTCAAAACCCCCAAACGTTGTAGTAATCTCAGCTTCAAGAAGAGAACGAGGAGCTTAAAGACAATCACAAGATGTCTAAAACTGTAGTCAATGTGGAGAGAGCGAAGAACACACTTCTTAAAGAGGAAAAAAAAGATTATTAGAGTTTCGTACAAAGAAACTCCAGAAACCACAGTCAGGTTTGTCAAAGAGCAGGGTGAAGAAATGCAACTTTGCACAAAAATAGAGCAGATTTGTGAAGTGAAGACCTAACAGGGCACCATCTGTCAAAAGATGTCAGAGGAACATCCTGAAGGAAACTGCTTTGTAAAAGTAGGTGTGTAATTTCAGAGGGCACAGCTCATCATCAAAACCTCTCACCTTAAAGCTCTCCATTGAGAAACATCTTTCTCTCTAAACTGATATCACCAGCACCACTTGCACACCAGGAGGAAAAAAAAGTCCCTGAGTTCAAAATGACCATCTTCCCTCCCTATGCTGTTTTGTCTCATGTAGCAGCTCCAGGCTTGCTGCTTAACAGGAAGTCCATGTGTTTGTGAGCATGTGCAGAGTCCCAGTCTTAACACCAGGTGCAGTTCAAACGGCCCCCATCACATCAAACCAGTGTAACTGTAAAAAGAGTCGTGCTGGTAGCCTCAGACACTGTTCAGGCTCACTGACAGGCCAGGGCAGGTGTTAGAGCCAGACTTTGTTATGACTGCGTGGGACCAAATGATCTCCCTCTCTGTCTCTGAGTGTGCCTGTCAATCTGGAATCTATACATCTATACATGTGGAGCAGTGGCTTCTAAGACAGGACAGATGTGCTGGAGGCATTCATCTAAGACTTATGTTTTACAGCTGTTGGGTGAAACTTGTACTTAAATCTGCCATTTTCATAGTGCACTCATAGACCTGCAGTTCTCTTTTATTATCTAAACAATAATCAAACATTTATGATCATCACTTCTGCTTCTGTAAAGCATAATCACTTTTTAAAGTACTAGTTGTTCTTGACTTAACTCCCTGTTTATTGTTGAGTAAAATAATCTCTTCTTGTGTGAGTTATAACCAATACCCTGTTGAAAACACTACATAAAGCTCATCTTATAACCACTACTGTCATATTTCTCTTCTTTTTCTTTTCTGCAAATACCCATTTTTTCCCCAACAACTATCCATTAATATGTTCCTCTGTAATGCTATTTCCCTCTTGCTCATATCTAGGCAAGTCTTACCACATGCCATGTACTGTGTAGCATGTAGAGTACTGGTAATCTTTAAGCTTAAAGAAAGGATGGATATTTGTCTGATCTCCTAAACGTCTGCCCAGAGGTCAAACAGAAACCTTGCAGAGATATTTAGAGGTGAGAAGTTTGTGGAACATCTGCACATCTTAGATGTAATGCACTGACTGTGAAATTGTGTTACATTGGTGTGGATGCTAAAAATTAATCTAATTGATAGAACCAATATCACTTCCTGCTCTCAAGAGGGACCATGACCCCCATTTGGCTGAAAACAAACTCTGGGTTTGAATGGAAGTAGATTGGGATACAGCAGTAACAAAGAGATTAAACACTATTGAGCATCAAATATTTAATACACCATATTTCACCATGTTTTTTTTAATCTTAACTGACAAGGGAGAGTAAAAGAAGAGCCCTGTGTCTCTGGGCTGATTCTGGAGAAGATTATAGTGGCTGGATGCTGGACTGTGTTTCTACTGACTTTAAGGGTGCTTTAACAATAAGCTCAACTGATTCGAATGGCAGCGCGATTCCTCCCCTGCTGGCTTGCTTTCACACTAGCAACATCAATCTGTGCCCAGGCCCACTTGCATATGTACTGAGTCTGATACAGCAGGTGATAGTATGCACGTAGCTGGTTTACAAACCTGCCAAGAAGGAGAAGGAAGAAGAAGCTACCATGGTTACCACTCTGGTTGTGACTGGAGCGACGATTGTTTCTGTTTTATCTCAGCAAAAGGTCAATTCTGACATAATGGCTAATTTAAAATCACTTTTTAAGATGCCATCAACATTGCTGTTTGTATCTAAACAGCTACATGTAGCTCGGAGGATTAAATGGGCTCAGGCTACATGGGTACAGCAGTTTTTGAGGTGACAGGTGAGTCATAACAGACCTTTCGTTGCCTTGATTCTGATGATTTCCACCTTTTATTGAGGAAAAATGTGAACAAACTAGGGCAGGGCAGTTAATCGAATTTTAGATTAAATTGCAATATGTCGTACTGCAATTTTCAAATTGCAACAGGTGCAATATTACTTTGACCTAAAGTATGTGTTAAAATACCAGTTTAATTCAGTTTTTGTGCAGCAGAGATATTTTCCATCCATCATGCAAACATTTAAGTGACATTTTTCTTTTAGAATTGTTCACAAAAATCCTGCTTTCCTTATTTTTTGAAGTTTTTTTCTTTTTCAAGTGAGTGACATAAAAATGATCATTCCCTTTAATGCAACATTTAATATAGAATTTTAAATATAAGTCAAAATAGCTGCAAATTGGACATTTTTTCAAAACTGTTCTGCCCATTTGAATCTATTTAATATTGTTCTGGTTAAAAAAGAATGATTTATTGCTTGTGTTGGAGGAAAAGCATTGGATGAGGAACTTAAAAATAATTGCACATTAAATCGCAAAAGCAATATTGGAAAAAAAACAATCGCAATTAGATTATTTTCTGAAATCTTTCAGCCATAGAACGAACTGCTGCGCTGTGGAAAGAAGATTTTTTTTGCAATGACATCTTAAAGCTTAAACAACTCTCTGTCCCATATCCAGGGACTTTTGCAGTCGCATCTCAACCGAACCGTACCAGAGACCACTTGAATCGTACCTGAGACCACTTCCCCAAGTGGGCCCGGTTCGTTTGCATTCAAACTGACCAAAACGAACCAGACTTTGGGCTCAAGTGCACTCAGATCCGGGACCAGTTTTAAACTTTTTTTTTTTTTTGCAGCAGAGAGGTTATGCATGACATATCATGCACATATCGTGCCATTTATTTTAAGAATGGACTACAAAAAATCCTACGTTCTTAATTTTTGTATTATTTGTATTAATTATTTAGTTTTTTATTTAGGTTTTTTTTTTTTTTACAAGTCAAAATCAACAGAATTTAATTATTTATTAGATTGTTCAGCCCTTGTTTAGGAATTAAAAGAAAGTTAAGGAATAATCACACATCAAATTGCAATTAGATTATTTTCCATAATCGTTCAGCCCTAATTGTCATTATTTTGTATTTGCATGTGCCTAGGTGTTATTTGAGTGATTAGTATGGATGATCATTCCCTCACACTGCTCTGCCATTGACGGGCTATCATGCATTAAGGACAAGAGCTTGAAGGTGTAACATATTATATCGGGGTGTCATACAGCCTGGTAAGAGAGCAGATTTCTTATGACCCACACTGTATTCTTAGGAGACAGTAGATTTTGGAAAATAATATAATGGTTAATACATTAAGCGTAATTGGAGTAAAATACAATCAAGAATATCATGTGTCATGACAAATGAAGAGCAGTCTGGGAGCTAAAAGAGCCAGACCTACTTGGTGAGCTGAGCCAAATGACCCCGATCACTAAACAGAGCCAGAGTTCCCATTACTAGTCTCTCAATATTTCCACACAAAGTTTAAATAAAGTTCCACCCTATCTGGAGTCGTCAATGTGACATGGTTTTTATTTTTTATTCCTGATATCGGAGGCTTTAACGTAACTTGGAGCAGTAAATTAAACAAAGTGACCCCTCACACTTTGGAGAAATATTAGATTGGAACAAGACTTAAACCAGGCCCACCCTCTGATAGGGGTGAGTATTGGCAAGAACCTCACGATACAATACACATCATGATACTTGGGTCACGATACGATAGTATCACGATATATCAGGATATCACGATATTGCGATATTCTACACAGCTAACTAAGAAAAATATAGAGATAATGTGTATGTAAATCACACAATACGTTGGTGGTGTTCCCGCTATATTTCACAGCAGCAAGACAGAGCTTGCAAACGGCATTTCCTTTCTCTAACTTGCTGTTTGTGCTCACACAAATGTGTGAGCAAGTCGTATTTTACTAACAACTCAGCTAAAATATGAATTTTTCTTTTTTTTTTTTACCAAAAAATCAATAATAAGAGTTGAAGTATCGATATTGTATCGGATGTAAAAGTATCACGATATATTGCCGTATCGATATTTTTTCACAGCTCTACTCTCCGATCAGTTTGGGGGGGTTGATTGGGCCTAAAATGCTCTGTAGCTAGCCAAGTTAGCACCCGGGTTTTGACACCACAGACAGAAATATATAGTTTCACAACTAAAAAAAACAGCAGCTTTATCTAAGGAAGAGGAAAGATAAGAATGGGAGCAGGAGCATGAATTCAAGGCAGGTTCTGAGCTTTTTGGTGGCCCTGGATGTTTTCAGACACTCTAGCTGTAAAATAGTAAACTAGTCAGACTATGTTCTGCCTCTCTGCACAACCCCAGTGTTATGAATAAAGCCCAGGGTGTCTGCTTATGTGTGTGGAGGAGGTGGTTAAAAAATGAAAGATTAAAAGATGCAGAGATGAAAAGGTTCAGAGGGAAAAAGACAAACTCCATCTGCGCAGCCATCTCAGCATGTTCCAATTACAGCAGCTTTGAAGCAGAGTCCAGCAGGACGGTTTAGTTCGAGAGAGAAAAGATTTTGAGGAGGGACGATCTGGGGCTATATGCTGGGATAGTCTCTGGGATATAAAAAGCAGGGCAGTGAGAAGGTTGAAAGGGTTGCTGTTTTATTTGAGGGACGGAAGCAGAAAACAGGAGAGGGAGAAGGGCCAACAAGGGCATAAACAGGTCAGAAAGTGAGAACATTGGAGCACGAGAGGTTGCAGAGAGGGGGAAAAAAGAGACGGCAGCACGCTACAGTGAACCCTTGTTAGAGATGATCAATCAGCCAAACTGAGCTGAGTTAACAAGCAGGGGCCCGGTCTGCAAGTTCAGTTCCTGCCCTAATAATCCTCAGTAAACACACATTCACAACACACACTCACACACACACAAGTGGAACATCCAGCGTGGCCTTTAATTACTCATATGGAAACTTCAAAATCAGCGACTTATTACAACCTGCTGCATTTTACTCTCCACTGTTCATCAAAACTGGAACTTCTCCTGATGTCCATGTAGATTTTTTAGCAACATTATGTTGCTTTTACACCTTAAAAAAGTAGTTTCAAATTTGATGTAATAGTACCCCATACCTTCTATGCTCCAGCAGGTTGCCAACCTTTGTTAAAACTAAATAAGTCATTTGATCGTGTACACATCACAATGAAACATCTGCTTAACCTGTACCAATGCACAACAAACACTAAGGGCAGTGATTCCAAAATAGCCAGAGGTCCACTGGCAATACTGATCCTGTGCAAAAAGTGCCATAAACAGCAGACCTGGAACCTCTACCCTTGAAAAGATGAGTCAGATCGTTCCTGCCATTACCACAAGTCCCGCCCCTTCTTGATATTGATTGGCCAGCAAGGGAGAAAGTACAGGACAAGAAACAAAGACAATGATATCTATCAGTCTGTAAAAGATTAAAAAGAATTTTTTAAAGGCTTTGGGACTCCAGTAAACCACATTGAGAGCCATTATCCACAAATGGAGAAAACATGGATTAGTAGTGAGCCTTCCCAGAAGTGTACCTACCAAAATCACTCCAAGAGCGCATCCACTACTCATCCAGGAGGTCGGAAAAGAACCCAGAACAACATCTAAAGATCTGCAGGCCTCACTTAACTCAGTTAAGGTCAGTGTTCATGATTCAAGGATAAGAAAGAGGCTGGGATCCATGGAAGTGTTCCAAAGCCAAAACCAGTGCTGACCAAAAACAACACAAAGGCTCATCACACGTTTGCAAAAAAAAAAAAGAATAACTTTTCAAAGATGTGCGTCCTATTATTTCTAGAGTCAAACTCACACCGAAATTCATTAAAAGAAACCAACAGTCAAACATGTTGGTGGTAGTGTAATGGTCTGGGGCTGCTTTGGTGCTTCAGGACCTGGACGACTTGCTATACCTTAATTGATGGAACCATGAATTCTGCTCTCTATCAGAAAATTCTGAAGGAGAATCTCCAACCATCAGTTCATGAGCCCACTTAAGATATGCAGCAGGACATAACACACCAGCAAGTCCACCTCTGAATGGCTTGAAAAACAAAAGGAAGGTTTTGGTTTGGCCTAGGCAGTCAGGGCTTAAATACTATTGAGATGCTTTAGCATGACCTTAAACAGGCCATTCATACTAGGGTTAGGATAAAACCCTCCAATATGGCTAAATGAAAACAATTCTGCAAAGAAGAGCGGGACAAAATTCCCCCACAGCAATGTGCCAGTTATTGCAAATGCTTGTTTGCAATTGTTGCTACCAAGGATAAAGCTACCAGGTATTAGGTTTAGAGGGTTTCATATATGGCCAGGTAGGTTTGGATGGCTTTCCCCCTCTAATGAATTAAATCATTATTTAAAAATGACATTTTGTATTTACTTGGTTTGTCTTTGTCTAATATTAAAATGTGTTGTTGTGCAAATACTTTTTACAGCACTGTATATGCACATTGAAGGATCAATTTTGCATTCACGCTGCTATTGGCATGGCAATATTTCTTTATCCAACTACTAACAACAGATCTTCTTGCTTTTGACTCTTTTAACAAGTTAGCCCATGGTAAAGTGGCTTTGTGTTGACAGGTCAAAATATGGTCAAACTTTACTGCTCTGTGCATTTTACACTTACTGTAATTTACATCAGTGCCTCCTAAATGGTATTCAGAAGCACACTGGTATGCAGGGGCATAGCTAAGGAATTCGGGCCCCCAGAAAGAATATTACATAGCTCCCCCAACCCCCACCCCTAGTATTTAGTAGAGGCCCCCGAGTATTTATTTTACTCTATTTGATACAAATTTCAGTCCGTTGACCGATTTGTTTTGCTGCTTTTGAGTCAATGACGACACTAATAACTAAGAAAAATACACTTTTCATTTCAGGCTCCTCAAGGGCCTCCCCCTACTGTGGGTCCAGGTAATCAGTACTCTTTTCCCCCCAGTGCTACGCCCCTGCTGGTATGTCTTGAGACAAATCTAGGTGTGCCATGGGAACCATTTGTTGTAACTAAAACTAAATAACGACTAAAGATAATTTAACGTTATAGAGGCAATTTTTGTATGGATATGAAAATGGTGCACCTCTAGATTTCAGCTTGCTCTTGCTTTGGGCAGAAAAGTTTGAAAACTGCTGCACTTTGCTAAACTTTTGGCACAAGTGCAACACACAGTGTCTCCCTAGCCTTAGGTGATATCCAAAGGCAGACTTTGCACTTATGCTGTTATAGTTGCAGGTCTAAGCATGGCTGTGGAGCATGTGAAGAATGCCTAATTGAAGTGTAAATCGATCTCTAACCATGTGATCTAGGTGTGTAAATCAGACTTTGAGAAATTTGATTTAGTACAATTTCAGTCTAACAAAAATTCCTGGTGATTTTGGAGATAGGAGGTTATGTACACACATGGCAGTCATACATACATTGTTTTTTGTTTGGACCTACACAGTAATTCAACTTTTCTAATTGCATGTAAATGTACTGTACTTTCTGTTAATGTTAAACCATTTTAGCACAGTACTAGGGTCATTCAAGTGTTCTTTTCTTACAGGAGTAAAGCCCTCATACCAGGTCAACCACCTCTCACCACAGCCACAAAACTGCACTCACTGTGTGAAACCAGCCCTCAGCAACAGAGTCGGTATTGTGCTGTTAAGCTCTGAGCTTTCACCCACTTCCACTTTGCAGGATACTTTCAAAACCGCCATGAAACAGAGACCGGAAAGAAATGCACACAGTCATGCAATACCAATTCAAAGAGGGAGATTTGCAGTCTCACCTTGTGGTTGAGTCCTCTTTTCCTGATTCTTCTGGCATCACTTCCTGTGGACAGGACCAACAGGGACAGCAGCAGCACCACAGAGCCCGGCATGGTCTCTGCCCTGCACCTAAACTCCAAACTCCTTCCTGCCTCTCCTCTCTTTCTGCCACAGAGGTGTCCCTTCTTCTTCCTCCGCTTATTCCAAAGTTTGTCCTTTAAGCGTTAGTGGCTCCACTGCTATGCTGCCTCTCCAGCTGAAGCAATAACTCTTCAGTGCTCGTGTGCAGCCAGAGATTACACAAGCCCTCTCCCTGCACCAGGACCTGCCTTTTTACCCGCCTGAGGAAAAGTACAGATCAGAATGACAAAGTAGAGGGAAGGAAGGGGAAAGTACAGAGGGGATGAATGGAGGCAGTGTAGGAAATAAATGAAAGAAAAAGGAGAATGGTGAGGGGAGCAGGAGGAGGGGAAGGGAGAAACAGCAGCTGTCTGTGCATCAGTTGCTAAGAGTTGAACTGTGTGCTGGCAGCATGCGCACATGTCTCTGGGACAGAGGAGGGGAGGGGTGAGGGAGGGGAGAGTGTTAGAAAGGGCAGTGTGTGTGAGACCTCCCCTTTGCCCTCTCATTGCATCTTGCAGCACATCTGGGGATCTTTGTGTGAATTTGACAGAGTTCTGTCAATGTGCAGCGTGGACGTTTATTTTCTGTGGTTTGACTTTGCATGTTTTAGTTGCGTGCGGTATTGTAGGAAGGAAAATAAATGGCTCTGCTAATTGTGGGGTTTGAAAGTAGTTGTTAAATGCTAGTTCAGAGTCAAAGCATGCATTTAAACTATTAACTGCTCAAGATCCTTGTTGACATTCCTGATTTTCTCAGTGCTGTGATTTATCTGACAGTGTTGTATGGAAGTTAGTTTCTGTTACAAAAGAAGGAAAAATACAACAGCATCTATATGGTTGTTATTCCTTCTGCTGCTCAGATGGATTAGATCAACTAGAGTTCACCAAAAGGCATGAGAGAGACTCCAGGGTTGAGTGGAAGAAAGTTCTTTGGTCTAATGAAAGCAAAATGGTGTGATTTTTGGCTATCACAAACACACCATCCCCACTGTGAAGCAAAGTGGTGGCAGCATCATGCTGTAGGGATGCTTCTAAGCAGTAGGCCCTGCAAGGCCTGTAAAGGTAAAGGGTAGAGGAACCTTTATTGCTCAAAATGTTATCATTTCATTCCCAAATCTTAGTGAACACTTGTGCAAGTTTTGATGAAAATACTTTATTAACTTTATAATACAAAAATATTCTTGAGAATAGCAAAGAATGAACATGAGGCCCGCTGGCCTTGACCTTTACCAAAGACCACGATCCTTAATAACCTTGCAAAGCAGACGGATTCACCCTTTTCCGTGTTTACGTGTACTCTCAGTGCAGCAGAGTCATGATGTAAGCAAGCAGCAACTAGAGGCTGGTGCAATTATGGTGGAAGACATTAGCGTGGATGCTGCAAAAGCATAAGTTTTATTAGACATTGACGACATTTCTTTGTTAGAGGAAGAAGAACTAGGAACAGCAGTGAGTTTTCTATTCAAAAATGACAAAAGTCATACTGACATGTCTACAGTTGCCATGGTTCACGTTATGCAGTTCTCTATGGAGTTTACTTCTCAAGACTGGAGAACCTCGGTAACGGCTACGTCACATGTTTTATTTGCTCCGATTGCCCTTTAAAGATGTGACAGACAGAATGTTCATCCAATCACCCTCCGAGTTTTTGTCAAAGGTTTTGCCCTTTACCAAATGCTGTCTATGGAAGGTTTATCAGATGGATGTGTGAAACTGACATGCCCGGTTAGATCCTTAAGCCATAGTGGACATTTGTAAAAGTTTGAAAAAAAAATCTGTATTCTTACTATATAACATTAAATGTAATGACGTCATTCTTGAGCAAGAGTGGACATTTGTGCAAAGTTTGAAGAAAACTTTGAAGATGTGTTCTTCAGGTTTTGACCTAACAGGCCAGGATGAACATGAGGCCCAATAACCTTGACCTTTATCCTTCAACATTGTATTAGTTAATCCTGAAGTCTACGTGATCTATAGCAAGATTTGTTATAGAAATCTTCCAATGTATTCTTCAGATATTGCATTAACTAGTACGAATTAAACATGAGGCCCACCGACCTTGACCTTTATCTTTTTTTTCTTTACCTCAGAATTTTTATCAGTTCATCCTTAAGCCATAGTGGACATTTGTAAAAGTTTGGAAAAAAAATCCCTCAATGTATTCCTACATTTACAAGCAAGGAGAGAAGAAAAAGCCCACTGGCCTTTTCCTTTGTCCTACAGCCTCCAAAAAATAAGGTTTTCATCCTTGAGTAAGAGTGGACATTTGTGCAAAGTGTGAAGAAAATCCCTCAAAGCATTCTTGAGATTTGAAACTCACAAGCCAAGATGAACATGAGGCCCAATAACCTTGACCTTTATCCTTCAACATTACATCAGTTAATTCTGGAGTCTATGTGAACATTTGTGTAAGATTTGTTATAGAAATCTTCCAATGTATTCTTCAGATATTGCATTTACAAACAAGGAACTAACATGAGGCCCACTGACCTCGACTTTTGACCAAATGACCTTTTTCTCTTTCCCCATTACCACAAATTTTTATCAGTCCATCCATAGTGGACATACTGTAGTTAAAAGTTTGGATAAAAAAATCCCTCAATGTATTCTTGCATTTACAAGCAAGGAGAGAAGAAAAGGCCAGCTGGCTTTTAACTTTGTCCTATACCCTCTAAAATGTAACAACTTCATCCCTGAGTAAGAGTGGACATTTGTGCATTCTTTGTTAGTGCATTCTTGAGGTTTAAAACTCACAAGCCAAGATGAACATGAGGCCCAATAACTTTGACCTTTATCCTTTAACATTGTTTAAGTTAATCCTGGAGTCTATGTAAACATTTTTGCAAGATTTGTCATAGAAATCTTCCAATGTATTCTTCAGATATTGCATTTACAAAAAAGGAGTGAAGATGAGGCCCACTGGCCTTCACCTTTGTCTTACAGCCATAAATTGTAAGGACTTAATTCTTGAGTAAGAGTGGACGTTTGTGCAAAGTTTGAAGAAAATCCCTAAAGCATTATAGAGATCATGCACTGACAATCAGTAGATGAACATGAGTCCTGATGTCCCTTACCTTGTACTGATGATCTCCAAAGTCTAATCAGTTCTTTCTTAAATAACAATGGACTTGTGTGCTAAGTTTTATGAAAATCCCTTATGCCTCAACCCCTGGCCAGATATCCTCGGTGTGGAGGCAGAAAGTTGAAATGATCACATTGTAAGTCTAAATTCTGAGGTAAAAGGCTATAATTATGATTTTGAAAAGTTGATATCCTGACAAAATGTTACAGTCATGGGATTTGAGAAAATCAAAATAATGAGATATTTATTCATGATTATAAAGAAAAACTGTTTATTCAGTAGTGACCCATGCCTATACATTAGACCAATATATATGGGCCATTCTACCGAATTGGTGCAAATTCAGAGTTGGAATTTGATCTAAATTTGTATGCTATGTCATATAAAGGACATTTTATCTACTTTTTTAATGCTATCTGAACTAATGCATTTGTATTGAACGGATCATTACATGTCAGTAAATATCAAGGGTGTGAATGTCTAGTTGTCTTTTAAAATGTTTTTTTTTTTTTTAGTATGGGACTGCAATTTGCACAAATTTGGTAGAATGGCCCAAATATTATGTAAACATCTATAAACTTACTTAAATTTTTCCATCAATGCTAAGCTTTCATAAAGATTTTTTTTTTACAGGGAGATATTGGCTTCCACATTATGTGAACACACCTGAATGTGTATGAATCCATGAGTCCATGTGTGTACAGTGTGTTTGGAGAGGATGCAGTGTTATTTCAGTACCACTGACCCAGAAAGAAGCAGAGAGCATGTGCTGTTTCAGGGAAAGGGGCCTCTCTATCTCCTTCTCCATCTTGTGCTTCTCTTCTCTTCCTTTTTGCTTGATTCCCAAGTTGTACCCTCTCAAACTAGGACATTTCCTCCCTCTTCTCAACCCCCCTACCTTACCCCTAGACCTTTCTCCCCTCTCCGTCCCCTCCCTCTGCTCTCAGTGTCTTGCACAGAAAGGGAGAAAGAATGCTAAGCCTGCACAAATCTCGGTCATTATTAGTTTTACAGGAGCAGCACTCATGTCACTGGGAGGCCCCGGCTTCACTTACACAAAAGGCAGAGTAAAGAGTTAGAGTGGGAGAAAGGGGAAACAACAGAGAGGAGGGGGTGCAGAGATAGTGGACAGGGTAGGCGGGGGGGTCAGAGGAAGAGACTGCATGAATGAATATGTGGGAAAGACCCAGAGATTAGCCTCCTCTTTAGTTAACTTTTCCTGGCATCATTATTGTGGTTGTGATTTTTTTTTTTTTAACTTTGCAAGTTAAAAAGTCTCAAGCTGGTTTCAGATAATTTTTATATCATTGCTAGGCTGTAACTCCAAACTTAATCATGGTCAGTTACAAATAAGCAGAACTAAACATGAATGAGATACAGCAACAGGACGACAGCTTCTAGTTGCGGTTCACACTTCCTTCGTTCTCTGCTTCATTTGTGCGGATATAGATACGTGCCTCTTACGTGTTATAACTGTCACTCTTAAGGTCCTTGCATACCCTGGGTGTTTTATTTGTGTGAATAATTTGCACAAAATATTTTTTATTCAAGCATGATGAGAGTCAGTGCAAGCTTTACACCAGCAGTATAATTTCGCCATGCAGACTTGTAGCTCATATTTTTTCGCACTGTGGTTGATTTTTTCAGTTTTGCCCCTGATGACACATACTGTATCTGGTAGAAGGCAAAGCAGATGGATACACCCGTTTCCTTGTTTCTCACTGGCGAATCCGTCTTGCAAAGCTCCCATCTGAACTGTTTGGGCCCGGTTAGGACGTGACAGGACCAATCAGTGATGAGAGGCAGTACTTTCAGGTGCAGCAGAGTTGTGACGTAAACAAGCAGCAAGAGCTGGTGTAGTTATGGAGGAAGAGATTAGCATGGATGCTGCTGAAGCGCCAGTTTTATCAGAACTTGACAAGATTTATTCGTTAAAAGAAGAACAAAGAACAGCAGTGAGTTGTTTTCTTTTCAAAAACGACAAAAGTCGAGTACTCAATGTCTATAGTCACCATATTTCGCATTATTCCTCAGTAGCTGCGCATGTGCAGCTTGATAGCGGCTACGTCATGTGTTTTGTTGCTCTGATTGGCCCGTAGAGATGTGACAGACAGAACGTTCATCCAATCGCACTCCATTTTTTTTACAAAGCCATCTGGCGTGTCAGGTTAGCATCTGGGCAATCAAATTACATGTAGTTGGAGAGTTTTAAGGCAGACGAAGGGGCAAAAATGTCCTGTAGCCAGTTGTAAGTTGTTTTTGTCTTAAATCTGATATTGAGTAGCCTGGTAAGAGAGATTAGACAGACAGAAGGCAGCCTGACATCTCCATGTGAACATCAATGCGCTATGCACACAGCTTGAGCCGTTTCCAAATCAACGGGACGTCAGTCCAATCAAATATTTAACAGCACAGTCTCCTCTGACCTCAGACAGATGGCTCATAGATACTCCCAATTGATCAACTCACTGAAATTACTCAGCAGTGAATGACAGTGAAACCAAACGGCACTGACCTTCTGGCTGTGTGTACAGGTGCCAGTACACACGGACCAGAGGAGAGAGAGGTCGAAACTTAATTTTATCTTTCACACCCATATTTATCACTGTTTGTTAGAGAAGAAAACACACCACAGACTTTCACAGCGCATATGTTTTTAAAAATCTCCATGACATATTTGGAAAAATCACGTTGCTCCTGACGTGCATAGAAAGGTGCGTTAAAGTTCGCCTCCGAATGATTTGCATTTTCATGCCATTTATTCACGTCTTGCTGGATGTGTAGGGCCTTTAGATGCATCTGTTTTGTTTAGGTCTATGTATTTTTTCTTATGTTTTGCTGCTCTGGATGAACTTTAGGCTACACTGTCCCCATGATTGCCGGTGGTATTTCGAAGTTTGATCTGTATCCGTGAGCTTCGAGAGAACGGACAAAATACGGATGAAATTAATGAGAGTATAGACAGAAAGCTAGTTCCATATCCATTTCAAACGTAGAGCCTAAAGGAGCCTGTACATACAATAAAGGGCAACAGTAGTCTGCAAAAGTCTGACCTTGACATAGACTAGAAAGAACTGACAAAGCCTGTGTGACACCAGCCGTCTCCTTACAATAGGCGGACTCAAACTGCTTTGGAAACCGCATATTGAAATCACTGTCTCAACTGAACTTTGGATCAACCTGACAGCCCGCCCACTAAGCTTGACTTCCTGTCAGCTAGCTGGTTAGCATTCTGGTCGACAGAGCCTCTGCCTAGCTTGCTGTCAATCAAATGAGACGCACCAATCAGTGTGCAGTGAGGTTTTTCCTAAATATAATCTAAACGATTGTTGTACGAAAAAATCATTCTTTTGCAATGACCACTATACCTTTGAAGTTATCCAAGCCAAACTTGTTCGAAACCTTTGATATTAGCAGCGTTGTTTGTGTCTTCAGATTTGCTACAAGTAAATGAATTATTGCCAGAATTTGCATTGGAAGTATTAAGTTGATTTTTATATATTTGACTATTTGGAGTCCCCCTAAAGATTCTCTGAGTTTTTTTCTAAGCTAACAATAACAACAAATATAAGAACAATAGAAGCACATAAGACTATTTGCTTTTAGAACAATAATACATGTTAGGTATTGGATAAGCCTGGTATGAAATTAGATGAACCACATTAACACCAAGTCTCTGATGTGACTTGTGTCATTTTGTCATAATATTGTTAGACTACACCACACCCTGATCTGTCTCCACTTCTCCCACAATTAATGGTGAAAGGCTGCAGCTGCAGAGTTTCTAGTCGTAGACAGTGAGCCTATATTCTCAGACATGTTCTCACATACATCATCCATATCCTGTCTCCTCTGTAAATCTGGAATGTATACATGAATATTAAATAAACCACACAGCTGTATTCACAGAGACGATAAGGCCTGAAACATTCACACATTCTGCGGCTGCATGCACACTTGTATACAGTGCTGCAGCTACAGTAAATACATGGCACACATAAATCTAAAGCAGATCCAAACTTTGAATTCAATCAGGACCAACCTCGTTCTTAACTTTTGCAAATGAAAGAAATTTGCAAAAGTTAAAATTGTATAAGGAAAGAGTTAAAGGGAAAAAAGGTCCCAGAAAAGTCTGCCAACAGACAATCAGAGTCTCCTCTAAAAAGACTGAAATTCCTTTCATGTGAGAGGCGTTCACTGGAGGCAGAGACACATTGTAGCTGTTACAGCAGGGTGGAGAGTCAGCCAGTCTCAGTGGGCTTCACACAACACGCTTCCACTCTGTGATGGTCAACATTAATTCCAGTCTGATTCATGACTAAATAGTTGATCGCTGTCCAGGGATGGATCTGGCTTCGTGATCAGGCCGCTCTCAGCCACATATGATAATTATTCAAGTCAGATTTTGTAAAACAGGGTGGGAAACTGTGCCCAGCATGTGTTTTAGAATGAAATCCAGCTCTAGCATCTGGACTGAGTATGTGATCTTTGCAGACTGGAAGAGGTTTATGCAAATCTGTTTGAGGTGTTTGGGCTCAGTGTCTATAAGATGTTGTATGTATAAACTGAATGCATTTATTGTATTTATCAGTTTATCCAATGTTGGTGGTAGCATGTAACAAATCTTGTATTACTTTTATTTCCTTATCACCAGCAGCTGCATAACAGGAGGTCAGAAAAACAAACGAGGAGCTTTTATCATGGCTGCTTAAGTAAAGAGGTCATAAAGGGCCGACATTTAGCAAAAGCTGATTTGACAGACAATTAAGCAGCATATTCAGAGGTCCTGCAACTAAAAAGAACATGCAAACTCCCCAAAGAATGCAACAAATGAAATAAGCTGCACATGGAACTAACACGCTGCAAATTAAACAAATTGCAGCATATTGGGCAATTGCACTGCAAAAGCTGAAACGACTGCATTTACATAAAGCATGCTGTAAACACAGCCTTTTTCAGTCATTGCTTTTGTTGAGGGAAATTTGCATCTGCTTTTTCATTCGCCTCTGAATGGGATGCTGGTTTGTAGTTATTCAATGTGTTAGCTGATCACTTGACGGAACACTTGTCTGACATTACTTGTGATATTGGCTCAGGTTTATTAAGGAGGAGAGCAGAATTAACAGAGTGGTTCAAATCAAGACATCCCCTGAGCCTTGCATGCTACTTTGAATATGTTACACAAAAGGACAAGAATGTGAAATAGTGTGAAGTGCACGTTCAGAAACAACTGTCCATTGCTGTGAATTTTTCTTAACACCTGCAAAGGCAACATGCAAAGATCTTACTTTGCTGTGGTAGTTAATGACCCCCAGACTATTAATGATTCCCAAATTAAGAGAATCATTGGGAATACCAACACCAACTGATCAGCAAAGGCTTGATTTTATTGGACAAGACTAACAAGGCTGAGTGTTCACTCAACAGTCATACACAGCTCAGCTGCACTGATACTTGGTGCTGCTACCCTTTCATCCTGAGAGGCCCCGGTATCGGGGGCAGCCCCTCCTTCTCCTGAAAGACACATAGAGCAGTCTAAGGCCTTGTCCACATGGAGACGAAAACCATATATTGCCATTTTGTTTTCTAAAAAGTTTTCTGTAAAGACGGGATCGTTTCAGGAAATGCCCACATAAGCACGGATACAGTGAAAACACTTTAGTGCATACGCCAAGCCTGTATGAGGCGCTGTAACGCTGCCACGAAAAATGCACCAAAAGAGAGAAGATCACAGAAAACGTTGTGTGCCTTTTGCAGTGGTGGTAAAGGAGCATCAGATTTTGCTGTAAAAACCATAACAAGCTCAGTAGCTTCTGCAGCACAAACCCTGTAATCCACCATTGTTATTTTAGCCGGACCTGCGCAGGCGTCATAAGAGAGCTACGCTATGTTTGACGTAATTGCTCAAAGAAAGATGCGATTGGCCGTCCACACGGAGACAAAATAGTCATGGTTATTTGTGCACTCTGGGACCCGGTTTCAGAAAGTATCGTTTACAGTCACCCAAAACGCTGTTTCCATGTGGATGAAACGCAGACAAAAGAAAAAACTTTTGTGCATACTCCTGAATTTGTCTCCGTGTGCACAGGGCCTAAATGTGCACAGATATGGTCATGTGACACACTGTTTTATTTCCAGAAACCGTGGCTTGGCATTTCACAAGAGATATTTACTCTAAAAGTTATTTTTTTAGGTGGACAAAATAAATCTTTCATTTCTACTTTTACATCTTCATTTATTCAGTCCCAGAAACTTCTACAGGGATTTTTACACATCTGCTGAAATCTTTCCAGAGTTATCATCACAATTTTATTCATGAAGACCTTGCAGTTGCAGAGGAATATTCAGTTGTATTTGGGTAAGTCATTTTCTACCTTGAACACTGAAAAAGGGCCTAGGATAAAAGGGTTTTAAGCTGGGTTCTCTCCAGGTACTCCGGCTTCCTCCCAGAAATATTCATCTTAGGCAGATCGGTGACTCTAAAGACATGTGGGAAAAGAGCCAAAGGCTGGACCTGAACCAGGTCCATGGGGCATGCCCCAACCACCAAGCCATCTGCGGCCCTGTACTGACATTTCAGTCAAACACAAAACAAAGAGGTGTTCATGTGGAAAGCTATATAGACATTATGGCAGTGTTTCCCATCCATTTTTTCTTGACACTCCCCTTTACATGTACCTAAGAAAAGCAGAGCCCCCCAGGACCCAAGAGAAAAGAAAGAGTGACACACTGCCATCAAAAATCAACATGGATTTTAACTGTTTCACTGATTAAATCCTAAAAGAGGCCTATGCATGCTTTTCTTAGATAAGACGTTCGCATAAACTACCTAATAACTGCTTTATGATGGTTTTAGTCAATATTTGCAAATCTGATTTTGGCAGCCTCAGATCTTTGGCGCCTTCACTGGAGGATCCCTGACCCCAGGTTGCGAACCAATGCAGTATGGCATTTGGAGGCTTTACAATTACTACCAATGGACAGAGAAACGCTGCTTTCAGTCTGCTCTTCATAAGTTTCTCTGTGACGTTGACTCAGCTCATTTGTCACTGACATTTTTGTTTGGAAGGTTAATGCTGTTATGTAACTTCCTGTTACTTACATGGCTGCCGAACTCACCTTGAATATAATTATCAGCTAAGATGTAGTGATGTAGTGAGTGACTTCACAGTAGTCACATGACTACTAAAGGCCTGTAGCTACAACTACAGAACATGAAAAAGGACATGGTTTATAGATTCACAGAATTAGACTCTGCAGCAAAACAAGCTAACAAGGTGAACAGAGTTATAATGATTTATTGTTACCTAAATGTTTATTTGGACACCTCTCTGGTGGACCGTGAATGTGTCAGTGAACCGTGAAGCAGACGCCTGTCAGAGAAAGTCATTCAAATCAGCACTGTCAGCTGGAGTCAGAGGTCAGCTTGGGGGTCAAAGGTGAGCTGTGATTGGTCAGTATGAACAAGGCTGCTGGCTTTAGAGGTACAAAAGCTGTATTTACGGACTGTGACCGCTCAACACATGCTGTATCCCAAATTTAACATTTACTTTTAAAGAACCAGTCTCTGCAGTATGGAGCTGTTTATATGACATCTGTATTTTCTCATAAGAATTCCCCTTGCATGCTGTTCCAAGAGAGAAAGAACTCCCATCTTCACAGTTTATAATCCACTTGTAAAGTCTTGAAATAGGGACCATACAGTACTTTGACTCATTCCAAACTAATTTTCTTCCTTTGATGTGCCGTACATCAACAGCTATAAAAGTCTACTTTGCTCATTTTTATTGCCTCTCCTGTCTCTCATTTAAAAGTTCGGAGCGCCATAACTGCGTCCCAGAATTCCCTTTTAATGTCTGATAGGAAATAAACCTCGAGCCACAAATCTCCACATAAATGGGCTGATAAATCTTTGACTTAATAGCTGTTTGAGGCAGTGATAGGATATGTTGGTCTTGTTTATACAGTATGGATTCACAGACAGAACAAAACTACTGTGGATTTATTTATCTGTAAAGGCACAAGGAGAGCTTCATGGCGCCACCCACTCCAATTTATATGTTATTGACCACATACATCAATGGAGAAACTGGAACGTGTCCAAACTGGTAATGCATTGTAATGTTTCTCTGGGTCTTTACTCTAAACCTGAATAGACATGTTTGTGGGATGTCCAATATGGTGTGCTGTAACTTCTTAAAGGCTATTTAATATTCAGTTTTTATATACATTGGATTGGAACTCTTGGCCGTCGCATTTGGAAAATACAAGAAGATTTGGAGGATGAAGGGGGAAAGTGGGGAATCAATTTTCTGGACGACAAGAGAAAAGAAAAGATCCAAAAGATGGCTTAAAGACTAGTGACTGGTGTTGGTTGTTACTTTTAAGGTAGCTCGTCAAAACTAAAGAACAATGGGGGCCATATAAAGAAAAAATCCTCTGTGGTTTTCCATCAGCAAGTAGTGGTGGGAGTATTGATACTGCAGTATCAATATATCGATATTTACAAAGCAATCTTTTGATATCGATCTCTAGCAAAGTATCGATACTATTCAAGACTGTTTTGGCTTATCCGTTCGTCTGTGTCACATGAATTTGGAGACCAGTCCGACATGTCAATCCTGCTGTACCATGGGATTTCGGGGACCAATCATAAATGACTAACAGATTTCAGTATTTCTTACATTTCAGCTTGAAATAAGTGACTGTAGGTGGCTTATATAACCCTTCTATCTGAATTTATTTTAAAAAAGAAAAGAAATTGGGCATTTTTATGTTGTAGATATTTTAATTCTACATACAAGTTTGTGCTATGATTATATTTTATTTATTTTATTTTTACCTGCTTGCACAAATATTTAAATTTAATTGGAATTTCTTCCTAAATGAATTTTCCAGTGACCTGTATATGTATTTTTATCTGCCTAAAATATGTGCATCTTAAAAGTTTGTGAGTCCAATAATTTATTCTTTCTTCAAAAGTATCAGTATCGATAAAATTACATCAAAAAGTATCGGTATCGTATTGAATTAAAAAACATTGGTATCGCCCATCTCCATCAGCAAGCCACTTTGGATAAGCAGTACTTCAGGCCACCACATGCATTTTTCAGTTTTTATTTTTCCTTTAAAAATGGCCACGTCTGCAGCAATGTACAGTCATGAGTGAATTGTCAGTTGTGAGTTAAGCATTATCAAATGAACTAAACAAATGTTGCTGCTTCTTTGTGAAGTACGGGTGAATCCTACATCTGTTTTGTGGGCACTGCCATGTTGAAGTGGCTGTTTCTTGCTGACTGTGACAGCAGCATAGATAACTGGATTTAAATCATTAAACAGCTGCTGAAAAAGGAAACTTAAATATACAGCATGTAGAATGTTAACACTTAAATACTGTATCAGGTAGGGGTGATAGAAAATAGCGATACACTAAAATATTGCAATACTTACCTCCGCCAAGGAGGTTATGTGATCGGATGGGTTTGTTCGTTTGTTTGTTAGCAACATAACTCAAAAAGTGGTGGACAGATTTTGATGGAATTTTCAGGAAATGTCAGAAATGGCATAAGGAAGAACTGATTAGATTTTGGGACTGATCCGGGTCACTGTCTGCATCCAGGAATTTTTTTTAAGGATTCTGTACTATTAGGAGATGGGCTAATAGCCCACCAGGAGATGTCGAACATGAGTAACTTCAAACCCAGCAGCAGTTTTTGGGTGTGTTTCTGTTCAAAGTTTTGGAGTTTACAAAGTTTGAAAGATGCACACCCGGTCGAGGAGACGAGTCAGAGCGTAACAGAGAGAAAGACAGTGAATAGTAGCGAGAACACTCACAATGCTGGGAGGAATAGAGGAATATTCACCATCTGACATGACTTCCAGTCGTCCGGTGAGACCATGGGTGCATCTGTTGGCACCTGTAGTGAAGCCAACGCGTTGCCTCACCGTGTTTCCACCCCACCGGGGAGGAAGTAATCGGCGAATGCCATGGTGGGGGGTACATGGGGATGGATCCAGGAGTTTTTTAAAGGATTCTTCACTATTGGGAGATAGGGCTAACAGCGGATGCCTGTGCTCTCCAAGTGCTTTTCTAGTTTGTGGTGTGATACTGTGCCGATATTTTGAAATGCTGTATCAATATGTTATATCTTTTCACCGACAGAAATCATTTGGAGCATCATGAAATAAAAAATTTGGCATGAAGAACTAGGATGTTGTGTACAGCATTAATTTTAGCAGCTATTTTTAATTTTAGTCTTAGTTTTCCTCTTTAAATGAAATGCATTTTAGTTTCAGTCATCACAGATCTATTTTTGTTAGTCTTAGTCTAGTTTTTGTCATGGAAAAAAAGACTGTCGATGAATAGTTTTAGTCATAGTTTTAGTCGACAAAATCAACACTGATTTTGTAACTACAATCCTACATCAGACAAGGATGGGACAACATTCCTCATCCATAACTCCAGCAACTGGTCATTTACAGACTGTTGTTAAAGAGGAGGAGATGCTACACAATGGTAAACATGGCCCTGTCCCTACTTTTCTGAGACATGTTATTGTTTGTTTTTGTTTCGTGAAAAAGATATGGGTTTATGAAATTTCAAAATCATTGCATCCTGTTTTATTTACGTTTGACACAGCGCCCCAACTTTTTTGGAATTAGGTTGTATTTGCCATCTGACTCTGTGGCTGATCCATGACCATGCAGGTCACCACTAGAGTAAACGTTAAGCATTTCCTCACTGGAGCTTGAACAGAAAAGTGAAGCGAACATGTTTCCATCCCATAATGACATTGTCTTCCAGCTCCAGGACTTCTACATCTGAGACTGTCCTGGTGTAAAGCTGTAACCTGTTTCAGCATGTGTTTCTGCCAGCGGTGGAGGGTGTGTGTACGTGTGTGGTTGCTGGTAACACTCATTAAGCCAACCCCCCTGTGGCTACTCTAATCGTTTCTCATTACCACCACGTCCATCACCTTTCTCATAATCATTTCAGATGTTGGAGCCATGCCTGATCCTCAACGCCTTCTCTTCATGACTTTTTAAATTTCTCTATCATTATCCTTGATCCTTTTAAGGCCTTAACCATCACAAAGTCTGACTGTACTCTGCTGGGAGGATTTCCCTTAGACTGCAGTTAATGCTTCTACTCTGTCAGGCTGCTTCTCTTATTTCACATTCCTCTACTCTCTCATTCATTATTTATCATTCTGTTCCCCTTTTTCTCTTTTTCACTCTTTCCTACTGTTTCCTCTCCTCTTCTCCTCTGTTTGAAGTGTCCCTCCTCATGCTTCCTCTTCCAACTTTCTCCCAGCTGGTTTCTCCTCTTTCACATGCACTTATCTCTTTTCTCCCCCCTCATTTCTGTGTTTCCTCTCCCCTCTCCCTCTCTTTTTGCTGCTCCTCTTTCTCGTCCTGCTACTGAACACTTTGAACTCAGGTAGCTGTGCAGCATTCCTCAACATGACCCCTGGGAGCAAGGTCATCTGGAAAAAGTAGAAGAAAAGAAAATTGAAAAAAGAAAAAAATATATATTGCAACTCTTTCTGTAGCGTCTCTTGGCTCAGTAGTTTTACTGCAGGGTTAAAGCAGCCAGGAGGCGTTTCTTTACGTACTGTTAGACTTCTAAAGCTTTTCCTGTGTTTGCTGCTTTATTGGAGTTGATGCTGCAAAGGTCAAACACAGACAGTGCTGTATCCCTCAGCTCCTCTCTCTGGATCCAAACACACAAACACAGCAGACTGTTGGTGCTAGCTGTAGGAAAAGAAATAAATGCAGGCTGCTTTTCTTAAAGGTAAACTATAATCATGCAGTCTTTAGTCTGGCCAGCAGAAGGTTGAGGATTTACAGACATGTGGCAACCTAAACTGAAGCCAATGCAAATGTGTGAAAGACTGCAGTTCCTTGAATGTCCACTTAAGGTTGGCTGCAGCATGTTTCACCTTGCAAAGCAAATAGATTGACTACATTCCAAATCTGTCATCAGGCATACCCATCTTGCAAAGCTTCAACTGAAACAATTGTGCCAGGTCTGAGAACAGAACAGACCAATTAACATCATTTTAGGAGATTGAGCAGGTGGCTAAAGGCAGGGTTTAGTTGTCCTGCAAGTCTGTAGCAATGGCTGCCACTGGTTTAGAAATAAGCTTGGATGTAGCTATAGCATAACTGCAGTTTTATTTGAACTGGGCCACATTTCCTTATTAAAAGAAGAGCAAAGAACAACAGCTTTTCATGATGGGAAATGATGTTTTCGTTCTGTACTACAAGCCACTAATAATGACTTTTGCTCTTCTGGTTAGGGTTAGGATAAGGAAATATAAAATAAGTGATTGCATTCACTTCCTGCAAGCCAGTATATAGTAGATCAACCTTTGGCTGCAATCACAGCTCCAAGTCTGTGTGGATAGGTTTCAATCAGGCTTGCACATCTGGACACCGCAGTTTTACTCCATTCTTCTCTTGAAAGCTGCTCAAGCTCTGCCAGGTTGCATGGGAACTGGGTGTGAACAGCCCTTTTCAAAGTACAGACACAAACTCACTGAAATCTCTGGATTAAGGCCTAGGCTTTGTATCGGACACTCCAGAACATTCTCCTTGTTGTCTTTAAACCATTTCTGTGCAGCTGTCACTGTATGCTTCGCGTCATTGTCTTGCTGGAAAAAGAAAATCTTTTCCCAAGCTGTAGTTCTCTTGCAGACTGAATAAGATTGTCCTCCAGGATTTTCCTGTATTTTACTGCATTCATTTTACCCTCTTCCTTGACAAGTCTTCCATATGCTGCCTCTGTCGTGCTTTACATTGGGGATGGAGTGTTTGTGGTGATGTGCAGTGTTTGGTAATCGCCAAACAAAGCATCTTGTCTGATAAAGCACCATTTTAGTCTCATCAGACCAAAGAACTTTCTTCCACTTGACCATGGAGTCTGCCACATGGCTTTTAGTGAACTCTAGTCCAGATTTAATCTGAGTTTTCTTCAACAGTGGCTTACTCTTTGCCACTCTTCCATAAAGCTTTGACTGGTGAAGAACACTGGCAGCAGTTGTTGTATGCAGAGTCTGTCCCATCTCAGCTGCTATTTCAGAGTAGTCATAGGTGTCTTTGTGTCCTCTCTCATTAGTCTCCTTCTTGCACGCTCACTCAGTTTGTGGGAGCGGCCTGATCTTGGCAGATTTACACATGTGCCATATTCCTTCCATTTCTTGATGATGGATTTAACTGAACTCTAGAGGATGTTCTGTACCTTGGACATTTTTTTGTATCCATCCCCTGTCTTATACTTTTCAAGTATAAGACAGTTACTTGGAGTGTTCTTTTGTCTTCATGGTGTAATGGTAGCTAGGAATACTGATTAACCTGTGGCCTGCTCTTCCAGACACAGGTGTCTTTATACTGCAATCACTTAAGACACATGTACTGCACTCAGGTGATCTCTATTTCACTAATTATGAGACTGCTTGCACCAGCTGACTTCTGTTGAATTAGTGAGTCACTTTAAAGGGTGTGAATCATTATGCAATCGCTTATTTTGCCTTATATATTTTCATTTATTTGACAATAAAAAAAGAAGTGTGGTAGTTTCTTTAGAACTTGATTAAAAACATACCAAAAGATTAGAAGAGAACCACACTGAAAGCTTTTCTTGGTGGAAACGATGTTTTTGCTCTTCTCCCGACCAGCTTTAGCATATGATTATTGTCCCACGTGGCTCCACTGACAGTGAACAATGATAATGGCTGCTTGCATTAATGTAGTTTATTCTCCGGGGCAGTGCATGTCAGCTACATCAGTTGTTTTGTTGCGCTGATCAGCCTGTAAGCCATTCATGGAATAACCTTCTGAGTTTATTTTGAAAAGGTCTAGCCTTCCTAAACATCATACAGGGCATTACCGAGATGAATATGAAATATATATATCTGTTTGATGTGCAAGATAAACATTTCCATGGCAGTGATGACTGTATTTGTCATTGCAGACAAGATACTCACTGTTATGTACATTTGTGCAGCTTTAAAGACTGCAAGAACTAACTAAGAATACATTCAGCATAGGAGTAGTATTCTTTTAATTAGTGTAGGCATTTCAGTGCAAAAACTCTACATATTGCACATGTAACCAGTGTTACTTCATGTTTTGTTTCTTGCTTAGCCTTATTTTTTGTGAGCTGCACAGTAAACAGAGGTTTTGTGATTTTAGGGAGGCTGATATGCAATTAAGAGATTACACCTCCTCCTGTCTGAAGTTACAGGAGGTTTCTGGTTTGTATGAAGGATTTAAAGCCTCTCATTAAGCCGGACTCAGTGTTGTTGTTTCTTTGGTAATAGGTGGTCTCTTCAGTCAACCAGTGCACACAGTGTTGGTGTCTATACATGTGTGTGGTTTGATGTTGAGCCTCTGTGAAACATGGATTACATCTGTGTTTCTATCTACCAGAGCAAAGCTTTGTGTTTTCTGTGACCAGCTCTCTCTTTGTGGCTGCTTGTCTTTCCCTCCCCTGGTATGCTTGTGTGTGAGTGTCTATGTCTGTGTTTGTGTGGTTTGATTCCAGTGTGGGCCACTGTTAGTAAACCTGGTTTTGGGGTTTGTTATTGCAGATTTATGCAGAGTGACATGTTTGTTTGTTCATGGTATAAGCACATTACACCAGGCTGAGGATGTTTATCTGCTGCTTCTCATTGGTTCAGGGTTGTAAAAGCATGTTTTCTTGATGGTCACACATACCAAACATCCTGCAACAGAGCACAGGGAAATGAAGAAAACCCCTTCTGACTGGGTTTCAGGCTGCAGTGGGATTGGAATTCACTGAACCATTTAGACTCTGTGGTGTTGGTTCAGCAACATTATTAAACTTTTCAGACTTTTTCCTCAGTCTGCTCGCAAGTAAATAGCACTGTGCTTTCTATACTGTACCAGTGGCTTCAAAAGGTTACAGTCAGTTTGGTTAGTGAAACAAACCGTACGTCCATTATTTATTTTACTGCACCAGATTTCCCCTACATTTCCTGTTTCAAAGGTTGCATGTGCACTAGTCAGCTCTTTCAATTCTGCAAAGTTAAAGTGCCATTTTAGTTCCTTCCCACTAGAGGGCAGCATATCCCCACTTTAACTTTGCAACCCAGCATTCTTACTGAATCACACTACCTCCATAAAAATAGAGGACAATAGACGATAAAGTATGACTTTACAGGAAAAAGGTATTTAAAAGCATCTGGTTTGTATTCAGTTTATAGGCATGCCTCAGAAAACAATAAAAAGTCAGAGCTATCACGTGCACACTTTACATAAGTAGCAGAAATATCCACTAAAACTTCAGTTTTCTCCATAGATCATCACCTTCAGGAATGTTAATGCTAAATTTGAGGATTATGAGTGGAAATGAAAATAACTGGGTATAGAGGGAGGCTAAACAATGCACCTCCTCTGGTTAAGAACTAGTTTTCTGTAAACTCAGGAGAAAAATCACACAGAACGCTTTAATAAATATCTTAAAAATCATATCAGGGTAAAATGAATAATTTCAAAATCCACCTTTGTCATATTTCTGGACTGTTCCTTGTTCGTGAAAAAACGTTTGAGGTGTGATTTTGCTGATTCTGCTTCTTTTATGCAACATTTTTTCCTCTTCATTGATAATAAACAGGCTGCAAACTGTCACAGTAATTCCAGGCTATAGCACCTTGGTTCTCAAGTTGTGGGTTGGAACCCAAAAGTTGGTTGCAGATCTATCTTAGGGGTTTTACAAACAGGACTTGACATCAACACCTGCCAACCTCCAAAATGCAGGTGGATTTCAGCCATGGCATAGTGCAGTGACTTTGGCAGGTTGAATTTAACATCCTGTGCTTTACTCTAACTGTGCTCAGCTGTTCATGCCTGTGTTGAGCACTGCTACAGTGGTAGATGCTTACTGCAATGACATATAAAGCATGTAAAATGGCTTTATCTTCAGAGTGGATGAAATAAAATACTTTAAAGTGGAAGTATGGTGTTCATTTTAATTTCAAAGGATTGTAGATTTTGGTCTTTTTTTTTTTTTTTTTTTTTTTTAGCCTGCCATAGTCAACCTTATGGCAGGCTAAAAAACAACAAAAATTGTGGCAAGAGAAAATTCAGGTCAGGTCAGGTGTGGGAGTACATGCCGGTCCGGCACTCCGCTGCATCAGCCTTGGTCCTGCAATGCTCTGGCCTCCTGATGGCCATCATCCAGGCCCATGCCCAATCTCTCCAGGTATCCTTCCAGCTACTCCCACCACAAAGCACACGGTAACCTCTGGCATCTAGACCAGTGAGCTGGATCAGACCTGCTGCCTGTAAAAGTACAGCAGCCATTCCCATATCAGGCAGCTGATCCTTTCCATCCCTGCTCTCCTGAGCTCATCAGCAGTAGACACATGGTCTTGCCAAAGATCCCCAAAACTGCGTGCGGAATGAGGCAGAGAATCTGTTCCAAATTACTGGGCCTCTGAACCTGGTTGAAAACTGTCCAAGGCTGGTTCTATAGAATGGAGTATGGAGAAGATCAACAGATCTGGTATCATACTGGTGGATATCAGACCTAGTCACAAAACAGCCATTGAAAGATTCAGGAAGTAAATTATTAAGGTACTGAAAAACAATAGTGCTTATTTGCATAATATTTATATCAAATATATTTAATAAAGTAGGCTTTGAAATAATTGAGCAGTATGAGCATTCCACTCTGAGTAGGTGACGATTCTAACAATTTTTTTTTTTGCAATAGAAAAATGGCCCATACTATATTACCATAAGAAATGAAAGGATAAACCATACTGTAATACAGATCCATGAGATTTTTTCTTGACAAGATCTGTCTTACACGCCGTAAAATCCCAATATTTTTTGCTAATTTATTGGATACAAATGATATATGCTTTTTCCAATTGAGCTTGTCATCAATAAGAACACCTAAAAACATAACATATGGGACATGTTCAAGCACAGTATTAGCTATGGCAATAGGCTGGATATTATCAGACAGAGTTTTACATTTAGGCTTGAAGATTATGTAAGCACTCTTTTTGATATTAAGAGATAATTTGTTGCACTTGAACCAGTAGTCAATCCTATATAAAACACTGTTCATTTGAGCAATCAATCTATGTTCATCTTTATCTGTGATGAAAATGTTTGTGTCATCGGCATATAAAATAAAAAATGCATCATTTGATATTAAAGGTAAGTCATTTATGTATATTAGGAATAGAAGGGGGCCCAGTATGGAGCCCTGTGGAACTCCACACTGTACATTACTGTATAAGGATTTACCTTTGTTCCAAACAAAATATTGTTTTCTGTTAAGCAGGTAACTTCTAAACCAATCAAGCCAGATACCCCATAAGCCTTTAGCTTTGACAATAACATGCTGTGGTCTACAGTGTCAAAGGCTTTAGATAAGTCGATAAAAACTCCAACCGTAAATTCTTTTTTAACTAAAGCTGTAGACATTTTATCAATCAGCTGAATCAGAGCTATGGAGGTTGAGTGATTTTCCTGGAATCCATACTGATGCTGATATAGCAGGTTATTGTTCTTGAAGTGTTTGATTAATCTATTATAAACTATTTTCTCAAGTATTTTAGAGAAACAAGGTAAAAGTGAAATTGGTCTGTAATTTGAAAATACTGATGGATCACTAGTTTTAAGTACTGGAATGACTCTGGCCCATTTCAGTTGGTCTGGTACAACGCCTGTTTGGAGAGAGAGATTGAAGATATGACATAACGGTTGTAAAATAGAGGGGAGGCACTGCTTTACTATTTTTATTTTAAGGTCATCATGACTAGCACCAGTTAACTTTAAAGTTGGTACAATGCCACAGATTTCTTTCTCACTCACCAAAGTAAAGGTAAATGATGATGAACATGAGACAGGCTCTATGATAGGTGAACTGACTTGCATAGAAGGGATTTTTGCTGCCAGAACATAGGTCTGCTGGTCCCGCCCAAAACTCCTCAAACTTATATGTGTCATACAATTGATATTTAAAACAGATATACTGGTTGTAAATTTGCATATCTGCCAGTATTGATAATTAACTTTATGCACTTACCACTTTTTTACATATACCTGTTAATGAACATGTGTAATGAGAAAAAAATACAATGCAAAAGCAAAAAGAGGACAAAGGGACAAGCTTTACCTCAGTTTTACATGTCAAGTATCAAAAATAAGTACTCAGTTCTTTGAGTAAACTTTAAATGTATTTTTTGCTTTTTTTCCTGAGTAGATTTATAAAGCGGTAAATCTACTGGCACTTCAGTAAATTGTATTAAAAGTAACCACACTTTCACTGAAGCAAGATATTCTTGTACTCCTTAGACCAGAGTTTACAAAGTATGGTGGGAAAATAAAGTAAGATAAAACGTATGCATGCATGTCCTTGAGACCAGGGGTTTTCAACCTTTTTAACCGACGACCCCCAAAATAAAGATGCCAGTGACGGGGGACCCCCACTGTACCTGATGTTGGTTGAACAGCCATGCACATTTAAGAATAGTCATGTGCAGACAAGGCTGCCTGTAAAGGCAGATAAATGGAAGAGCTTTCTGGGGCCCAGCCAAATGTGGGGGACCATGGAGGTCAGGAAGATCATGGTCAATTGTAAAGTTAAGCTGTTATATCCTTGTTTTATATTTAACCTGAAAAATAACCAATCTTAAAAAAACAAACAAAAAAATGTTTGTGACTTTTTTGTGCCGTAGTAACTAGCCTTTCTTAAAAACTGTAAACCCCTTTTCTTTAAAACAGAATTAAAATGGGTTAAAAATGGCAAACACTGGTGAAAAAGGTATTGAAAGTGGATTTTCAAAGCAGCAGAAATGGCAAAAACTGGATAAAAGTGCCACAAAATGAGCATATAATGGCAAAAACAGATATAAAAAAGTGGTAAAAGTGGATTAAGAAGTAGCCAAATGGTTTTAAAGTGGCAAAGATGGGTGGAAAATTTAGTGAAATGGGAGAGAAAAACTGGTTGAACAGGCAAAAGTGGTTGAAAAAAACTGACAAACGAATTTTAAGTGGCAAAAATGTGTTAAAATTGGAAAAACTGGTGTGAATTGGCAAATGTGTAATTTAGAAAATAATCATTCATTTTAAGGCACCTGGAGACCACCTCTCAGTGTCCCATGACCCCCAATGGGGTCCTGACCCCAGTGTTGAGAATCACTGCTTTAGACTGTATACATAGGCACTGTGGCTGAAATGTGGCTGAATTATCTCATGCAACAATAAAGCCTTAATTAAAGTTTATAAAGTTTAATGAACGTTTTTATTAAAGTTATAGCACATGTGTATGTGCACACTGGTAGAATATATAGGCAATTTGTTTGTTGATGATCCTGATGAACACCACGGGCTGGAATGTTCAAGTTTATAAAATTGTTCTCTAAACTTCAACAAATGGTGAAGATTTCAGTTTCCACATCCACAGAATATGTCACAGGGAAGATAAACACAGTACAATAATCCAGTTTGTTCTTTTCTGAATAAGAGCTCGGTTTAAGTATTTCTGTGGATAAAATCACCTTGTTTGTACAGAATGCTTTTATTACCTCCGCCAAGGAGGTCATGTGATCGGATGCGTTTGTTCATTTGTTGAATTATCTCATGCAACAATAAAGCCTTAATTAAAGTTTATAAAGTTTAATGAACGTTTTTATTAAAGTTATAGCACATGTGTATGTGCACACTGGTAGAATATATAGGCAATTTGTTTGTTGATGATCCTGATGAACACCACGGGCTGGAATGTTCAAGTTTATAAAATTGTTCTCTAAACTTCAACAAATGGTGAAGATTTCAGTTTCCACATCCACAGAATATGTCACAGGGAAGATAAACACAGTACAATAATCCAGTTTGTTCTTTTCTGAATAAGAGCTCGGTTTAAGTATTTCTGTGGATAAAATCACCTTGTTTGTACAGAATGCTTTTATTACCTCCGCCAAGGAGGTCATGTGATCGGGTGCGTTTGTTCATTTGTTTGTCAGCAACATAACTCAAAAAGTTGTTGATGGATTTTGATGAAATTTTCAGGAAATGTCAGAAATGGCATAAGGAAGAACTGATTAAATTTTGGGGGTGATCCAGATCACCGTCTGGATCCAGGAATTTTTTTAAGGATTCTGTTCTATTGGGAGATAGGGCTGATGGCAGAGGTCTGCGCTGTTACCACTTTACACCAGGAGATGTCGGACATGTGTAACTTCAATCCCAGCGACATTTTGGGTGTTTCCATTCAAAGTTTTGGAGTTTATAGAGTTTGACGTATGCCTGGTCGAGGAGATGAGTCGGAGTGTGACAGAGAGAAAGACAGCAAATTGTAATGAGAACATCACAATGTTGGGAGGAATAGAGGAATATTCACCCTCTGCCATGACTTCCAGTCGTCCAGTGAGACCATGGATGAGACTCCTCAGTGCATCTGCTGGCACCAGCAGGCAATGCTTCCTCCATGACATTACACACATAGAGGAGCCAATGCTTTGCCTCACCGTGTTTCCACCCTACCGGGAGGGAGTAATCAGCGAGTGCTATGGTGGGGGGCACATGGGGACGGATCCAGGAATTTTTGAAAGGATTCCTCACTATTGGGGGTTAGGGCTAATGGCGGAGGTCTGCACTCTCCGAGTGCTTTTCTAGTTCTGAATTTTTTCCATCCCAGTTCAGTTATAAAGTGACTTGAGTCACTTGCACTGTGGTTTAACGAGGTTAAACTTAAGAGGAAAGACAGGGCTGTGACAGCAGGGAGACATAGCCAACACACAGCACACACACTCCTGGTATGAAAGATGTGACATGCAAGTAGTACATTACACCCAGTCTGTGAGGGTTGATCAGTTAAAGGGGACGTATTATGCAAAAAACACTTTTTCTGGCTTTTCTAACAAAAATATATGCCCCTGGCCTGTCTACAATCCCCTCAAGTACCAGAAACACCCACCCACACCCCCACCTTTCAGAAATGTGTGCTGAAACAAGCCGTTCTCAGATTTCCCCTTCATGACCTCTTGTGGAGAGTAAGCTCTGCCCGGCGGGGATAAGAGGACTGCAAGCTGCAAGCTGAGAGGACCATCATGACAGCCACATCCATTAAGCCACATCCATTTCCTAAGAGGGGTGTGGTCAGAGGCGGAGTCAGGCAGCTCTTTTAAAGCCACAGACACAGAAAGAGCTCACGCAAAGCAGGGCTGAAACAGAGGGGTGTTTTAGACATAAAAAGTGTTCTTTTAGCAACAGACTTCATAGTCATGTTTTGGGGACCTCTGAGACCAACACTGACTTGTCTTAAATGGGTAAAATATGTCCCCTTTAAGAACCCCAACTGTAGTAGATTCATATTCTGGTCACAACAACAGACCAGAAGGCTGCCTTCTAACTCCAAACTATCCACAAAATCCCAGACAGATAATCAGAATTTAAAGAAATTTTAAAGACTCAGTTCATTTTGTCAGTTTTTTTTGGTCCATCCATGCATCTGAGCCATTCCTGTAAATACCACATCTCAAGAAACCTTCATGTGATTTTCTTTAAACTTTGTGCAAACAGCCACTCTGAATCAAAGAAGAACTAATGAGACCTGTGAGGTCAAAGGTCAAAGTCACTGGGCCTTATGTTCAGCCTTTTGCTTGTAATCTCAAGAAGGCTTCAAGAGACTTCTTCAGATTTTGCACAAATGTTCTCTTTGATTCAAGAAAAAAATCTAATATGTTTGCAGTTACAAAAACAAGGTCAAAGGTCACTGTGACTTCAGATCTTGTGAGCACAATATTCTGACTGAGAATGCATTATGGGATTGTAGTGAAATTTTGCCCAGACATGAAAGTGAAATGATTAGATTTTGCAGAATGCAGTGACCTTGCACTGTATTGTAGATTCCTCACAGAAGTTTATTACTGCCATGTCTCTTCTTTCATGTCATGTCCATCTCTTTGGCTTCTGCTCTTGATTTGTTGCAGTTTTTGTTGGTTGAGCTCTCTACCCTGAGGTTCATCTGGTGCAGGAGGAGCAGGAACATGGCAGAGACAATGAGAGCCACTCCTGCCATGAGGAACCCCGTCCCATAGTCACTCAGCTTGTCGATGAAGAATCCTAAAGAGAAGAGAGAGAGCATTAGCCTACAACACTTAGATGTGTTTGTTATCTTTGGGTCTAATTGGAGCATTTATTTCAGACTCATATAGTTAAATCAGAATTACAAGGTTCCTCATTTAAAGACGGATAGCTATGATGGCGGTAAAGACACAGAGGCAGGGTTAAGGAAACGGAGGATCGCTGGAACATGAACATTCATTTATCCTGAGGCAGTAAGTCCAGAGACGTCCTGCTGTGAAGGAAACATAATTAGAACGCTTTGATGAATCCTCAACATCCATCAACTCTCTGCTCTTCAAAGTGAGCTGAGAACTGAGCGGTACTGTAAATAAGTTAGAAATAGCCTGAGTGTCAGAGGGAACATGTACAGTTATAAATAGAAGCTGCCTTCGCTCTCACAGGCTCTCTACTTTGTTTGAGGTCGCTCTCAGGCCTTCAGTGTTATCTTAAATTTATAGCCCCATTTCCTGAAAAGTTGGGACGCTGTTCAAAAAGTAAAATTGAAACAGACGGTGATGGATAGAAAAAAACTAAAACCCCATTTTTTATTGAAAACAACAGAAAGTCAAGTTTGAGAAATTTATGATTTTGGGAAATTGTACACCAGGTTTAAATCTGATGCCAACAACAAGGAGGGGCAACTGTGACTCAGCAGGAGAGTTAGTTGTCTCACCTAAATTATGTTTCTGACGGCTGCATCAGTGGTGTGAGAATTTTTATGAGTGTTAACAAAGCTGCCTCTGCCATCATGTGTGATTTTGGTGGGAATGTTTAAGTGCAATCTGTGGTATAAAAAGTGCTTTGGTTATCAGAAGACCAGAGGCAGTGGTGTGCACAGGTGGGGGGGGCAGTCGCCCTTGTGGCCCAATTGTTGTAAAACACGCCCTTTAAAGTGCCCTCTTGGAAGCCAAAATGTGTGTTATAGTGCCCTCTTGGAAGCCAAAATGTGTGTTAAAGTGCCCTCTTGGGAGCTGAAACACACGTTTAAGTGCCCTCTTTGGAGCCAAAACACATGCTGAAGTGCCGTCTTTGGAGCCAAAACACATGCTAAAGTGCCCTCCTGGCTGGCAAAACACACTAAACGGCCCTCTTGGGTGGAAAAAACACACTAAACTGCCCCTTTGGCTGGTTTGATTATGATAAACTGCCGTCTTGGGTGGTAAAAACACATTCTTAAGTGTCCTCCCCGTTGGCAAAACACAAAACTGCTCTCTTGAGTGGAAAAACACACTAAACTCCAGAAGACCAGTAGGACCAAGAAATACAATGAAACATTACTGTTGCAATGACTTTTATGTTGGGCCCTTTTTGATCCATATTGCGCCAGAACTATATCTCACAGAACCAGTTTGGATTATCTGGTGCTAATATGGTGTTAAAATGCACTAGAATACAGCAAATGGCATCTACTTAATTGAAAATGTTCTGGGGGAAAACCCCAGACCCCCTAGGGATTTATCTATTTATTTCTGTGTGTTCTTCACAGTCCAACGTTGAATCAACACAGTTCTTGTGGATGCTGATCCTAACTACAAACTAACTTGAGTAGTCTGTCTAGTTAGTCTGTTTTAAGGCTATATAATGTGCCATTTGTATACCATATAAACATGTCTAAAGTGCCCTCTTCAGTGGTGAGAACATGCTGTATGTGCCCTCTTTTTTCTTTTCGCCCCTGCCCTTGAAAAAGTCTGTGCACACCACTGACTAGACAACAGTGGCACAAGCAAAAATTCCTTTAATGTAACATGTTACATAAAAGTTGGGACGGGGGGAGAAAGACCAAAACAGTTGTTAAATTCTCCAGTGGAACCACAGTCTGCTGGTTTTAAAAACATGGATTCATGATTAAAAAAAAAAAAAAAAGGGTAACAAACGGGCCTTTTGTGTTATAAAGAAAATTAGGTGAAGAGCAGAAAACCTTGCACCACCATGCAGCCCAGGAGAAGATCAGTAAAAAGATCAGCTGCTTTTTCTAAAACTGAAACAAACCAAAAGTCTTGGAAAAGAGCTTAGAAATAGGTTTTCTGCTCTTCAACTAATTTTCTTTATAACACAAAAGGCCCGTTTGTTACCCTTTTTTTTATTTTAATCATGAATCCATGTTTTTAAAACCAGCAGACTGTGGTTCCACTGGAGAATTTAACAACTTTTTTTGGTCTTTCTTCCCCCGTCCCAACTTTTATGTAACATGTTACGTTAAAGGAATTTTTGCTTGTGCCACTGTTGTCTAGTCAGTGGTGTGCACAGACTTTTTCAAGGGCAGGGGCGAAAAGAAAAAAGAGGGCACATACAGCATGTTCTCACCATATTACATTGAAAGTAAAGAAAAGTTTAAATAAGGAGAAAGTTTAGGTTCTTCTAAGGTGAAAGAAAACTAGTCTGACAGACTTTCAAACTAAAATCCCTCTCATTCCCACAAAAACCCTTCTTGGAAATCCATAAATGCCATCAAATGAATCCAAAGCACATTCATTGTGATCGTGTTATTTTTCCACTCTGCTGGAGAGGTATCCCAGCTGATTTATAGCTGCTTTTGCTCTGAGGCAGGGCGCTTTCTGGCAGGAGCTGCTGTGCCCTGGTGCCAAAGTCAAGCTGGATGTTATTTACTGCTTTTGTTTAGTGTGTGCAAAAATGGGCCATAACCTCAGTAATCAGGTTCAAATGCTGGCTGCTGTGGGACAGGGCTGTGGGTGGTGTGGCTGCAGTCTGTGCAAGTTTGCACAGAGAGGGTAGAGAAAAAAAGAGAAATCTATTCCTCTGGATGAAAGCACCAGACGATTTTTATGTGCATTTTGTATTGATAGCTTATAAAGAGTAACTCATCATTCACAACAGAAAACATTAATGAAACTAAGAGAAAAAATATTACCAAACCAGGACGTCTATAGTACAGGTAATCCATAAGGGGGAAAAAAGGGGAAAACTTTTTTATTAAGATGAATATTAGTTTTGCTTAAATTAGTGTTACAGATGTATAGCCTTCTCTTGTTGTAGAGAACCTGTAGAGCATTATCACCTGAGCATGCTGTTATCTGAAGTCTAACCTGCAATCACAATGTTACTCTACATCTGCATCACTCTCTGCATCCAGCAGTTTGGCTCCTATACCGATGGAGCATCCTGGTTCCTGAAGCACAGAGCAGCAGTGTGCAGCCCTGAGAACCCTGAGACAAAAGACCGAATGATCATGGGAAAACTACAAATGCACGTTGGAATTGTCGGCTCAAATGAAAACAGGTGAGTCCTGTGTCAGATAGCTTGTAAAAATGGGTTACTTTCCATTTCTGAGGCTGATTTGCTGGTAATTTTGATATTATTCCATAATTTTTTCCTGCCTTGGATGAGTACATCAGGAAATGTCAGGGTGGGAAGTGAGGCGCTACTGCAGACCTGAGTATCTTAGCGTTATTCCAATGATAACCACCGAAACATTGAATGATTAATAAAGAGTGGGGGAAATTAAACAAAAAAGCAATAACTTACAACCAATGATGTTTTTTAAAGATTTATTTTAGGGCTTGTTGCCTTTATTTGGAGAGGACAGGACAGTGGATGGTGTTGGGAATCACTAATTGTAATAGGCTTACTGACCTCAAAATAATCTATTTCAAATGCTGAGTCTAGTGGGGAAACAGCATTCTATGTTTCTTATATTATTTAAGTAACATTAGTGTGTCTTCCCCACAAATATGTAGATTATTTTTATGTAATTTTCCATGTCCATGTTGACACTGATCAGCTTGCTGTTAATAAAAGTGACAGTGGGACATTTGATCCATGCAACATAGAGGTGACTGTTTTTGTTATTTCTTTGCAGATTAAAAATATTTAAACATAAATCATGTATTAAAATTCAGCTAAATTACTACTGAGAGATGATTTTTGCTCCATACTGCCCAATTTAGTTCTGGGATTTTGTGACACTCTGACAACAGGAGATTCACCCACAATTTCCACATAGTCTGGAGTGCTACGCCGCGATGCACAACCCTCATGTTTACGCAGGAATAGCATGTCAACAGCAGACTTTTTTTTTTTTTTAAGGTTTATTTTGGGCATTTTTGTGCCCAAAAGTTAACTTTTCCTTGTCAATGGCGCTGTTGTAGCTCCGTGACTCACTGACCTCTCAGTGACCCTTTGCTGTTGCTGCAGGATGAGACGTAATGTTGATATGGTAATGATTTGCGACCTGGAGTCTGTGCATTGTGTTGTATTTTGAAAGAACAGGATATTCTATGCTTGTGACTTCCTTTTCGGTGCTTTCTGATCGACAGGTATTGACGTGGTTTGGCAGGAAAACAGACCTGCAGAGTATCTTGAATAAAGCGGAGTGAAGTGAGGCACCAGGCACATGCGGCTGCAGGCAGTGGAAATGCTCTGATAGGCTAGAGTGACCTACAGTTTTGCCAGGCTGAGGAGCCTGCATCAACCATGACTCAACTGACAATGACGCTGCATGTTGGATGGTTCAGGCTTCCATGTCGTCCATTAATCCCTAACAATTGGACATCTCATTGGGCATTAACCGGATATAAAATCCTTTGGTTTTCTCTCATCTGGTGTCATGCTACCTCTTTGGCCCTCTTACCATCTGATAACTTGTGGTTGTGTTACTGATTTTTGATAAAATGAGGAGATTTACAATCAGGAGTCTGTGCATTATGTTGTACTTGAAACTCACTGGATGATTTGTGAGTGGCTATTTGGCTGGGACTGGGATTTAGCATGTGTGCTTTGGGCTGCAAAGTGACTAAAGGGACACTCTGGGGTGCCCTTCACATGCAGACCGCTGTGCAGGAGGAGTATGTGAAATTAGAGGGTAATAACCACTTTAACTTCATGTTTTTGGTTAATCAACAAACTTACTAACATGTTTTAGTTGCTGATATCTGGTGTGTTTATTTTAAAGTGGGGATATCAAGCCTTTTTTCAAGGCTTTACACCATCTTTCTGATACCTACATAGTAGCTTTACATGGTATATAGCTCAAAAAACTCCTCATGTTTCTCACACTGGCGTACTGAAAAACCTTTATTTTAACCTCCATCTGAAAACCTTGGTTTTCGCTGCTGTCTCTTTAACACCCCCTGCTCCACGGACCTGCTTTCCTCCGATTGGCCGATTTTCCAGAGGCTGGCCGGCGGCAGGACTCATTGTTTTGTGACCGCCCCCTCTAATGTGGCTAATGTTGTTATGCTAGTAGTTGTAAACTTTGAATGAACCGGTCTGACTGAGTAAAATATGGCAAATTTTGATATACGTCCATACGTGGTAGACCCGGAGTCTGATCCTGATAGTTTGGAGAGAGAGGGGGAAGAAAACCAGCAGCAGCGAAGGATAGAGCAGGATGTATCTGTTTGGTAAGTGTTTAATTACTGTGTTTCAATGGCTAAATGGCTAAGAGCACCTGTGGGGGCGGTCTGTTACGCTTTGCCGGCAGCACGGACGAACCACGAACCAGTCAGGAGATAATATTGCTATGACCTCATCAGTTTGCTGCCTGTTTGCTCCATCGAAATCTCGTCTCAGGAGAATCTCTGAGAGATTTTCAACGAACCGTTTTCATCAGTTCAAACGCTAATTCCAAGATTTCTGCCACATACGTTTATTGAAAACTTGCATATGTGGAGTATGGATACCCAACATTGTGACTTTATGTTTTAAAAATCAGAAAAGTATAATACCCCCTCTTTAAAGCACATTGGCGTGAAAATGTTCTCTTTACATCAGAAAAGGCTTTGGTAAATCTGTTTCCCATACAAAGAGGAATCCATTACTAGTTAATGACTAGGCCATCATAGTTGACCATTAAGCTGCTGAAGAGCCAGTTATTTCCACATGAGTTAGTGGAAATAAAACAGAGAAGAGTAAATATTTGACATGTGGCTACTTCAGAAATACAGTCACAGCTTAAATCATTATGGTGCTCAGAGACCACTACCATCAGCTTTAAAGTGACTGATTTCAAAGCCATTTTGACCATTCATAGCTTCTACTCCTGGATATTTTTGTGTCAACGTTAAGGTGAATGTTACAACAATGTTCCTGGCTCTTTTAAAGTCTGCAGAAAGTCTGCCAGAGGGCCTTTGTGGACTAGGTAAATCAGGGATTTGAAAGCCCCTCAGGTCACTCTGAATTACCCAGAACACACTGGAAATGTCAGAGTTTGCAGCATCAGCAAGGTAAAAGGGCAAAGTCAGAGCCCATATCAATGGAAAATAGTTAGTGTTGGGTTGTAGTTTGTTTCTGCTGACACCTAGTGACCAAAAAATTAGGTCTGAACTACAAAGAGCGGAAAGTATCCTGTTTTGCATTTAGAAGACGTCTTGGATTGCTCCATCCGTTTTATGCTAATATGGTGATGCGTTTGTTTCAGTGTTCTGTAGGTATATGGATAGGGATGGATGTCATGTGAAGCAAAAAGGAGAGTCAGGGGGGAAGAAGGAGAAAAGAATCTTTTGGAAGCAATCAGCTGTGAAATTAACACAACCATAAAGAGGCATGATATTACAATTTTGTCACAGTGAATAAAAAATCCTGTGGGATGGATCATTGACAAAATTCATCATTAATTGAAGGGCGTCTCTGCATGTCATAGAGGTGTAAAAATCTCATTTTGGTTGAATGGGCTCATTGAGCTGTAGTTACGGTGCAGAATGATGTATAAGCACATCAATTGTGTGAGATTTAATGTGCGAAGAAAAGGCCCAGGGAAATGACTCTGTAACCTTGAGGAAATTACTTGTTTTTTCCTCCCAAAGTTAACAGAAATGTCAAAGTTTTGAGAATGAAATGTAGGTCTGCTCTGTTCTTTTTTCTCTCTGCTGCTTTTCTCTCTTGTTCTTTTCTGGCAGCAGACAGTCATCATGGAGACTCACATCATAGGGAATTTTTCATTGACAACCCAAAGCTGGAATCCATTTCTCTCTGATATGCTCAGCAGGAACATGCTGTACTTGTGGTTGACGATCAAAGCTTCTTTCTCACTCACCAGCAATGGGTGGTCCAAGTAGGCCTCCGCTGCTGCGTATGAGCATGAAGAACCCCAGCGCACTTCCCAGCCTGTGGATGCCAACAACCTCGGCTAGCACCGTGATGTGGATGGCGACAGTAGCGCCATAAACCAGGCCGTATGCTGTGCTGAAACCAACCAGCTCAGGAAACGAGGAAGCCAGAGGGCAGAGGAGGAGGACGGTGCCCAGCAGGATCACGGACAATGTCAGCTGATGCACCTGTTTGGAAAAAAAGACACAAGAGACAGACAAGACCTGAGCTGCTTTACTTACAGTTCACTCTTTACACTTCTGCACTTCTTCTTTGCAGGTCCTGGTTGACAAAAAGTAAAATACTATCTTTCCTTTCTTAAAAAGAGTGAAGCCTGATTGATGGTACTGGGCTGAGTCTTTGCTGCAGCATACAGTATGTCGTAGGTTTATGTAGTCCTGAACTTAGACTAAGACCTATGCAAGAAGCTGACGTGCATCCCCTCATAAATATAACTACACACAGAAACAACAACACTGTAAATGGTTGGCTGGATGACTGCCAGCCTCTGAGTAAAATCTACAGGCATTTTGTGTGCAGTAGAGTGAAACAAATGGCTATTGACGAAAATGCAATCAGCCAAATCCACTTGCTTGCATCCGAAAATATCAGAAATTTATTTCCTCATCCAGGTCTTTCTCAGGCACAGAACAAGTACAAAACAAAATTCCCCTGTCTTCTGCCGTAGCTGATTCAGTGGCCATACTCTCCATCTCCTCCGATGCCCTCTGTCTTTTGTTTTGCAGTAACTTCAGTATAATTGGTCACTGCTCAATATTTACCAGCTTCAACTACAGCGTAATATACTTGCTTTCAGTTGCCATGGTTCCCTGTACACAGAAAGGCAGGACCAGGAACTGGGATAAAAGTGGCATTGCTGAGTATTGTTTGGATTAGGGCTGAACGATTTGCAAAAATAATGTAATTGCAATTTTCCCCCAAATATTGCAACTGCGATTTAATATACGATTATTCTTATGTATTTTTTTAACAAATTCAAGCAATAAATCATTCCATGTTATACCCTACAATCAGCCAGGACACTCATCATACATTTAACCATTTTATTGCAAAGTTGATTTACTACACTTTTACTTGGCAGAGAAGGCTCTGCTCAAAAAAAGCTCCCTGGGTTAGTCAAGCAGCTGCTTTGACTTTGCAGAGAGCACATGGCTAGAAATCCCTATATAGATACACACATTTATTACATCGTGTATTGAAAACAATGAAATCATTCAGGAGCAATAAATTCATAGTAGCATGAATCTGATTATGGGGGTGCAACAAGCTTTATGCTGTATAGAAGGCGGCTGGGGGGGGGGTGAAGCTGGCTGTCAGCTGATCACAACTTGGGGTATGACTTTTGTGAACTAACCATCAATTTTAGATAGACTTAACTATTTATTTTTGCTCATATTGAAAATCTGATGTCATTTGCTTTGATAAAGGGAATGAACCTTTTCATGTCCCTCATTTTGATTAAGGAAAACATACATAAAACACAAAAAGGAGGATTTTTTTAACCATTATAAAAAAATTGACACTTGAATGTTTGCATAATGTGCGTAAAATCTCTGCAACTGTAAATATTTATTAAACTGGTGTTCTGATACATTTCATGTTAAAGAAATATTGCAACTTGTGTGATTTGTGAATTGCAGCAGGCCATATTGTGATTTAATCTAATTTTAATCTAATTTCCCAGCCCTAGTTTGGATGAAGTATTGCAGAGTGATGCAGACACACTATCACATAAGTATGTGGTGCTCAAGGCTGCATATGTCACCCTGGCATTAGTACAGTGTAGATTCAGATCAGAAGTACAATCCAAGCTGAAGACTTTTAATTTTCAGCAGATGATTACTCTAGCTAAGCACTAAAAAAAGGAGCCATGGGAACAGTGGACTGCCGTCTCCCCAAAAGTCTGCTTTAAAGGTTCATGTACACAGCAAATTCCACTGTTAGCGCAATCTGAGTCCAGTCAGCATGTTTTTTCTCCAGTGTGTACAATAACAACATGCAGCAAGTGTACTTGCTTTTCAAAGCATATCTTTTAGCCTGTCTGGGGCTTTAACATAAGCTGCATGCTGCAACAGATCAACTTGGTTCATCTTGAGCCCAGCACTGCAGTAACCTGATATGCCAGATGGATTTGTTTTACACATCCATTTGGTAAACCTTCCATAGACAGTGTTTGGGAAAGGGCAGAGCCTTTGAAAAACAAAACTTGGAGGATAATTGGATGAACATTCTGTCACATCTTTATGGGGCAATCAGAACAACAAAAGAAGTGACATCGTAGCCGCTACTGAGGTGCGCCGCTACCGAGGAGTAAACTCCATAGAGAACTGCATAACATGAACCATGGTGACTATAGATATGTCAGTACATGACTTTTATCGTTGTTGAAAAGAAAACAACTCACTGCTGTTCTTTGATCTTCTTTTAATGAAGAAATGTTGTCAAGTTCTGATAAAACTGACGCTTTAGCAGCATCCACGCAGCATCTTTTCACTGCTTGCTTATGTCACGACTCTGCTGCACCCAAAAGTACCGCCTCTTGGTCCTGATTGGTCCTGTCACTTTCTAGCTGGCCCCAAACTGTTCAGATGGGAACTTTGCAAAAATGGATTCGCCAGTGAGAAACATGGAAATGGGCTTATCCATCTGCTTTGCAAGGTTAGCACTGCAGCAGTTCATATACTCTTTCTCTCCACTTACCTCCTCAGTTTTTATTTTTGTCACCACAATTTGTGAACAGCGGCTGTTATGTAATTTTGACGTCTATTTCAAATTGATCTTCATCTTTCACACAAGAATTGCACATTTTTGGTATGAGGTATTACTCGTTTTAAAAAGTAAACTGGACCTACTGTTTTGACCAGTCTCAGGTTTGCCACCCAGCCGAAGAACACCCTTCCAAACAGGTCCAACACTGCAGAGATGGACACGAGTGCGGCCGCCTGGTACTCTTCCATGCCTCTACTCCGAGCATATGGAACCAGGAAGAGAGCGGGTGCAAAGAAACCCAGAGCTGCAAACACTCCAAACATTGAGTAGACCATGAAACGAGGATTTGCGATGAGGGTGTAATCCACATAGCGAAGGATTTTGGTCCTGAGTTCACCCCTTCGACTCATGTCTGAGTCTTGAGTCTTGTTGGGTGCCTCTTTAAGGTCATCAGGAAGGGCGTCACTTGTCTCATGATCAACAGAGAGTCTGCTCCCTATGTGCCCCTCAGCATCCTCTGTTGGTAGCAGTTCCAGGGACAAGCCTTCCTCCTGTGCTTTGACCTCACTTATCAAGTCTCTGGGGGCTTTTAGAGGCCTCAACAGCACCCCGCACATGCACAGGTGTAGCTGGAGTCCACCCAGGATCAACAAAGCACCCCTCCATGAGTAGCTGTCAATCAGCAGCTGGAACAGGGGTGTGAGGACAAAGGTAAGGATGCACTCTCCAGCGCTGGCCAGGGCGTTTGCAACTGGACGCCTCTTCTCAAAGTACAAGCCCAGCATTGTCACCGTGGGGGTCCATGTTAGCGCATAGCCAAACCCTGCAGTGAGACTGACAGCTGGTATCATATATGTTTGCATGTTTTCTTAGTGTGCATTTGCATCAAATTACTCACCGTTTAAGAATCCCACAGTTAAGTAGAGCTCAATCACATTACGAGAAAAAGAGCCAAACACGACTCCGAGGCTACTGATCAGACCTCCCACTATCACCACAGAGCGATGGCATAAGTGAGCACTCAGAGCAGATGCTACAGGAGCTGCAGAGGGACACACATGAGGTTCAGCAATAATCCTAATGACAGAGTCACAACAGTTCACCAGTATGATGTAGGTAAGAGTACAGTAGGTTAGAAGTGTTTTCCTGTGCAATTATTTGTAATATTTAGAGCAATAACCCTGACAATTTAATATGCGTAGAAGAATTTGTTTTCTATTCTCTGTTAAAAAGGCATTTACACTGATCACAAACTTCTGTTTTTTTAAAGTTTGTTCAGTCATTTTTACTTTCATTTGATTGCAAAAGTTGAATAATTAAACACAAAAAGAAGACTGTTTCTTTGAATCATCATGTAGCAGTGAGCCATCTAGTGGTCAGAACAACAAGTGGTTCTTGCAGAGTGACTTAAAGGCCAAATTGACAAAGTTGAACAAATATGGAAGAAGGGTTGCCAACTTTTCTTGAGCGCCAAATAAGGGGGAACATGTTTTGTTTGGGGCAAACAGGTGTGGGTGTGATGGGGGGGCATTGTTTATCGGCAAAAATATATACAGTACATTTGAAGTGTAGCTTTGTGAAAACAATACTTTTTGAAAGTTTATATCAATACACCTCCTTTTTTCCCAAATTGGCCCCCTAAACTAGGGCTGTCAAACTAAGTCAGAGCAGGGGCCAGATTCTGGATTCAGGTCTAACCTGAGGGCCTGCCAGGGTCACCTTTTGAACCAGAAACTGTCAACCTCATTTCACCAGTAATGAGTATGAAAAAACTTTGCACTGATAATAAATGATTTTGACATTTAAAAGTTAAAAAGATAAGTTTAAAGGCTCACAATCTGAGAAAAGTAAACTTAGTTCAAAAAGATCAAAACAGGAAATAGAAATTGAAAAATAAGTTTTTTTAAAGGCAAATATATCTGAACGAAAGTCAAAATCATGAGTTTAAAAGGTCAAAATATGAAATAAAATTTGTAATCATGAAATTAAAATTCCAAATATGATTCGAAATTTTAAATTGTGCATCAGAAAGGTCAAACTATGGGATTATGAAGTCAAAGTTCGGAGCAGAAAATAAGAGATAAAATACAAAAATATTGGTTAAAAAGGTCATAATCTGAATTATAAACTTGAATTATGAATCTTAAAGCTGGGAACAAAGAAGAAGTTTTGACTAAAGAAGTCAAAATTAAGAGTTGAAATGCTCAAAGTATGATATAAAAAGTAAAAATACTAATTTTCATTCCTAATTGTGAGATGTAAAATTGAAAATATAAAATTAAAACACAATTTATTTCTTTTTCCACATTCTTGACTTCTTATCTAATGATCTTTACTCCTTACTTTTTCAGATTTTATGACTTAACAAGGATATCTTAAATTATCAAGGATACATTTACATTATTTTACTTGAGGTAATCTGCAGACCTAAGACTGATGGACCAGTTATAACAGAAATATGAGATCATCTTGTGGGCCAGATTTGGCCCCCAAGCCTTGAGTTTTACACCCCTGCCCTAAACCAACAATTGATGTCACAGACCTTCATTAAAGAACAATATAAAACATTTTTCTTTTAGACAGAGGATTAAAACATGGCCACAAGTAACCGTGCAAAGCAGATGGATTTGGACCCCACTGACCAACTTCACCATCATCTTGCTTGCTTCTTCTTGCTTGTAGAGCATTTTAGTCAGGTTTATCCATACTTTCTTTACCTATGTGTGTGAGCCGTGGCCATCTGAATGACACCATTCAATATCCAGACTCGTTAAGTGGTATCTAATACTTATGATTCTGTAGGTTACCAGATGCATATCAGAGTGGTTGTGATTGGATGGCAGGTGCATTATGGGTTTTGAATACCAAGTTTACTGCATTTATTACCAATTCATCTTTATTGAGAACCTGCTATCAGAATTCTTCTTTCTCTGCCTCTCATGGAGATACAACTAATACATAATTCTCCATGTAGTGTGGCTACCCCTGCATGTTTTAATATGAAGTGAAGCTTTTCTCCTAATTTTCATAGAAATACTTTTAAAGGAAGCATAATTACCATTAAACATCTCAACCTGATTAGTCTGGATAACTGAAATGCCATCTAAATGCAAGACAAAGTTACAAGCAGTGATGTGCCGTTCATGAATTAACTAGTTCTCTTATGTGAATGACTCCCATTTAAGGACCAGTTTCCGTTTTCCATTTTAGTAGTTTTACAGAAATAAAAAGCCAAAATGGTACCAAATTTGGAAAATACCAAATATCAGAGTCCCTGCCTCCTTAAAAGAAAGGTGGTAATCTTATGTGGATTATGTCCAATATGGAAACAAATAACAAAAGACATTGTGATATTTACCCACGATGTGGATGGTAGCTACAGCGATAGAAGTGATCCAAGATGTTGCCGTAGCTGTGGTTTCAAAGTACTGGTGTATCTCCACATAGAAAACACCAAAGGCCTTAATGACCCCAAATGTCAGGCCAAAGACCAGGAAGCAGGCGAGCAGGACGAACCAGGCGTAGCCTCCATCAGGTACTGATGCTGGTTTTTCAGGTACCCCCTTCTCCCTCTGGGCCTTCTCGGAAGACTTCATGGTTCTCTGCTCTAGTCTCTGCAACACTCAGATCTCTGTAGGAAAAGACCAAATCAGACTTAAATAACTTTAATAAGTTGGGAAATAAAGCAAAACACAATGGCTCAAGACTGTGTGTATTTTTTTTTCTGAAGGAACTGCACATCCCACATTCCTCTGTAATTTCCTTAATCTAGTGAATAATCATTCAGTGATAACTTTTCCAACCAAACCCATTAAACTATATTTGGGTCAGCTTTTCCAAATATTTACTGACCTCTTTTTCAAATTTTAAATCATTAGCTAATAAATTAGATAATTGCTTCTATGAAATAAAATACAAAAATTCTTTTGATTCTGTTCTATCACTATAAGTTCAACCCATAATTACCCAACACTGATCGAATGGCAACTAGACTGGTTACAAAATCTTGAAGACGTTTCGCCTCCTCTCCAAAAGTCTTCTTCAGTTCTGAGGAACTGAAATTGCCCAGCCAGCAAGTCCATGTGGGCCCCTTATGGGTTATTTGTGGGTTACAGTATGGATCCCATGTGAGTTTGGCCCCACCTGTGATTGCCCATGTGAACTGCAAGAATAGATCGGCCTGAAAGAGACCCATACAGGCCCCATCTAGAGATCCTTGCAATTGCCCATGTTTAATACAAGTGGGCTCTATCTTGGATCTCTAGAGGTGGGTTTATGGGTTTATACGATTGGCATTATTGCATTTTGTTTTATTTATATTTTTTACACTGCCCCATCTTTTTTGGAATTGGGGTTGTACATCCACACTAGAGACCCCAGAAAGATGTTTTTTATGGTTAACAACCTATGAAACAGTCTGCCCATATGATCACAATTGAATGAGGCTGATCTTTCCAGCGTCAGAGTGTTTTTATTTAATCCTTGAATATTATTCCTATCATGGACTTGATGATAAACCGAAGTGTATTCCAGGAATATAAATAACATTTCCTGGAGTTGGATACGGCATTAAATCTGACTTTATTGACGCAGAGTTGATCATTTATGACAGAAGGCCTTCTTGGAAATCTCAAACAGCCTGTGAAGAATTGAACACAACTCTGCTTTTATACCTGTTAACAGAAGAAAACCAAACATGCATGCAATCCTCAGTTTTTTTTTGTTTCATAGCAAGCAGATCGATTTATCAGGCATGATAGGATTTAGTTATATTCCTTTTCGTTTTCACAAGGATGACACACACGCTATAATTATGGATTTTCATGCTCTTAATGTATGAATATAAACATGTTTTACAAAGCATTTCTGCATGTTTTATATAAAAGAATCGGTTTGAAAGAAAAGATCCAAATCTGATCATCAACCAAAAAGTTACAACAGAAGCAAAAGAGACTTTTCCACAACACGATCTTCAGAGATCCCAGCGTGGTATTGAAGTAGAATGATATTTCTGCCTTACCTGTTAAGGTTACGTTGAGGTCATGTTGTTCCTGCAGCCTGGCTCCACAATGTCATCGTGACCCAGCAGCATGGTTTTACTCCTTTCTTATCACATGTGGTGGTTTATGTTGTCACTCTCACAGCTAAGGTGGCACATGCCTGACAGGTGCTCTTCTGAGAAATCACGCTCCAGTTTATTGAGTGCATGGGTCAAATGTGAGCCAGACTAAAAGACAGCACGGCGGACAAACAGACAGAATCACAGAGGATTGTTTTTACCTTAGATGTCGGTTATTTTTTCGGCATTACGTAAAATTCCAGGTGGGAGTTCAGTGCAGGTGAGTGCATGTGCATGCATGCGGTGTCCTGTCAAGACCTTTGTAACCAGTTCCTCTCTGCTGTGAGAAACACTGACATCAACAACACGAGCAGGGCAAAGTTTCACCTTCTGTTTTGTAAGCTTTTGTGTAACAATGTGATTCGAGGCCAAGACTGAGAGCAGATTTGAACACAAACTTTAACTTCTGTCATGCACCACAAGGTTCAAACAGCCAGCTGAGTGTTTTCAGATAACTTTAATCTGGTAAAGTTTAACAGCTTCTTCTTCACATCAGAACACTGTAGCACAGGCACGCCCTGAGGCTTTGAGAGCTTAACTTTATTTTTTTTATATTGTACACTAATGAATGTAGAAGCAGCCAGCCTAACATCACGAAACTCTCTGATAATACCATTACTGTAACTGTGCTGTAGTGTGCTGACTGTCCTTCTGTGGACCTCCATAATATTCATTCTTTTAAAGGGCCGGTGTCAAAACCAGCATCTATTTTTAATGTCAGCAAAACCAAATTACTCATATTTGACCACAGAGATGGGAGAGACCTTACCCTATCTATCTGTCGGTCTATCTTTCTGTCCCCTCATACATAGTGCAACCCCAATTCCAAAAAAGTTGGGGCGCTGTGTAAAATGTAAATAAAAACAGAAGGCACTGATTTGCAAATCTCATAACCCCATAATTTTTCACAGTAGAACATCAACAACATATCAGATATTGAAACTGAGATATTTTAATTTCATGAAAAATATTAGCTCATTTTGAATTTGATGACAGCAACACATCTCAAAAAAATCGGGACAGGGCCATGTTTACCATTGTGTAGCATCCCTTCTTCTTTTAACAACAGTCTGGGAGGTGAGGAAACCAGTTGCTGGAGTTTAGTGAGAGAAATGTCAGCACCTGGATTCTTCTATTGTGAAGCCATGCTGTTGTGATGGATGCTGTATGGGGTCAAGCATGCTCCTGCTTAAATGTGCAATGTTTTGCCTGACAGAAACAGTGTGTGAATAGGAGGACATGTTGGTCTCAAACCTCTATATAATTTTCAGCATTGATAGGGCATTTCCAGATGTGTAAGCTGTCCACACTGTAGGTACTAATGCAACCCAACACCATCAGAGATGCAGGCTTTTCAACTGTGCATCAATGACAAGCTGGATGGTCCCTCTCCTCTTTAGTCTGCAGGACACAGCTTCCATGACTTCCAAAAAGAATTTCACATTTTGAATTATGTTTTCCATTTCCCTCATTTTAAATGAGCTTTTAAGTTCTTTATAGTGCAAGTTTGTAGAGATTTTTAGTCATCCTAGGTGTCTTTTTTTCTCTCAGGGCCAAGCTTATTAAAGAATCAAATCAACTAAATATAAATAAAGTTAGCCAAGTCACTTGGTTTTTTACTGTTTCAAATGGGAAGACGCCATCTAAAAAGAGATACTGAAGTAGCAGTAGTAACAAAGGAGGATGGGATGAAGGGTCAGTTAAAAGTATTCACATTAATAAATAGAGAGCAGAAAAGAAAGACCAGCAAGCAGAGGAGTATAAATCTGTTTAATTACATGAATTTAGCTGCATTAGTTGTTTACCTGATGTATCATTAACCCCTCCTGCTTACCCATGATGCATTTCCTGACATTTACCGTCCGTGTTCACACATCAGGTCATCCTGAATACAGCGGTACTGTTAGGAGGCTGGCAGGAAAATAGTCTTTGTAATGTCAGGTTGAAAAATTCAGTGATTTGCCTTCACACATGCAGCTGAAATATTTTACAACGTTTTTCATGAGCTATGTGCAAACATCAGAGCAACGAGAAGGAAATATTTCTTATACTTCGACTGTTGGCTTTTGGAGAAAAAGCCCAAACCCTTCACTGACTTCCTCTCTTACATCAGCTCCACACACACCTCTGCAGTGCTCAGAAACTTAAAGCCTGACAGGCGAGTCGTGCCAACAGCCGAGCGCTGTTTGAGAGAAAGGGTTCAGGAAACGGTCAATTGAGAAAAGCAGTTTTTAAAAAGGCATAGCAGTGGAGCTGGTGAAATGTGATTTGTTGTTCTCACACTGAGCATCATTGTGGCACACTGCAACAAAAGGGTCATGTGGGTTTAGGAAAGAGAATTGTCACGCTGATAAATGCCACATTTTTCTGTTAAAAAAATCATAATAATTGGCATGTGATGAGCGCTGAGTTAGAGTTCAACTGCACGCTCACTAAACCAAGACAATGTTCTTCACGGTGTGAGTCAACACAGCGGGGATCCAGCTAGTCCTTTCATATGTGATAAGGCCCCCCATGCTCACAGCTCCCCTGCTGCCTCACAGACAGCTAACAGCTAACACGACTTCTCTGATGATCAACATGTCAGGATGTGCCACCAACCAGAGAGAAACCAACACGCTGCTCCACCTCTCCAGAGCAACACTTGTTTATAACAGTCATGCAGGCTGACCTTCATATTACTGAGAAATGTCATCAAATCATTCAAAAAACACTCAAATGCTGAAATTTTATAGAGAAATACCGTCTTTACCTGATATAAAGAGAGAGTTCTTAAGATTAACATCAACAAACCGACCTCTGAAAGCAATGATGAGTATGTTAGGATCTGCAACACCATATAGCAAAAATATATATAAAATATATTTATAATTCTATGCAGTTTCAAAATATGATTTATCAGTTATTTGGTATGACATATGATGATATCGGAAACTGTATGATTTTGATTTGATTGAAGGGACTGCTATCTATCTCAGGTGAAATTATGCAACTTTTTAACACTGCTGTATTTCGCCACAAAGCCATTTTAAGTATACATTTTGACAATTTATTGCTGAAACAATTAATACAGACAGCAGAATGTGGAAAGTGGCAGAAATGGGTTAACAGAGGCAAAGTGGACAGAAAAAAAGTGGTGGAAAGGGTTCAGAAAGTGGCAAAATGACTTAAAAATGGGCAGAAACGTTGGTGAAATAGGATCAAAAGGATAGAAATATATGGAGCCCCTTAAGGGACCTAGAAGAAAAAAAAATTTAAGGGAGAAAAAAAAAATTCAAGGGCCATGAAAAAAAAGGGAGATTTTTTTTTTTTTTTTAACAGCTTGCAAGATATCTCGCAAAAGTAGATTGAAATCATACCATAATATGTAAGGTGATTGAGCGTTTTTGTAAATGTGATGATCCTCTGCTGAGTTATTATGGCGGAAAGGCCAAATCTGTGAATATCTTTTAACTTTACCGAAGTTTAAAATTGGCCTAAAATTTAAAGAAATTGAATCCATGCTTAGTCTCAGGCATGCTTTTCGTCTCAGGGAAAGGCATTTGAAGGCATTTTGGGTGAAATTATATAATAAATTTTTTTTTGCTCTTTTGAGATCTTTTATCAGCAGTGAGTTTCATCAAGGCCCCAAACCACACCACTCTCTTTTTAGAAGAAGTGTGACTGCAACAGTTGAGTCTGGAGTAAACAGATTGAATAGATAATTTAGTAAAAAGAGATTTCAGACCCACATCAGTAGTCTACTTGTTGGGAGCTCTGTCTAAGGGTTCAGGAGCAAAATTTCAATATAAAAGTATACTTTAACGATAAAGGTGTGAATGATTTTCTTTGAATTAATTGGATCTTTGTTAGACCAATCAACAGATGGATCCAGGGAGATGATTGCACCCCTAATTCTGTTAATCACAAAGAACCAACATACACTTAAATATACAATGCCCCTTACAGTGTAACAGACAGGAGGAGATGATCTGAAATAAGATTTTACAGTCAGACGGCTTCATTACCCCACAAAGAGCTCAGACTAATGTCTCATAAATTTCCTCTAACCACCTCAATGGTACCGCCTGCCAATAGACCTTCGCAAACTATTAATAGGCTCTATGAATTACCTCTGATGGCTTTATGGTTCGCTACAGATGCAGTAACAAGGCTTTAGCTGTTCCAGATCATTATTGTGACAAGAATCTTTGCAGGCCGAGTTCCTCTGCTCTCCTCAGTTGGTAGAAAACAGCTCAGACAGTTTTCAGTTTTGCATCAACGGGGGAACAAATTATTATTCATGGTTTATGGATCCATTTGATTGTCTTAAACTGGCAGCACAATACTGAAGCACTTTAATGGAAAACTCATAGTGACTCATTTCCCTACTTTGGAATATTTAATGTTAGATTTTTAAAGCAAAGACAACAGATAAACTCATCAATCAAATGCATTTTTTAAAATTATTTTAAGACACACAATATACAATAACCAGAATTAATGATGGGGAAGTGTCCTATGGTTCTAAGGCCACTAGCAGTTTTAGTGTGACAGAATTTAAATGTTGTTTTAACATTCTTTTGTCAATTTTTCTCTTCCTTCCACATCCAGGGAGATTAGCCACAGTTCCATGGGTTATAACTTCTTGCTTATATTACCCACAGTGGAAAAGAAATTTCAAGATCTCTGAAGATGGTCTTGTAACCTTGAGATTGTTCATATTTTTCCACAATTTTGCTTTTTAAGTCCTCAGACAATTCTCTTTTTTTTTTTCTCTTCTCCATGCTTGGTGTGACACACACAGACACACAACACAAAGGCTGAGTCAACTTTTTAGATTTTTATATTGCCACCACCTGTTACTGCCACACGTGAGTTTAAATGAGCATCACATGCTTGAAATAAAATGATTTACCCACAGTTTTGAAAGGGTGCCAATAATTTTGTCTGGCCCATTTTGGGGTTTTGTGTAAAATTATGTCAATTTTGACTTTTTTCTTCTGTTTTTTTTTTTTTTTTTTTTTTTTTGTGTTGTTCCAATGCATATGAATGAAATCAACATGTATACCAAAAACATTTTTAATTGCAACAATTTCTGGGGGAAATGGTGTATTTTCTGGAAAAATTCCAGGGGTGCCAATACTTTGGTCCACGACTGTAGGTCAAGGATGATTACATCTAAGCATTTAGAAATAGTAAGTGTCAGGAACCAGACCCATATGAAAATGAGGGAAGTTAACGTTGGTCAAGTAATGTTTTCTGAAACTTATAGTAGTAAATATGCAAATAAGTTAGTGAGTCTATTCCCTGATATTATCAGCACTAAATTACAATGGGACGTTTGGTCAACTCTATCTGCAGAGAGTGGGATGTAAAATTGAAATCTTCAGCATCAGTCTGAAATGTGTCAGATATGAAATCATCCAAATGCTGCAGATCAGGGCATACGTGATGCCAAATATGTTCTAAAAATTGACCCAAATACTTCTGAACTGTGCTGGCATGGCTGTGGTGTGACTGGTACACTTATACACAGACTATGGGCTTGTTCAATGGTAGAGAAAGTCTGAGCACAGATAACTGATGTTTTTCAGGTGTAAGTAGATGTTTATATCCTTAAACAGCCTTATGAGTACATATTTAACCGTATACAGTAGAGTACTACAAAAAATCATTGTAGCTTTCTTGTCTTTAAAGAGAAAAATTCTTAGGAACTAGAAACTCACCAACCAGACAGCTATAACCAGGGGTGGATTAATGCACAGGGGCCCCAAATGCACAAGGGCCTCTGGACATGTCTGACAAGTGATATTTTAAAGATATTTTATTATTATATTTTAGAGCAGAGATACTCAACTCATGGCTCTAGAGCCACATGTGGCTCTTTTGTGATGATTTGTGGCTCTTTTATTTTTAATTTGAAATATTATTCCCCCAGAAAACCTTAATAAAGGGAAACTGACCTTTGAAATTATCCACTGCAAGTCACATTAATCAGTTTTTTCTCTCACTTATACAGAAGACCTTAATTTTTGCCTGTATATTTCCATTGCCCTTACTTGCAATTGTTTGCCCATTCTTTTCCCCTTGTTGCCACTTTAAATCCATTTGTGCTGCTTTTAACCCATTTTTGCAACTTCTTTATGCCACCCCCCACCAATTTTTGCCATTTTTATCACATTTCTGCCCTTTTTCACCAGTTTTTGCCACTTTTATTCTACTTTTTCCATTAAATGCCATTTTTTCCCCATTTTTACCACCCTTTGCTGCTTTTTGCCCACTTTAGTCACTAGTGACTCATTTTTTGCCACATTTTTAGCAGCTTTTTGACCATTTTTGCCACCTATAACTCATTTTTTGTCACTTCTCACTCATTTTTGCCACTTTTTCTCCCCATTTTTATCACTTTTCACCTAGTTTGTGCTCTGTAATGCCTGTTTTGCCCCAATTCTCCCATTTTTGCCCCTTTTTTGCCCCTTTTTGACCATTTTTGCCAGCTTAAACTTATTTTTATTGCCACTTTGACCTACTTTTTATCCATTCTTTCACCACTTTTCAGCTCTTAGATTGTGGCTCTTGCAAAGGTATTTTTCAACAATTTGGCTCTTTGGTTTGGCAGGGTTGAGTAACACTGCTTTAGAGAAAAAAAATAAAATTGACCAATATTGGTTGGTAAGAGATTTTTTTTTTTTAATTGACCCCTGAATAGTTAGGTACAATGGGACACATTCGGCCTATTTAACCAACAGCCTGTCTCTGGAGCTAATGTTCATAAATTCTAAAGACATCAGCTCTCTCACAATGGCAAAATGTCAGAGAGAAAATATGAAAGCTTAAAGCTGTTATCAGCTTGCAGATGCACTTTAAATGGCTTTTTCCCTGTAGCACTGCTGTTTATACTGAAGGCCACTGTGATGAATATGTATGCCAGTCGGCCCCAAGTGTGTGCTGCCATATAATATATATAGCATGATTTTCTGTACAAAGTTGTCTTTTTGCCTTTTAGTGAAACCTGATGAGAAAGGGGGGCGCCATAAAAACAGTGGCCTAAGGGCCCGTGGCCACCTTGATCGAGCCCTGGCTATAATATATGTAATGTGTTTGTGGACATCGTGCTTCTGGTGTAGGGTGCAGCATCAGCCCTACAAGAAACTGTTCCAAATGTGCATCTTCTCTAGAAATGAGGAAGCAATTATGAGGAGAGCTGATACATCTTCAGTGTTCCAATAAAGTCCAGGTGCCCCCTTTTGGACCAAGATTTGGAGAACCACGACCAAGAATGAGAACCTACACAGACATCCTAACAATGCAGTGAAAGTGCCCTTTTGGAGATTAAGGGCCCTCCAGGGTGCCTGGACAAATGTGATAAAATCCATCTTGGGTGCCCTCCCAGTTGATAAAATATGATAAAGTGTCCTCTAGGATACCCTTGTAGGAGGCACAGTGTGATAAAGTGCTCTCCCCTAACCCCCACCAAGCTCCTTAAAACACTGTTCATGCTAACCTTGCAAAGCAGATGGATCAGCCAGACTCGGAGAAATCCAGCAGAAATGCCCAAGAAATGCCCGGAGAAATCCAGCAAAGCAAAGCTGACCAATCAGTGTCATTTGAGGAGAACGAGGCAGTAGCTATGGGTGGGGTTTAGTTGTACAGGAAGCTGGTACACTATATTGCCAAAAGTATTCACTCACCCATCCAAATAATTGAAATCAGGTGTTCCAATCACTTCCATGGCCACAGGTGTATAAAATCAAGCACCTAGGCATGCAGACTTTTTCTACAAACATCTGTGAAAGAATGGGTCACTCTCAGGAGCTCATTGAATTCCAGCGTGGAACTGGGATAGGATGCCACCTGTGCAACAAGTGCAGTGGTGAAATTTCCTCACTCCTAAATATCCCACAGTCAACTGTCAGTGGTATTATAAAAAAGTGGAAGCGATTGGGAACGACAGCAACTCAGCCATGAAGTGGTAGGCCATGTAAAATGACAAAGCAGGGTCAGCGGATGCTGAGGCGGACAGTGCGCAGAGGTCACCAACTTTCTGCAGAGACTGAGAGCCAGGCCTTCTCGTCCAACATCAGTGTGTGACCTCACAAATGCAATTCTGGAAGAATGGTCAAAAATTCTCATGAACACACTCCTAAACCTTGTGGAAAGCCTTCCCAGAAGAGTTGAAGCTGTTATAGCTGCAAAGGGTGGACCGATGTCATATTAAACCCTATGGATTAAGAACGGGATGTCACTTAAGTTCACATGAGAGTCAAGGCAAGTGAGCGATATAGTGCAGCAAAGCTTGGATGTGACTTTAGCTTAGGTGCAGTTTTATCATAAGTTGTCCACATTTCTTTACTAAAAAAAGGAAAGAACCGCACTGAAAGCTTTTCTTGGCAGAGAAGGCGTTTCCACTTCTCCTGACCAGCCTCCCTTCTGTTTAGCTGACGAAGTCATTGTGATCACATATATTTTAGGGACAGAGTATTTGGATGCCTGACCATTACACCAACAGAGATGTATAAACATTGTAGTCAAATACATGTACTCTAATACAGAGTTGGCCCCCTTTTGCAGCAATAACAGCCTCCACTCTTCTTGGGACGCTTTCCACAAAATTTTGGAGTGTTTTTTTGAAAAATTTGTGCCCATTCATCCTGTAGAGCACAGGTCATCAACTACATTTGTACAAGGGCCAGCTTTTCCTTGGTGGACATTTTGGGGCTGGAAATAAATAAATGAATAGACATTTTGTTCTAATCGACATGTTTTTAAAATATTTTCTTTACTTTTAAATATTTGCGGATTTACCTTTTAAAGTGGAGATCAGTCCCTCTACCGTAGCCAGCCACAAGGGGGCGATTGAGATATTTCAGCCGAATATTTCTGGAGCGGATATGTTCTCCATCATTGAGTTTGATGTTAATATGCTGTGTCCTGATTGGTGGAAAAGAAACAAATGTTTAGTTTTGATTATTAGGCAGAAAAAGGCCTGAAGTCATAAGGAAACAGTTTGAATTAAGAATTAACTAGTAAGTCTGTGTTTATAATGCATCATATTTGCTAAAAATGGCTGACAGGTGGATTTCTGTAAAATGGAGGGGAAAAAAACTAACTTTGAACCAATCTAGACCTTTTTATACAATCTCAGTTGTTTTTATATATATATATTTGAAGGGAATTAAATAAAAAGAGTGTAACTGATATACATACATTTATTTTTTCCTCTGCATATTTCTGAATTTAATAATGTTATGGGGGTTGGATGGGTAGATGTGGGGGGCCTGATGTGTCCCTTGGGCTGCCAGTTGATGATAGCTGCTGTAGAGCATTTATGAGGGCAGACACCGATGTTGGAGGAGAAGGAATGACTCACAATCTCCATTCCAGTTCATCCCAAACGTGCTCGATGGGTTTGTGTGGACCAGTCAAGTTCTTTGCACAAAACTCATCAAACTTGTGTCTTTATGGTCCTTGCTTTGTGCACTGGAGCACAGCCCCGTTAGGAGAGAGAAGGGCCATCCCCAAACTGTTGCCACAAAGTTGGAAGCATAGCATTGACCAAAATGTCTTGGGATGCTGAAGCATAAGACTGACTTTCACTGAAGATAAGGGCCAGCATGGCTAGGGGCTTTATTCTATACATCTTTGGCAATGGGTCTGAATTCAATAATTATCAGGTGTGGTCAAACACTTTTGTCCATATATTTTATGTGCATATGGGATCGTAGAAGATAAGGGTGCTGAAATGGTTCTTGTGAACTATGAAATGTAATCACTGCAGCACTGCTTGTCAAGGCTACTGCACTGTTGCTTTACTCATGTATTAAAGCTTTGTGAGACAGACAGACAGACAGAGGAGCTGCAGAATGAAAGGATAAGTCTTCTGTCCCACCACTGGAATATATTTTTGGCCTGTTTAGATCCTCTGTATAGTTCAGTGTTACATAACATCATCTCTCTCTTTCAGAGGATCCTTTAGTAGTTTCATGAAAAAAGCTTGCTTTTGGTGTGCTGAACATTGAATTATACATCCCCAACGGGTGTTCTAAAAACAATTAAAGATTCATGGGCCTGGCTGATAAATTATAAATCTATGGCGGGGATGACTGGGATGGGTAGAGCAGTGGTATACAGTAGATGTGGAGAAACACCCTCTGAATAATGAATACATGCTGGAGAAGCCTGACACACTGGGCACACAGAGAAGTGTTTCCAAAGGAGGACGGACTCCTCTGATGTTTTTTTGTTTTGTCTTCTTCACTGATGACTCCCAAGATTTCACTCCATCTGGTTTCATGTCAGAGCTGTTGATGCATCAGGGACTTGTTTGTCTTTGCATAGGCTTCTAAAATGTCCTCAAGAAACGACGTAACACTCAGCCTCATGTGAAAGAGGTGTCGTGCTTTCCCAGAGATCATTAATTTTTTAAGCTGGGTTTTTATTGCATGATCACATCAGCAGTATTACTTCATTCATTCAATATTTTGAACATGGATTTGCACAGTTTGTGAGTCACACATAAATATGCTATTTCAGAGAGTTACAGCATTCGGCTTAAAAAAAATACTGCTGACTCTGCCTGTTCTTCTGTAAACTATGTTTTAAATATTTTTGAAAATATAAGCAGTTCTTCAAGTTAGTGATGCAATAACTCTGAAATACAGATTAAGGCTGTTTCTTTGAAAAGAAGCCTGGAGTTTATTGCTGGCTATTTCTCTGTACTTCTGTGTGGAAACAGCAGGGTTTCAGCTGCTCGTTTCTGTATAAAATTCTTATCTATTACAGGTGCATCTCAAAACATTAGAATATCATGAAAAAGTTCCATATTTTTTCAGTCTTTTCTTAAAGTGAAACCCATATATTGTATAGACTTGTTACACATAGAGTGAAATATTTCAGGCCTTTATTTCTTGAAATGTTGATGATTATGGCTTACAGATAAGAAAACCCAAAATTCAGTGTCCCAAAAAATTAGAATATTACATAAAATCAATATAAAAAAGGATATTTTACACAGAAATGTCAGGCTTCTGAAAAGTATGTTCATTTCTATGCCTTCAACACTTGGTTGGGCCTCCTTTTGCATGAATTACTGCATCAATGTGACATGCCATGGAGGTGAGAAGCCTGTGGCCCTGCTCAGGTGTAAGCCTGACCTGGTGAAGCCCAGATTGCTTTGATAGCGGCCTTCAGGTCATCTGCATTGTTGGGTCTGGTGTCTCTCATCTTCTCTTGACAATCCCCCATAGATTCTCTATGGGGTTCAGGTCAGGCCAGTTTGCTGGCCAATCAAGCACTGTAACACCATGGTCATTAAACCAGCTTTTGGTCCTTTTGGCAGTGTGGGCAGGTGCCAGGTCCTGCTGGAAAATGAAATCAGCATCTCCATAAAGCTTGTAGAAGGGAGCATGAAGTGCTCTAAAATGTCCTGGTAGATGGCTGCGTTGACTGTGGACTTCAGAAAACACAGTGGACCAACACCAGCAGATGCCATGGCAGCCAAAATCATCACTAAATGTGGAAACTTCACACTGGACTTCAAGCAATGTGGATGCTGTGTCTCTCCACTCTTTTAGGTCCCAGAGTCTGGAGGAAGAGTGGAGAGGCACAGCTTCCACATTGCTTGAAGTCCAGTCCAGTCCACTTTCTAAAAAATCTGGCCTCACCGTCCATCTGGAGGCCTACAAAGAAGCTCTCTCCAGAGCAAAGTCCAGCTACTACTCATCCCTCATCAGTGACTAGCAAAACCATCCCCGGATGCTCTTCTCTACAATAAATCGCCTTCTCCGCCCCATTGACAACCTTCATCCCCCAGCCAACTTCGACCGCTGCACTAGGCACCTGCAGTTTTTCCAGGATAAAGTTGCTTCCATCCAGCAGCAACTTTCATCTGGACCACCACCTCAGGATTTCACCTCACATCAGGACACCGGTCCTCCGCCTCACTGCCGTCTTTCCTGCTTCACACCAGTGGACACTCTCCAAGTGACCGAATGGGTCAAGAAGGCCAAGGCATCCACCTGCTCTCTCGACCCCATGCCCACACCACTGGTGAAAGCATCTCTGTCTGTTCTGTGCCCCATCGTGGTAGACATCATCAACACTTAATTATCATCTGGAATTTTCCCCTCATCCTTCAAAACTGCCTCAGTAACCCCCATCATCAAGAAGCCCGGGTCAGACCCGGAGGACCTCTCCAACTATTGACCGATCTCCAACCTTCCCTTCATCAGCAAAATTCTCGAAAAAGCAGTCGCTGCCCAACTCCAGCAACACATGTCCAACCATGAACTCCATGAACCTCTTCAATCAGGATTTCGCACTCACCACAGCACTGAGACTGCCCTTATCAAAATAACCAATGACCTCCTCACAGTTGCAGATTCTGGATACATCAGCCTCCTCATTCTCCTTGACCTAACCGCTGCCTTCGACACAATATCCCACACCATCCTCCTTGACCGCCTGTCTCACCATCTTGGCATCACTGGTACAGCTCTCTCCTGGCTTCACTCATATCTCTCACAAAGAAAAAAGTTTGTTACCATCGGCACCTCTCACTCATCCCCCGCCCCAGTTAACCAGGGCGTGCTTCAAGGCTTTGTTCTTGGACCTCTCCTTTTCACCATCTACATGCTTCCCCTTGGACAGATTATTCACAAACACGGTCTCAGCTTCCACTCTTATGCAGATGACACCCAACTCTATCTCAGCACCAAACCATCCACCCAGCTCCCTCCCCACTCCCTGGTAAACTGCCTCCATGACACCAAAGCCTGGATGACATCTAACCAACTCAAACTCAACAGCAATAAAACAGAGCTCATGGTTGTGGCCCCCAAAGCACTGCTGCAGAAGGTCAGAGATCTCATGCTCGATGTGGACGGGACCTCCATCTGTCCGTCCTCCAAGGTCTGAAACCTGGGCGTCATCCTGGACTCCACCCTCTCCTTCCAGAACCACATAAAGTCTGTCACGAAATCTGCCTTCTATCATCTCAAGAACATCTCCAGACTCCGACCATCACTCCCTGATTCTGTGGCTGAAACACTCATTCATGCTTTAATAACCTCCCGCCTGGACTACTGTAATGGAGTCCTGTCTGGAGTTCCCAGCAAAACCCTGGACAGGCTTCAGTATGCCCAAAACTCTGCAGCTAGAGTTCTCATCCGCACCAGACCCTGGCAACACATCACTCCGACCCTCATCCACCTCCACTGGCTCCCTATCAAGTCCAGTATCAACTACAAAGTCCTCCTCCTCACATACAAATCTCTCCATGCTCTGGCTCCCCAGTACCTTTCTGATCTCCTCCATCCATACACACCATCCCGCAACCTTCGATCTTCAGACACCGGCCTACTTTCCATGCCCAAAACCAAACTCCGAACCTATGGAGACAGAGCCTTCAGTGCTGCAGCTCCCACCCTCTGGAACACTCTTCCTGCAGACATCTGTAGCGCTCCATCTCTGAACATTTTTAAAAAAACGTCTCAAGCACCACCTGTTCACCACAGCCTACAGTCTTCACTAAACCACCCCTTACACTCATCCTACCCCTCACATAGTTTGTCCATGTCTTCGTGTTCCTGTAAAGCGTCCTTGGGTTTCTTGAAAGGCACTATATAAATTCAAGATATTATTATTATCATTATATGCCTGATACACACCAAAATAATCTCATTCTAATATTATATAACTAATAATAGTAATATTCATTTAGTAATGCTTATAGAACTATTAAACAGTGACTAAACCTTCAGACTATTGTTTTAGATGAAAACCATCTCTAAGGCTGTGGGACTCCAGAAAACCACAGTGAGAGCCACAAATGGAGAAAACTTCTAACAGTGGTGAACCTTCCCAGGAGTGGCTGGCCTACCAAAATGACCCAGGACTAGGGATGGGGATTAAAAACCAGGTCCGTAAAGATCCCATTCTGTGTTTTTGAAATACCCTGATAAGGGACAGTAGGAAGGAGGGAGTTGGTGTGTCTTATACTCCCTCCCTCCCAGCCTTTTCCATAATGTTCTGAAGGCATTATCACAATTCCAGGGTATATACCTCAGCAGAAACTCTTGTGTTTAAGCCCTGATTATAATCTTGGTTTACAGGAAAGGTGAAAATATATAAAAAAGATTTAATTAAAACAGAAAGCAGTCTAACTGACCAAATACTGGCCTCCAGTTGTGCAATCAGTATTTCTGATTTGTTACAGAAAAACAGATTTGTGGATGTAAACAGCACAAAGCAATAACAAAGTCACACAAGAAAGGAAATCTGATTACTGATGCTCTCTGAATGTGTCCAACAGCCTCTCACACATGCAGCACAGTAATTGCAGTCAAGCTAACAAGATAGTCGGGGTGAGTGTGATGCAATCAAACAGTAGATGTGTGATGAGCCAAGGTCATTGTAGAGGAACAATGAGGGGGTAATCAAACAGGGAGGAAGTCCACCATCATCGCCTGGCAGGATCAGTCTGGACTTTATTCCTGCTTGTCATGCTTGCTGGTGCAGCCAAAAGTCTGGTAAATCATTGTTCATTTTAATTCATCTCTGTGTATCTGCCTGCTGATGAGCAGTCTTATCAGACATCCTGCTGGAGGGCAGCCACATACACACACACAGCTCATTGAGGATTTGAATGCAGGTCCAGTCATAAGTGTGGCTGCTATTATAGATTTAGTCTCAAAGTGGTTTCAGATTAAGGGACCTGGGCCCTGATTTGACTTCATCTGACCTCAGAGTCCAGTTCATTTGATTGGTGTGAACAGAGGTGAGGGTTAGTCCATGCCGTAGTGAACTTGAAGAGGTGGTCTCAGGCATGACTCATATTCACTTGAGCATGGAAGATGTGCTTGCAACCATGCTCAAGTATGACGAGCTCATCAGTAAGAAGAGCTGTAAAGGCAGTTTTAAACATGTACTGTTGTATCCCTGCAGCACATTCCATTCCCTGAGCTGCAAGGTAGATATCAATGTAGGAAGAGGGGTTTAGTAAGCTTCTCAAAATTTATACAGTGCGATGAAAAAGTATTTCCCCCCTCTCTGATCCTGTTTAACACACTTAAATGTTTCTGATCATCAAACCAATTTTAATATCTCATAAAGACAACCTAAGTAAATACAAAAAGCCATTTCTAAATGATGATTTTATTTATTGAGGGGAAAAAAATCCAAACCTATCTGTCCCTGTGGAAAAAGAAATTGCCCCTCTGAACCTAATAACTGGTTGTTCCACCCTTGGCAGCAATATCTGAAATCAAGTGTTTGTGATAACTGGTGATGAGTCTTTCCAATCACTGTGGTGGAATTTTGGCCCATTCTTTTTCGCAGAATTGTTTGAACTCAGCCATATTGAAGGGTTTTTAGCATGAACTGCCCGTAAAAGGTCACACCACAGCATCTCAATTGGATTTAAGTCCAGACTTTGACTTGACCACTCTAAAACTTTCATTTAGTTTTTCTTGAGCCATTCAGAGGTGGACTTGCTGGTGTGTTTTGGGTCGTTGTCCTGCTGCATAACCCAAGAGCGCTTGAGCTTAAGGGCAAAAACTGATGGCTGGACGTCGGCCTTCAGGATTTTCTGGTAGATAGTAGAATTCCTTGTTCCATCAATCACAGCAAGTGGTCCAGGTCCTGAAGCAGCAAAGCAGCCCCAGACCATCATGCTGCCACCACTATGTTTGACTGTTGGCATGATGTTCTTTTTATCAAATGCTGTGTTATTTTTATGCCAGATGTAACGGGCCGCACACCTTCCAAAAAGTTCAACTTTTGTCCCGTCAGTCCACAGAATATTTCTCCAAAAGCCTTGGAGATCATCAAGATGTTTTTTGGCAAATTCCTTTGTGTTCTTTTGAAACTCTCCCATGGGTGTCATTTTTGCCCAGTGTCTTTTTCATGGTTGAGTCTGGTTGAACTCTGACCTTAACTGAGGCCAGTGAGGCCTGCAGGTCTTTGGATGTGGTTCTGGGTTCTTTTGTGATCTCCTGGTTGAGTCATTGTTGCACTCTTGGAGTCATTTTGGTTGACCACTCCTGGGAAGGTTCACCACTGTCCCCAGTTTTCTCCATTTGTGGATAATGGCTCTGACCGTGGTTCGCTGGAGTCCCAAAGCCTTGGAAATGGCTTTGTAACTTTTTCCAGACTGATAGATTTTAATCACTTTGTTTCTCATTTGACCTTGAATTTCTTTGGATCGTGGCATGATGCGTTTCTTTTTGAGACCCTGTAGCCTACTTCACTTTGTCTGACAGCTTCTCTTTAAGAGATTTCTTCATTCAACAAATCTGGTGGTAATCAGGCCTGGGTGTGACCAGTGAAATTGAACTCAGCTTTCCAAAAACTGTGGTTAATCACAGTTAACTCATGATTTAACAAGGGGGCAATTACTTTTTCACACAGGGCCAGATAGGTTTGGGTTTTTTTCCCTTAAAAAAATAAAATTTTCATTTAGAAAGTGCATTTTGTATTTACTTGAGTTTCCTTTGTGAGATACTAAAATTGGGTTGATGATGAGGAACATTTAAGTGTGATACATAGGCAAAAAATCAGGAATCAGAAAGGGGGCAAATACTTTTTCACAGCATTGAATTATATTCATTACAATTTTAATCATGGGAAAAAGTTGTCAGTGAAATAAATGCGGGGCAAATCAGTGCTATTTTGTTTTCTAAATGACTGTACATGGCTATACAGGGATTAAAACTTAGGCTGCATGCAGAATAAGTGAGAAACGTGTCTCTGTAGTCCTAATACATATTCATATGTGCGGCGTGACAAAGCTTGATTGGTCTCTGATGATTTAATTAGTAGAAATGGAAGGTTGTAAACCCTGCACAGCCAGTTTCTGTGCCATGGAAAGTTTAAAGACATTTTCTGGGCTCATTTTTAGGCCAGTCAGGTACTCTAAAACTGGCCCTTGGCACCTTCCCCTCTCAGTCTTCTGCGAAAAATGGCTTAGTCAATGATCATTTAGGATTCAAGCCTACTTAAAAACCAAATCATGTCAGCAGACTGACTCGTAACTGCGCACACACACACACACACCCACACACACACTGGTGTTTTAGAGCTGCAGCACACTCTGCTCATCCGCCCGCCCCTACAGCTTGCAGATATCCTTTCATCCATCTCCACATTTTTCACAGCTCCAAAGAATGTTTCAACTGTGGTTTCTTTTTTCTTTTTAGCTGAGTGCGAATTATTCTGGTGAATGAATAGGAGAGCAGAGAGGTGTGGAGAGAGCCGCCTGTGGAGGGCGGCTGACAGCCTTGTCAGGAATTCTGCAGACACACGCAAACCTAGCTAACACTGCTGCAAGCCTGAGGGGGAAATGATTTGACCTTTTTGATGTGGGTAACCATTAATCCGTGCATCAGGTTGTACTATGCCCAAGTGGTTTAAGAACAGGTGTGTCATTAACCCTACCTTTTCTTTAACAAAGCTACTCCTGTCAGAGAAAAAAGGAGGGGTTTGACATCATGTTTCTCTTCACTTTGATGAACTCATCCAAATGATTACGAAGAGTAAAAGTGTAGAGGAATTGGGCTACTAAGGATGGCACAGTATATCTCTCTCCACTTCTAAACACTTTCTTAAGAGCTCATTGGATCTGATTTCAATGTGTGACCCTTTAACAGCGGTTTTACTGTCTGTTTGAGGATAAGTCTCTCTAGCATGAATCCAAGTATCGATTCACAGAATAAGATCTGATTCACTGAGGATTTGTTAAGATATGGAATGATACAGTTCGAGGTTTTCTCCTCTCATACTTCCTCTGTGATTGTGCGTATTTAATCTGCATGTAACTCAGATACTCTTATCTCCACTCTCTCTATAGCTAACAGTTTTTATACTCAAAGAAAAATGAAATGCTCTTTGTTTAACATCATGTTGTAGTTTTCAAATGTACTGAATATATCCTGAAATCAATCACCTTCAACAACAAGGTATATGGTTCTAAGCCTCAAGAATAAAATGGCAGGTAGATGCCATGATAAGCAAAGATATGTCAGAGAAAAGTGTTCAGTAATCAGGTTTGTTTGTGCTGCCTGCTAGAGTTAGCATCTTAGTAAAATGTTAGCTGTGCTATCTCAATAGATGAGATATGTGTGCTGCTGTTGTGCACGGGGTACAGATGGGCAGACGTGGAAAAATTTCCTTCCATCATACTGTTCATTTTTGTTGCATTTATTTGTTTTAGTTTTCTATATAATTGTACCCTCAGCATCATTGTAAATGACAGCATGCTCTCAGTGGTATTTCAGGTTTGAATAGAAGTTGAATGAATGATGTCCTTGTGACTTGTTTTCCAAGGGGAGAACTGTAACCCCTATAATCCACATACTCCATCTGTGCTGACTTCCAGGCGCGCTGTTCCAATCTTGTGGGTCCTCGAAATTTTTCCAAGGACTGACTCCTGAAACAGAGAATTTCCAAGGATCCAAATGTATATCCCCTGCACACAGAAATTACCCACAATCCAATGCACATTGTTTTCTTCCTCTCAAAAAAATAAATAAATGCATAATATCCGGAAAAAGCCAGATCCTTGCATGCTCAGTATACTTTTAAATGTCCTGTTTCCACCGTAAATATGTTGTCATCATTATTTCAGACCATCAAAGTAAAGCTGGACTGGTTAAAGTTGTGCCATATAGTATGATTATAATATATAGTTGTATTATATGACTGTAGATCATATTGTTGTATATACTATGTTATATGATGATGTGATAGCTTTTTAGACGGCGCAGGGTAAAACTTGTGAAAGTTGATGTTAGTACCCCTCCCATTTTGATTTCTGCCTCCGCAGAATGGGCGTGACCCTTCCTATGTTGTAATCACACGCACTCGCTAGCCTGTTCCAAATGTGTTCAAAAGTTTCAAGGGAGGACTCTGGCCCTGCCTCCAAGGGTCATGACTTGGGAGGATCCTTCCCACAGAGGAAAGATCCTGGACTTTGAAAAACAGCTAAAGTGTAGTCAGCTGAAAGGACAGGATTCATCACAAAGGCAACCAATCAAATACAAGATGTGATGTGATAAAGATTCTGAGAGAATCACATGAGAGACAAAATACCCCACTGGTGGAAACAGATCACCCTCATGTTGCTGCTGAGTGTTGAACCAAGAAACACAATTAGATGATGATAAACTGTCTATCACACATCTGCATTTATTTAGTAGCTAAATCATCAACATCAATTCTAAACTAATATGAGCTGCAAAGGCTGTTCTCCTTTTCTTTTATTTAAATGATTAATGCTGAGAAGTCTTCTATACTAGTTTCTTGCCCAAGCCAAACTGGTATACTGCTTGGTTTAAAAAAACGAAATGTGTCTCATTAGCTAGTGTCTTATTGTACTCTCACTGTACGGGGGTTGATTTTTTTTTTGTACCTTGATCGTTTGGATAATATTTAGGATAAAAGCTGATTGGCGCGTCTCATTTGATTGACAGATAGCTCGGCAGGAAGAGGCTCAGTTTCTGTCAACTGGAATGCTAGCTGGCATGCTGACAGGAAGTCGTGCTTAGTGGACGGGTCATTGGGTTGATCCAAAGTTCCGTTGAGGCCGCGATTTCAATATGGAAGCCCTCGCGGATTGGCTTCAAGAGCTGTTTGAGTCCGCCTATTGTAAGCAGACGGCTGGCGTCACACACGGTTTGTCCAATTTTTTCTACAGTCTATGGCCCAAACTGGGTCATATAGCCTGGAAGACAGTGTCTGTCTCTTTAGGACGTTAGAATGAAATGCATTGATCTCTAATGTGTTTTACAGTTACAGAATAGGGGTTTAGAGGGTTTAATAGCTGTTTTGCATTAGGCTTTTTGTTTTTACAATGGCTTGAATATAGAGTATTCAACTGCATTTTAAGCATAATATTTACAGAGAAACATGCCTCCAGACCCTTATAGGTTTGGACTAAGCCCCAGATGTTTCCCCTCCTAGCTCTGTCCCTGAGCTAGAGTTCAGTCTCTTCTTTCATAACTTCCATCCGTCCGTCCCTCTCATGCCCTCCACCTCTGCCTCGGTGCTTCAGCCTTCACTGGCTTTTCTGTGGCACACTCCCAGGAAGCACAGGTGTGTGTGGGCTTACCCAGATGGCAATGATGGTGATGCAGCCAACAAACCGGCTGCACACAGGTCACCCGCCGGCCGTGCAAAGCCTTTTCTAACATTAGCACTAATGAGAACTCTAACCAGCAAAGTTTTTACGATTATGTGGGCAGGTAAACAGATTTTTATGGACCATCTGAGGAGAATTATCATACCATGGGTTAAACTATCTAGATCATCAGATTCTGCACATAAATACAGAATCTGTAGCCAAGTTTCTGCAGCAGTGTAGTTTCCCTTACACAATCATTTATAAGAGATCAGTTGTATTCATGGAAGACAATCAGGGCAAAAGAGATGAAGCCCATCCCACCAGCTATCACCTGAGCACAATTAAGATATAGTAAAGCTTTTTTAACCACGTGCCTGCAGATTAAATCCTGCTGGAAGATCTCCCTTCTCGACTACAAATCCACACTCGGTTCACAAAGAGAACGCATGAAAAACGAAGCATTGCTCAAGCTCCTTTATAACCTTCTGCATGCTACAGCACAGGCCACAAAAAGTTGGCTGTTTCCTGCAAAGGTAATGTGAAATATTGCTGATGTGATTTGAGATAGAGAATCCAACAGAATTTAGGCATTTGAAGAAGTATGTACCACCTAAAATTAATACTCCTGTTGTCACTAGTAAGACAGAATCGACAGGAGCAAGAGGAAGTAGAAAAATAAGGAGAGCCCAAACATAAGATCTGTGACACAACAACAAACAAGCTTTAGTGAAATCTTTGAGGAGTCTATCAGCCCAAAACTGTCTCATCATGAGAAAGAAAATTTAACACATAATTACACACATTGGTTTAGTCTGTGCTAGTACGTAGAGTTACACAGCCAGTATGTAAAACGTTAAAAAAATGTCTCTCTCACCTGCTGCTGTTGAGCTCCAGTCTCCAGGCAAAATACACGTCAAGTCAAGAGGCTGTTTCCAGGAAGTGCGAAGGTGTTTACAGGTAAGATTCAAGAGAGAAGAAGAGCTGCAGCCTAATGAGCGGGATCAGCTGCTGTTGGAGGATTTTTTTTTTTTTTTTATAAAGATTTCCCATGGGAAAAACTCCCCTGGGTTTCTGAACATCCGCTGGATGTTAACAAAGATGTGTGGAACCAGTAAAAACAATAGTGTGTTTTGTTTAATCAAGAGCAAGACATGCAGTATGGGAGCCAGTTTTATCCCAGTCTTAATAAACTAATTAAGGATGCTGGAATTACTTGAGGAAACAGCTTAAATTACTTGGAATCTGGCTGTCCACCCACCACTAATAAACTGATTTCCATGACAACCATTTATTTTTAATGTTCATGGTGGGGCTCAAGACAAACAAAAAAGTCAGCCATGAGAAGTAAAGTGCATATGGGAGGCTTAGCATCCCTTTGCAATGCACAAAGAAACCATGTACAGTGCTTAGCAAATTTATCAGACCACCACCCAAAGTAAGGTTTATGCCACAGCTGCATCATGAAGCTGCTTTCATTTTCAGTCAGCTCTCCACGTTTTAACATTTTGAACTGGAATGAGGAATTTCAAACTGAATTCACCTTTTTATACCCAATTTGAGCCGGCTCACTGGGCTTCTCTGAGAAGTCAGAAATGAATCAAGCATAATATTCAACCACTAAAACTAATTCTTCTGTTCAGGAATGCAAGTAAATAACTATAATTTGACATATTAATCAAGAAATAATAATGTGCTTTACTATTTTTTCTGGGTTATTTTGTAAATCAGTAAATTTTAAAATTAATGGATAACAATAATAATTATATTTTAGCATTAAAAATATAATTTGGGTTGAAGAGCTTCTACATATTGGTGTATTAACCATTGCAGAAACATAAAAAAATGATTTTGGTAATTACCAATGCTGTAAATTTAGGGCAGCTGTGGCCTAAACCTTACTTTGGGTGGTGGTCTAATAAATTTGTTAAGCACTGTACATTACCTCCAATTTTCACATACAGCAAACATGCCGTGAACTGCCAGCAAATCATACTGTGGAGCAAATCGCTCCCTCTCTACTCTATCAGAGCTTTTCCACAGCTGGCACCATGACCAACAGACCAGCAGTGGAGTGTGCCTGGACCAACACTTCGCTCTGCTTCGTTCGAGATACGTTGCAGGTCTATTTTAGCGCCATCTGCTGCCAAACCACGTCAATACCCATCGATCAGAAAGCTCCAGAAGAGGAAGTCACTGGCATAAAATACCTGGTTCTTTCAAAATACAACACAATGCATGGCGTCCCGATCATAAATCATCACTATATCAACATTACGTCTCATCCTGCAGCGAGAGCAAAGGGTCACTGAGAGGTCAGTGGGTCACAGAGCTACAACGTCGCCATTGACGAGGAAACGTGAACTTTTAAGGACATTTAGCCAAAGAATTTTACATAACACCACAGATCCTTTAAGCAAACATTAACCTTTTAACTTCCTAATGTACTCACCCAACGGAGGAAGCAATAATATCATGGATTTATACTGGAAAGGATGATAAATTAACCCCAAAAGGTAAAATAGTCCGCTGTTGACTTACTATTTCTGCATGAACTCGCAGTTCTCCCGTGATCTCTTCCTGCTGATGAGAGCTGCATGCCGCGGCGCAGCGCTCTAGACATGCTTCCGGTGGGAGAGGCCGCTCGCCTTTGGTCGGACCAAACCCGCGGGGCTTCAGTGCACGGCACAGTCGTCCTATGTGGAAATTGTGGGTTAGGGGTGTCAAACTCATACTGGGTTGGGTCCAGATTTGCTCCAATGAGACGTCCAGTGGACGGGGCTATTTCTTTACATCATTACAACCAAACCCTCCTGTATAGGCCGCTGGATTCATTTGTACTCTAATGATTCAGTCCTTGATACATACACCAATCAATGAGCACTGCATTTTACATACAAAACATGTTAATGAGCTATTTAAGACATTTCTAAAGTAGCTCAGGTCTGTTGGATATTAATATGTTGCCAGCATGCAGGGTGGCAGAAATGAATCGATTATTTTGCAGTTATTTGTGCAGCCCTACTGGGATATGTAGAACTACTAATAGATATAGTTAGCCTACACTTTCAGTGGTTTGTATTGACAGTTGCCAATGACGACGTCAAACTCCCAGCCTGAATTATCCTCCCCTGATTCAAACTATCCCTCTGAATAATACAACACTGAACACTCACTAATCCTCTATTGACAAAACTCCTTTAAAGCCAGCAAGAGGGCTTTAATCCCAAACAGATCCCTCAAACTTTGTGTACTCAACAAACTGAAATATTAATCAGCACCCAAAGGTGCTGAACAGCTCCTGGCAGGCTGTATTCATTCTGTCCACACCTGTAATTCTGAGAGGTGAGGCCTTGTCTGAACTCTGTTTGAACTTCAGGAACAGCTGCCATCCACACTGGGCTCAATTTACACATAGAGACCTTGTTAGATGTGGTAAATTCACCTGTCAGGGTTAAACAGAGTACATGGTTTAATTTCAGTTAAACAGCTGCTTTATATCTGTCTACTCAACTTTGAACAGACTCCTCTGAAATTAATACCAAATGAAGCTGCTGCCTTTGACTCTGGAGCACTTACAGTACAGCATCCCATAGGGACTATGAACGGTGAAGCAACATGACCTACGCTGGATGGGAGAAACTATTTAAACATGGCCTAGTTTGAACATAGAGTTTGAACACTTCTAACACTGGCAGAGGTTCTATCCAAAGTCTTAGACCTTGTCCCTAGTTAGTGTGCAATATGTACACCCACTAGGAACTAGGAGGGTTGCTATTCTTTTAGAAGTATATTGTTAATATCTCAAAAAGTATCAACACCGTATAGATTAAAAAAAAAAAAAATGGTAGCCTCTATCCCTACTGCCCTCAGGAGGTGTCATGAGGACACCCCCCCCCCCCGTTCTTACGTATGGATGGTTACTGAGGTAAGTCAACAGGAAGTCCATCCATTCCTATGGGAGGTTCCATGGTGTCTGACCTGCCTGCAAAATGCCTCCCCTCTGTATTATTCTTCTGTAATATGCCACGAGTACGATGAGAAAAGTGAACTTGTGCGATAGATTTCAGAGACCGTATGGCAGTGTGCTAGCTGGCCGAGCTGCTAACTAGCTAACAGGCTACATCAACTCATCAGCTCATTATTAAATGCAGTCAGATTAACAACTTTGATATGGAATATATCAGGATTTATCAGTCGATATGAAGTGCTTTAAGATCGTTTTGGTAGTGTACAATATATTCTAACATTTAAGTAAACAATTGGAGGGAAAGTTAGATTTAAAAAGGGCTATTTTCCCTATAAATAAACATTTCAATGGCTAAACGTAAGCATAACTTTGCCCGTTTTATATACACTGCCTGGCCCAAAAAAAACTCGCCACCTGGATTTAACTAAGCAAATAGTTGCGACCCTCCTATTGGATAATTACTGCATGGGTGATTATCTTTCAGCTGGCAACAAGTTATTTAACCCCAGCTGATGCAATGAGTAACTTCTCATTTCTTTATCAACCATAACGAAAGACACATCCTGTGGTTGTGGAAAAGATGTTAGTCTGTTTAAGAAGGGTCAAATCATTGGCATGCAAAAAAGGCTTCAGTTTGCTAGGGAGCATAAAGATTGGACTCTGGAGGAATGGAAGAAGGTCATGTGGTCTGATGAGTCCAGATTTACCCTGTTCCAGAGTGATGGGCGCATCAGGGTAAGAAGAGAGGCAGGTGAAGTGATGCACCCATCATGCCTCGTGCCTACTGTACAAGGCTGTGGGGGCAGTGCTATGATCTGGGGTTGCTGCAGTTAGTCAGGTCTAGGTTCAGCAACATTATGTGCCGAAAGAATGAGGTCAACTGACTACCTGAATATACTGAATGTCCAGGTTATTCCATCAATGAATTTTTTCTTCCCTAATGGCACGGGCATATTCCAAGATGACAATGCCAGGATTCATCAGACTCAAATTGTGAAAGAGTGGTTCAAGGAGCATGAGACATCATTTTCACACATGGATTGGCCTCCACAGAGTCCAGACCTTATCCCCATTGAGAATCTTTGGGATGTGCTGGAGAAGGCTTTGCACAGTGGTCAGACTCTCCCATCATCAATACAAGATCTTGGTGAAAAATTAATGCAACAGTGGATGGAAATAAATCTTGTGACATTGCAGAAGCTTATCGAAACAATGCCACAGTGAATGCGTGCTGTAATCAAAGCCAAAGGGGGTCCAACGAAATATCACAGTGTGTGACTTTTTTTTGGTGGCGACTTTTTTTTCGGCGAGGCAGTGTATGTCCATATATAAAATACTTGCTTATTTCCTGGTTGGCCAACTTCTGCAATCATATCTTTATATGTAATATTGGTCCTGTTTTGTCTCTGTAAGTCCAGTAAACACATATTCAAAGCTGCTCAATGGGGAAAACTGGTAGCTACAAGTAGTTCATCAGCTTTTTATCCATCCAGAAAAAGTGCAGTTCCTTGCATCGGACTCTAGGGGGCATTGTCTGTATATTAACGGATATACAAACATCAGTCACATAAGTATGTGGAAATGAGGCTTAAGTCTTTTCACACTTAGTCCATCATTTTTTGATGCATTTTTTCAGATCCCTAATCTGAAAGAAAGACAATTTTCACTCAAACCTTGCAAACTGAGTCCATTGCATTTTATTTGTACCAACTGTAGAAATTCATAGAATGTGGCAAATAGATACCAATACTTTTGAAGAAAGAATAAAATATTGGACAAGCAAATTTTCGAAAAGTACACATTTTAGACAAATATAAAGGGGTATACAGGTCATTCAGAGATTCATTTAGGGAGAAACTTCAATTCAATTATAAAGTTTGTGCAAGCAGGTAAAGAATAAAATTTAATCATAGCACAAACTTGTATAAATTTAAATATCATACAACATAAAAATACCCAATTTCTTTTCTTTTGTAAAATTCAGATAGATGGGCTATATAAGCCACCTGTAAGACTGAATCCCAGTTCTCCCATTAACCCTCAATCTTACCCTCAAGCTCAACCCTCAGTCTTAACCTGCCCCTCAAAACCAAGTGTAAGGGCCATCTTGTGACTTAGAAATGGGACACCCCTTAATAGCAGTTAAGATTTCAGACTGTAGAGGGCAGTAATGAGCCAAAACTGCATCCGATTGGTCTCCAAATTCACGTGACACGGACAAGCAGTAAAGCCAAAACACTCTTGAGGAGAGAGGCAGGGAGGCAGGGAGGCACTCGGCGGAGAAACGGTGGTGAGACGTATTTTATAGTACTCATTTGGTATCGGCACTTTGCTAAAGAGATCAATACCAAAAGAGTACTTTTTAAATATCAATATATTGATACTACCACCACTAGTGCAAAGGCCTTAACTGAACAAGACACTGGCGAAGGAGGGTCACCACAACCCTGGCCAAATTCTAGCTTTACTGCCCATCGGTCTACACAGTTGGTTCTTGGAGGCAAATAGAAATGGGATTTCTTGGATTTCGATCTTGTGTTTATTAAAAATCTTGAAAAACTGAATAAATCTGGGTTGTGATTTGTTGTTTAGGAGGTGGAGGTTGGTCTGATGAAGTTGTGGCTGATGGGATGTATTTGTCTTTTCCTCCCTCCCAGTCCTGTCAATGATGTTCTGAAGGCATTATTTAAATCAGGGGTAGATACACCTCAGCTCAGTCTCTGGGGTTTAGTCACTCTTTAAAGTGTTTTTGAGATATCACAAGAATCACCCAGACAGAAAACATAGTACCTAAAATTCTTTCTAATAAGGATCACATCTTGAATGCTCCTCCTGCTAAGTACTTTCTGTTTATGTGCATTTCTTTTCCTTTTAAGTCTTATTTCCAACAGGGAGTGGATCATCGGAGTGAAGTTGACACCCAGTAAAAGGCTCATTCAGAGTCCGAGCACATTCTCCGGCTCATTATAAAGCTGAATAATGTGCGCCTGACTTCAGATAAGGAGACAGATAAAGAGACTCTTCCTCTCTGTCCGCCTCTTTTCTCTCTTTGATGTCTCACCTCGTGCTGTCTTTTGGTCTCTGTCACCAAAAAAGGTCTTCAGTATTTTTATCCTCCTCCACTCAGCCTTTCAGGTTTCCCAGATGCACTTTGCTTCAAACAAATTTAAAAATTCATCCAGTAAAACGACTCCTCTTCCTCTTACACTGATACTTACTCTTATTCCACAAATTGCTTGGAGTGTCCCTTCAGTGCTGGGATGGTAGATTCTACAACAGATTTCCTTGACTTTCCATTTATTCCTCCAAATGAGGGTTAGAAGACACCCCAGGACTCCTTGAAGACTCGGTCAGCTGACTAAATTGGACATTCACAGTCTGATCCACGTTCTCTCCATCTAGATAGTAGGATATGGTCTCTATAGGGATTTCTGTCCTGATATTATGTTTCTGTGTGGTTTAATTGGATCCATGTCTTATCAGAAATCTTCTGGTGTGCATCCACCCTGACACAAACATCGAGCAGCGGAAACACTGATTATTAAAAAAAGGAATTTGAAAGGACATTTGGTAAAGCAGAGGGGAAAGGCTATATGATGGTGCTATAAATAGAACAGAGAACAGTAAAGGCATAATTACATAGGAGGGTAAAATTTAGCATATCTTAAATAGATCCACTACAGACTGGCTGCTCTTGATGAGATGATACTGCAGTAAAAACATGCAGTAGAGAAAATGTGCTCTGATCAGTGTCAAAAACCAAACCTCCTCCTTTTATCTCTGTCCTCGAAAAGCTTTTTAAACTGCGAATCACTGAGAAGCTGAATACGGTGCAGTTCATCTTTACTTGAACCCTTTTTGCACTTTTAAAGTTTTCTTTATCACTTTCAGTCAGTCTGAGCTTTTTTGGTAATATTCAAGTATCAGAGATCAAGAGAAGGTCTGGAGTTAATGTTACAGAGAAGCTGCAGTCTGGAGAGTCAATGTGAAAGTGTTTTCATTTGTTGTTTTGTTCGCTGATCATTTTTATCATGTGTCATACTCTGCAGGAATAAAAGTTCAAATCAGGGGAACACTATGATTTTTATAAACTATGCAACTTTCCACTGATAGCAATACTACGAAAGCAGATTAGGGACACAGATGAAGAAAAAATAATTCTGGGCAAGATGAAAGTCAAAACCTAGTACTACAAACAGCGGATCTTAGACACTGTGTTTAAGAGAAAGAATTTCTATGCTGTTAAATCCAATTCTGAGGTATAGTTTCACATGTTCATCAATACAAGGCGTTTTGTGGAGACAGTAACTGTGTTATTGTCTTAAATTCTCATACATTAACAGAAGGTATATAACAGCGTTTGTCTCTTTTTTTCTCTTCCTTTCCATCTGATCACCTGTAGACATACACAGGTGACGGACTCAACCTTGATATGTAATGTGAGAGCAAAGGGAGATTGATCACTCGTTTATTGATCACGGACAGTTTGCTTCAAATGATAAAATGTAAAAAAACAGAAAGGAAAACATGTCTGTTGGAAACTCTAGCTACTGTGTTTGATACATGAAGACGATGCACCTGCAAAACCTGATGGGCACTGCATTACATTTTTGTAAGCAATGTAGAAATAATAATACACTGTGTAGTTTCATTGCTGCTGTCATGCAGAAGCTTCATGCTTACCTTCAAAAACGTCAGTAAATTTATTTACATTGGTGTTTATCCCACCGCACCAAACACTGATGTCATGGGGTAATTTATGAATTATCAGAGGCAGACAATCCTGTCTGAATAATGTTTAAGACAATAACAACATCACTTTTTTACATTTTATCATTTTAAGCAAGGTGTCACTGATCAATAAACAAGTTATCAATCTCTGTGTAATTCATAAACAGTGGCTAAGGTCCACTTTTTGTAATGTTGTATGTTTAGTCTCATCATTTTGACTTTTATCTCATCATTTTGACAATAATTTCTTCATATCGACTTTAATCTCATCATTCCGATGTAAATCTCGTCGTTTTGACTTTAATCTTGTAATTTCAACCTTAATCTTGTCATTTTGACTTTAATCTCGTCGTTTCATCCTTAATCTTATTTCGACTTGAATTTCATCATTTTTACTTTAATTTTATCATATAAACTTTAATCTCGTCAGTTTGACTTTAATTTCGTCATATCGACTTGAATCTCGTCATTTCGGCCTCAATTTCGTCATTTTGACTTTAATCTCATCATTTTGACTTTAATCTCATCACATCAACTTTAATCCTGTCATATTAACTTAAATCTCATCATTCTGACTTTAATGCCATCATATCAACTTTAATCTCATCATATCGACTTCAATCTCAAAATTTTGACTTTAATCTCGAAGTGCTAAGCATTATTTATTTCTTCCCTGTGTCCCTATAATCCTTTTCCACAGTATGACTGAGTCCAAGTGAGAGTAGCATGTTAACAATGGATAAACTTGTATTTCTGAGGTTGTTTGGCAGTTAATGCATTATTTTGTGTTTTTTTTTTTTTTTTTTGCTTTTGTTTTACTTCTGCTGTGGGTTGAGTACATTAGGTTTAAAAGAAAAATAAATGTGGTTCGGTTCTTATTAAACTGACACTATACCAGCTAATTGCTACACCTATGAAAGCCATTGCTATATGCTCCCAGTACAACTAAACCCCGCCCATAGCTACCTCCTTGGTCTTCTAAAATGACACTGATTGGCCAGGGCCGCTCTCAGATTGAGCACAGACAGTCCATTTGATTTGCATGGTTAATTTTTCTATTTCTAACAAGAGGACAAATAGACTCTTGGGTCTTAGGGAAATGTCCCAATGCTCCTGACCTGCAGTTTGTGCCTGCTTGAAACCGGTTTATATGTTGGCTTAATTTTGGTATAACCGGAGCGCTTATATAACCTGACTAGACTGGCGTAACTAAAATTGGCATGTTTATGATGCTAACATGTAAAATCAAGATTAAACACAGAAGAAGTAGCTGTAATAACTTCATGTTTTTGAATGAGTCAGTGACTATAAAGTTTGACTGAGTCATAGACAGTAGAGAAATGAATGATTACACTGACTGATTCAGGGAGAACAAAAACACTACAAAGAGCCAAAAAAATTGAGATAACTTTGAACAGGCGGTGTTTTGCGTTGAAATTCGCTCTGCAAATACAGAAACAAAAGCAAACACAGAAACTCATCAGAAATCAAACTGAGCAAACCCTGCTTAAGCCTCTGTGCTCACAGAAGAGATTTGTTTTTCCAAAAGGAGCAGATACAGCTCTATTTTCTGGTAAAAGGTGACCTGGTGGAGGAGCTAAACATGGGCCGGTATGGAGTGTTGCTCCAGACCTATCACTTCACACACACATGTATAAAATCTTAGCCATTAATGGTTGAAGAACACTGAAAGTCAAGTGATGGCTTCACTCTGAAAATTACAGCACTTCTACGGCCCCCCAGCTCGAATGACCCCTCAGCTCTTGACTGAAGCTGCTGAGCCCTCGCTGGTATATAAATATAGGATGAAAGTTAAGCTGGCTATGAATTTAAAATAGGCTTTCTCCATGCCTTTCCTCCAGTATCTTCCTATGCCTATAGGTCTCTGAGGTATAAAACCAGACGAAAATTAAACCTGGCTCTCCAAGATAATTCACTTCATTAGCTGACTCTTTCTGGATGCAAATGTGAGCTACCATGAACAGAGCATGTATAGCTTTTGCAGAACAATTTTTGGCTTTGCTTATGTAGTTTATATGACTTTAAGAAGCAAGTAAAATGAGAAGGAGGACACCACTGCTACAGCTTATGAAAATGATGCATGCATTAGGCTTAGCATGATAGGAGGAGGTGACAATTCCAAGCATGTTAGCATGGATTTCATTGCATATTCTGTAAACATAAGGTAACATGATTCTTCTTTTCTAGATTTTAACAAATTACAGATCAGAAAAACTACAATAAATTGAGAATATCTATCATTTTAATGGTATGCAGTCTGTGTTGTGGTGACTGGAGAAGTTAAGACACTCTAAATTCATACCCCAAACATTTTTATGCATCCGCCATCATCAGTGGAGCCCCGATACGATGATTCACCATGGCCACAGGTAACAACACAAGGTCGACAGACTTTACCTTCTCAAACTGGACTCTGTACGTATTTATTTATTTTTAGGGGAAAAGAGTTACACAACTTTAGGAGGGTACGATGTTAAAGGGCCACTTAAAAGAAAAAAGCTAGATTTTGAGACAAATTCATATTTAAAGAAGTAGTGAACACTTTAACATTTTTCAGCTGTACACTGAGGTATCTGACTGAACTATGATAAAGCACATCAATGCTGGTGTTATTTTTGACATTTGCACACAAACTGATATAAATCTGCATTTAATGGCTTTTAATTAGCTCAAATGGATGTCTATGAAAAATCTTTTTCTGAAAAGGTGGGGCTTATGTGATGGTAGGTTTCTATGTCACAAACTTTATATAAAAGGTAGAATGTAGCAACCTCTAACTGACTTTACCATTCTGAAGTCTGAAGTATCTGTGTTAGCGCTGAGCTGGGGGTTTACTTACACTTTAAATATCTATTACATACATTTATCAGAATAATGTCTAAAATTCTGAGATTTAAGTTCTTACTTTACAAATGAGGTTATGACTTAAGTCGATGTAAGAAGTGATATTTTAAAGCAAGCTAGTCCACGTTAGACCTTAATAGGTTTATATTAAGGCTGCTGAATCGGTCATATTTATTGATTTCAGATAGGTTAATACTTCATTTGATCTACTCAGAGTTTGAACACATTCTATTAGAATTGTAATGGTTAAAAAAACCTTGGCTTTGTGTTCATTTAGATTATGATACCTTGAAAAGCATACAAACATTCAGAATGAACAATTTTAATGAAAGACACTTGTAAATTGCTCTATTCTATATTTAATCCTGGAAGTTATATTTTTAAAATAGTAAATGTACTACTTCAACATCGTAAATTGGTTTACACATAAGATTATTATCTACTGTCAAAATGTTGTCTGATTAGATTTTCTCCAGACTCATGCACTAGTTTTATCCTCAGCATAATGTTGGTTGTACTGCACCGTCATGGTGAAGAGGAAAGTGAGCCGGGAGGCAAAACTCTCAATTTACTGTTCGATCTTTGTCCCAACCCTCACCTATGGCCATGAACTCTGGGTACTGACCAAAAGAAGATGATCGCGTGTTCAAGCGATCGAAATGACATTCCTCAGTAGGGGTGTCTCAGTCTTAGAGATAGGGTGAGAAGCTCGGGCATCCGGAAGGATCTCAAAGCAGAGCTGCTGCTCCTTTGCATCAAGAGGAGCCAGTTGAGGTGGTTCAGGCATCTGATCAGGATGTCTCCTGGTTGCCTCCCTGTGGAGGTCTTCTGCGCACATCCATCTGGAGGGAGACCTCGGGGTAGACCCAGAACTCGCTGGAGGGGTATTATATCTTATCTGGCCTGGGAACGCCTTGGAATCCCCCAGGAGGAGTTGGAAAATGTTGCTAGGGAGAGAGATGACAGAGTTGACATGCTTAGCCTGCTGCCTCCACTACCCGACCCCGGATAAGTGGAAGAAAATGGATAAATGGATGGATGGATGGATGGATGGATGAGGGGCACAACTACCCACTTTCTGAGGGGTATGCAGAGACATTACGGACATTACATTTGCCCTGGGCCTGCAAATGGCTAAAACCAGCCCAGCCTTTTATTTTTCTGCTTCTGCCCTTTTGATTATCATTAGGATATTTAAGATCAAATAAAACACTCACGTTTGGACAAGTTTTACTCAATTTTACATTATTTTAAGATGTGATCAGTGTGTGTTTGGCTCGTTGATGATAATGCGCATCACAAAAGTCATCATCAAACACCAGTGAGAGAGCATTGGCAGGGAGTGACTGAAGAAATGTGTTAAAATGAGGGCATTAGAAGCGTCAATTTGAACACAAGACAGCACACCTCTATGAATGAACTTACTGAAAAAATATAACCAGCGGACTTCCTCTGCGCTCTTTTACACACTATCCTCCGTCCTGGACACACCCGATGGTAATAATATCCAAGTTTTCATTTGAATTTGGAAATTAAAGTTGGTCTTCTTGTGTGGACTTAGATTTAGGCTGTTGATATGACTTGTTGCAGTCTGTACTGTTGACAGTTTTCATCTTTATAGAGGATTTCAGGAAGGTTTTTTTAAAGTAAGCCTTAAAAGAGCTGCAACTTGTCACTAAAGAGCCACATGCGGCTCGAGAGCAGCAGGTTGAGTATCACTGTTGTAAATACTGATCAGTACACAGTTGCAACACAACAGTAACCTGTCATTTTACTAGTAGCTTTAGCTAACCTGAATATTTACAAGCCTCCTCTTGATACACTGACATAACTTACCTACTGTCTTTCAACCACTTTGAAAAGCTTTTTTTCATCCCTGCGAAATATTTCTCCCTCTCCCTCTTCTGTTTTCTGTTTTTTGCCCCCGAGAGCTTTCTTTTCTGCCTCTCCATCTTTATCTCCTTGTCATCAGATGATGATGACAGGATTCAAATGAAGGTACGCGTGTGCTCGAGGGGGCGTGCACTGGAGCGCCTATAGTGTGTGTGTGGGGGGGGAGGTGAAGGAGCGGAGGGGTGCCTAATCATTGACGTGCCTCTGTTATTGATATCATTTACACATGCAAAAACAGCTGCTAAATACAGAAAATGCCGATTCGAAATAATTTTCCTACATCGCTTTGGCGCCCCCTAGCACGGCGCCCCTATGCGCCGCATATAGTGCATACCCACTTTTTGCGCCACTGCCCTCGTCCCTACCCCAGAAAGAAAGTTGATTATGTCCAACAAATAATACTTGATGTGATCCAGTCTATTAATACATCTATTGTATCTTAATGTACTGTATATTTATACAACATATTCACAGGAAGGAGCCAGCGCATCAAGTGAAAATCTTACCAGACGTGCTGCTGCATTTGCCATCAATACCTGTCACAGGTATTGTATTACCATACACCAGTGTTAACATTATACTAATAATATTATGGTAACATTTTGTATTATTTATTGATACCCTTTCCAGTATCATACATGGACTGTAATAATATAAAGTGTGTATTTTTATGATTGAAGTTAAATGTTATATAGCTCTATGTTTTGTCACTTACCCCAGATAGATAAGGTTACAGTATTGGGCAAGGGAAACTAAACATCTATACAATAAGATGACCAATAATAAGAGCTATATTCACATACAGAAAAAAAAAACAACTTTATTTTCATGCAGTTCTGCTTTTGTGTTTCTCAAAAATCAATACTTTGTAAAGTTGTTGTTCCGGTACTTTTTAGGCGGGTCAAACATGAATATTTACAAGTGTTAAGTATTTTTCAGTCAACGGGGGGAACAAGGGGTCTAATCAATTTCAACTGCTTGATGAATTATTAGTAATAACTTTAAGAACTATAGTGTTATGGCTTTGAATTTCTTTTCCTGGTGGACAGTATTTATCTTATGTTTCTTTCTTGTTTATGTTTCAGAGGAGCATCAACAGCATTGTCTCTGGGGTCAAGCAGTATCAAACGGCACTTCTTAGCACCATAAGGGGCACTATACAGAGGATTTTTGAAAGACATTCAGACAGTATGGAGCAGCTACAAGTAGAAACATTGGCAACACTGGACAATTTTCAAGATCCACTCTCCTGGATGGCCACCACATATATGCAGGACAGCACTGTCCAGAAGCTGTTTAACCCAGTCAAACCAGAGGAGATTGTTATGTCTCAAAGAGTTTGTAGAGCTAAGAAAGGCCCATCAAGAGTTCTTGTAATCAAAAACCCAAGTTTTTATTATATACCCCTAATCAAGAGTCTTGAATAGTTGGTGTCCAATTAAAGAATTTTTGATATGATCAACACCACACCACAGAGTTGTCACAAAGATGAGTTCTTGTATGACATCATTGATGGGAGCCTTTTCAAATCCCACCCACTATTTTCAGTAAAACCTTCTGCTTTGCAGAAAATGTTGTATGCCGATGAAATCGAAATATGCAATCCACTCGGGTCACATGCGTCAGTGAATAAATTACTGATGGTTTACTATACTTTAGGAGACATAGACCACAAGTTTAGGTCAAAGCTTAGTGCAATCAGACTCCTTGCTATAAGCAAAATCTGAGGATATCGATGAGTGTGGTGTTGATTGTATATTACAAAGAACTGACGAACACTTACAGTTACTCTATAATGGTGTCAGAATTCAAACACAGATTAGTGGAATGGATTTATTTGGTGCTGTAGTTTCAGTTTGTGGTGACACACTTGCACAATATGAGATTGCCGGTTTTAAGGAAGGAGTTGGCTTTGCATATAGTAAGTGTAGGCATTGTGAATATACGTTTGAAGAAATGCAGATTAATTTTAATGGACAAAGTTTTACTAAAAAAACAAGAGAAAAACATATTCAACAGTGTTGTGAAATAGAAAAGGCTAGCACAGACATTTTGAAATCAGCCCTTAAAACCACGTATGGTATAAACAGAAGAAGTAAGTTGGTTGATTTTTCCAGCCTTTGACCTCATTCAGCAAACTCCACAGGATATAATGCATATCATTCTTGAGGGTGTCACACCCATGGAAATTAAGTGTGTGTTAAAATACCTTGTTCTCTCTTGACAGATGGAGTTGGACATGTTTAATTCAGCCCTGCAGAATTTTCCTTTGTCCCCAATAGATGTACCTGATAAACCCTGCCCAATCAGTGTCTAATGATAATAAACTTAAACAGTCCTCTAGACAAATGCTGATAATGCTGAAGATAATGCCCTTTCTGCTCAACACTATAGAGAAAAATGAATATATTCTGTTTGTTCTGGACTTAGTGGAAATTGTAAAGATAATTTTTGTTGCTGGGATGAATGGATGGATGGATGGATGGATGGATGTGGGGCACAACTACCCACTTTCTGAGGGGTATGCAGAGACATTACAGACATTACATTTGCCCTGGGCGTGCAAATGGCTAAAACCAGCCCTGTCTCACACCTGCAGCTCTCCCTCACAAATCGTTCTGTCCTGCCAGTTTGAGACTGTGTTAAGACTGAAAAATATGATTGAACAGCATCTGAAGCAGTTTAAACAACTTTTTTTCCTGAGAAGAATGTAATTCCTAAGCAACATAACTTGCTGCATCTTCCTGCTCAAATTCTTTGCCTTGGTCCACTAATAAGGCACATGTGCATGAGATTAAAATTAAAGCACTGTGTTTTCAAACAGTGGTCATCTAAATTGAATTTCAGAAATATCTGTAAATCATTTGTGAATCATAATCAGCTTTTTGAATGCTGTCAAAATGAAACAGGCCCTGACCATCCAACTTTTGTTCATGAGAAAGAGCTGGGTCCTGTCTCAGTGACAAACTTGGAGTACATTACAACAAAGATCAGGAATTTTCTGGGAATTGATGGAATACAACATGCAATCAAAGTAAAGTTGCTTATTCTCAATGGGAACAAGTATGTTAGTGACAGGTCTCTAATAATCACTAGTGCAAATGAGACAGTTCCTGTCTTTGGACTTATAAAACATTTATAGACAGTTCATTGTACTGTTTTGAATACTAGCTTTATGACACTGTGGGTTGGGACGGAGATCTTTCAGCATATGAAGTTGCAGGACCGAATCTTGCACAGGCAACAGAGTTGAGAGTGGGAGAAGAGAATGGGGTATGATGGCAAAATCGTTGCGGTTTACTCGCTGTTTGCATGAGTTACCTTAGCTGACTGTCAATGACAAGTTAAATTTAGCTGAAGATGTACATTGCAGCACACAGCAACGATGTCCAGAAGTGCTTTTAACCTGTTTTTAAAACATCATTTCAGCATGTTTGGATGTCAAGCGATGATGGTAGAGTAAACACAAACAACAATCGAAACAAAAAAAAACAACGAAACGGACAAATTAAGGCAGTATAGGAGGGTTTAGATTCTGTTTTGGCCTAGCACATATCGTTAGGCGGAAGTTGAGAACCGGTTTTATTTTCCACCGCAAATACACCACCCCCTGTCATGCATAGAGCCCATTACAAATTCAACTTGGCCAAATTTTAAAATCAAGAAATGTAGCCAGGCCAGACATGTTGGGCGCTCAGTAAGTGGCTGGTAATGTCAAATTTCTAATATAGATCAATTTGATGAAAAATATGAACTTTTTATTCAGTCTCCCTTTTAAATTTGGTAACATGACAAAAAAAACATCAACAAAGCTGTATTTGAACATAACCTGAGGTATTGAGCTGTATAGACAGCACTTCCATTTTGAGCAGTGCAAGAACGTGTCCTAAAACATGGAAGTGGGTTAGCATTTTAGCAGGTTCAGGTTCCCATGTCTAAAAGTCTATGGCAGGCCTTTTCAAATAGCGGCCCAGGGGGCCACATGCACCCCAGAACCAGCCCCCCAAGTGACCCAGCCTGTGGTCATGCCACAGATGCAGAGTGCAAATTGTTTAGCAATTTTTCGTAACTTCCCACAGTATTTCAGACCATGAACACAACACACCACGTAGCCTAGCCACAGGCTACCTACAATGCACTGCGTTGGTTTGAACAAGGCTAGCGATGGTGACAGAAGTTGCCCCTAGATACCAAATATAAAACACGTCCTTTTCTACTGTAAATACAACTGTGCAAATTTTGTTTTTATGCACTTTAAGATATGCCTGGGTCAGATGTGACCAAAATTATTTACAGAATTTCATTTTATTTTTCATGCTGTTTATTTTATTTTTCTTCAAGTGAAAAACATTTCTACCACCTCAGTTTAAGTTCAAATACAGCTCTGTTGTGTTTTTATATGGTGTTTATATACAAGGTCTGTGGTGAACACAAGCTCAAGAGAGTTAAATGTTAACAGCATAAAATACATCTGAAACGTGCCCCCCCTTTGAATTGTGTATCTTTTCAGGTCTTAATAAAAATAGTTGCTGAAGCTAACTGGACTACAGCGTTTGTCGGGACCATATATGTCATCACTCCAAACGTGGCAACTGAGCCTGCTGCTCACTTGTATCCGCAAGTGATGACGTTAAATTCAGTTGACCGTGTTGTAGCCCGGTATAGCATGACATTTGCTTTTTACTTTTGTCAGTTATATTAACAAACCAGATATGCTTATTTGATCACTTAATGAAGATTATCTTTTTGAACAAAACATTTAAGTTTCAAAAACTTTTATTGAATACAGATCTTATTTTCAGCAATGATCCAAAAGCCCATTGAAAAATCCCATTGGCTCACCACCAAGGAAACCCATGCAACGCTAACTTCCATGTTTTGCCTACAAAATTACGTCAGGACTGCACCACTATTGCCCCCGCCATTGTTGGGCTTCATAGTGCTTCCGTAGACACAGATGTGTGACATCAGCAAAACTATGTCCATGTTTATTAGGGTCTATGGTGTCGCCATGGCAACAACATTATGGTTATAGCTTGTTGAACATTTGAGAGTATGTTTCTTGATAAATATTCACACCAGATTCACATTATGGACTCTTCCTACTTTTGCTGGGTTGCTAGAAGTAAAAACACTGTAATTTAATACATGAATACACTGGAGATTGACTAGTTTTGTTAGAATTTAATGGCACATTTATCACCATGTGATCACCACATTAGAGTGTAGAATGGACTCCATGTTCTAGAACCTTCTATAGACCCTCTATGATGTCATAAAGCGTTCTAAAGAACAGAGCTTAAACACTGAAATTGCCACAATTTCTCTTTCTACACAAGTTTTCATCAGGTAACAACTCTGACAGATTTGAGGACGATTTCGTTTAGTTTGCATTTTGAAAGTATCACTTTTTGGTCAACATGTGGTACAACTCTTGGGAACCAAGACGCACTGCTCGGCGTTCAGCCGCCAGTAGAAAACTGAGTAAGTTGAAACTTTTTCATGATTTTAAAAGAAAATTCCAATTGCAAAGATTTGAAAGAATATTTCTATTATAGACTAAATTTTAGATTTTATAATTTACAGAACACTATCCAAAGTAATGTTATTGTTAATCCAAAGGATAAGGCTAGCTGTTACTTAAATTACTTGGATAACAAACGGGAAGTCAATGTAGTGAATTCAAGCACTGCATGATTTAAAAATATCATGCGGTCTCAATTATACTGGACAATATTGCGATTTGTAATTATGAAATAAGACAAATGGAATAATGTGTCTACTTGCTTGGTTATCAAGGAAAATGCATAGAATTATGGTAGTGTTTAGAGTATTTCTCAACTTAAAACATGCAAGTATTAATCAGCATTTGAAAAAATACAAAAACAGGATTTTTAACTGTACTGCTTTTAGAGTATTTTCCTCAGTGAAAGTTGATCCTTTTTTGATATTAAGGATACTTCTACAATGTGAAGTGTTGGCACTTTTGTAAACTTCATTGTTTTTCTACATGCATTTTTAAACATTTCATGTACTTGATACATAAATAACTGAAGCCTTTTATGTAATTATGTAATTGCAAAGCCTGACATCGCAATTAGACAGAGCAGCACTAGTTGATCTTAAAGAGTGTATTTTTAGTAATGGTTTTAAAAAGGTTGTCTTTAAGGGAGTTTGCTTTGCATACATTTCACGTGTGTTGTTTTAATCTGCTCTGCTGTTGGCTGGTAGAACAGGATAATTGGTGTTAATTTTGGCAGATATCTTGATTTTGATCCTGGTATTTACTTTTACTAATTTTAACCTGTATTTAAAACACTTTAGTCCAGTTTTAGTCAATAAAAATCCTTACTTTTTAGTCTTCAGTTTAAGTCAATGCATTTATTTCCTTTAAAGTAGCTCAATCAGGCAAACTGTAGAATTAGTTTAAATGTAAAACACTCATATTAATGCAATATTGATACTTTAATTGATTTAAACATACTGATGAAAATACTGAAAAACCTAATATGAACAGTGGATGAATATCACAAATATTCAACAGTCCAGCACCAATAGTTTAGTCTCTATTCAGTCTTCCTTACTAAAATGGAAATTTCATCAATTAAGCTTACTTTTTGAGTTTTTATTGTCCAAGACTTATTTTTAGTTACTCTAAGTCCCATCTTCAAAATAGAAATAGGTAACGTTCTTAGTTAAAGTTGTAGTCAATTAAATTAACAGTTTTTTTTTTTATCAAGTGAAATGCATCCTCAAAATTGTTTTACTTGTTTTCTGCAGGGTGCTACACTGACCCGCTCACCTATGCGTTGCATAGAAGAGAACCTTCTTCCAGCAATTGGTCCTCCAGTCATGATGGAGCAAGCACCTGTCCATCCAACAACACCAGTATGTTGAGAAGTGTTTGATCATTGATTACTAAAATAAGAGAATGAATGAGAGTCATGTTACAAGATATTTTAAAAAACTAAGCCCATTTTAAAGAATCTATGTCAAAAAGCAGGAACCCACCAAGTGTTGAAACTGTCAGGATGATCCACAGATAAATGCACCTTAAAAGTTCTTGCATGTCATTGTGCTAATTTATTTGACTTTTTTTTTTCCTCATGAGAGCAGAAAAAAGAAAAGAATGTTTTTCTGTTTTCAGGTTTGGACAAAAAAATCAGCCGAAAGAGGAAGAGTCCCACGGCTGCGCCTGAAGAGGGGCCCAGCAAATGCAGAAGAGAGTCCCCCGATTCTGCTGAGGGCATCATCAACATTTTAAGTGGCTGTGTTTCTGATAGGCTGGCCACATCTGGAGATCAGGGTATATTTACATTTCTAATCATTATTTTATTGTTATTGTTTAACAACTATGATAGTCAGGGAGTGTTAAAGATGCTAGTAGCGTTTCTTGTATCAATGATGAGCTTGGCAAAGCTCTGAAATGTTGATCATCATCATGTTTTCCTCTAGAAGTTCAGCCTCTTGTTTGGATTAATGCTGTAAATATGATTGTGTTTCTAATAAATGATGCTATTTTTGGTATTAATGTACAACCAAAAGCATTTTTAACGGCCCAGCTAGGGACAAGAGTTGGAAATTCACAATTGCTATAAACTATCTGTGAAGCACATCAGATTCATGCTCTGTTATGAAACTATGTTAAACTGCATCGTCCCTATCACATAAATAAATACAAGTTCAAACCTATTTTTGCTTGTATTTTGTTTCTGTAGCCATGTTTGAGACCAAGTACAGGACAGAGAAACAACTTGGGGCAGGATCCTTCGGGACGGTCTACTCAGGCTACCGAAGAGAAGACAACCTGCCGGTAAGTTTCAAAGATGTTCCACAAACACACACAATATTGATAATATCTTGGATTTATATGGTGACCAGGGGCTCCTAGTCGGGTGTATGCTTGACTGGGAGCCACTGGAGATAGATAAGGGTTAGGGTGTTTCACGTCTCCACAAGATGAGCTAACCAAATGTCTGTCTTTTATTTTCTGTAGGTGGCCATAAAATACATACCGCCAGCGATCGTGGAATACATAGAAGTAGTAAGTGATACAGTAAATATAAAAAGCATTCATCCCCTGAATGTTTTACCCCTTCATTGATTTTATAAATCAATCATGATGTATATAAATACAAACATATATTCTGTATAAAAGAACTCTCTCACTTGACCATGGAGCCTCCCACCTGGCTTTTGGTGAACTCCAGTAGAGTTTTGAGTTTTCATCAACAGTGGCTTTTTGCCACTCTCCCACAAAGCTCTGACTGGTGAAGAACCCCTGTTAATCATGATTGATTTATAAAATCAATGAAAGGGTAAAACATCCAAGAGGTGAACACTTTTTACTGTATTTTGTTCTTCTTTATGCCAACATACTTTATATCATCTTTATGTTATGATGCTTGTTTCTCTCCTTTTTTTTAATGTTTAGAACAAAAGGATTTTTCATTTTTTCCCCATGCATTCTAAAAATGCAGTTTACTTTTTAAAGTGTGGCCAAGAAGCTTTAATTATTTCTCTCTTTTTACTGATAAAGCCTGTTGATGGGGAAATAAGGAAGGTTCCTTTGGAGGCTGCACTGCTTTGTAAAGCCACTCCAGCAGCATCCGAAACCAGTTCAGCCGTGGCCCTGCTGGACTGGTACGATGTCAAGGAATATGTGATCTTGGTCATGGAGAGACCGGTCCCCTGCTGTGACCTGTTTAACTATGTATATGCTCGGAGGTCAGCCATGTCAGAGCAGGAGGCAAAAGTAAGTTGAATTACAATTCAAGAATTTTTATCCATTTGTGCACACGGTGTCACTCACTCTTTATACCTGCGTCTTTCTCCCATAGGTCATTACAAAACAGTTGTTGGATGCTGGGATAGAGCTCCACTCTAGGGGGGTGTTCCATAGGGATATAAAATTGGACAACCTCCTCATAGAGTTTGGCTCTGATGTCCCTCGTATTCGCATCATCGATTTTGGATGCAGCAAGTTTATTTTGGGGAAGACCTGCCCGGCACAGCAAGGTAAGCTGTTGCTCTTCAGTCTTATTTACACATTTTTTGGATCATTTCAGGGCGTTAAAGACCTGATATTTTCCAGTACTTTCCTTCACAAAGCAGCTTAGGAGATTGTCTCTTGCACTTGCATTTGAGTGATCTAAAATACTTTGTAATTAACACTTGATAAAGTAAGTAAGATGTACAAATGAATAAGTGAAGAGTACAAGTAATACCCGTTTCATACTAGCGGGCTATTTCAAACAATCAACTACTTGTAGCAGGTACTTACCTTTTTTAAATTATCACCTTAGCTTTACCTGCATATTTATGTTGGTTAACTTAAGTTTAACTACACTGTGGAAACTTTCCGAAACTTAAAAATTCTGTTTAAATCTTACTCAAATGTGATGTTATTCATCCACTCCAGTTTTCCCTTGTCTTTACTCTGGAACATTAATGCCACTCAAAGAAAGACAATTTAAGTGACTATAGGTGACACTTACTGAAAGATTCACACTGTACCAGGAAGTCCTCTCACATCATCTTCAGTATACCATCCATTGTAGATTGTGGATGCTCCCTGCAGGTTCTTCTCTAGCTCAGTCAGTAACTTCACTCATATTGCAAAGAGCCTGATGTCCAAAGGCATTCTGGGAAGTATCTGCAAATTAAGGGATGATTGTCAATTAACTTTATACAATTACAAAAATACTTACATTGATTGAGCACTGTTTATTCTAAACTAAAAATGTGTTCTATTAACTCAGAAAAATTGAACTGACATAGCTGTTTTGGATGTTTCAGTAACAAAACCTTTTTTCAAAAACCTTTTACTGTGCAGAATTACAGTGAAAGACTCAAAGGTGCAGTTGATCCAGAAAGTACACCTCCTCAGAGTTCAGTTCATTAACTTCACTCATGGTGCAAAAGTGTCTAATTCTCAAAGGCATTCTGGGACAACTCTGCAGATTAAGGGATGATTGTCGGATAATTTGAGTACAAAAAAATGCTCAAGTGATAGAGTTCTGTTTACTAAACAACACAGAAAAATAGACCTGAAATAGCCATTTTAGATGTTAAAGTTAACACATCTAATTATTTGTAACGGTTTGGTCTTGCAGTGCAGGACAGCTGTGTAGATCTTTGAGTACTAGTTAATGTAATTGGATGCAGGGTTTGACATCTCTGTCTGGAACAGCCACAGTAGGAAAACAGAAGCCTGTCATGCTCTGTCCACATGTGCAAAGATGTACACATTTTTTTAAGCATTTGCATAAAACACAAAGCTCCAGACTTCTAACAATCAGAGCAAATACGCAGTTCTAGACCACTTAATAAACATCAATAACATCAAAAACATCAATAGCTGCACAAAGGTTTTAAAAAATTTGTGTTGTTCTCACTTCTGTTTACAGCGCAGGCCAGCCCTTAGATGTTACTTGCTTACTTTAGGTTGACTTTACTTGAAACAACAGTTAAATGGTTTTCCTTACCCAACATTAATTGATAAAAATCTAGTAATAGGTACACACATGACTATCAAGTAATGATAACTCTATTTGTATGTCTGGATAGATATCAGGTTATAGTTTACAACATGCATGCATCTATAGTAAAATCACAACAGCAGAAAATAAATATAGACAGTTGAGATTTGTAGTAAAGATTTTGAAGCTGATTCAGGATAGATATGCTTCACAATTCTAGTGGTAAGTGAAGTACAGTGCATTTGTAAAAAAGGAGAATTTGATGACAGTTTTTGAATCATGCTCCTGTTATTCCTGTCTCGGTCCTCTAATAGTAGCTAATCTTTCAATTTTTTATTATGTGCATTGCAGAAACAAATGTGGATGCCTCCCTTCAACACTTTACTGAACTGGAACACGAGGCTGAACAGAAAACAGCATGGCAGATTGGTTTTGCTATTTCTGAAATGCTGTTAATGTATCGTGCAAATCTTGAGGATCTCTCCTCTGGTAAGTTATCAGCTCACTTGGTCAGTAAAATTAAACACATTTAGGTGGTTGTGGGTCAGTGGTAGAGTCTCTAGATCTGATGGTGGAGTTCTGATCCCCAGATCCAACAGTCATACATCAATGTGCCTTTGACTAGAACGTTAAACCCCAAATGCTCTCATTGCGCCATCATTTGTCTGAGAATGTGTATGAATTAGACTAGTTAGGAGTGATGGGGATTTTTTCATAGCAGAATATGAACGGTCAGTGCGAGCTGCTGTTTAAAAGCACTTTGAGTAGTAAATTCTATTCACCATTTGAATCTGATACTGAGCTCATGATTTTCTTCTCTGTGCAGACTGCCAAGATTTTGTGAGGAGGTTTCAGTTAAGAAAGAATTGTGTAAGCCTGACGAGCCTCAGGGACCACCCGTGGCTTGTTTAAGGCCACTTCTGGACTGAGAGGTGGAGCAGAGGAAGGATGCAATCATGGCAGACAAAACAAAATGAGGGGGCCTCCAAAGTGACCTTCATGTAGACAAAACATGATGAAGTTCTCTTCAGAAAGCCACAGACTCCTTGAGGATAGAGCCAAAATCCTTGAGGATGGAAAAAAGAAGCATTGGAGAATGTTGAGCATACTGGATTGTACCACAGCCAATCCCATAATGGACTTCTCTCCTTCTATGTTGCCAGAAGTAACTATTTCACAGGAGTTTAGGATCACTGAATTGGTGGCTTGGTGGAGTGGTAAGTACTCTTACATCCACTTACCTTTTCCTTCACTTCGTTTCATTCTAAGTGTTTATACATAAACCTACCTGTTGTGCAAAAAAGAAAAAAAAAAGCAATATGCACTGGCAATGTGTAATCTTGTGAAAAATTAGAAATTTATTCTCTAACTTCTCCTCTCTGCAGGTTCTTCTTGAAACCACACCTTGTATTTCTGAACCTGTGTTGTCTTGTCTGTTCAGACCATCTTTACATTTCCTAAGGTGGAGTTGTCGGGTCAGTCTCTCAGTGTCCCCCTGTGTCTCTGGCTGCATTGTATCTTGGTGAGCTGGCCAGGCAGGAAGACAGAGGAAGCATCCACCATTACTGATGCTGGAAAAGAAAAGATCTTTTCTCTTGGAATAAACAGGAAAAAAAAGCAAAATAAAAGAACAACATAACACTCGAGAAACAACTCTCAGTGTCTGCCTTGGTCTTTGACTGCTTCTATAACATTTAATAAATTAATATGAATCTATATCATGATCCTCTTGGCCAATTTCTTCATAGAAACTTGATGCAAGGATAATAATGACAAAACACGCTTTTTAGAGTGCAGATCTTCATGTTATCATATACAGATCTTCATCAGGTGTGATTTGGTGAACATCAGTGAAGAACAGCACCCTCCATGCTTCACATTACAGCCCTGAACAAACAACAGAAAACTGTGCTTATACAGGAGACTTATCCAGCTCATACTGTACCATTAACATGTAGTGCTTATTAAGAAATACCACAGGTGTATAATACAGCAACCACTGCAGGTCATTAAAAATACAGACTAAAAGAGCACAAAATTGATGAGTCTGAATGGTCTGTTTAGGTCCTCATAAAGTCTGAGCATAACCAGTGTTTGGCTGTAACAGCATTACAAAAAGAAGCAGATATTTCAGCCTGGAATGGTAATCCAAATTTATTGCATAATCTACACATTAAAGTGACTACAGAGCAGCAAATCTAAACAGAGAATAAGCAATGACAAAAAAAAAATTCAATTACCTGGTCAGTACTTTGGTGTAAAAATCTTTTCCTGCTGCTGCTATGACTGCTGCTTCTCAGTCTCCACTTGAAGCGGCTATGTAGAATCTTTGATGAAATCTGTGTTGAAAGCAGATTAAAACCTATTAGTTAACTCATGTTAGCTGTTGAACATTAGCTAAAATCATGTAGACTATATGTTTAAGGTCCACTTGGTAAAACCACATGATGTGTTCATATGTAATTTCAGGAATCTGAAATTTGATGAAAAAGTTGAACAAATACAGTTGTTAGGAGGCAAAAGTTGTTTTATAAGCGAAATAAAATTATTCAGTTGCATAATGTAACTGAGTTAACAGGAGGTATGTACTAATGTCACTTGCAGCATGTGACAGGACAACTAGGGTGGGGTGAGTTGCAAAACAACTTGGAACACCGATGTCTGCTCAGTGGAAAGCAGATGAAAATGGGAGAAATACAGACTGCTTAAATTACTGTTAAACATTGTTTATTAAATACACAGTAGGCTGTTGACCTTGATATGTGGTCATAAATTGACTTTCCTGATATTACATGAACCTGGATTTGGTACAGAAAATGGAGCCTGAAGGTACACATCAACCTGATTAACCAGTGATGGATCTAAAACTGAATTAGGAGTTTTGCTAATATGAAGTTTTAGATAAGATATTTCTCTGCATGTCAGTCTTTTCTTTTTACTTTTTTAACTTTAGCTATTCTGTAAAAAGATCACTTGGTGGCTGTTTTTGGAGTGTATTTTAAAAATACACTCCAAAATACTGCACCATGGCACAGAAGTCATCCAATCTCTTCACTTCAGTTATGAATGTGCTGTTGCCTTTATCCAAGATCCGGCGCAGCTCATCCATCCCCTATGGTGCAAATATAGGTTAAAACAATGCAATGCTTGCTTGTGGAGAAGCCACAACAAGAAATAAACCACATACATTGTGTAGCTCCATGAAACATGGATATGCCTCCAGAATCTTTGTTGGCCTGTCCTCTTCTCTCAAAACATCACAGTCAATAAAGGCTCTTATTGATTGAAACTCCAGGTCAAGGATTTGGCAGACAGCATCTTGGTTGGGTTTTGGCTTCTTAAACATCTCCTGCAGAGTCTTGTATTGCCGGGCCTGTGCTGCTGGACTATCCGTGTCAACAAAAAAAGGAGAATATCAATCAGTAACTGGCATTTAACATGTCAATCTAAATTACAGCATGGCTTTTAGCCAGCACCATAACCTTGTTTGTGTGTTATTGTTATATTATTATTAATTTACAGAAAGCCAAATAAATGAAAAAAAGAAAAAATCATCTATAACATTAAAAAATATCAAAACCTAATTAAAACAAAATAATCATAATATCTCGCCTTTATGTCAACAATCATTGCAGAAATATAGTTTTTAACTTACATGAACTGTTGCAATCAGAGCTGCTGCCAGTTGCCATAACTGTTGATCTCCCACTTGAATCTGCATTATAATCTTCTTCCTGGTCACTTGGTGAGAAGTCAATGGGACACCTTTAGTTTGATCAGCCCCTCTCTGGTCTGGGCCCCTGCCTCTTTTGAGGAGATTTCACATTCAGTATCCTCTTCTGAAGATAGCTGTACACGCTTATCTGTTGTGAATAAAATGAAAGTTACTGAAAATGTATACACAAATATCAGATACAAAATTTCAGAAAAAAAAAACAAAAAAACAAATGTGCAAGAAAATAGTATGGTGAAATTTGTCAACACTCACATATTTGGTAGGTAAGTCTTTGTCCTCTAGCATGGGATAATACTCTTCAAGTTTCTTGGCCATGGCAGTAACTTCATGCTTAGGAGAGTACCGGAGATCCTCTGCTAGCTGGCTTGCTCTCAAGAGCGAAATCATGTTGGTGACGGTGTTCCTCACCAGTCTGCATCTCAGTTCCTTGGACATGGCAGCTTCCCCCTCTCTGCCAGAGCGGACCATCTCAAAATAGTGCTTACAAGCTAGCTCCAACTCACTGTCTGTGTAGATCACATATTCTGGAGGACTGGGAAGCTGTAGGGTCTTCCTTGGAGGTTTCTCCACCAAGGGAGTAGATGTCTGTGGAGATGGAGGTGTTCCTTGAAGTGAAGACACAGTTCCTATTTCACTGGGGCCTGTTTTGTCTGGTAAAGCGGGATTCTCATCCTAAGAAAGAAAATAAAAAAATTAATGAACACGGGCCTAGTTCAGAGCAGCATTTGTTATGCAAGGTGTTTTCAGATAAAAGCAGGCAAAATTTTACCTCTTTGTGAACAAGAGCCCACAACTGTTTCCTCCTGAGAAAGTTTTCTAGCCCAGGAAAAAGGTCTCACAATTCCTCACGGCTGAGGGTGTGGAGCAAGGCCTCATCTATGTTGGCAGCTGTAAAGACAGTTCAATCATAAAAAACCTGTTAATAATACAATTATTAGATATATTATTAAAAATATCTATATATTTGCATTTTTATACTAGACAGAGCAAAGTGAAAATTTGTGTACTTTTGCTAATTTATCACATGTATGAATAATTGTCAATATAGAATAAAATTTACACAATTTGGTGTTTTGTAATCATACACAAAAGGTTCCATTAATGTTGTTATTGAGAGCAATGTCAGCATGGACAACAAAAAAATTCAATTAACTGACTATTCACATTAATGTGTTGTTTTTAGACACCTAAATATGACAAACCATTTAGAATCGATTCGGTAACACCATCCAATCCATCCATGATCGTCTTTTGATGATCATCTGTAACTGCTGCTTTACCTGGAAAAGGAAAAAGACAGTGACTCACAGATGCTTACTATAAATCAGGGGCATCTTATCTGATACCTGCATACATTTCCAAAGACTAAGAAAAGCCTAAAGCCATTACCTATAAAAACATGCATAGTGTCACTCATAAAATCCAAGCAGGAAAAAAGGGGTATTTTTTATTGCAAAAACCACAAACATGTTTATTTACTTCAAATGCAAATGTAAATTGTAAATTAAAAAAAAAATGTACAAATTTAGCAATCAAAAAAGTTATATACACTATTTTCATTAAAATGCAGCCAATGCTCATGCGTATTTCTACAACTGTACAGCTTTGTACAGCTCTGCTGCCTGTGTCAGCAGAGAGCTGGACCTTGTGGGAGTTCCTCATCTGCTTCTCCTCTGCACAAAACAAGGACTGCAGTAAACACTTAACACACTACACTTACAAACTGCACTTCACTCCATGAGAGATTTGCTACCGTCAGTATTCATCACAGCTCTCATCGATTGTTACATACTCGAGCTTAAGCAACTAAATGCGTGTCTTGCCATGTAATTCTGATTGGTTGATGTGGTGAATTTTTCTACCAATAGGAAAAGGGTTGTCACATTTTTTTGCCTTCAAGCACTTGCGCCATGTTAGCATTTTCACTAAAATAGCCCTTTTTCCTGCTCGAAAAGATTGTTTGAAATCTGCACTTTCCACACAAATTGGAAAATATTTTAATTAGTCATGTGATTTGGACGCATGGGCGCATCTTTAGACCCAAGAAGTGAGGTAGTGATGCAAAAGTAAAAACTTCTTACCACCACCTTTGCAGCACCAGAACTGCAAAGTCTGCCAACATTTGCTAAGCTGGCTAACTGGCCTTAGAATACAGATGCCAAATTAATGCCAGAACAGAGTGCAGTTTTCAATATGAGCAGTAATATAAAAGTTTAAAATTTAAAATTTTCCAAAGTTTTACTTACCTCTGCTGAATCCAAACTCAACAGCCTTTCGCTCAGTCCAACGGTTGATGCGTGGGCGAGACTAAGTGAGGTCAGTGAGGGGGGTGTGTGGTCAGAGCAGACCATATCAGTCTGTGTAAAACGTGTAAAATGTGATTACATACATCATCGGCAGGTTTAATAAAATAAATTATATGTTAAATGCTAAGCGCGTTACGCACCCCTTTTCCCCTATCTGAATCACAAGCGTTTGTTACTTTCTAGATTTTTGGTATAACCCACCCCCGCCCGCTTCCGGAATTGGTATTGACCCACAGCACCTGCGCAGTGCGTTATTCCGCCAGCAGGGTTCAGAAACTTGTAGTAAGAAGTATTTGATCTGTGACGCTGCGTCCTTATTGCTGAATACAACTTAAAGACTTTTTCTGTGCTCTCTGGACTTTTTTACTACCTGCACATCAACTTGTGTTTCGTTGTTATTGTAAGACTGGACTTTTTCAGTGGACTAAAACATTACTTGGCCAACCCATTTTTTTTTTTTTTTTGTGAACAACGTGGCCTGTTGGAGGTGTGTGATTTGCTTCGTTTTTGTTGCTTTAACATTGAAGTCTCTCTTGAGTCATATCAACACTGCACATAGCCGTAATCCAGATTTCCGTGTTGCATGAGGAATTTATGGCTGTATAGAGGAATACAGAGTTTTCAACTCTTTTTACTACCATATCAGACGCACACATGCTCTGTATCTTGAAACCCGCCTACTGGATGGATGACGTCTACATCTGACCTCTCTGGTGTTGGAGGGGAACATTTGACACACCAATTTTTTCGGACTGTGCCACTCAAACAAGGGGAATGCAAAGGACCAACGGTGAGGTCAACACAACAGTAATCCCAAATGAAATACCAAGGGAGGAGCTTGAGGATTTCCAGAATTTACACACTACAAATCAGGTGAGCTGTTATTGCTGTTATCTTCAACAATTTAAGCGTGTAAATCTGTGTAGTGGCACTCTCACACAAAACTTTATTATATAATAAATAATTGTAATTGCAGTGTGTCAGGTTGTGACCAAGGTTGTTATAGTTAACTGAAACTAATAACATAACTAAGACTAAAATTCAAAAATCATTTTAGTTAACTGAAACTAAATAAAAACTAAGCTTTACCAAAAAAAGAAAATTTACTAAAACTGTATAGTGCGCTTACAAAACTAACTAAACTGTGTGCTGCTTTAACTGAAGGTAAAAAATTCTGGAAAAAACTTTTTCAAATCAGCATGCCAGTATTTCTGATGAAGCTTTCAGCCAGAGAAATTTCATATTACAGATTTTAGGCCGTTTTGATATCTAAAGCACCTAGGGGTGTGAGATGTATCGTCGAGATGAAAATCATCTTGTGAGATCAATATTGCCTAGACATTAGGAGCAGCAGCTCTCCTGACACAAAACAATATCTAACTGGAAGTTATAAAAGATCACAAAGATGCCCTGGTCACTTTAAAATTGTTGGTTTGACAGCTAATGAAGAAAGCTGATCCATGACCCATTTAGATCACACTCCATCCCCCCACCCTCTCCTCCCGTACATGATCCGCAAATGCATAATAAGTTCATCATAAAAGTCCAAAATGATAAAATGCTTCTGCTGGAAATCTATGCACTCTACGTGAGTTCGTGTATGCGACTTTGTAACTTTGATTAAGCCGCAGTTTCGTCATGTCTCCTCATCTCACCATCTGTCAGTCACACATCCATCAGCTGTTGGCTGTGCTCAATTAGAAGCCTAACATAAGTAGCACTACGGCCGTTGTTTACTGCAGGAGTAAACGTAGCAAAACAAACTTTGTTTGAGCGCCCTAAAATCCACTGTTGGCTCCAAAAAGCGAAGTTATGGCCCCAGTTAAAGTGCCCTGTTTGTTGTCTTACAGCAAACAGAGCAGAGACACACACTCACTTACCAATGCACACACATAACGCTCATCTGTGCATCGTGTCCAACACTGTCAAAGCTCATATCAGAAAAAAAGACCACAAAAACTATAGTTAAATTCATTTCTCTAAATGACTGTGAAAACAAACAAACTTGTTATTGACAGAAAGATTTCTTTTGAGTGTTTTAAATATGGATGTCCTTAAAGAAGATAAGAAATAGTTTAATTTTACTGATGCAACTCTTTATATTTTGGTCTGTTGTAAACAGTGCTTAAAGTAGGCTACTTTCAAAATAATCCGTACAGCAATGGATGCATGGTGTAGTGAAATAAAGAAGTGGTAGAATATTAAAATAAAGGTCTGATCTGAAGAGCATTAAACTGTACAGTTTGAGTCGGAGTTAGACAAGATCAAATTTGTGTAAGTATTAATAGCCTATTCAGTTCAAGAGGAGTTAGTTTTAACATTTCTGAATAAATCTGAATGCTTCACAAATATGACTTTCAGTTGTATAAAGGACATATTTTCTACTCTTATATTTTTTCCCCAAATTAGAAAAAAGGTGTAAAATCTTGTCTCGTCTTGTTTTGTGAAATAAGCATCTCGTCACACCCCTAAAAGCATCCTAATTGTTACATGTTTGCACCATATTGTAGTAGAGTGGAGCCTCCTACTGACCGTTCTGGTATTGCTGTTTCAAATAGCCCACCATAATAGTAGCCTAAGTCTGTCAAAGGCCAGTGGCAGTGGCAGATTTGTTAACAGTCAATTTTGAGGAAAATAATTTTTCAAATAATGTTCTTTTTTTGTTTTATTTGCCAAATAACCCTGTGCTTGTGTTCATCCCCTCGTCACAGATAACACTTGATGTGATCCAGTCTATGAATACATCTATTGTATTTTAATGTACTGTATATTCATACAACATATTCACACAGGGGCATAACTACCTACTTTCTGAGGGGTATGCAGAGACATTACAGCCCCCCCCCCAGGCCTGATTTTTTTCTGTTTTTTTTTTTTTTTTTTTTAATGTTTACGTGAATTCTACCTGTTGTCATCCATGGTCTTCTCTATAGCAGATGCTAGATTTATGTAAGTTCCACCTGGACTCAAGTCTTTATAAAATATCAGAATGTGCCGACTTAGAGCTATGAGAAGCTTTTCAAAGAGCTGATGAATCATGGGTGTCTGTTTGGGTATTTATATTTCATATTTTGGACATTTACTGTAGTTCTGTGACTCTGTTAACTTAAAGCATCGGCGGAGCTAGGGGGTGGCTACATGGGCTTAAGCCCCGGATGTTTTCATAAAAGCCCCGAACCTCTTTGGTCTCAGAGCGACTCGCTCCTCTGTGAAGTTTTTGGTTCTGTGTGAATTGGGGATGAAGCGAGTGCTCTTGTCGTCAATATGCAATCTTTGGTAAATGCAGAGGCTGCGGTAAACCAAAGTTGAATGAAGAAATGTCCAGCATAGAGAACATCAGATGGTCAGAATACAGGTAATGTTTCTAAAGTCTGATTTAGTAGACAGCCAACATTCAGCACGTTCATTCAGCCTGAGCTCACAGCTCATTCACATTATGTGTCTGTGTCACTTTAGTCCGACTCAGCTGACTCAGCTCAGTTCTGAGCATGTTTGATAAACAGTGATCTGATCCTGAAAGCTGTGTGTGTGCAGTGACACTGCTGATCCTGGGTCAGTCTGTCACACACTCACAGAGCACAGCAGAGATGTTCAATACAGTCTCACTCCTTTTTGGAGGGAAAAATCTCTCTCAAAAAATAAACAAGAAAAAGTAACTCTAATGTCATTTTGAACAAAGTTCCTTAGCACTTTAACATTTGGTTTGATTTGTGTTTTAAAAGACTTCAGTCAGACATGAACCATATAGAATAAAATATGATCTAAAAGAGGGGAGATTAAACTTCTACTCATGATTTAGCCTGAGTCGACTCTTTACTGTGTTTCTGCTGAAGTGTGAGCTGATTGTAGACAGGAGAGGTTCAAATCAGATTAAACACTAACTTTTTTATTCTTTAAAATATTGGCTATTATGAATGTCTGACAGGATTTGATTTCCAATTTTTTCTTGGATCTTATACAGAAAGATATTATGTGGCTTTTAGATTCCAGACGATGGTTTGATTTTGTGTTAGGATGATTTAGTCTGACCTGATTGACTCCAATCATGTGGAAACAGTTAACTTGGGAATTTTACTGCAATTCATAGCTAATTTAGCCAATTCATTTTTAGTAAAAACTAGTGCAAAACGCACCACAATATAGGAAATCAAGCTTTTGAAGCTCAAAGATTTCTTGGGGAGGACACCCAGACCCCCCAACACACACGTCTGAAGTAACTCTACATGCCTTGCGAACTACTGGTAAAATGTGGTTTACTTTTTGGTAGTTTTAAGTTTCAGGATTAAGTCAAGGAAATGATAAAGATAAATAAAGGCGCTGACTGAAGCACACACAGGAAATGTGTGATGAGCCAAGAGAGGAGAAGAGGAGAATTATTACAGAAAAAGTGAGGTTGAATTCATATTTGAGGAATCATGAAACATGAAGTAAAAGAGAAAGTTAAAAGAGAAAGAGAGAGGAAAGAGGGGAGGAAGGGGAGTCACTACTGGCTTTACAATAAGGTGAAGACAAAGAGAGACAGAAGATGAAACTGTTGATCAGGTAATAGAGCATTGTTACAGAAAACATCAGAGATGCCAAGAGTTGAAGTGACTAAGATGCATATAAAAGTTGATCTTTTAATAGTAGTATAATGGTCATAAATCTAAAACTCCTCATTTTTATATTTTCTTCTTTCAGTGGAGCAAACTTCCATCCAGGAGTAAAAGAGTGGAGCAGAGAGAGAAAGGAAGAGACTTAAAGACTAGAGGAGGAAGAGAGAGCAGAAAACAGAGTGAGTCAGAAAGGAATTGATCAGAATATAGATAATAAGTCCCATTTTAAATTCTGTTCTGCTATTTGCCTTTGGGAATTTTAAAAACGTACGTAATAGGGTTACAGGTGTAAACTCAATACTTGTGTGTTTACTATCAGATAAGGTATATACACTCAACACTTTGAAAACATAGAAATTGTTTTTAAGAGGTACTTTAAGTTCTCCCAAATGAAATATGTGTGTTCCATGAATACAAATGGTGCAAATCAATGAAAATAGCATCTGTAAAGCAGGAAAAATCTCACAGAGAGAATAACCCCAGACTCCCCTTGTTTTGGGCTAAGCCCCTAACGTTGGCAATACCTAGCTCCGCCTCTGACTTAAAGTTTTGCTTTCTATTTTTTTTCCTCTCATTATTATTGCTTTTAACTAAAGGGGGAGGGTCCCCATATTGGTCTTTGCCCTGGGCCTGCAAATGGCTAAAACCGGCCCTGCCTCACACCTGCAGCTCCCCCTCACAAATCGTTCTGTCCTGCCAGTTCGTTGCTTTTATTTTTCTTTTTCTGCCCTTTTGACAGTATTTATCATTAGTACATTTAAGATAAAAAAAAAAAAACACACTCACATTTGGATAAGTTTTACTCAATTTTACATTATTTCAAAATGTGATCAGTGTGTGTTTGGCTCGTTGATGATGATGCGCATCACAAAAGTCATCATCAAACACCAGTGAGAGAGCATCGGCAGGGAGTGACTGAGGAAATTTGTTAAAACGAGGGCAGTAGAAGCTTCAATTTGAACACAAGACAGCACACCTCTATGAATGAACTTACTGAAAATATACGCCACCAGCGGACTTCCTCTGCACTCTTTTACACACGTTCCTCTGTCCTGGACACACCCAATGGTAATAATATCCAAGTTTTCATTTGAATTTGGAAATTAAAGTCTGTCTTCTTGTGTGGACTTAGATTTAGGCTGTTGATATGACTTGTTGCAGTCTTTACTGTCGACAATTTTCACCTTTAAAGAGGTTTTCGGGAGGATTTTTTTAAAAGTAAACCTTAAAAGAGCTGCAACTGGTCACTAAAGAGACACATGCAGCTGGAGAGCCGCGGGTTGAGTATCACTGTTGTAAATACTGATCAGTACACAGTTGCATGACAACAGTAACCTGTCATTTTACTAGTAGCTTTAGCTAACCTGAATATTTACAAGCCTCCTCTTGATACACTGACATAACTTATCTACTGTCTTTCAACCACTTTGAAAAGCTTTTTTTCATCCCTATGAAACCTTCTTCCCTCTCCCTCTTCCGTTTTCTGTTTTTTGCCCCTGAGAGCTTTCTTTTCTGCCTCTCCATCTTTATCTCCCTGTCATCAGATGATGACAGGATTCAAATGAAGGCACGCGTGTGCTCGAGGGGGCGTGCACTGGAGTGCCTATAGTGTGTGTGAGGGGGGCCAGAGGAGGGGAGGTGAAGGAGCGGAGGGGCGCCTAATCAGTGATGCGCCTCTGTTATTGATCATATCATTTACACATGCAAAAACAGCTGTTAAATACAGAAAATGCTGACTCGAAATAATTTTCCCCCATCGCTTTGGCGCCCCCTAGCGCGGCGCCTCTATGCGCGGCATATAGTGCATACCCAGTTTTTGCGCCACTGGGATGGATAATGTTGGTTTCAAACATGAATACTCTATCAGCATTATCTTGTTCATTAATTTACACTATTTAAATTGACATTTACTGAATCTTGTGAAGTAATGTAGACACTTCATTTATGCTTGTAGTGTAAATGTCATGTTCGATAAAAAAATGCATGTTTAACATGGGTGTGTATGTGACTTCCTGTGCATTCTTCAGGTGGAGAATAGAGGAACTGCAGTGTTTTGCAGTTCTTGCATTGGTTTAATTTTTCAACCACAGAAGTTTAGGCTCACTTCAGTATTGTAATGAAAGGAGTTTAAAACTGGTCTGTCTATGCAAAAATACTGCAATCTAAAAGGTTGAATATAGCCAGAAATATCCCAAATCACATGGATGTGCATTTAAGACATGGTGTAGATTGAGTTTAGTGCCTTCAGTCTCTGATCAAATGCTTTCAGAAATGCTATGAAGAAAGAGTATGAGAAAATCATTATTCAGAAGGTCTAACAGAACCTCACAACACAGCACATGATAAATGGATCCATATCTAATTTAATCATCAAGTCAGAACATGTAAACAAATCCATCAAAGTTTGTGAAGTCATGTCAGCGATCCCTCTCCCTCTCTCTCTGGTTGTTCTGTCTCTATCTTCCACATACACACTGACGAACGCTCTCTCACACACACCTACTCACTTTGGAGACTGAGGGGTTAGTGGGAGTTTTTCTTGCTCATTGAGAGTCTAAAGGCCACAGGGTCAGTGCATGCATTCATTGTTCCCATGGTGTAGGCGTTGGGAAGTCCTTTGAGACTGAAACTGTGATTAAGAAAGCTCTGCAAACAAACTTAACTTGCAAATAAGTGAGTTTGTTGCCGCTGGTGAGTAAGGATGGGAGTGCAGAGGGCTGATGTGGCGCAGAGCGAGCTGTTTATGTATGAAGGTGATGACAGAGACTCAGACGGACCAGATGGACCATTCCCATGTGTGTCATCTGCTGTCATACTAAAGAAAATATCTTTTTGAGACTTATACGGTTGGATAAAAGAAAGGGTAAAGAAGAGGAAAGTCTGATGGTATTTTACATGATCATTCTCTCACTCTGTACGCCTCTCTCTAAAAAATGATGCAGCTCAGGGGAAGGTTTATGAGACATAGTCACTCAGCTCTGCACTTAAAAAAATATTAATGAGAAATCCAACTTTGCAGAGTCCTGGGGCTGCAGAAAGCCTGAATGGCGTTGAAATGAGACTGTGTAGAAGTGCATGTTCTAAGTATAAACATTGGCATTGAAACAGTTTATTTTGGGGGTATTTTGCCTTTATTCTGATAGGATAGCTGAAGAGAGACTGGAAATATGGGAAGAGGATGGGGGAAGACACAGAGATACAGAGACTGGGAATCAATCCCAAAGGTTATTTTTTAAGGTTTGGAACCATTTTACATTTACTTGAGAAAATAAAAATCTGATTTTCTAAGAATAAATGAGATTATAATCTCAGGGTTGGTATCTGTGTGACGCATCTTTCCAGCAAACGGTAGCAACCCAGGCAACATCTACGTAAGTGTGCATAGTTACCGAAACTTTTTGTCTGGCAATTTTAAAGAAGGATGCAACCAAACTGACTGGGAGATCGTTCATTATGCAGCAAGATAATGACCCGAAACACACAGCAAAAACAAGAAAGGAGTTCATCGGTGCAAGAAGTGGAAGGTTTTAGACTGGCCAAGTCAATCTCCTCACTTTAACCCTATAGAGCAGGGGTCATCAACTTCATTTTCACATGGGACATCTTTTTCCAGACAAACGCTGTGGGGGCCAGACTAAAATAAAATCAATGTTTTGGTCTAGTTAACATATTTTGGGGAAAAAAATCCCTTCAAAATGAATAAATTTTAAGCCTTTAAACGGTGAGATCAGCCCCTATCACCTATACTGCAGGCAGCCACAAGGGGGCAATAGAGATATTTTTGCTACATATTGTATTTCTGGAGCTCTCATGATGTCTATCACCGAGTTTGATGCTAATATTCTTCTGCGAAGATTCTCATGAAGAAATTGATAAGTTGCTAGGTTGGAGGTTTTATTGAACCTTCAAGAAAAATTTAACAATAGCATGCCATATTTTTTCCCTAACAAATTTTCTGAATTTAATAATCCTCTGGGGTCCGGATGCTAAACTACTGGGGGCCTGATTTGGCCCCCGGGCCTCCAGTTGATGATCGCTGCTATAGAGCATGCATTTTACCTGCTAAAGAGGAGAGTAAAGGGAGTAACCTCCCAAAATAAACAGAGGCTGCAGTGAAAGCCTGAATGCATGACAAAAGAAGAATGCAAAAGTTTGGTGATGTCAGTGGGTCACAGGCTTGATGTAGCCAAGCATATGATTTGCAAGTAAATATTAAGTCTTATTCACCTTAATCTCTTCTAAGTCTATCTGTTCCAATACTTTTGCTCACCTAAAAATGTGGTGATCAACTACAATGATGCTATCTTCTAAGTTGTGCATCAGATCCAGGTGTAAATACCTGGTAATAAAAGCTGAAATGTTGATCTACTGTCTTGTACTCAGCTTTGATGTCAAACCCAAATGTTTAAACCTTGTAAAACTCCCACCTGAACCGTTTGGGCCAAGTTAGAAGGTGACAGGACCATTTGGCGATGAGGGGCAGTACTTTGGGGCTTGCATAGTCGTGACGTATAGGCAAACAGCAACAAAAAGCTGGTGCAATTATGGAGGAAGACTTAGCATGGATGCTGCTAACTTCACAACATTTCTTCATTAAAAGAAGAGCAAAGAACAGCAGTGAGTTGTTTTCTTTTCAAAAACGACAAAAGTCGTGTACTGACATGTCTACAGTTGCCATGGTTGCCATGGCAGTTCTATATTGAGTTTACTCCATCGGTAGGGGCGCAGCTTGGTAGCAGCTATGTCATGTGTTTTGTTGCTCTGATTGGCCCGTAAAGATGTGACAGACAGAGCATTCATCCAATCGCACTCCAAGTTTTTTTTTCAAAGGTGCTGCCCTTTCCCAAACACTGTGTATGAGTAGTTTGGTGTACCAGGTTACAAATGTGTTCTCCAGTCTATGTTCCAACTTTCACCTATAGTCATGAACTGTGAGGAGGGTCAAATCTGTCTCTAAATGAGATTCCTCAAGAGGATGGCCAGGCTCTGGGCTTTGCCTTAGAGATAGGGTGAGGTGCTCGGACAGCCAGAGGGCTCTTGAAGTAGAGTTGCTGCTCCTTTACATCGCAAGGATCCAGTCGAGGTGGTTCAGGCATCTGTTCAGGATGCCTCCTGAGTCAGTTACTGTGGTAACTGAGTCTGTGAAGCTAGCGTGGTCAGATGCAGGTCATCTCAAACCCACAGTTTCTCCCTGTCTCCTCCCTCCTCCCGGGGATGGATTTCAAATAAGAAGCAAGAAAAGCCGCTAAAAGAGGCCCTTCTGGCTAATGCTGCAAGCTACTTGTAAAGCATTCTAACATCACCTACAGCATGAACCAGGGAGGCCACTTTGAACTGCTTTTCTCCTTCATTTGGAGAAATTCACCCATGAAACCAAGACATTGCTTCGCTATTTAGTAAAAACATCGTAATGCCGGTTCTTTTAAACAGAGACGAGGAATAAGAAATAACAGTGGGTAGAGCTGATCAGTGTGTTTGGTCTTTACTCATCATCATCTTTTGGTGCAGTGTTAATTTTGTTGACTAATTATTTTCGTTATAGTTTTCGTTAATAGCCTTTTTTCCCCTGACGAAAACAAGACAGTAACTAATAAAAACAAGTGCACATGGACAAAAACTAAAACTAAATTAATTGACATATTAGTCAACAAATAAAAACGAGTCGAAAATGTTTGACAGAGACTTTATCCAATCAGACCTAATTTTGTCATGTAGAAAGTAGGGGCAAGTTAGGCATACTATATCCAATCACAGCTACTTTTGCTGCGTGGTGGCGGGGTAAGTTGGGGAGAGATCCAATCAGTTGACTGAATTTACTGTAAATTTCGTCGACTAAAATGTTGGGAAGTTTCGTCAGCTAAAACTAGACTAAAATTTAAAAAATTAGATGCGAAAATTATGACTGAAACTAAAAGATATTTTTGGCAAAAGACTATAAAACTAAATTAAAAAGTGCTGTGAAAATTAACAGTTTAGGTGGGAGAATTTGCATTTTGTGCATTTAAGCATTTAATTCTTCTCTTCTGTATAAATGCTACATATTGATTACAGATCTTGCCTGGTAATGCTCGCAAGCAGAGGAGAAGATTCAAGTTGACTTATGAAATACGGTCCATCTACAGTTGAGTTGAGATTCTCTCCCGGGTCGTACCTTTGGCTTCTGAGGTCCTTTTATCATTGTTGTCAAAACAAAAGCTATGCAGAGAGTAATGTTGAAGGTAGGATATTGTGAACTGCAGGATTTCCACAGAAATGCTTCATTATAGGACCCAAAGACAATGAAAACATCTGATTTAAATCATCATAATAATAATAGTTCTGATTATAATAATGTAAAGAATGAATGTGGGTAAGAAAACCGAAGGAAAGGAAACAGTAAAGACAGAAACATACTGTGTTGGGGCAGAAAACAGGGAGTCTTATTCTGCTCATGTACTGCAGCTGCTGAGAGGCGACAGTTTGTGCTCAGCAGGACAGTTTGTTAAAAGTCTTTGGAAGCAACAACAAATGTGATGAGCATGCAGACAAAATCCTCAGAAGGCTGAGAGATGGACAAGATAGAAGATCCATCAGAATGAAACAGCCTGTGCTTCACCACATACAGAGAGTCTGATTACCAGAGTAAAAGACAGGCACTGTGTCTGTACTGCAGCTTTTAACAGAGAAAACTTTACTGGCACCTTATTTTTAATCCTCAGCCTTTTTAATCAATCAGACTTTTTTTTTTCTAATTAATCCCCATGATGTTAAATAACCCCACTTTTGTTTACAGAGAGCTGTTTAAAAGTAAATGCCTTAAAGCACTCAGCTCATTTTCTTCCAGTGGCTGCAGTTTGAGTAAATTAACAGTTATTTTGGACCATTTAACAAACAGGAGTGAGAATAATTAAAACTCTGTCTATCCCAGTTTGTCACACAATGCTGCTCACACAGTTTACTACAGCAGGGAGGACTAAACCATCTTAATGTAGATGGCCTGTTGATTTTCTTAGGTTGTTTTCAGACCTGATAGTCCAGGGGGGCTCGGTCTGTTTTGGAACTTCTAAGCTGAGCTGGCTTCATCTCTCTCCCCGCACCAGTATGCTGCATACCAGACTAAGTAGGTCACGTGACTGGTTTTGAACTAATGAATTCTAAATATATTTAAATAAGAAATAATAATGAAAGTCCCTTTTTAACTAAATTATTAACCATGAAATATATCCAATATGAAACTGTACATAAACTGTAAATATGTCAACATGTAAATAACCTTACATATGAGCTATCAATAAGGCAGGTCCTATATGAATAAGCCAATTCTCATTTGGCCCCTACACCTACAACATCTACCGGATAGGGGCGTTTTCATCACAAACAAATGACGACCAAAAAGAAAAGCAGGCATAGAAGAAGACGACGCACCGAAACCCAGCTCCTTCCGTCTTTTTTCCACATAAACAATGAAAAAAAAAAAAAGAATTTATGCTGTCTTGGGGTTTCTGCTCTTGCACTGGGGCGCAAGGAGCAATCAGCGAGATGGTGAGCTGTCCAACATGTCATTCTTTACACGAGACGAATGAATAAGCATGGACTACGATGTATTGCCATGGCTACTGTTATGCTGCTACCCTAACGTGCGCTAAATCCACCTGACTCTAGGGCTAGGGAGCCCGTAACCTAGTGCCTCACCCTACGTGATGTATTTGACGTGAACTTGTTGCCTGTGTGTCCCTCGGTGTGTGTGTAAAGCCTCTCCCTGTCTGTGGGGTTTGTGTGTGGATGACTTACCCCTGAGAAGCCGCGCATGCCGTGACTAGCTCACTCTCGGTCGGCTACAATGCCGGTTTGCTGCCGCCGGCTCGCTCTGGTAGTTGTTTGTTCAGGTGGTGCTCCCCTCATCCGGTGCCGTGTCATTGAAACAAAAACATAAACCCGTGTCCTGAATCCTTTTTGTTTGTCCTTTGAGTTGAGGTTTAGCGTCCTCCACACCTGGCGTCCATTTTCCTTTTAGCTTCCCTGCCACCTCCACAGGTGTACCTCATAAGGCTGATCAGTCAGAGCCACCACGCCCCCCACTGTGTGACGTCACTCATGACCCTGCTTCTCTCCGCCTACCAACAACTCCTACTGCTCCAAGACACTAACTCCAAACAAATTCCCTCAAACAGTGACATAACACTACACAGACACCAAGCGAGGTACCGACATGTATTTGAGTGTATTAAATCATATATCCTTATACCATTACACTTTATGCCACTTCCTGTCTGTGGTTCACAAGTTGGTCCGCTTTGCTTTTCACACCTCCAGCGAACCGCACCCGAGTTCAAGACCCCCTGTTTTCAGGTGGACCAGAGTCGGCTTTTTCGGTCCGCACCTGAGTTAGTGTGAGCTTTCACACCACTCCAGACAAACCGGACTATCCAGGAAAAAGGACCAGAGTTCGTTTAAAGCAGACCAAACAGCTCTGATGTGAATGCACCCTTAGATGGTGTGCAGCGTCATTTCTCCACAAACCAGAGACATGTTCTTGTGTTTGAAGACTTAACCACAATTACAGGGTCAAACAGTGAAGCGAGTTCAAACTCACAAATATCTAGAAAGAGGATGGCAAATTGAGATAAAGGCAGTCTTACACCTAACAACTTTTCGTCCGATTTCAAAGACAGCAACAAATTTCCAAAGTAAGAGTAAATCATAGTGCCGTCTTGCTAAGGTTGCAGCTCGCTCTAGGTGTAAGGTGGTCATAAGACTCAATTTTAGCAGTTTTAAGGCGGTCTTTCTTCAGTCTAAAACATGAACATAAGTGTAGATCAATCTAGAACCACTGAATGTTTGCTCGGAACTTAAAGTTCAAAGTTCAAAAAATGCTTTATGGCTAAGCCGAGTAAATGAAAACAAATAATGATAATAATAATAACTCAAGAGATGAAAAACTTTTCTGTTCAGAGCTGCAGTCAGATCTCTGCACCTGTGTGTTTGTGTACCATCAATCTGTCCATTTTCTCTACCGCTTATCCCATTGAGGGCTGCAGGGGGCTGGAGCCTATCCCAGCTGCCATTGGACAATAAGGGGGGTACACCTTGGACAGACTACCCGGAGAGAAACCATGCGTGCACAGGGAGAACATGCAAACTCCCCACAGAAAGGCCCTGGAAGGGAACCAGGAACCTTCTTGCTATAAGGCAACAGCACCTAACCCCTGCATCGCTTTGCAGCCTGTGTTTGTGTGCCTTGTCTGTCAGAATTCATTTAAGGCTGACATGACAGGTACAGTAAACCACCATTTTGGATTTTCAAGGTAAGAGCCCGATCAGTTTGTTACCCACGTCGATGAAATCGGCAGGGGGTTATGTAAAGGGTTCCGTATCTTTGTTCATTTCTTTGTTTCTTTGTTTGTATGTGTACAAGATAACTCAAGAACAGAAAGTCGGATCTTCACCAAACTTTCAGGGAATATTGGGATAGTGACAGGGAAGAATCGATTAGATTTTGGTGATGATCTGTGGACCCGTTCGGTTTTTCTTGGACTTCAAAATTTTGAACACCATAGTAATCAATGGGAGCCTAAGTTCCTCGGTGGCGCTGCTTAGGCGTGGGTCTGCCGCCTAAGACAGCCATTCTAGTTTCTATGGTGAGATGACTCACATTTTCACATGGTGCTTTTATTTTGGTGTTTTGGGGAAAATTCTACAGTTGTTGCATTAACTTTCAAAGTTGCTTCAGTGTTTAACTCTACCTTTAGTTCTTCTTAATGTAAATGATTTTTAAAAACTGTTTTTTAAGAGATAGCTTCCATGTAATCTCCTTCTACATCTTGTTCTCTGCTCAAAAGTTGTTCTGAATTATCACCAGATGCATGATGGGAAATAACCTCAAAGGGAATCATATTCTTGTCTTACCTTGTAGTTAGTGACCCCCAGTCTTTGCAAAATCTTAGTCTGTGACTAAAAACTCAGAGACTTGCTGACAAATTCTCTTTAGATGTGAGAGGCTCTCAGATGTCAGTCTTTTTAAAGTCTTTTAAAAGTTTCAGCAAAGTCCACTGGTGTAAGGCCAGTCTTAGATGTTTCCTGCTGACAGGGATTTATGTTCTAAACTTTAAGGGGCATTAGGGGCAGCCATATGACACACCCAGACACTAATCACTCTGCTAGAACACAAAGTTCAGTCAGGCATTTCAATAGGCATCCCAGATAACTGCTGTCAGCCATATACTAGGTTCTAACCCATTCTTATAAACAAAATTTTGCAACACAAAAAAGTTGTCAGCACTTCTGGATGATTTGGTTTTTACTTTGCATGGTAAAATCTTTATTCAGAGCTGCCTGAGGGATCAACCTCACAGGTATCCTCGCAGCTGCACATTAAAGAACGTTGTTCATGGATCCTTTGCCTGTGCAGTGTTTTACATGGTGGAGAACCTTGCACCATCATTGATTATGAATAGCTGGGCATTTCAAGAGTGCTCCTTTTATACTCAATCATAGTACTATTTCATATTACCAAATAACCAACTTACCTGTAGGATGTTCCAAGTGCTTTCTGGCCATTCCTCACTTTCCCAGTCTTTTCTTGCCCCGTGTCCCAACTTTTTTCGAAAACCTTGCAGGGATTGAATTAAGAATGTTTGCATTTTAAAATGTTATGCATTTGAATGTTAAATAGCCCATCTTTGAGCTGTATTTAGTTGAACACAGCTTGAAAAGGATTTCTCACTGTATTCTGCTTTCTGTATGTCTCAACTTTTTTGTAATTGGGGTTTATATATCTGAAAATGAGTTCTGATCATGTAAGATGCATTTAAATTGTTTATTTGTGAGTCTGTGATGTGCACAAAGGGATATTTTTGAACATGCTGGATGTTTCCTCTGCTTTCATTTTAACAAATTCTTTGTAAAAGTTGATCTGAACATTTTCAAACAGCCTCACTCATTACACTGCTTTAATAGTGTTTGATCTTGCTGTTCAAAGGCAACAGTCCTTGAAAGAAATTGACTGCAGAATGAGAAAAGAGTTGTTTTGGGGGAAAATGATCCATCTCCAGCATAAGCAATGACTTGAGACGTCATTTTCATGCAAAGTTAAGCCTGCTGGGGCCCAGTTTGCCTATCTGAAGGCTTATTTACTACCTGTTGTGCATCTTTATTCCTCCTGTGAGGATGCACTGCTCCCGTAACTGTTTGCAGAATCATGAACCATGATCAGCACTGAGAAAACTATGCACATGCCACCTATTGTCCATGATATCACTGTCTTTTCTGTTCTTATAGAGGACACAGATGGATAACATCCTTAATCTGTGTAATCCTTCATATCTCATCATGCAAAATTGGATTGTCTCCTTCTGATTGACAGCAGCTTGGCCATATGTTACCAGGCTCTGTAGGCTCTGCCTACAGAGTCCACTCTATAGAAAGAGCTGCAGCAGCCTGAATCAGATGCCATATGACCAATCTGTGACCTCAAACATTACAGCACTGGACCAAATGTCCTATTTTTACAATACAATACAAGGACTTTATTTATTATTAATATAAAAATAAAATTATATATATATTAAATATAAAATTTAATATTTTCAAGGGAAAAGAGACGAAACCAAATAGAAAACGAGTGTATGAGTATGAGTTGCAGCAGGAACCCGTCAGCCTCTGGGGCTCTTAATCCCAATTTTAATCTAGATTACATCCACATCTGGCGTATCCCTGCGTGCCTCCACATCCCTCCTGGTCCCCATTGTGTGACTGACCACTGTTTGGATAATGGAGGATGACCCCGTCTGTTCCGGAGGTCACCCCAGGATTTGACTCAGCATGAGGGAACAGGTTTATCCCTGGATATTTAACAATTTACAGAACAGACTTAGGAGGTTCCACATCTACTAAACAGATTAGCGGAGAGGCCCGGCACCCTTCCAAACTGTTGTAATCGTCCCCGTGATGACTTAAAGGTGAAAGACGAAGGGGAAAGTCGCAGAATTGTTGTTCAAAGAATATTTGTCTCTATTTATCTTAAACAGCTGTTTCTGCTTCCTCTTTTCTCTGAAATGTTCAATTGCAGGATTCTGTCTGTGCATCCCCCGATTAGCCAGGGAGATTAAAACACCCCCAAAAAAAAAAAAAAAAAAAAAAACTACAGCCCAGAAAATGGATTTCTCTCAGATTACTAGGAGAGCTTTTATTTGGAGCGTTGCAAAGTACATGTCATGGTTCTTAGCGCTCGTTCTCTCTCACTCACACATCCTCTCTCTCCGACACAAACAGTCTCTCCATCCTTTTATTTCCTCATCATCGAGTTTAAAACTATCTGGATTCTTACTTCTGCAATATGTTACATCACAGTTTACCTGGAGTTCACAGTAGAGAGAGGAAACCATCACCTCGTTTAGTTCAAGCATACAGACATATGAGAGAGAGATGGATATATATATATATATCATATTATATATGGGCAAAACTTTCAGTTAGCTTATATTTCATCCTATGCATGGCTTCAAGCTTGTCAAAAAAAAATAAAGAGGAGCACCTCTTTGAATTCAGGACAGGACAGTATAGTGGGTATGCACTGATGTCACTTTCCACCGGGCCATGCCCACTCAGTCAAAACATTATGAGGCATGGTTGCGCACAGTAGGAGAGCTGATGAAAACAGAGTTAAACAGGGAAATATCTGCCAATTAAAAGGACAGCTGGACATCTCTTAGAGATGCAAACTGTTTACTAAAGACAAAATGGACAATGAACATTGAATGTGGCTAGAAACCTAGTTTCCTGACATTTGAGCATTCCTGATTTTAAGTACACAAAGCACAGTCTGATAGCACTCACAGGCTTAGCTGTTCAGTTAGTGATGGCTCTGAAGGTGTAATAAGTTTGAAGGTTACGTTTATTATGAAGGTTTATGTCAGCTATTTTTAATTTTAGTCTCAGTTTTAGTTTTGCATTTTTGTTTTAGTTATTTCTGAGTTGTTACTACTCTTGTTAGTTTTAGTCTATAAAAAGTCCTCACATTTTAGTCTTTACTTTTATTCCAAGCATTTCTTCTCTTACCTGAATCTAGAACGGGGGGGGGGGCTGTCTGCTATGATGTTGCCAAAATTACATTTACATATATAAATATATATTTTTTATCCATAGTTGAAAAAATATAATGTATAAGAGCCAAACTAAAAACTTAAGAGAATCTGTTGATCTTTGTGCAAAAACATCAGTATTTTGGGAAAAAATCAACCCTCAAAGATTATAAAGTCATACATTTACAGGATATCAAACTCAGAATTTTAGAGCTGAAAAATTCGGAAATTTACCCAAAAAAAAAACCAACTTAAAATTTCCAATTTTTTGGGGGGGGGGGTGTCTTAGGAAAAAAGGTTTTGAACCACTGCTGTAAATGTGTGTTCACATTATCTTTCTGAAATGTGAAATAAATCCACCTCTGCTCCTTAATGTCTCATTTCATTTTAAAAAAGTCACAGAAAGCTCAGTGGACGAGTCACAAGTCATCTGATACTCTTGTTATCAAAAAACAATCTTTTTACCCCACCCTTGTTTCCTTTTTTAATCCTAAACAAGTTTTTTTCTGTGATTAAGTTCACGTCATTATCTTATTCTTACCTAAAATTCTTTTCTTTCTTTCAAAATAAAAGCAGGTCTGTATCCAAACAGAAAGTTAATACCCTTAGTTTTTTAATGCAAAATACTTGAATTTCAAAATGCAACAAAAGGAGATTATTTGCAGTTAGAAATAATGAGATTACTCCTAGAACAATTTTTCAACGGTCTGACAGCTGTATTAGGTCAGATACTTGAGATGAATATCTATGAATTTATGTTTTGCTGAAAAGTGGGCGCATTAATCTTCGTCTTGCATTTTAGCACAAAAGCATAATCCGTCCTTAGATGTCTTTTTATCTTCATGTTCTGTCACTGTCTGACTGATCTGCTGAAAGTAAAGCTCTTAATTTCCATCATTCTAAATTAAGAGAAGGGAGAGTTCATATTCTATTCATCACTAACTGAATGCATGGAGCTTCTGTGATATGCAGTATGTCCTGTAACTGCATGGCTTCATCCTGTGGCTTTCTTACTGTAATATTATGAACCCAAATGCTTCTAAATATATTTTAAATATTCCCAGGATCTATGCTGCAGAAGGAGAACATTGTGAAGGATTAATTACCGAAAAGACAGTCCTTTTTCACTGCATTAAAGCTGCATACTTCCTGCTCATCCCTGACACCAGTATGGTTCTTTCTGCCACTCAGAGTTGCAGGAACTCAGCCCACAGTGACGTCGCGTGCATACCCTCTATTAGACACATTTTCAGATCATACTGTAGGCGACATATTCAACGTAATAAGAATAAAAGTATAATTTGCAGTTGAAGTACATATATATTTTTCACAGTGGAAGGAAAAGCAACTTTGGATTGAATATTGCATGTTTATGGAAGCAGCTGGTTACTGATATTGCTGCAGAGGCTTTCTGGTCAGACTACACTGTCCATTTTAAAGGGTTTGAAGTCTCTTAAGTTTCTTAGCAGTCTCAAGACCAAAGAGCAAAAGAAATGCTGTTTGTTTTATCTCCTTTCATCCAAGATACCTTCAGAACCTCATGGGAAGTGAGGCCTTTGGAGGAATAATGTTTGCTGTTTTATTTTATGCAACAAAGAGATCAGTGGAATCACATCTTCTTGGAAGTTTATACTCAAGTCAGTCTTTGCAAACAGAGTTCAGAAAGCTGCAGGTGGTAGGCTGTGGTTGTTGTTTCCTGCAGAATCTTCACCTTTCCCTAAAAGAGCCAGGGACTCCAGTGAGTGCACACTGTCCTTGTCGAGACGTAGTCCCAGTCCAGGCACAGATGAGTCCCCCATGTCTCCGTCTCCTCCTGCCTCTTGCAGCTCCCCTGTGGCAGCGGCAGCAGCAGCAGCCGCCGCACACTCCTCTTTGAACAGTCTGTCATGCTCCATCTTGAGCTCTTGATAGGAGCGGGAGAACATGTGGAAGATGGAGGTAGCAGGGAAGGCCATGATGAGGATCCCGCTGAGGATGCTGCTCAGTGCTACAACCTGGCCCGGGATGGATCTAGGCACCATATCGCCGTAGCCTACAGTAGTCATGGAAATAATGGCCCACCAATAGGAGGCAGGGATGCTGCTGAAGTCATGGGCGCCTGTGAGCTCGCTCTCAGCCAAGTGGACCAGTGGGGAGAAGAGGGTGACAGCCACGCAGAGGAAGAGCAGAAGGAGCCCAAACTCCCGGGTGCTTCGTCTGACTGTCAGCCCCAGCGTCTGCAGGCCAAGCGAGTGGCGAGCTAGCCGCATCACGTAGAGAATCCTCAGCGCCCGCAGAATCCTCAACACCAGGCCCAGCTTGTCCAAGTAACCCTTACCTCCCCCCGGCCTTTCGTGGTCCATGTCTGGGTCCTCCTCTTTCACCACCAGGGAGACGTAGTAGGGGAGGATGGCCATGGCGTCAATGATGTTGAGCGGCCCACGGAGGAAGTCCAGCTTGCTGCGAGCCTGGATGAACCGCAGGATGAACTCCAGGGAGAACCAGGCCACACACACAGTCTCTATGATGAACATGTTGTAGCACTTAGACGAACACTCGCCCTGGGGTGGAGAGGGAAAGCAAAGGGATGGAGAGGAGGAGGGGGAGTGGGCAGAGAGACGAGGATGAGAGGAGTTTGACAGATGGGACAGAAGGCATGGAGAGATGGGGAGAAGACAAAAAATCCTGAGGTCAGATAATCACCCTCTGTAGTCATTAATAAAACATGAGCTACAGCCAGTCAGAATGCTAAAGCTGCTGTAGCAGCGCTGATAGATAATACACTGACACAATCAATCAGCTGTTTTATTAGGGCAGGTTTCAGAGATCATTTGACACTCAGTGGGAGCGGCGACAGAAAGCAATCAGGTCTGCATGCCCTCTAACTACAGTATCAAGGAAGAGTGATGCAATCTTATGAACCCTCTCTGAAAACTAAGGAGACGTCAGCGAAGCTTCTAACCCTGACCGTTAAACAGATCGGACAACACCGAAACAACAAATTAGCAACAAATTAGCTAGTTTTAGATTTGGGGATTTACATAAAAACAAACCCTTGCAAGGTTAAATCCCCTAGCTCTCCCTATCCTACTGCTGTTATTTGTTTTTGTGATATAGTGTCTGTCTGGTTGCAGTCTGCCTGGTCAGGTGACCTGCTGCAGCCAGGTTGACTCAGGTGTGCAGTGGGGGAGGGGCCGAAGGAGAACAAAGGGTAATGTTCGGACTGATATCTCACAGCAGCGCAGATATTCTTTATGAAATCCTCCAAACTCTATTCAGGTTACTCCATCTAGAAATAAATAAATAAAATAGTGAAATAATTGCCATGTCATTCAAAATCAAATAAATACATATGGGGATCACAGTGCCATAAAACAACCATACTAAACCAATGACTCCCACAAAAGTCAGTTTTAGACCAATAAAAACTCAGATTATGATTGTGACATCCCATAAATCTATCACTCATCACCCATCAGTCACGTTGCTCAGGACACATTTGTGTGCCGGCCAAGCTGAACCTGACACGCCAGATGGATTTGTGAAACAAATAGGAACAGATAAGACAGATAGGAAACATTTGAGAAACGGCAGAGGCTTTGAAAAAAACTCAGAGTGTGATTGGATGGATGTTCTGTCTGTCACATCCCTGCAGGCCAATCAGAGCAACAAAACACGTGACATATCTGCTATCGAGCTGCGCGTGCACAGCTACTGAGGAATAACGCAAAACATGGCGACTATAGACATAAGAACTCGACTTTTTTGAACAGAAAACAACTCACTGCTGTTCTTTGTTCTTTTAACAAAGAAATATCGTCAAGTTCTGATAAAACTGGCACTCTAGCAGCATCCATGCTAATCTCTTCCTCCATAACTGCACCAGCTCTAGCTGCTGCTTGTTTACGTCACGACTCTGTGCCTGAAAGTACTGCCCCTCGCCGCTGATTGGTCCTGTCACTTTCTAACCGGGCCCAAACGGTTCAGATGGGAGCTTTGCAAGATGGATTTGCCAGTGAAAAACAAGGAAACATGCGTATCCATCTGCTTTGCAAGGTTAGGCCCAACTAGCAACAATGGATAAATATTTACACCCTCTCAAGTGATGCTAGGCCCAGACCAGCTAAACTGAGAAAATATGATGACAGCTGTCTCCAGTTTAGTTGTATTGAGAACAGCAATAGTTGTTGTGTGTCTTTATGTGAAGCCATGAAGCTAAAGCGTCATGTGATAACAAAGCATGCCGAGTTTAAGGACAAAACAAAAGATATTTTCCAATGAAAGGGTGAGGAAAACATCAAAAACATGAATGGTGGCCCTGACCACAACCTCAGAAAAAGCACAGAGGGCTTCTTATTTGGCTGCTCAAAGGATCGCAAAAGTAAAAAGCTACATTCAATTGGACAAGAGCTTGTATTTAAGCCGTAGAGTTTCAAATACAGCATCTTTGAGAAGAAAAATGGCAGTTAACATTTAATCAGTGTGAGGGTTATGTGGGGGTCCTTGGAAAATTTTCTCCCCCGTAAAGGGTCCCTAGCCCCGAAAAGTTTCAGAAGAATCCCAGTACTTTTCTGAAAAGTGCTGGGATTAAGGAAATAAAGCACGATATTAATATGAAATTGAGCAAACTGTGGGTAAAATGGAAAAAATAGGGAAAACCACCAGAGTACAAATAGTTATCAAGATTCAGATTAGGGCATACAGGGTTAAATAACTGGAAAACATCTCACTGGAAAATGTAAATGTGGAGTTGAATACGTAATCTGTCATTGTCATAAGTATAATACTCAAAGAGGAATACCTCTGAAGAATGAGGGAACCTAAGAGTTTATCTAGTCTGGGAAAAGGAGAACATAAAGCAGTGTGAATTTCTGAAAGAATCTGGTTTAATGAATACAATTTAGTTTAAGTTTGTGTTTATTTCCCTAAAGGGAAGAGGAAACTCCAGCTCATACTCCAGCCCAGTAGGTGGCAGTAATGCACCTTTAACGCTGGATGTCACCCACCATTAAACAAAAAAGAAGATGGAGAAATGTTTTGAGGGCTTTTGCTGGCCCTCCTGGAAGAAAGTGGCAAAACTCTGCAAGGGCTCTGTCTCCCAGAGAGAAGACAGAAGATTGCCCTCTTGTTGTGGCGATGCCTCCTCCATGTGAGAACTCTGATACTGGTGAGAAGGAGGGACATAAATATTGTTGCTCAATACAGAAGAAAGAGTTGAATTTTGAGGGACGTTTCCAGAACCGGTGAGTCATCTGCCTTTGGATTTTTCTTTCTTTGTTTTGTATTTTGCGATGCATTGCTTTTAATTTTTTTCTTTGGGTATTTGGGGGCTTCTCTGTATTATTACCTAAACTGAAGCATTAAAGGGGGACAGAAATAATTGGAGGACATGTTCTTTGTATTATTTGGGGGTGGGTGGGTGGGTCAACATTAAATGCCATTTTCCCAATTTTTGCTGCTTTAAGTCAGTTTTCACTTATTTTAGCCATGTTTTTGCTGCTTTTTGACCAATTTTGCCTCCAGTAACTCATTTTTTTGTCCCTTCTCACCCATTTTTTCCACTTTTTCTCCCCATTTTGTCTCTTTTTACCCAGTTTATACCATTTTACGCCTATTTTGCACCTTTTCACCCCTCCTTTGCCACATTTTTTCCACTTTTTTACCCTTTTTACCGCATAGATTTTGGCTCATACAAAGGTATTTTTCAACAATTTGGCTCTTTGGTTGAGCAGGGTTGAGTAACACTGCCGTAAACCCTTAAATAATGACCGGGCTTTTTATAGGAAGGAAGCTCATTATTTGGAGTCTGGCCTTTATGTCTAATTCTCATTGAGAATAATAACTGTTCATATCTTAGTATAAAGCAAATATAATGGAACTTCTACAGTAATAGCCTAAAATAAAATATTCTTTGAAGTTGGATGTTTTATAACTAAATGTAAGCGAGATAATGACAATGAAATATGACAGTTCTCTTTCTGGGCTGACAGGCAGTTTGAAACTAAAGTGTTGGGGGCCCTTACTTGCGGACCACGACCCCGGCTGTAATATGGGACCCAGCCACAATTTGCCTCTCTATTAGAGGAAATATGGTACATCCATGACATGAATTTATGAAACAGTCCATCTGGCGTGTCATGTTAGCCGTTCTTGCCTCTACAGCAGCTATTCCAGCTTCCTGCACCAGGACTTTTACTGGAAAAGATAAAGTATTCTGACCTACAGCAATCAGCTGACTTACTGTTGTTCCAAAAAAAACAGATGTCATTTTGATCAGTGGTCTCTGAAAAGTCAAACTGAAATTTTTGAGCATCAACCTGCTTTGTCTTTTGCTCCTGTTTGAGAAGATTCATAATCTATATCTGCCGTCTCTTTCAGGGACACATATTTCCATACATTGCTCATTTACTGAAATAGCTGAAGCTGTAATATTCTCTGAAAAACTGAATCAGTTTTCTCTTGAGACTATAACAACATTATAAGTCTGAATCTGAAAACACATGCCTGGATGTTTATTGTGATGAAGGTCATTATTTGTGTTTGCCTTCAGCCTCTTCTTTCATCAGCTTCTCCTCTTCTCCTCATTGTTCCATCTTTGCATTTATCTCTCTGCTGCTATGAGTCTCATCTATTTTCTTTCCCCCCTCATTTTTTCCCTCCTTTTTCCTCCTCCTGCCTCCGTCTCCACCCTCTCATCACTCATTCCGTTTCCTCCTCCATCACCCTCTCCGATCTCCCTCCCTCTCATCCTTCATACTCCGGTTGCTCCTCACTTTACTCTCTTTCTGCTTCAGCTCCTTCATTCATTCAGTGCTCCTTTAAGTGCAACACAACTCCCTCCACTCTTTCTCTTTGCTTGATGCATCCTTCGCACACGTGTCCCATTCCTGCCACTCTCATTTATCACTCCTGCTCTCTCTCTCCATTTCTCTCTCTCTGTTTCTCCAAGTGTCCCAGAGTGACTTTTAGCCTTTATCTTTGTTCCTACAGTGTGACATCTGTCCATGTAAAATGTTCTGTTGTACAACCTAAGCATTGCTGAATGGTGAATGACATTTAACCCTTCAACATCTCACATTATATCCTCAGTTAGATGCCAAGGGATCAGGTTAAAGTGAGCATGAGTGCAGGAGGTGTTCACCTGTATTCTGTATCTATCTTTGATAAGATGTTAAGTGTTTGCCACAGAGGGAAAAAAACTGGATGTTTCTTTGATTCTTATTTGTCATACTGATATACCATGGCTAAATGTCCATTTTGATTTCTTTAACTTCTCACTACTGCATTAAAACAGCTCCTAACTGCAAGTTCTATAAGCAATCCCAGACTTCTATATCCTAATCTTGTGAATGGACAAAATTGTTGGTACCCTTCCGTTAAAGAAGAAAACCTCACAATGGTCACTGAAATAATTTGAAACTGAGGAAAATAATAATAAATGAATATTTACTGGAAATGAACTAATGAAAATCAGACATTGCTTTTGAATTGTGGCCCAGCAGAATCATTAGAAAAAAAGAAAAAAACTGGCCCAAACAAAAGTGATGGTACCCCTAACTTAATATTTGGTTGCATAATCTTTTGAGGCATTCACTGCAATCAAGCAGTTTCTGTAACTCTCACTGAGACTTCTGCACCTGTCCCAGTTACTTTGGCTTATTGTGCACAAACTGCTCCAGGTGTCTCAGGTTTCAAGGGTGCCTTCTCCAGACTGCATGCTCCAGCTCCTTCCACAGATGTTCAGCAGGATTTAGATGGATCATAGCAGGTCAGAATAGTCCAGTGTTTTGTTCTTAGCCATTCTTGGCTGCTTTTAGCTCTGAGTTTTGGGTCATTATCCTGTTAGAGGACCCATGACCTGTGACTGAGACCAAGCTTTCTGACACTGGGCAGCCCATTTGACTCCAGAATGCCTTGATAGTCTCGGGATTTGATTGCACCCTGCACAGATTCAAGGCATCCTTTGCCAGATGCAGCAAAGCAGCCCCAGAACATAACCCAGCCCCCTCCATGTTTCACAGTGGCTACAGCGTTCTTTTCTGTGGATGCTGTGAACATAGAGCTGATGTGACTGTCCAAACAGCTTCAGTTTTGTCTCATCTGTCCAATATATGTTCTCCTAGAAGCTAAGTGGCTTGTCAATATGAATTTTTGGCAAAATTCAGTCTGACATTTTTATGATTTGCTTTCAACAGTGGAGTCTTCCTCAGTCGTCTTCCATTAAGTCCACTTTGGCTCAAACAGTGACGGATGGTGAGTTCTCACACTGATTTACCTTTACCTTGGAGTTCACCTCTTCTATTTGGAAATTGTTCTGGGCTTTTTTGTTACCAGTCCGATTATCTGTCTCTTCATCCAGGGAGATTGGCTACAGTCTCCTGGACCTTAAACTTCTGAATAATATGGTCAACTTTAGTCACAGGAACATCAGACTGCTTAGAGATGGTCTTATAGCCTTTACCTTTCACATGCTTGTCTATTATTTTCTCTCTAGTGTCCTGGGACAACTGTCTCCTTAGCCTTCTGTGCTCCATGTTCAGTGTGGTACACACCATGATACCAAACAGCACAGTGACCACCTTTCAGCCTTTAAATAGGCAGACTGACTGACTACAAGTTTGAAAACACCTGTGATGCTAATCACAGGGCACACCTTAGTTTAACATGTCCCTATGGTCACTTTATTTCACATCTTTTCAAGGGTACCATCATTTTAGTCAAAGTCATTATTTATTTATTTATTTAAATGATTCTGTTGAACCACAATTCAAAAGCAATGTCTGATTTTCATTCGTTCATTTTCAGTGAATTTTTATTATTATTACGTTTGTCTGTTTCCCGTTATTTCAGTGACCATTGTGAGTTTTTCTTTCTTTAATGGGAGGGTATCAACAATTTTGTCCATGTGTGTATGTGGAGAAAAATGTTGATTTTCTTTTGGTATGAAACCAAATAGAAATCACAATTCCATAAAAATTGGGATACTGGGTAAAATCAGAATAAATCAGATAACAGTGATTTGCAAATCCTTTTAAACTTTATGCAATAGAAAAGAGTGCAAAGGTTATATATTTAATGTTCAACCTGATAAACCTTATTAATGTTTTTGAAACATATGGCGTCACAGTGGATGCCATCTAGACCTGTCAGCTGATGAAAATGTATGACACATTTTGAAGCACAAAATATAACAACAGAAAACCATCAGTGTTGAGATTTACATCAAGAAAAAATGGGAAAGAATTCCACTTTTCATGGCTGAAATATACATGTCTTCAATCTCCAAATGCTTACAGTGTTGTTAGAAGAAAAGGTGAGAGAACACAGTAGTAAACATACTCCTTTGCCATCCTTGTTGGAACATCAATTTCAGGATTTGTGCATTTTTCAATTTAAAAAAAACAAACTTTATCTCTTTGAACAGTAAATATCTAGTTTTGCTGCAATGAGAAGTATATTTAGGAGGTTTTCTTGAGATCTTTAAATTATTTATCTCATTATTTTGGGATACCAAAGCAGGTTTACCAATGATAATGCGTTTTTGGAAAACTTAAATATGAATGTTATTACAAGAAAGAGCCGAATACAAATGCTTGTCCTCCCTGGGCTTTTGTAAATGAAACACTTTTTTTAAACATTCTTGTGTGTTCTGTCTTTTTTCAGTTTTATGTTTGGACCCATTTAAGGTGAAAAATGCTACTTTTTTAAAATATTTTTTGAAGATGCAGGTATTGATTTCTCAGTCAGGAGGTGGCAGTGGGTCCTGAGGCTTAACAATTTGAGAACCACTGGAGTTATCGTATGTCACAGTAGCAGGACTACTTATGTCAGTGTGTTATTTCACACTAGATCCGTGTTTTCTCCATGTCTGCAGTTCATGATGTCTATAGAGGTCTGCAGTATTGACTGTTCTTAAGGCAGAGGACATAATAAAAGAGAAAAACATGCCTGATTCCTAGAGAATTATCAACCTAATAAATCCTTAATTAAATATGAACCTTTACACCTCTACTTTATGCGGCCCTCATTTGTCATGCTTTTCTGTCCTGTCGTTGGCCGTCTGTGTATCAATCTTAAAGACACTCACTCCCCACAGGTCACATGTTATTTCTCTCACGTGTGTGCTCATCCGTTCCTCCCTCTCTGCTCCCTCATGTGCTGACATTAGGCCCATCAGGGCTTTGTGACACTGTTCTCGCCCTCTGCATGATAGGCCAATTTGTTACAGAGAGAAGCTTTCTACTTTAGTCCCTCTGTCTTCCAAACACACACACAGACATGGAGCACAATATCTCCCACAATAGCCACTATCTTCCTGACCTTATCTCCTCTGTACGACTCTCTGGAGCTCATGTCACTGACAGCTCATTTCAACACCAACACAGCAGCTGTGTCACGCCGTGTTTCTTATTATGCTCTGTATTAACACGGCTCAATGTCAAATTAAGACACAACAAGAGGGGAATCACTGCAGGAAGCATGCTAGGAAGTGATCATACTGTAACCCATAGCAGCATTGTGAGGCTTCATCATTTTAGGAATGGGATGACTGTACAGTGTCAAAATTAGCTGCAGTGTAAAATGTCAGAGCGAATCCATCGCTGATCGTTCTCATGCTTAGACCTTGTTGTAGCTAAGCATCCACTGAAGAAAGTAGTGTAGTCGGCAGCGTAGGGGCCCAGGTCCAGTCACTGATTATTCAGTATTCCCAGCTACCCCTACACCAGGAAAATAAGAGAACACTTTAAATAACTCAGAGAAAATGTTGTTAAACGTGTAAGTCAGGGGGTGATTCAGTTCAATTAAATCATCAAGAAATAGAAGGAATATGTCACATGTGTAAATCTGCCTGGATCAGGCCGTCCTCACAAACTGAGTGACCGTGCAAAAAGGTGACTAGTGAGAGAGGCCACCAAGACACCTGTGACTACTCTGAAGGAGTTCCAAGCTTCAGCAGCTGAGATGGGAGAGACTCGGCAGACAACAAGTGTTGGCCAGGTTCTTCACCAGTCAATGATTTATGGGAGAGTGGCAAAGAGAAAGCCACTGAAGAAAACCTAAATCTGAACTGGAGTTCACCAAAATGGACTCCATTATCAAGTGGAAGAAAGTTCTTTGGTTTGATGAGGCCAAGATGTTACCAAAAACTACACACCACCACAAACACACCATCTCTACTGTGAAGCACAGTAGTGGAAGCATCATGCTGTGGGGATACTTCTAGGCAACCAGGCCTGGAAGGCTTGTAAAGGTTGAGGGTCAAATATATGCAGCAAAATAAAGGAGAATCCAGGAGGACAATCTTATTCAGTCTGCAAGAGAATTATGGCTTGGGAGAAGATTTATGCTCCAGCAAGATAATGACCTGAAGCAAACAGCGACAGCAGCACAGAAATGGTTTCAAGACAACAAGATGAATGTTCTGGAGTGTCCGAGTCAAAGCCCAGACCTCAATCCAACAGAGAATTTGTGGCTGGATTGAAAAGGGCTGTTCACACCTGTTTCCCGTACAACCGGGCAGAGCTTGTGCAGTTTAGCTAAAAACAATGGAGTAAAGTTGCAGAGTCAAGATGTATAAGTCTGAATGAAACCTGCCCACACAGACTCAGCGCTGTGATTGCAGCCAAAGGTGACTACTAAATACTTTGCAAACTTATGCACTCAAAATTTGTAGTATTTAGAAGATGCCGAGTGTTCTGCACAAAGATTAATTAACAGTGTGGCTAATAAAATTAGTTTAAAGAGAATAAATGATTTGATTCAAGTAAGTAAGGACTAAGTAAAGACGAAAGATTTCTTAAACTAGACTGAAACTTTCAATAGTGAAAATGACTAAAATGTTTCTAAATCTACTAAAACTCATTTTAATGATACTTCTGTGGTTTGATAAGTAGGTTATTTCTCTTTCAAAAAGATACAATGAAGAAAAAAAATCTTCTTAAGAATATCCATGTAACTCTAAACATTTGTAATGTTACGAGAACATTTATACTAATCTTTATTATGATTATTTAAACTTTATACATAGAACACCTATAAATAAAGACCTCTGCAAAGTGCTATGGCAGGTGATTTAATAAAAACAAGTTTGGCCTTCAGAGTACACAAACAATGCGATGGAACAAAGACAAACAAAAACATGTTTTAAAAGTGCATCAATGGCTTCTGGAAGTCTTTTAATTTATCAGGTACATCTTTGTGACCCACCTGTTGAGATCCCCTGCTCTAGAATTTCATAAGAAGCATCAATAGTTAGGCCAAAATCATGCACCAAATCACCTGAGACAATTACTTACCAAGATTATTTCTCCAACCATAATCATATAATCATAAAGTACATCTCGGCAGCAGAAACCTCTGTCTTTAAAATGAATGAGGCTGTAAATTTTAATCCAAAAAGCTCAAAAAGTACATATGGGGCACCATAAAGGACAACAAACTAGATTTATCAAAGCTTTAACTAAAGAATATTTACAGTTAATCAGGAGGATTAGGGAGAAGAAGTAAAACTTTATAAAATGGGATGTTTGAAGTTTTGCCTTTGGGGTTTGAAGAATACTTAATGAGGATCCAAAAGTGCATTGAGGCTGATAAAGAAACTGGATGCAGAAACCTGAGTAAAAATGAAAGCTGTTAATGGTAATGACCATTTAATAAAACTGGCGTACAGTCAGACAAACATCAGCCTTAAAAACACGTCTTTTAGCAAACTCCCTTCTATCACGTGTAGCTGGAAAAAAGGTTTGTGACAGGAGAATTAAATCACTGAGTGATTATTCTGTAATTGGGACTGTGCACAAAGACAATAAAGATCAATACAGCAGGGTAATGAAATATTTGTTTATAAAATACAGTATTGATTAGCCCAGTCCCCACAATGATGAATCTAATAGATAAATATTCTTAAATTCCTGTGTAGAAAACAACCTCCATGTCTGATGAAGCTATTGTTCAGCAGCAGGATTTCTCCTCCAGCTAGGATGATGAGAGAGGAGCGATGAAGTAATTAAAACAGTTTAGGACAGAAATGATGTTGTTTTGTGATCTTTTGCAGTAGTTAAGCTCTGAAGAACTAATCCAGACGTCTGCTGCTCCACACAAACACAGCTTTAATTATGTTTGCATCCACTGCTTTTCATCTTTGTGCTGTTTTTGTTTGTCCTATCAGACCTCAGCTATGCTCAGACTAGCTACACAACAGAGACACAACATAACAGAACAGTAATAAGACACCACTGAGAGACCGCTCCACCAATCTGTAGCAACAGTCACTTCTTCATCATGTCTCAGATCAGCCTTCAGCTTCATCATATACCTTTTCTGACCAGTTCCATCAGCGCTGAGGCCTTCTTACTCCAAAAACTTATTTCATTATCAGCAAGCCACCAGTGCTTACAGAGCTAGAAAGATCTACCAGTTGTCTGGTTTCTCTTTGTGCTTTCAGCTTCTGTGATGAACTGGTATTTCTATGATACACATGTTATGCCAAAGTACCTCCAGACGTCCCTTTTCCTGCTCACTGCACATGTAACAGACTAATATATTTACTGTGGACCTTTTTAGCAAATAAATAGCAGAAATGAAATATCCACATCCATTTGTATACTATAAATGATTTCTTTTTGCATTTTTGATCATATCACTAAGCAGGAAAAATACGTTTCAGCAACATAAAAGATTCAGGGCTTCTGATAAAAACCATCCAGTGATAATTTCGTTGACTAAAACTCTGACTAAAAATGTTCGTCAATAGCCTTTTTTCTATGACAACAGCTAGACTAAGACAAACACAAATTTAGATCTGTGATGACTAAAACTAGACTAAAATGTAACTTGGTTGTCGTCGGACATTAAAAATCCATGATATTTCTCCAATGTGGGTAAATTTGTCAAAAAACAATGCAGCTGTATCTCTGTATCTCTAGACCCCAGGTTTGGCAGGGTGCAGAGAACACACTACCATGACTTGGTACCAAATTAAAGCAACAGAATAAATGCTTGGACTAAAAGTAAAGACTAAAATGTGAGGACTTTTCATGGACTAAAACTAGACTAAAACTGAAAAGGGTAGAAATGTCTAAAATGTGACTGAAACTAAATGACATATAATTAAAAGACTAAGACTAAAATTAAAAATAGCTGTCAAAATTAACACTGCATAAAACTTTTGGGGCCTAAGCCCTAGAAGCCACCCTTTGCTCTACCTAAACTGCAGCCTGTGCAATATTTTGTTTTTAACAATTATTTGTTGGTATTTATCGTCTATCCACACATGATTTCTATTCCCCAGTTGTCTAGTTAAGTGGTCCTTAACTGGTCCAGCCTCAGGACCCACCAACATGTTTGATGAAAAAATGAGACCCAAATTTCCAAAACATTTCAACAATGCACATTTAGCAAATAAAAATGTTTCACTTCAGATCTTGGAGAAACAGAATTCAAGATAAGAAAAAGACACAGGACAAAACTTACAAATTTTACAAACTCCGTTTCCCCATGACATGTAAATTTTGGCCATTTTTCCAGAGATCCTGAGAAATTACTTCATTATCTTGGTAAAAGCAGCTTTTTATTGCAAAAAAAGAGATATATGAGTCTAAATATTAATAAAACATTAACATGTACCCATTATCACAATGAAACAGAGTACAATGAAAGGTATGGATCCATGTTCTTCATAGACTTTTGCCACCATTTTTTCCAGAGACACATTCGCGACCCACTGAAAACTGCTCCTGACCCACCAGTTGAGAACCACTGATCTAGTTGCAACATCCTAAATAGCCGTTGGGCATTTGACAAACTGAATCACAGCAACATCATAAGCCAACCTGGTTTAAGCTGCAACAACTCAGCTCGCACTGCTGCATCTGTTTCCTGATATGTTTGCTTCATTGTGAATCAGAACTAAAAGCAGATAGATTCGCCCGTTTCCGTGTTTCTCACTGGCGAATCCATCTTGCAAAAGCTTCCATCTGGACACTTTGGGCCTGGTTAGAAAGTGACAGGACCAATCAGTGTCGAGGGAGGGGCAGTACTTTCGGGGGCAGCAGAGTCGTGACATATGCAAGCAGTGACAAGAGACTTGTGCAATTATTGCAAAAGACATTAGGGTGGATGCTGCTAAAGTGTCAGTGTTATCAGAACTTTGCGACATTTCTTCATTAAAAGAAAAATGAATTTTCAAAAACCACAAAAATCATGCTGAACGATTGATAAAACTGCAGCATGTGGAAGTACAGGCATCCACAATGAGCAGCTACTCAAGTACTTAAGTGCTTATGCCCATCTAGGATATGGAGAGGAAAAGAGACCCCAGTTACACTGTTAATTTTTGTACAAATGTATTTTTAGAGGAAAAGGCCTTGATATTTAATGGCTCTGAATAAAAAGCCAAAATTCATTCCCATTTTACAGAATGAGCTTTATAATTGCGCACTAAGGTTTGGCTCTTACTCTGCAGTGTAATTGGTTGGTTTTCAGTCATCTCTCTAATTAAACATCTGGCATTATTGCATAATATCATTTCCAGGGTGTTACACTGATGCCAGTGTTAGCGTTAATGACTGGGCAGATGGTGGGAGAATTGGAATTGGTGCAATATGGTATAAATCTCTTATTACACACACACAACTGACTCTCAACGACATGGAGGCTAATAAGAATCTATCCTGGAACAGAAGAGACACACACATAAACACACCTAAAGAGGCTAAAAGAGACACACTGTGTTTTATACAATAGTTTAGATTGAAGGGGAGCACTCGGTTTGTCTGACAGTGTTTTAACACCTGGATGGTTTAGAGAAGTTGTTCTTGAAGAGGGGGCGTTCTCCGCTGGTCCCTCTGGATCGGTCTTATGTGAACACAACAATCGCTCTCAGCCAAGATCACCTATGAGAGGTGGTCTTGGCTCGCTTCCTTTCAAACCCTGAAGCAGTGAAAACACGATAGACCCAGGAGCCGCGACATAATTGGTTGACTCATCGTAACCCGGTCTTTGTATGTTATATGCATTCTTGTAAACATGCTTGCTTGTGCCTGACTCAAGGAAAAATACTGGAGGGCACATGAGAGCTCAGGCTGGATTGAACCACCTGCTGTGTGGGATGTAAAGTATCAACATGGCATCACACATGGGATATTATAATGTATTTCTGTGTTAATGTTGTTTATTCTGACATCATATCTAAAATAATATTACCATCAGTAATCAATCGTAGCATCAGATCAGCTCGGACTGATGACGGGGTGTCCAAACAAAACATTTTCCGCTGCAGACATAACACTCCCGGTGCATCAGATTAATTGGTGACTGTGTTAACTGGTGACTTTTAGGCAACTGCACTGATGTTGTTACAGGAGCTGATGAAAACAGAAAGAGTCCTCATGAATGCCCCTTTGTGCATTTATTTATTTATTTATTCTGTGAAAATATCCTAATCGGGTGTGTTTTTAAAGGGATATTATGGTATTTTTTAAGTTGGTTGTATGGGGTACTTGGCGATAGTAGTGGAGTCAGCATCTGGTGATTTCAGTGAGCGTGAGAATACTCACTGGCCATACCAGCAGGGAAGCTAGGCTATAGAGCTCTACAGGCAGGTACAATTGCTCCATGTAATTTAGTGAGTTTTATGGAAAAAATGTGACTAAAAACAATGTTAGATAGTAGTTAGTAGATAGTGCTATATGGAAAATCTTTGAAGTGTTTTATTTTCCCAATAGAGAACCTCTGTGTTTGGTATTATTCTGCAATGCAACCTTGGATGTAGTTAGCCTAGCTTCCCCAGTTGCATGCTGTTCAATGGGCATGAAATCTCTAGAGGCTAGAGCCACTACTATCCCCAGGTATCTTATACAACCCAACTTCAAAAATACTGAAATATCCCTTTAATAAAAGTAAAAATGATACAGACTGGCTAAAACATCCACTTTTAAAACAAAATGTATCCACTCCAGCTGGTTGAAGGTACAATTTCTGTCTGGGACAGTAACACTTCATAAAGAAGAGAAAATGTGGACTTGGTCTATCAGTTTGTCTTTAAACTTTCTGCCATTGTTGTCTTTGCTGCTGTATTGACTATCACATCCTCACTCCTACAAATGTCATGAAAGACCAACTAATAAAGTATCAACAAGCAGTTCAAGCAGCAAGAACTGAACACTCCTCAGACATCATCTCAATGCGCCACCATAAACCAAAGGTCCTCTTTAGCATTGTAAATTCACTCACCAGACCCTGTCCACATTCGTTGATGTCTGAACCTTACCACTTTTAAACTTCTTTACTAGTAAAGTTGAAAACATCAGACTCAGCATTTTAGCTCCAGCAAGAGAAATCTGTACTTCTTGTGCTCAGTTAAACACCTTTGAGCCAGTTTCATTCACCTCACTTGGGGAGTCTGTTTTTAAAATGAAAACTGTAACTTCTCCCCTTAACATAGTCCACACCCTTCCCCTTAAGGATGCTTCTGATGTCCTTGGTCCTAGCATCCTCTCAATTTTTTACACCTCCCTGCCAACTGGTTTCCATCCTGTTTGAAATATGCCAGCCCCTCTTAAAAAAGCCCAACCTGGACCTCCCTACAACGTACAAATTACAGACCCATTTCCAAGTTACCGTTCTTATCCAAGCTCCTAGAAAAGTTTTTTTACAGAGTCTTCTGCCATATCTCCCTCAAAACAACATACTAGACACATTTCAGGCAGGTTTCCAGAAAGCACACAGCACAGAGTCTGCATTCCTCAACATTCACAATGACCTCCTTCCTGCAGTAGATTCAGGCAGATGTGCTATCCTTATCCCGCTAGACCTCAGCTCTGCTTTTGATACCGTTGACCATGGTATTTTAATCATTCGCCTGCAGTGCTGGGTTGGTGTTGGGGACAGCCTTGAGCTGGTTCAGCTCATATCTGACTGACAGAACCTTCTCCATAAATACTGGCACTTCCATTTCCTCCATAGTTAATTTCATGCATATATGTGGTTATAAACACATTTGTATTTTTCTGCCTTATCTGTGTTTGTGCATGTCATTTTTCTATCTTTTGTGATTGTCCATACTATTTTGTATTTTCTTCTTTAATATACAGCACTTTGGTCAGCTTCTGCTGTTTTTAAATGTGCTATGTCAATACATTTGATTTTCATACATTGCTTCTACTAGTCATGTTTAGGGCCTGACCAAATGATTGGCAGGTCAATTAAACCAGCTGATTACAACTTATTAAAAATAACTGTTAACTGGACAAAGGTTGGCTGATGTTAACACTGGTATTTTCAAAGTGCAGGGAATATGAGTTGGTTTCACTTAGACACGTTGTCTGTGTTCTATCATTGATCCAGTAGAGGGCGCTCTGACTCCTCACATGTCACAAGCTCCATATTTACCTCCGTACAGCAGAGTGAGCTAGAGCCTAGAGCAGCTTTGCTGAGCATCAGATTTGTTGAAGAGGACTGTTTTCCTCAGTGGTGAGTTTATAACTAGTTTGTGAAGTAAACAATATCGTCATAAGTCTCCTTTTTCTTGCTTGTCCATGAGTCGTGATGTGCCTCGTTGTGTTGATCACATTTATCTGTTAAAGTCAGGATAACCAAGCTTAATTTAAGCTAGTTATAAACTTTAGCCAAGTCAGTAATGGTGTAATATCTCACAGTATCACTCAGGCAGATGCATGCTGTCAGATAAGACCAGCAAATTAGCATAACCTGAGTTATGACCAGATCATAGAGGCGCATTTTAAATCTTTTTTCAGCCGTGGCTTTGATGACGGTGCATATCTGCTTACCTTAGTTACCCTAGTTCAGTGGTTCACAAACTTTTTCTGCTGGGCCCCCCTTTGGCAGAAGAAAATGTTTTCAGGTGCCCCCACCCCCACCCCTCAGCATTCAAATCAACATGTAAAATATGTAAATGTACGAAAAACACGTTGTCAACAAGTTCCTTTTTTTCTATTTACTGCAACTTAGATTCCCAAAATTTTGTTTTAAAATCTGACTTTCTAAATATAGAGACTTCCCTGAAAATAAAAGATTTGTCAGTTTTTTTTAGGACTGAGTTATACTTCCAGACCTGCAATAATATCAGTGATCCCTGTGAGCTTGATTTGTGCTATAGATCTTCTCAGGTCCTGGGTGCAATCATGAGACTACCACTCTCTGTTCATTTGCAATGTCCAGCTTTTATCTGTACTTTGTCTGGGTTGACATAACAGCAGTAAAGCCCACCTCACACTGGTAGGATGGTGCAAAAGGTAAGCATTTGGCCAGGGCACTGCTGCCTAGAAGTGAGCACTCTTTTTCCAATCCAGTCAAAAATGCAGATGTCTTGGACTTGGGCTGCATCTGCATTGTTGAATCTGAGGTGATCAGCTGATCTTGCTTAGCTTTGCCTTTGCCATGCCCCCCCCCCCCCCGTCATGACACAACGCCCCCCTGGGAAGGCCCACGCCCCACTTTGGGAACCACTGGCTTAGTTAATAACAAATCATCATTATAAATATACTCACTGACCACTTCATTAGACACATCTGTGCCAGTGTTAATTTTGACAGCTGTTCTTAATGTCAGTCTTAGTTTCAGTCTTCAGGTCAAATGCTAGGGGTGTAAATCACCAGTTTCATCACGATACGATACAATATCGATTCTCTGAGCAACGATTCGATATTTGCCGATATCACAAAGTCTGCCACGATTCGATTTCGATTTGATTTGATTTAGAGGTCTGCAACGAATATCAGACGATATTGTGAACCCATTTTCCACAATCTGTTACTTTTCACATAAAGGAAAAAAAAACAATATTGATACTCTCTCAGCTACTAGCCATTACCTGCTATCCATGCCTAGCGGTGTTGAGCTCGTGGATGGGCAGAAACTGTCATAACCAAGCACATGGGGGACTTTCAAATTCAAAGCATAAGGTAAAAATGGTGGTTAATATTGATGTTTATACTTTGACTGAATAATTGCTCAAACAATCGATATATCGATCCAGATTGATGAATCGTTACACCCCTATGAAATGCATCTTAGTCTTACTCACATTTCAGTCATTTCTCCCTTTATAGTTTTAGTCTAGTTTGAGTTGCCAAAAACTCAATAACATTTTAGTCTAGTTTTAGTCCATGAAAATCCCTCACATTCTAGTCTTTACTTTTAGTCCAAGCATTTATTCTGTTGCCTTAATCTGGTACCAAATCATGGTAGTGTCTGCCAAACCTGGGGTCCCTGCCTTCTACAGCTTAGAGGCAGAAGAGATACAGAGGCATTGTATTTTGACAGATTTACCCACAGTGGAGAAATATCAAGGATTTTGAATGTCTGACGAAAACTGAATTACATTTTAGTCTAGTTTTCTTCATCTTGATGAAAACTAAACATCTTTTTGGTCAGTTTTCGTCATCAAAGATTGATTTTTGGCTAGTCTTAGTAAACGAACATTTTCAGTAGATGAAATTAACATTGATCGGTGCAATGTAATGCCCCCCAATAACAACACATCTACCATGAATTCTACTTTAATAAATGTATGGATTTTAAATGTTGACACTGTCAGAGAGATGATTCCTTCTTCTTTATATTTAATACTGAGATTATAGTGAGTGTTGCTGTTGTTTTAGGAGGGGTTCCTAATATTTTGACCCTGTGGTGCATATGCTAATCGCAGTTTTTTGTTGCATGCATTAATCAATCCAAAAACTTAATGTGAAAATGTAATTGGCCAATATATCACTTTGCACAATTTTGCATTCCCTAATATTGGTATCAGCATGAGCCCCCCAAAAATGCATATCTGTAGGGTCTTGTCACATTGCTGCATCTCATGGCCCCGTTTTGATAATTCTTTGATGGGGATGTTTGGCATCTTTGATGTGTCCGTATCTGCAAAGGTGATATCAAGTATGTCTTGGCCTTATAAAGCCCACTGGTTCAGCAACTTTTTTGGTTCATAAAATTTTGTGGATTTTGTCCTTTTTATCACAGGACTCTCTACTTTTGCCAGACTGGTCTGTACTTTTACATAGTGCTGTCTGATCTTCAGGTGTTATGGTTTTAGAGTGACCATGTTAAGTGGTGCTTGCTTGTGTGTCATTGCTGTAGGTCACAACAGATAGTGAAAATTTTTAGCATTTTTATTACCTCCGCCAAGGAGGTTATGTGATCGGGTGGGTTTGTTTGTTTGTTTGTTTGTTAGCAACATAACTCAAAAAGTTGTGGACAGATTTTAATGAAATTTTCAGGAAATGTCAGAAATGACTTAAGGAAGAACTGATTAGATTTTGGGAGTGATCCAGATCACCGTCTGGATTCAGGAATTTTTTTAAGGATTCTGTACTATTTGATTAAGGCTAATGGCAGAGGTCTGCACTGTTACCACTTTACACCAGGAGATGGCGGAAATAAGTAACTTCAATCCCAGCAGCAGTTTTTGGGTGTATTTCTATTCAAAGTTTTGGAGTTTATAGAGTTTGAAAGACACACGCCCGGTCGAGGAGACGAGTCGGAGCGTAACAGAGAGAAAGACAGCGAATTGTAGTGAGAATACTCACAATGCTGGGAGGAATAGAGGAATATTCACCCTCTGCCATGACTTCCAGTCGTCCGGTAAGATCATGGGTGCATCAGTTGGCACCCGTAGCAAAGCCAATGCTTTGTCTCACTGTGTTCCCACCCTACTGGGGAGGGAGTAATTGGTGACTGTTGTGGTGGGGGGCACATGGGGACGGATCCAGGAATTGTTTTGAAGGGTTCTTCACTATTGGGAGATAGGGTTAAAGGTGGAGGTCTGCGCTCTCCAAGTGCTTTTCTAGTTTATTATTTATTTTAATTTTAAAACTAGCACACATAGTATGACTTTAGAGAAAACTAAACCAGGAAATACTGGTGAACAACATTTGTTAATACAGTCACGGTCATGTCTACAGGTTAAAGTATCTCATTTCATACTTCTTTCATCCTCGTGTTTATTGTCTTGTGCTTACTGTTTTATTTTGTGATACTTTCCTTGTGTCTCTTTTCAGACTGCCACTTCATGCCCATCCCTACCTGATTACCTCAGGTGTGTCACCTGTGTGTAATTGTCTCCCTTCCCCCAGAATATTTAGTCTTCCCTAGTCCTTCCCTTCTCTGACAGTTTGTTTTGTCCTTAGTGCCCGCTTACTCGCATTTCCTCACATTTTCCAGTTACATCTTGACCCAGTTTGTATTTTCTGACCTAGTCTTTTGCCAGTTTATCTGGATACTTTTGTCTGTTCTTCTTCTGGATTTTCTGTGTACCTATCCTGCCTGATTAAACAGATTGTAAATTTTACCTCATTGTTTTCGAGCATTTGAGTCCTTTGTTTGGTTACACAGCATTACACCTGCTCGTGTCAAATGTGCTCTTCTGCTTTAATCTCAGTGACCTGAAATCTTGTCTGCTCCAAGTCAGCCCACACATCATTTTGTTGGCAATCTACCTAGCTAACTAGCGTCTTGGAGTCGTCTCACAGTGTGAAGGGAAACAAGTACACGTGGCGTTTGTTTACTCACTCAGCAGGAAAAGTAAGCTGTGACATAATTGGGTAAGCTCAGCCCTTCGTTGGTGTGTGCTTTGGCCCACTGAACACAAAACAACTACTAGAATATATAACAGCGTATCATTTCATCATCTGAATTGGCACAAACTAGAAGAGCTATAGGTGTGAAGACACTCTTAAATGCCTCATTATTCCAACATACAAACGCTTCTTCCTCGCCCTGTTTCTCCACCATCAGTTGAGTTTTACATCCTAATTGACAGGCTCCCATCTCCCCTCTGCTGGTGACCCGTCACAGAGCTGTGAGACAGCTGCAGGATGCCTGAACAGCAGGCCAGCAGGGTTTGAAGTGTAAATGTGCCTCTTTATTGTCGGACAAGAGAAAGCTTCTACAGTACTGAATTATGAATGTGTTTTTTCTTACCAGTGGATCAGATAAAGCTCCACATTTCAGTGTCTTCTGCTAGTAATTAGGACGAGCCGTCCCCTATGCACTGTGCTCTCCTTCCATGTATGATATAGAGATGTGTGTTCTTTCTCCTGCACTATAAACTCTACTTTATTTAAAATTTGATTATCATCCCCAGGACTGCTCCCTGGTGTTTCGTTCTGGCTTTTAATTTCCTTCTCTGCTTCTTATACATTACGACTCCAGCTCTGCAGCTCTTCTCTTTATCTTTCATATTCCTGCCCTGAGTCTCAATCAGGTGGAAAAGCCCCCCGTGATGATCCTACCAAAATGACAGGGTTGGAAAGAACAGAAAAGATATTCCACCCATCAATCAGCTTTACTTTGACCTCATTTTGCTCTAGGGATGGGTGACATGCACCAAAAATCATACCTCGATATTCTTCAGCTGGAAGGAGATACCTACTATTTAGCTATTTGAAACCTTTTTCTGTGGATGCCCATTAATCTCAATTGGCAATGTAGGCACCCTTACAGAAGCAACAGTCCTTGATGCATTGGTGGCAGGACTGGTGCATGCCTACTTCAGCTCTCTTCATATACTGCATGTCTTTCCTTAGCTTTCCTATCAAAATAAAGCCACGGTATTAAAAGATTTTTTTTTGTAAATAAATGGTACGGTCTAAGGGTACCAGAATTATATGAACTTTATCATCATTCTAGTAAAAATTCAAACAACACTGAAGTCTGGCAAATCACCAATCATCATCATCATCATATAGGGCAATTATTTGTTATCATTAACCAAGAATCACACATAATCTTCCACACAATAATCCTCTAAATCAGTTACCAGCTGGTCTAGATTCAGGCCTCCTCATCCATTAATCACAACCAAAAATTTCTTACATTTTTTAATCATAACCAAATGTCTCTAATATAAAAAAGGGCAATTTCGACTTAAGATGGAACAAAAGATTGTTTAAACAAAGAAATGGACAAATGTCCTTCAAAATAAAAGCATAGCAATGAATTTCTGCCACATACTTCTTTGCCTTTCACCCATTTAAAATGGCTTTGAGACCCACTTTTTCATCCTGATCCATCGTTTGAGAACCAAGGGTCTAATTTCTATAGAAAAACATTAAAAACACTAATAAGGTTGTCAGTTTCCTACACTGTAAAATAAAATGAGTTGAGCGTACTTAAAAAAATATGGAAACTCGTTGCCTCCAAAATAACAAGTAAACTACACTTGATTTTTGTGAGTTACAAAAATTGTTTAAGTGTGCAGTACTTGTTCTAAATTTAACTTTTAAGTATTCACTACTAGTTTAAAATGAATTATTTTAAGTGCTCAAAACTGAGATTCAAATGTTAATTTGAGTATGCAGGACTTAGGCTAAATCATCTACTTTGTGTTTGCTTTACTTAATATTTTCAGTGCACTGTAAACACAGATAAGTTCATAAAACTCAAAATATCATAGTCAGCGGATTTTCCAAAGTTTCCACCTAAGGTGGACTATATTGAGCGACCTTTTGCAACAACGGTTGTTAGACACCCACTAAACCAGCAGTTGATATTTCATTAATGTCAGCGTACCTACATTCATTGACGTAAACATTGTTAACACTGCTCCCTATGGACGGAAACTCTTAATTGAGACAGCAACTTCACTCATGGTGCATAAAGGTTTTATTGCCCAAAGGCATTCTGGGAATACTTTACAGATTTGTCATAACTCAGATAATTTGAGTTACAACAAAAATACTTAAATTGTTTGGGTATTGGTCACTTAAAACTAAAATGAGTTCTATCAGAAGAAGCCACATGTCCCTAGGGCAACTGAACAATAACACAAGTTAAGTTACAACTTGATTAGTTTCAATGTAGGATTTTTAACTAAGAGAGAAAAACGCGCTGTCTAAGTTGCACATAATTGAATAAACTGGTAGAACTGATGAGGAGCAGGATTTTACCGGCAATTTTGATTGTTGAAAAAAATTACCTAATACCAGGACTTCCGTTTATGTTGCCATGGCAATAAACAGGTAAGAATATTGTTTGTTTTTACTAAAAGTATGAATTCTCCTGAATGAAATATTACAAATGGAGTAGATTAACAATGTTTTTACTTAGCATTAAGCCCAGCATATATTTTTTAATCAACATAAACTCCATCCATATGAACAATACTGTCATCCCCTATATCTCACATGAAAATACCTCCTCTCTAGAATTCCCAGCCCTACTGTGCTTCACTGAATGCTGTCTCCCTACTGCTGTACTGACCTTGTGCTCACATTTGTAAGGAAGAAGAGAAATGAGAAGAGGGGATAGGTGGCAATGAAAGACGTGGAGAAAGAATGAGGGGGTGTGGTTGAAAGCTACTGGCCTTAACCCGGAACGCTGCACATTAAGCACTGTGTTCACCAGTCATGGGTTATTAAAGGGCCTGTATTAAGTGACACATCCATCCATCATCAGGCTGTTCCTCCTGTGACCTGATCACTGCATGCGTACGCACAGGTGCACACAGGGTAACCCATGTCATGCGTTATACTGCACTTTTAATTTGTAAGAATCCTTCATATGAATTATAAAAGAGCAACAAACAGCCAGCCAGTCCCCACAGACTCACAGAGTTGACACTACTGTCAGAACAACAAGGCTTAGTCATCAAACATGATGAAGTTTTTCCCCCTTAAGAGGATGACTCTGCAGAACTGTCTCCACCTGTGCTCTGAAATGGATGAATACTATGTTCTGGCAAGTTTGAAGCTTGTTATAGCTGTTAATTTGGATAAAATAATGCTCAAATATAAATATTAGGGCATGAGACTGCAGCAACATTTGAACACTCAGGATTGCACACCATATTCATATCCATGTAATACAGCCTCTTTAGCATGTGGTACAGTTTCTTTAGTCAATGCATAGTTGTATAATTGTGAATGCAAATTCCCACAGAACACCCAGCCTTGTCTTAAAGTTCATTAATGTGCTAAAGCACACCATTTGGGAACCAGTGCATCACATAATATCATTAACAGTGTCAATTAGGTGAGATTAACTCAAATAGTTTGGTCTCAAAACATTAGGGACAGTTTTAGCTGGAAAAGAGTATCTTAAATCAGGATTAACAATCCTGAAGCTCGGATCACAATGTGAATAAGGTCCAAAAATACTGACTGAATATAAATTATTAAGCTACAGAAGCAGGGCAGCAGCTGGATCCTTATAGCATCGTCCTGCTCTCCTGGCAATGCACAATAACATCACTGTGTGAATGTCCTGTTTCCCTAGAAAAACCTCATAGACAGCTCAGGAGATGGATTAAAATTCATATGGAATATCAAACATTAGTTTTTTACTGTTTAAGCTGTTTTTTATTTTATTTTAAATCTAAAGCAAGTTCTTTTTGAAGTTAAGCTAATGTTGTTACTCTCAAGCTAACAAAGAGTTTTTATTTCAAGTCAGGTATGGGAGCAAATCACATGGCCTTGTCAACCTTGGTCCTGAACAGCTCTGGACTCCTGATGGCCATTGTCCAACCCAATGCCAGGCCCATGCCCCATCTCTCCAGGTTGCACGCAGCCACACCAGATGTCTTGTCCAGCCCACTGGCTCCTGGTTGTCCAGTCTGCAGTGGGCTGGATAGGGCCCCGGAAAGCTTCAGGTGCCCGTAGAAGGGTAGCTGCTCCTCCTGTTTCCAGCAGCTGACCCTTCCCATCCCTGCTCTCCTGAGCACGTCAGCATTAGACACAAGGTCCTGCCAACGATACCCAATAATGTACCAATGGGAAGTCATCACAGCCTCGTAGTCAGCCAAGGTAGGTGAACTGCTCCACTCCCACACGCTCACCATTCACAGATTGAGTGGCAGCATCCAAGGCATCCCCAAATGCCTGGATCTTTGTTCGTGCCCAGGAGACGTGAATTTAGAGCCCACACAAGGACATCTACAGTCTCTCCAATGATCAAGGCATAACCAACTTTTTTCCTTTCAAATTAAAGCAAGTTTTTGTCTGGACAGGAAGTAGGGTGCCTTTAGGACAGTACAATTAGGGCCTTTTTTCCATGGCAGCGCTTATCTATTAATTCAAAACTCAATGTAGCCCAGCGTTCTGAGTGCTCAGTGCTCAGGGCCTTGTGCATGTTGTTGTCACTGCACTTAATCTGACTCATCTTTCTTAGTCGTTTTTCAAGGGTAGTTTTCAGGTCTGCAGCTGCTGCCTGTGTCAGGACAGGATTTCTTTACATTGTCTGTGTGTCTTCTGTGTGAGATTTCCTTGAAACACAGAAACATGAAGCACATAGACCTATCTTTAAACAATGTCACAGATTCTACCGAGGAAAGCGGGATTCATTTTTTGTAATGTAGCAACAATGCTGGTGAGAAGCGCTCTGGAATTGAGGTCCTGAGTGCTGCCAGTGCAAAAAAAAAGACAGCTATAGACGTGCAGCCTTACAAAGTAAAAGCAAAACACAAAATGCTTGGTTAAAAAAATCTCTGCTTAATCCTTAAGGTTATATGCAGGTAATATACAGAAGTAAGCAACAAAACTGGAACTCCTTATGTGCAAATGCTGTCACGTCATTTTGTACACGCCCTCCTAAAAACTTCTTAATATGCAATAATATTTCAAAAACTAAAAATAATCAACACTTGTGACAGAATAGGCATGATGAAGCTGTATCCTACTTCTTTTTATGTTGTGAAAAGATACTCATCAGATGCTGTATGCATTCAATGAATAACCAAAAGCATTACAAAAGTGGCCAAGGATTTATTCAGCTTGAAGTCCCCAGTTTACAGGGTCACAGGTTAAGCAGAAATGACATCTAGTTTTATAGGTTTTAAAGTCATTTTCTGAAACTGAACTTATCTGTCCGGGCTGGTTTGACTGATACGTTTGTCTGTGGGCGGTGACATTGACAGTGACACCATAGATGTGCCTGCTGCTCGACTGACTCTGTCACATCGCCTCTATGTCCACACTGCCTCAACAAGTCATGTGTTTGCTCTGTCTCACATTTGTGCCACTTTACTTTCTGAGGCCGCACCATACATGCCAAACAAATGCAGGTTACACGTTGTAGCCATCATGCAGACATGTATACGTAGTGAGCAGCAATGTCGCTGCCTTAAGAATCCCACATAAGAAAGCTTAATACTTGTAAATGTTGAATCCCCTTTAAAAACTGTGCATGCAGTTTCCGAGAAAAAAATTCCAGCCTTTGAACATTTGGTGATTGAGACCCACTGAACTCCAAAAAGTCCATATGAGTGTGAAAGCAGAGCAGAGCAGTTTTATCCCAATATGAGGCCACTGTGCAGGCTGCCAAGCATCCTATCACTGACAAAAGACCAACAGCTTGTTCATGTACAAACACCCTTACAGAGAAAAATGACAGAGGGAATGTAAGAGGAAGGAATAAAGAGAACAAAGGAGAGATGGGAATAGATTTGAGGGAGAGTAGGTGGCTGAGCGGTGCAGAGGGAGAGAGGAGAGAGGGATTACAAGATCAGTTTATGGATAAGATGAGGTGACATTCAAAGTGTTCAGGACCCACCATAACGCCTGATTTGTACTCCTGTGTTGAGTCTACGCTGTAGTAGCCCTGAGCTGCACAGACGCCTGATGTGCACCTACTCAAAAATTCAACCCTACATCAAAACAAAGCAGACCTCAGACCCTGTGATTGGTCCACTCAGTAGCACTGGGTGGCTGACAGTTTCTGTCTACAGTCATGTTTTATGTACCTCACTATTTCATAAATGGCTACAGACAACAAACCTACCAATAACTGAATCTACTCACAGACATCCAAGTATACTGGACATTTATTTTCTTATCCATGCTTATCGGAGGCCAAACAAGCAAGAATATAGCCCCATCATCTGCATATCCATACAGTCCATCTCCTCTTATGTCTTTTATCTTTGCAAAAACTGCTGTAAATAAACTTTTTCTGAGTGTTAAGCAGCTGCAACCTAATAATTCATGGTCTCCAGTGTAGAAACAAGCATAAAACACTGTACTAGAAACTGGTGTTGTAACAAGCATCAAACTCTCTCTTCTGACTAGTACTCTGGCAGAGTAGAGCAACGCAAAGACACCAGGAAATGAGTAGGAAGTGCTCGCAACAGCATAGACCACTACAGCATAGCTATATAGCTATATAGCATCCATTTTTGATGCACCAAATATTTTCTGTTGGTGGAAAGTCTGGACTGCAGACAAGCCAGTTCAGCACCTGGACTCTTCTACTGTGAAGCCATGCTTTTGTGATTGATCGTGCCTTTTCAGCTGTCCATGCCATAGGCACTGCTGTAACCACATACCATCAGAGATGCAAACTTTGGAACTGTGAACTGGTAACACATGGATGGTCCCTCTCCTCTTGTTGCGACCGGCACCCATACCTGCACGAACATACACCCAATGGAAACTCCAAGAAAAATGGCGTGGAGCTTGTGGCCCGCAAGTGCCCCAGTGTGCCTTAGTGTCCTTCTCCTTGGCCAGTCCTTTAAAGCTCATGAAATGAAAGTCCACTCAAATCTCATTTTCTCTTTCCATAAACTGGATTACACAGACTTCCCTCTAACCTTGTTTCCCTTTCCTGCCCTGTCTTCACGAAAGTTACGTCTCTGCACGATAGAGTTTCCCTGTGGATAAGAGGAAGTGAGTTAATGCCAGTTTGCTGGTTCCTGCTAAAAGTTAAAGTGAGACAGGAGGTCTCACTATGTTTGGAAAAATACTATAGAAATTGTCTGCCTTTACTTGTAAATAGGGAACTGCGATAGGCTTGGAGATTTGGGTTTTGGTGTGTGTTTGGTGTGTTTGGTGTGTTGATTTTTCATTGAACACACATTTAACACACTGTGGGGCTATTTGGACCTGCTTTTTTGTAGTGTGGTTTTCCGTGCTTGCCTTGTTTTTGTCGTGCTGGGTTTGCGTAAAACAATGGAGTTTGTGGTTGTGGCTGATAGTTGGGTTAACAAAAAAATATTTAGAGTACACTCTGACTGGCACCCTGACTACTACTTAGTCCACAGGACACACCATCTGTGGCTTCCAATATAGATTCCAAATTTTGATTAATCTGGCCACAGAGCAGTTTTCCCTTTTTGCCGAAGTCCATTTTGAATGAGCTTTGGCTCAGAGAAGATGGCAGAATTTCTTGATCGTTTTAACATATGACTTCTTCTTTACATTATAAAACTTTACCTTGCATTTGTGGATGGCACGGTGAACTGTATTGACAGACAATGATTTCTGCGAGTGTTCCTGAGCCCATGCAGTGATTTCCTCTGCAGAATCATGTCTGTTTTTAAAGCAGTACCACCTAAGGAACCACAGATCATGCACATCCAATATTGACCATTGGCCTTTTCCTTTACATGCTGAGATTTCTCAAGGTTCTCTAAACTGATATTATGTATTGTAGATGGTGGGATATTCAAAATTTTCACAAGTTTAGATGACATTTTTCTGAAATTGTTCCATAATTTTTAGACATAGTTTTTCACAGATTGCTGAACCTCTGCCTATCTTTACTTCTGAGACACTCTGCCTCTCTAAAAATACCCCTTTTCCCCTTAGTTATGTGACTAACCTGTTGCCAGTTGACCTTATTAGTTGTAAAATGGCTCCTTCTGCCTCGTTTCATTGGTGTCACTTACTTTTCCAGCCTTTTGTTACCGCATACTATGTGTTGCTGTTATCAAATTCCAAATTAGCTAATATTTTTTCATTACATAGTAATTTGTCTCAGCTTCAATATCTGATATGTTGATTATATTCTGTTGTTAACGAGAAAAGCACTCAGAGAGCGCAGACCTCCGCCATCAGCCCTATCTCCCAATAGTGAAGAATCCTTCAAAAACATTCCTGGATCCAGATAGTGATCCGGATTACTCCCAAAATCTAATTTGCCGATTACTCCCTCCCCGGTGGGGTGGAGACACGGTGAGGCAAAGCTTTGGCTTCGCTACGTGTGGACTGTCATGGCAGAAGCATCCATGGTCTCATCGGACGACTGAAAGTCATGGCAGAGGGTAAATATTCCTCTATTCCTCCCAGCGTTGTGAGTACTCTCAGTTCTTCCTTATGTCATTTCTGACATTTCCTGAAAATTTCATGAAAATCCGTCCATGACTTTTTGAGTTATGATGCTAACAAATAAACAAACAAACAAACAAACCCACACGATCACATAACCTCCTTGGCAGAGGTAATAAAATATGGGTTTATGAGATTTTTAAATCATTGCATTCTGTTTTTATTCATATTTTACACAGTCCCCCAACCTTTTGGAATTGGGGATGTCTATAATTACTACTGATGAACAGAACACAAACTACTAGAACGACACACATTCTGCGATTGTAAAGATGTTTACAGTTACTAACAAAATGACATAAAAGCAGCTTTTGTTAGTTTGTAAAGTATGTGAGTGTCTCATTTTTAGTCTTTGGTGTTAAAGAAACATCAGTGGTGCACTTACACAGCAGACTGAAGCACACATTCAAAAAGGGAGCTTCAGGCTCTTATCATCAAAACAAATAGATCAGAATATTGCTTTATTTTTTATCTATTACTGCACATAGAAAGTGTGCAATCAATTTGCAGCATCAGTAAGCACATCAGAAAGTTGGATTAAAGAGTAAAACACACTCACACACTGACATCATACTGTCTGCTGCTGGCTCTGCCGGCTACATGAAGGAATGCAGAGTCTCAGTGCAGAGACTGTAGACATCACAGCATATAACTGCAGTCCGAGGAGATTTTTGATGTTTTGGTACATTTAGATATGCCGCAGTGACCCACGGCTGATGCTATATGTGAACTCAGCAAACCCAGGGTAACTTTCGGTTGTGACTTCAACAACCCTGATATAAGAGCTCACGTTAAACAGTCACATGAAGCCTGCTGTTAATAAGTCAAAGTGCATAAAAGAAGTGGGTTTAGTTTCACAACACAAAGTTGAACAAGTCTGCTGTCAGCTGTAGATTGGCTATTGTCTGGGTGTGAAAACAATACCTTTAAAATGACCTGGGGTCATAAACAGGGCATGAGTGGATACTTTTAAGAGGAAAGAAATGATGGTCAACGCTTTTACAAATGAGATAGAGTCTTGACTTTTACAGAGGTGTTAATACTTCAATTAGGTGTGAAGAATCTCTACACAGGCAGACAGATGACAGCTCCTTCTGTCACAGAGCCATCGCTGGTTCCAAATTTTACTTTACTCCTCTTTAGTTTGTGCTCAAAATCACAGAACTCTTCTTTTACATCCCATTGTCATTTGAGCTGTATTAAATCATCAGTCTGGGGGCTTGTTTTCACCCGAAGGTGGAGTGGGAAGTGATGCTGGACTGCTCTTTTCAATCATGAAAGAGAAAAAAAAATCTTTTTTTTTTGTTTTCAGATTTTTAGACTTAGTGTTGTGCTATAATCACACAGCGAGTGACGTGCACAAACACACAGTACAAATATGTAGTTAGTGATATTCCTTGAGACCCCATCGATCCCATGATTGTCCTGAACAACAAGGATGGATTAAATCCAAATCTGGCACCACAGTATTCCAAGTTGGGGTCCAAGTCCCACACTTGAGTCCACTAAGTCCAAGTTGGAGAACAGACAGCAGGGGATCATGAATGTGGAACTGACCGCGGTGCTGAAACCCCTGCCCATAACATGCTGTACTTCTCAGCACATGCTCCAGTCATTCATGAATCAGAGCTTGATATTAATTGTACTGTCAATAATCACTAAGGAAATTAAATTAGGCATGGTAGCTGATTTGTTTAACAGCAGAAATTCCGTAAGCAGGGACAGAGAGAGAGACTCCTGATAACGGTTGGATCAGACTACATCATTATTTTTGTCTTTGCAATGGCACAAAAATGTTGTCCTGTCTTGGCCAACACACTGTCAACACTTCAGGTGAGATCCTGCCTAATCATCACATGCTGTTGTCACGACTGTCTTCGCTACTGTACACGAGTTCATAGATCCTCTAGGAGGCGGGTCAGGAAGTGTCAATCATGGCTACAAAAGAAATGCTCAGTGTGATGCTAGCGGTCTGCAACAAAGAAGAAATGGCCGTGGACTCATGGTTATGAATGAAGAAGAGGACAATAAGGACTGGCTGTCCTTCAGATAGAACTTGAGGTGTGAATGTAATTGCATGTCACAAAAATTGGCACAGTGAGCCTAGCTATGCTAGCTTCACTTTATGTAAACAGAAGATCTCAGAAGGGAGAAAAGATTGTGTGTAGGGAAATGTTGACAAATGTCACTGATAAATGACGATACAGGGAGAGAGAGTAAATGCTATCTTATACATAAGGATTAGTGCTGTCGAGTGATCAAAAAAAATATCTTATTGAATACAGGCTTGTGAATAATTGACAATGATAAATTGTATTCAATGGATAATATGAGTGAAATTGCATTACAGGTGGATTTTCTGTGTAGTCCTGTCTGTAATTGGTTTTATATTAAAATCCATGTATAAATGATAGATTGTTGTCTACATTTTAACCCTCCCTCTCACATTATTTACAGTGAAACTACAATTTATTCTACCTGATCTGTTTCTCTACTGACATTTGACATCCTCCTTACCCCCCACACTCACAATGGCTGTAGTTCTACCTCTGCTCTCAGTCTACCAGGCTCTTTGTCTCCTGTTGTCAGCTCTGTTTGGTGTATTTAATTCTCAGTTATTCCTCACGAATGAGTTTTCACAACACACGAGTCCTTGCAGAAAGCTTCTGGATAGTGAGGTCACAAGAGTTTGTAACAAAAGAACATGCTTTTGAGCAGCATCAGACCTTTTCATGAGGTTTATAGCAACAAGAGTAAACTTTAACCCTTTAAAACCTGAGTTTCTGGACTCTTTTCTTATTTTAACCATAAAAGGCCCGGAGAAAACCCTTATAATCATAACTAGACGACAGAAAAATAATTAACATGGATAAAACACATTTTACTGCATGTTAAGAGTGTTTTAACAGTTTAAAATGAAAAAACACAAAAAACAGGGGAAATTTATGCTATAACCTAGTGAGAAAAGGGGAAATTACAGTAATAACCACATGCTGGCTGTGAAGCACAGCTTCTTAGCTTTCAGAAACTGTTTGAAATTTTCTGATAACACAAACAGTCATGCAATTATGGTCATGCAAAGTGTGCTTTAACAGCATGTTGTCAGCGACGCGCTTGGATTTTAAAGGTTAAAACAGGGAAGCCTGCACATCAGTAGATCAATTCAAGGTTTTTGGACACTACAGTGGACAAAGGTAGAAAACGGTGACATATAATTGTGATTAATTTGTGTTAAAAATAGCCTATGGCTCCTTTTTCTCATGTCTCTCCCCCTCTCTCATCCTTATGTCTGACTCTTTCCGCCGTCTTTCTTTCTAAGAAGGGTCATGTATGTTTTGTTTTAGCCAAAATGAGGGACATAAAAATGATATTGCCCTTCAATAAAGAAATGGGTATCAAATTTGCAATATGAGAAGAAATAACTAGTTCATTCTATCTAAACTTGTTGAAGCTTAACATTATTTCATACTCCTAGCTGTGGCCATCTTATAGCTACCTTAACTTCCTCCACCCCAGCCCTCTCCTTTATAGCTTAAAGTTTGTTGCACCCTCATATTCAGATTCATGCTACTGTGGATTAATTGCTTCTAAAATAATTTCTTTTTTTCAAGCACATTGTCATTTATGTGTCTATCCTAATGGGGGTTTCTAGGCACGCAATTCCTGAAAAGTCAAAACAAGCTGCTTGACTAACCCAGGGAGCATCTTCAGAGCAGAGCCTTCTATGCCAAGTTAAAATGTATTATATCCATTTTCCAATAAAATGGTTAAATGTATGATGAGCATTCCTGACTGGTTGTAGGTTACGATATAGAATGATTTATTTCTTGAATTTCTTGAAAAATGCATAAGCTGAGGAACCTAATAAGAATCGCATATTAAATCGCAATCGCAATATTGGGAGAAAAAATTGCAATTAGGTTATTTTTGGAAATCGTTCAGTCCTAGCACCGATCTGATACCACCATTGTGGTAAATAACAAGAAGTAACAGGTTAGTAACTGTAGCCTCGTAGCTGAATGTTGCACTGGTCTGTTGAAACAGTGTTTCTAGCAAGCCTAGAACTTGGGTGATTTTGCAGGGATTTTAAAGATTAAATCCATACTGGAAGATCCAATATTAAACATATTGCTGGGATGCTAATGCTCGTATTGTTCTCACAGAATGCTTTCATGGTACTGTTAACCAATGGCAGGCTGTTCCATCATCACGTCAAACTGTGCATGCTTAAACAAACAGAGCATTATGAAGACAGCCTTATGAGCTCATAATGGAGAGAAACAGAGACAAGAGAGCCTGTGATGTGGCCCTCTGTGTCACTGTCATTTTAATATTTAGCAGTAAAATTCACAATAATTAGTAGGAAAACAACTTTAAGTGTCGCAGAGAGGCTGTAGGTTACCATTCTATTGTTTGAGCCTTGTTCTGGAGGCCAGCTTTCCACAGAACAATGTTCCAGAAAGTTTACACCAGTACTGGTTAGCACATTGATGTCAGAATCAGTATCAGGAAGAAAAAATGGTATTGGAACATCTCCAGTGTGAAACAGCAGCACTATAAATGCCTGTGGCAATCAGCACTGGTCTTTCTGAATTAGGTGGTATTTACTATGATGCTTATTTGGACAGAAAAGCAACGATTTTGCACCAATATTTTTAATATTCCCTGATCTACAGTCATGCCACAGGTACAAATCCACCAAGGTTGCTGTCTGCTTGGCAGTTTGATTCCAGTTTATCCACTGCACATTCTTTGTGGATTGCATGCATCATTAGAACAGGCCGAGCCTTTTGCACAACCCTTAAATGAACCAGGCCCTCTATTGTCACTCTCTCTTGGTCATGCATAGCACTGAAAACCCAGAGATAACATTGAAGTTGCCTTGATAACCACAAATCCTGCTCTGTAGTAAACCACCAGAGAAAGAAACACTGAAAACAGCAGCTCACTATGACCCTCATGTGTTTGTTCCTCCATGTTACTGCTCCCTATTGCCAATGTCATTGCAACGACTGCTCTCCCCTTCATCCCCCTCTGCCCTCAGTTTTTCTCCCTTCATGATGCTTCTGGTCCCCCCTGCCTGTGTCATTCATCACCTGTCCTTACAGCGTCCTCTGTCTGCTCTCCTGTGATGCACACCTGCTGTACATCATTAATCTGCCAAGATGAGTTACTTCCACAGCTGCTTCTGATCACTAATTAGTGTCAGACGTATTTAGAGAGATGTATGTCTGTTTGTTGCCAGGCGGTCTGTAGAGACTGTCTGCTATGAAATGCTGAGGTAAACAAAATCTGTACAAACTTTGGTGGACATTGATGAACAAATTGGTCTCAAGTCTTAAATGTGCCAAAGTTTCTTGAAACTGAAGTTTAACAGCATCGTTGAACAATCCAGTGGCCTCGTCATAGTTTATCAAGACAGGGAGTGAGTGCAGATGTGGATTAATGAAGCAACTGTTTTTTAAAATGAACTCACAGTCTCATTAAAGACCAGGTTAGCTGTGAGAAATTTTATAATTGAGTAAATACAAATTTCCCTCATTGATCTTGACTAATCATTGATCAGTCTTTAAGAAACACTTTTCATATGACATTTGTTTAACATCTCTTGCTCCTTTTTGGTAGAGCTGCCAGCAACACTTAATATTCATAACACCTGATTTCACTTGTTAAAGATACAATTTATAGATTTTTTTGCACTGAAATATCTGAATTAATTTAAAAAGTGATCATTCCTTTGTTGTATATTTTTCAATTGAGGACTTACATCATCTCAAATATTTCCTAAAGTTTTCAAAAACATAGAAATTCATCTTTTTTTTCATTGTAATGGGGCATGTCTTCTCAAGGTGGCTGCCACAGGGTTTGAGTTCAATCCACCAAATTCACCTCCATTACATGGAAACTCTTCACTCAGCATCTCCAGTGAGTTAAAACCAACTCTGCTCAGCACTGGCCACCTTCACCACCTCCTTCTCAATATTGAGGACTTCGATCAATAAAAACAGCACCTCATAAGGCAAATCTGTTAAACAGAAAACAAACATTTTGTTTTCATTTATAACTAGAAAAGCACTTGGAGAGCGCGACCGTCTTTCTCTCTGTTACGCTCCGACTTGTCTCCTTAACCGGGCGTGCGTCTTTCAAACTCTATAAACTCCAAAACTTTGAATAAAAACACACCCAAAATGCTGCTGGGATTGAAGTTACTCATGTCTGCCATCTCCTGGTGTAAAGTGGTAAGAGCACAGACCTCCACCTATAGCCCTGTCTCCCGATAGTATAGAATCCTATAAAAAAATAACTGAATCCAGACGGTGATCCAGATCACTCCCAAAATCTAATCAGTTCTTCCTTGTGTGCAAAATTCACCAAAATCCTTTCACAACTTTTTGAGTTATGCTGCTAACAAACAAACAAACAAACAAAACAAACAAACCCACCCGATCACATAACCTCCTTGGCAGAGGTAAATATCTGATAATGAGGGAGAGATGCACTTGAAAGTTCACTTCCTTGTTTGCTGGAAGCAGTATCAGAATGTGCATGTGTGCTGCACATGGTCATATTCTGAGACTGCTTTCAGCATGAACCTGGAAGTGCACTTTTTATCAGAAATTTAGGGTGAAGCTTGGCAGCGGTGGTCTGTACTCGCCTTAGTGTGTTATTAAGTGGTTGAGATATCCCTGGCAAGGAATTTACATACTGTGCATTTAAGGGAGGAAGTAAGTAGGAATATACACATCCATCCATTTTCCACACTCCCTATCCTATTCGGGGCAGTGGGAGGTTGGAGCGTATCCCAGCTGTCAAGGGGCAAGAGGTGGGGTACACCCTGGACTGGTCACCAGTCCATTGCAGGGCTGATGTATAGAAACAAACAACCAGGCACACACACCTATAATGATTTAGAGTCAGTTAACATAATGTGCATGTCTTTGGTGGTGGGAGGAAGCCAGAGTTCCTGGAGAGAACCCACACATGCAAACTGCACAGAAAGGCATCGACTGTGAAGTGAACCAGGATACTTTTTGCTGTGAGGCAACAGCACTAAACCTTCACCGCTGTGCAGCCCTGAATATATACAGTTTATTTTAATCCCAAGTCTGGAGCAGCTGCTTAAGCCAGGACATGCATGGTTCCTTTAAGGGCTGAATAATTTTGGAAAAATCTGACACTGTGATAGTTTTTCTTGCTGTGACATAAATAGCTATTTTTTCAATGTTTCAATTTTTTTTGCAAATTAATTAGGGTGCTTTTTTGTACATTGATTAAATTTTAAATTATTATTATTTTTTTTTTTTTGCCCTGTTTGGATCCTTAGGTCATTTTTGATTTAATCCTCAAAAACTTTGCAGCCCTTTGGTAGCTGCTCTAGTACACAGATAAAAACACACACAGGAGGAAGGAAAGAGAGAAAACTGGTGGACAGAGTGGCCTGTTTCTACATAAAATTTGATAATTTACCTTTTGTGCTTTATTGTGTTATTCAAATGTCATCAACCACTTCTAATGTCATGTCAAGTAATGCTTAGCCAACCTGATCAGCCCCATGAGAGCTTCTGATTAAACAGGCCTGTCACATACCTGAAATTGTGAAATATAAAACAATCAGGTCAGTGCTTTCAGCGGACTGAGCCTTAACGAACACCAGGACGAGGTGCTGCTAATAGCAGGAATGCACTGACTGTATTGGTGTATCTCTGACAACAGCAGCAGCAGCGCCACCTGCAGCCTGAATGTTTTGACATTCAAGAGACTCACTGCCTCTGAATGTCCAGTGCTCAGCTTTTAGACAACTGATGGTGATATCAGATTGATTTTTACATTAGCTGGTTTGATTTTCCAACAATACAGACGCTTCAGTACGGCATTCTTCAGGTCATGTGACTAGCATTACCATTGCAGTTGTGTAACAATGCACCACTAAGCTCTAGTTCCCTTATATCAGACATCAATGCTGTTTATTCTGAGATCTTTCATTAAAAAGTAACTTTTAAGCATACAGCTTAAAGAGAAGCACTCTCTCTGTGTTGTATTTGTACCCAACTATTTACCACTACCATTTGAAGAGTTTATCTAGTTAAAAGTATCTGTAACATGGCTTAAATTTCACCTATTAAGTCCATTCACAACAGTTTTAGAGCAAAAAGAAGCAACATTAAAGTTTCTTCACAGTGTAACTGTTCACTTAATGCAGAAACTCAACTAGTAGCTGTAATGAGTTACTAATTTAGTTACTAATAAACAGGCTCTAAACAATCCCAACAACCTCTGAATAACCTTCACCCTCTATAAAGGTTAACAGAATCTTCTTGCTCTGTCTGTTTATGCTGTGTTGTGCATTACAACCACATCCTGGCACGGACTGAATAAACACCTCATACTTTGCTGTTCTCTCCCATAATCCCACTTGGCAGCCATGTAGCACATCAGACACAGAGGAACAGGGCTCATCAGCAGATAGACAGCTGTAGGCATGGAATCTGCTCTTCAGTGATACGGTCACTTAGAGAGCATGTACATGCTCACAGACATAAACATGAATGAAAAGCACATGCACAGTTATTATCAGCGAATGTGCATTCAGACACGTTATCAGTATTGAATTAAGCTTGGTTATTAGCATTACTTAGAAATGTCATTTGAGGGTGTGGGATTGAGGGAGATTGTATCACTACAATGAGCCTGTTACCAACACTGTTGAAGCTAGAGACGCTCCGACTGATCAGTATCAATTGATTACCACATCACTGATCACCAAAACCAATCACTTGGTCAATACTTTAGTGTCTGTGGCTGAAGGAGGCACTCTGCAGTGTAATTATATAATTGAATTGCCGACTCTGTCGCCTTGTTATCAGCTGGTTCATCAACTTCATCCACTTAATGAAGCCTCTGAATCGCTCAAACTCTGTTTTGAGTCCCTTTATCTAAGAATATTAACTCAATGTTCAGACATGTTTAAGCCTGGGATGAAATGAGCACGATGAAAGCTAATTAGCTAACTAACTAGGTTTTGGTGAGTTTTTTTAATAAATACAGTTGAGTTAGACAATGCATGATTGTAATGGCCTAAAATGTTCATTGAGGCAGCAGAACATAGTTTGTATTTTTTTGCATAAGGCTCCAACCTCATCACTTTTTGCAAATTTATTTTACATATACATTTAGAGGAGTGATGAGATGACATCTTAAATTCCCTGTTGGAGCATACAGGTAGATGCTGGGTTGGTTGAAAGCAGAAGCCCCGTACTGCAGCATGATGGGGCTGGTGATGACAGAGTAGAGGGAGACTCTGGAAATCCTGCAGCTTAAGTAGACCACCAACTGCAATGAGGGAGAAAAGCTGTTAAAAGTATCTTTCCTGGTTGGTACTGTGAGCAATCCCTGACTACTTGGCACATAGCTTACAGCGTAAATCAGGAAGGACACTTTAACAGCTTTTCCCTCTCAATGTTAAATTCATCAATGAAAACAAAACACTAGTTTACTGTGTAGTAAATATATTGTATGGAGCACAGCTTTGAAGTGAACACAGATAGGAGCTGAGCAGCCTCTGCTCATCATGTTTTCTGACAGAGAGCAATGGCCTCAGATTTGGAGCCAGTAGAACCACATCATCTGCAAAAAGCACAGATGGAGCTTTGATGTCCCCAAACCAGAAACCCTTCTCCCCATGACTGCACCTCAAGATCCTATCCATGAAGATCACAAACAGAACCAGAGAACCAGAGACAAGGGGTAGTCCTGGCTTTGTGCTGAGAATACGGACACAACTTTCACTTTGGTAATACAGGAATCTGATGGCTTGCTGCTACGGCCCCAGGACCTCATATTTTGAGTCCCCCAAAAATGACCTTCCTATGGACATGATGGTAAGCCTACTCCAAGTCCAAAAAAACACATGTAAACTCCCATGCTCACCCAAGAAGCTCTGCAAGAGTAACGAGCTGGTCCATGGTCTCACAGCCCAGATGGAATCACAATTGATTCAGTGTTGATTTTGACCTTTAATTTTAGTCTCAATCTTAGTCTTTTGATAAAATGCCTTTTAGTTTTAGTTACATTTTAGTCTAGTTTAAGTCGACAAACACTCAGTCCAGGTTTCAGTCCATTAAAAGTCCTCACCTTCTAGTCTTTACTTTTAGGTCAAGCATTTATTCTGTTGTTTGAGTCTGTAGCCAAACCATGGTGGTGTGTTCTATTTGTGCGTTCTGTCACACCTGGGGTCCCTGCTTTCTACAGCTGAGAGGCAGAATGCATTGTATTTTGACAGATTTACCCACACTTGAGATATATTGTGGATTTTGAATGTCGGACGAAAGCTAAACTACACTTTGAAAAAAAAAATGTCATTTTGATGAAAACTAAACTTACTTTTAGTCTGTTGTAGTCATCAAAGATCAATTTTTTGCTTTCTTAGTGCAGTCTTTTTCATGAAATAAAAAAGCTGTCGATGAGAATTTTTAGTCATAGTTAAACTGACAAAATTAAAACTGCATTGCTCCTCCTGTATCTGAGGTTCAACAGTCAGCCTTTCCAGCACCCTCTAGTAAACTCTCCGTGGGAGGCTGAGTAGTGTGATGCTATGATAAGTCGAGCACACCCTCTAGTCCCCTCTTGTAAAAATGGGAACCATCATCCTAGTCTGCCCCTCCAGAGGCACCAGCCCAGACCTCCACATGGCACTGAGAAAGCATCAACTAAGACAGCGCAACATAAACACTGTTGGATCTACACTGTCATCATAATTTTTAATAGAAAAAGCACATCAATGAATACTTGTCAAAATGTTTGTTTACAGAATTAACACTGCCAAGTGTCAGAACTAAGACGAACGACTGGCCAAGAAAAATCTTCCCATTCCTATGTGGGCCATGTTAAATTGTCAATTGAATAGGCACAACCGTGCACTTTATCTCAGTAATAACTGTGTGAATTATTGACATAAATGAACGCTTGCACCTTACACACCAAATGTGTTTTTGGAGCCTGTAGCAAGTCAATGTAAGCTTCCAAACCAAGCGAAGGGTGCCTTGATGCATAGAGCGACAAGGGAGAGGCAGAAACTTCTTTTTATCTTCTTCTCTAGTATCACTGTTTATCAGAGGACAGGAGAAAACCCACTGACTTTTGTAGTGCAGATGTTTTTTACAGTGTGCATACTTTATTAACAAAATTGTGTTGCCCCTGATCTGCATAGAAAGGCACAGCAAAGTTGACCTCTGAATTGTTCGAATTTTTGTGCCTTTTTTCGCATCGCCCTTAATGTACAAAGGCATTTACTGTTTGATACCTGTTGCATTGCACCTTCAGAGGTTTCCCTTCTGTTTTGTTGGGCAAAATCCATAAAAGCATGCTATTGACTGAATTAGGATGACTTTTATCAGGTCACACTGCCACCCACAGGACGTCTCGGTGCACTACAAAGCTAAGTAGACCGACTGACAGCTAAACCAGCTGGTATATTGAAACTAAAAATATGATCAGTATCAGCATTTAAGGCATCCCTTGATCAAGCGGGAGCTGAGCAGAGCTTTGAATATTACTGCTTATTGCTCACATTTTCTCTTTCGCCTCATCTCAGACAATAAGATGGTTTACAGCGACTTCAAGGTCAGCCTGCCCATTCTCTGTAAGCAGGTGTATGAGAGATTTTATGAACACCACAGGCTCAGAGATATTCACTACATTTAACACCCCTCTGCTGCTTTATTTCAGTTATTTTCTTCTCCTTCCTTCCAGCCACAAGCATATATAAAGACTTATTTACTTTCCTTGACTTTTAGTCGCTGTGACTGACTGTCAGCCTCAGCTTCTCCCTGCTGAGCTCACAAAGTTTACACTCTCGGACACTAATTTATGCTCCGTTCATGTTCATTTAACGGGGGCTGAAATTATGAGGAGGGAATAAAACAAATGTGGCACATGAAGAATGCATTCTTAATTTGGTCTCCCTGTTGTTCCACACTCAAACGAGGCTTATGATTGATGACGGTGCTTTGTCCTCCGGCTCAGCAGATGTAGCAGGCTGGCTCTGTGTACAGAGACAATGCATGCATGCAGAGACACACCGGCTGAGTAATTTAAAGCCTGACTGTCAATTCTTTGCATCTCCTGTTACAGCATGTGCTTCAGGTTTCAGGTGTGGAATTGAATTACCTCAAATAAAACTATATAGTAGGGCGGTTTACAATCATATTACCCTGAGACAGAATTCAGGATCGTTTCCTTTTTTCCTCAGAGATCAGACTGTTGGCTGTGCTGCTCTGAGCTGCAGGGGAAATTCATTCATGCTTCCAAGTACAGACAGTCGGAAACAGTTGGAAACCAAATCAAAATTCACCCTCAGAGATAATAATTCGGAAACTGTCTTTGTTGATCCACATAATGCAATTCTGCACAGTTCAGTAACTTGTGATGGTCACGCACGACCAGAAATGCTTCTGAGATTGTATCAGTGCCAACACTTTGATCATTGCCAAACGGTTTTCAGAGGAGCGGACTCTGACGCAAAAACAACTGACAAGAGAACAAACTCTGTTTTTAGTTTCTGGTGGGTGGAGGAAAGCTGGGCAGACTAATCCAAGCAGAAGATCCTGTCCATCCTGGTTTTCCTTTTGTTTTTCTTCTAGCCTGTCCTTACTCTGAAGACTTCTAGATGTTATCTGAACTGCCTGAACTCTGAACACCATCAAATTTAAGATGAAACTTTTTATAGGGTTTTTTCCCCCTGCAGCATGGTGCTATTTTTACCTTGACTTGAGGAAAAATATGCTTATTTCAGCTGATCAGCTGATTTTTTTGCACTATAACTACAACAGACCTCATTCACCAACAGTTTCATTAACCGTTTCCTTATCTGTGACTCTTTATAAGCAAAGAACAAAATCCAAGAACATTCACGGCACTGTTAAGCACATTTGAGTGCTGATATATCAACAAATGTGCTAAAGCAAGAAACACAATGTTACAGTGCATTGTATTTTACCACTTTTTAAGCATTTTACTATTTCTATATAATTAAATGCACAGGTTATGACTAAACGATGGTGAACTTTTGACGTAACAAAGCAATGTTTGATTTCAACTCAAAAATATAGGATTATGTAAATAAACTGAGTCATTTAGCAATTTTTTGGCATTAAACAAATCAAAATCATAAAAGCTTTCATTCACTGATGCAAATGAAAACATGTTTAAAGAATTCCCCATCATTAAACTGTCAGCTTTTAGAATAAATGTGGGGTTCCCTATGTAGGTTGAAAAAATAACAACTCCTCACTTTATTAACACATCTGGATTGCATCGTTTTCTTATTTCAGTGTGAAACATGTTTTTTTCTGATGACAGCACCATCTGAACTAGTGATATCTTCACATTTATGTGATTGTGATGTATATTCTATATCCACTACAGGTGCAAAATATATCAGCAAGATTTTCTGGTTCCATTTGGAAGAACACTACATCCACTTATGAACTATCTAGGCCTCAGTATTTCTTATACTTGGAGTCCAGTAGCTTATTGCACCAGCTATGCGTAAGCTCTGCCTTAAGTTGTGGTGTAAAGTCCATACTAAACCCTACGCTGAAACTAGTTAGGTTATAACTTAAACTGTGTCACTGTTCGGTTGCACCACAGAAACGTAAGGTTGATTTACGTCCAAACTAACCAAAATATTGTCACAGGTATGACATTTTCTCTTACTTTAACTAAACACTGAAAAGCATGTTTTAACCCATTGTTACTACAGATGCTAACGGCTAAAAATAAATAATGCTAACTGCAGTTAATCCTCAACAGAATCCAGTGTGGATGAAAACTATGAGAAGGCATTTTGCATAGGTGAGTATTAAGGCCTACAGCCTAAACCTAAGGCTCCTTTGTGCCCTCTGTGTTTGCACACAGCCCTGTAGTCTCATGCCTTTATATGGACATAAAAGTGGAAATTCCCCCTAATAATAAGGGAGAAGCTTCCAGCTTACATATCAACCAGTCACTGTTTGTATGGTGCAAGTTCATGGTTGAAGTTATCGCGACACACTTTACAAAGAGGGCAGGTCTAGATCGTACTCTCTGATGTGGCCTATTATAATGGACTGGCATTAATCATTAATATTATAATAAAGACTATACCCTGATGTAAGAAGACCAGCGTTAATTTATCACACAGACATGAAATTCAAAAATCCAATTAATGTGATGAGAAGATTCAGGAATTTAGGGGTGAAGCCAAATACCACAATTGGTTAGCATGTGAGCTAGCTGGTTAGCCTGCCAGTAGGAGGATAATGGGCTGCTAATTGAAGGGTTAGCATATCATTAGCATGTCCCCTTCACTCTAAAACTGTATTGTAAATAGCACATCGGGCATATCGAAGTTCTGAATTGACAAATCATGCTAAAGTCCTCTGTGTCTCATTTGTGTGCTATGTGAAGGACTGAATGGCTAACATGCCATTAAAGTGGCTCTATAGCTTGAGATTAAACAGTCAGTTTAAAAGAAGGCCATCCACGAAACTGTTGAAAATATTGTCAAGAGCCCTGACCCCTCCCATACACATCAGCACGAAAACATATATTGATATACATTGATCGTATGCAGTCAGACTGTCCTGAAAGGATGCAGTGTGGCTCTTTCATAAAAATAAAAAAATAACTTTGTTATGATTTCACGCATGAGTGCAGTCAAGACTACATGGGTGTACATTCTGCGTTGCTTTCTTTATCCAGAAAACATTCACACTTTAGAAACTAATAATCAACAGTTTTTCAGATTGGCAGCTCCAAAATAAAAGGAACAATAAGAGGAACAACCAAAAGTAGCTGATGACCAGGCAAAATGTCAGCCAGGCTTACAGAGTGAGAAAACATTCACTTTCTTTTTTTTTAACAGCCTTTTCAGCTGTCACGTTTTTAAAGGTTAAACAAAAAGGGAGGACTGGAGTGCAGAACACAAAGTGATCTATCAAAATAAAAGGCTCAGGGAAAGCAGAAAACTTGCTTGCAAAAGTTCAAGAAAAAGTCCATCAAAGAATTAAAACAACTCCAACCCAGGGGAAAATATGAGTCACAAAGAAAATCCACGAGAAACACTTAGAGCAGGACAAAAGATACAGATAATGTTAAATGTAGATGGATATTTTATTAAAGGAAAATGCTAAAGGCCTGTATATTATCCATGAAGCCATCAAGGTCAGCATGTTTTTAGTAAACCAAAGTTCAGTATTCTTGTATCATGACTAACCTGTCATAAACTACTGCACAGACTGTGTTTATTTATTATTGTCATTTTTTTATATATAAAATGAGTAAAGAGTAGGTTTTCTGTCTCTAAAGCTCTACTTGAGCATCCACAGCAAATCCATGACCACTGTGACAAATAACTTTGAATTTTATCATTCATAAAATCTGCAGATGAGAGTCACGAGTGAACTTGTGCTCGGTGTGACTCTGGAGTATGAAAATTTTGTTTTACAGAAATCTTTAGAAGACTTTGAAGAATCAAGGTCAGTTTGAACAGTCTGTTTTAGGAAATAACAACTAAGACTGTATTTTTCAGATCACTTCTGGTTGAGTTATTCTTTATGTATTATTTTTCTTTTGTGGCAGTGGCATAGACATATGAAAAATAATATTTACCTACAACTTCTCCTTGATATTCTGTAATAATTCAGGCCAGAATGTGGAAGCGTTCAGGAACAACAGCAGCCCAGCCACAAAGCAGAAGACTATGGCTGCACAGGTGAATGGTGCGGTAGAGTCACCAACAGTCTGATTCCATAGCTGAAGAGTTCTGAACTTGCACTGGCATTATTGTAAGCACAAAAACTGTGCAGCAGGAGCTTCAAGGAATGGGTTTCCATGGCTGTGCAGCTGCATGGAAACCTCACATCACTAAGTCGAATGTCAAGGAGTGGATAGAGTGGTGTAAATCACACCAACACTGGACTGTGGAGCAGTGGAAACATGTTCTGTGGAGTGACGAATCAAGCTTCAATGATGGGAGTCAGATGGATGAGTCTGAGTTTGGCAGATGCTGGGAGAACATTACCTGCCTGACTGCACTGTGCCAGCTGTAAAGTTTGGTGAAGATAATGGTGAAGCTGATTTTTTAGGTTTTGGTCTAGGCCCCTTATCTCCAATGAAGGCAAATCTTAATGCTTCAGAATACCAACACATTTTGGAAAATGCTATGCTTCCAACTTTGTGGCAACAGTTTGGGGAAGGCACTTTTCTATTCCAACATGACTGTACGCTAATGAACAAAACAAGGACTACTGAGACACGGTCTGAGGAGTTGACTGAGGAAGAACTTGACTGGCCCCCACAGAGCCCTGACCTCAATCCCACAGAGCACTTTTGGGGTGAACTGGAGCAGAGACGGTGACCTCATAAATGCTCTACAGAACGAACGGGTACAAATTCCCACAGAAACACCAAAGTCTTGTGGAAGGCCCCCAAGAAGAGTGAAGGCTGATATATCTCCAAAAAAAGGGGGGGGGGCACATTATTTTAATGCATGTATTTGAATACATTGTCATTACAGCCCTTGTATGTGTGATGGTCAGGCAGATGAATACTTAAATCTAGTGTATTCTAGGGATTTCTTCACTCTAGACCAGTGTTACTCAACCCTGCTCAACCAAACTGTAAAAAATATCTTTGCAAGAGCCGCAATCTGGGGGAAAATTAGCAAAAATGTGGAGAAAAGTGGCATTAAAGGGCAGAAATGGCAAGAATGGGTGAGACGTGACAAAAACATTTGTTAAAGGGGACAAAATGGTCAAAAACTGGCATATATGTAGCAACAAATGAGTGAAAAGTGACTGAAGCTGGCAAAAAGCAGCAAAAAGGTGGCAAAAATGGGCAAAAGGCAGCCTAAATGGGTGAAAAGTGGCAGTAAATGGGAAAAAATGTCGCAAAAAGAAGTGGATAAAGGGGCTAAAAGCAGCAAAAATTTATTCAAAGTGGCAAAAAATAGAAAAGAGGGGCAAAATTGCAATTAAGGGCAATGGAAATACACAGACAAAAAATGAAATCAAAACCTATGTTTTCGAGTGGGAAACAAATGAGACTTGAAATGGATCATTTCTGAGGTCAAAGTTCCCCTTTTTAAGGTTTTCTGGGGGAATAATATTTCAAATTAAGACATAAAAGAGCCACAAATCATCACAAAAGAGCCACATGTTGAGTAACACTGCTCTAGACCAGTGGTTCTCAACTGGTCCAGCTTCGGGACCCACCAGTCTGTCTTATGACAGATCACGACCCAAGTTTCCAAAAGATTTTGTTTAGTTAGTTGACTATGTTGCAGTTTGGAGCATGATTGGACCAAATTTTAAACCCTCTTTCCACATCATTATGTGTCAATTTTTGCCAGTTTTCCAAAGAAGTTGTGAAACTACTTCACTATCGCGGGAAAAGAAGGCATTTATTGCAAGAAGAGGAGATGAATTAGTTGAAATATTGATCAAACATTAAAACTGACCTAATTTCACAGTAAAACAAGGTAAAATAAAAGGTATCGATGCATATCCAATAAGGACTTGAGGACTTTTGCCACCATTTTTTTACAGACAACTAGTAGCGACCCACTGAAAACTGCTCCGTGACCCATTTTTGGGTCCTGACCCACCAGTTGAGAACCACTATTCTAGACTAATGATGTCTGGATGTGGATGTAGTGTCTGTGGTCTGCCTGTTCTAGGTTCTCCCTCCTCCTATAGAGCCCAGGTAACACTACTGTGTCTCAGACAGTCTTTAAACTTTTAACAGCTCCTCTGGGAGAGCCGATACGACACACAAGGAGAGAAAGGAGGTTTCATGGCTAGTTTAGTGTTTACATCCTCCCCTTCTACTCTGTTTCTCTCGTTATCTTTAACTTCTCAGAAACCCAGGCTCCTTTCTTTCCTCCCTCCTTTTCTAAGACATAATAAATCGCTCCTTCATACGTCAGAGGACACATTATCTCTGCCCCACTCTCTCTCTAATAAAGTGAGAAATTACTCGCCCATGCGTCCGCTCTATAATCACTTGCCCAGACACTTTTGATGGTTCAATAAGATTATTGACAAGTCTTTGCATGAGAAGGAGTGGGGAGTCAATCAGAAAACGTGACATAACTCACAGTCTGAAGCTTTAGTCGTGCAGTCTTTTATTCTCCTGTGCCTCTCTCTCCTTCACTCTCTCTCTCTCTTTTGTGATTGATGCCGTGGGACGTAATTATTGAACAGCAAATCCCTCTCCAATTTATGGCATTAAGGATATAAAATGGCCACTTCAACTACTCCTCAGGCCAGAATACAAGTGAATTAGCGAAAGGAGAGCAAATCTGATGAGGCTGTCTGAAAATACTCCATCACCCAGAGAGAATATTAAAGACATGAATCTGAGCAGCTCTCACTTTGATGTATAGGCCGCAAATGAAGGAAAATGAATGCAGGGGAAGTAGCTTTTCTGAAAAGTTCTACTCTGAAAGATATGCAAAGACAGGAGGAGTCTCAGATGTTCGACATTTAGACAGAAACAAGATGTAAAATCTGACAGGTCATCAATGTGTGCTGCTGCTTTCCAGAGAGAAAGAGAGAGATTTGAAGCACACTCGTCCTGCTCTGTCCAATCCTAACGCTGCTGCCATCCTTATGGAGATTACTGGGGTCAGTGCAAGGCTAGGACAGCAGAATACATTTAAATTCATCTCATGAACTCCTTAGTATGTCCACTGCACTGTCTGAAGATGCATGCACCCAGCAGGGAAGGATTAAGTTAAGGAGAAAAGACAAGAAAGAGCAGAGTTTGGTCCATAGGCTGACATTTACACAGTTACAGCAAGGTCACAGCATTGCAGAGAAGGACTGTTGGATAAAGCTCTCCAGAGATTTGGCCATCCTACAATCTGTAGAGAGACATTTTCTGCATTAAATTAAAATAATGGATCAAAAGTTTGATTACAGTTAAGAAATATCAAAAGCTCAATGTTGGTTGTCTGGTATTGATCAATGTTTCAACAAGGGATACATGCATTTACCTGGACAAACAGTTAAAGTCAGATTCCTTGGTAGTCTAAATTTTGGTTAAATTAGGCCAGGTATTCTTCTTGCCCTTTACAGGAATGCTATTATACTGCAGTATTACAAAATTAAAATAGACAACAGGGTTGCATGGTGGCGCAGGGTTAGCGCTGTTGCCTAAGTTTGCATGTTCTCTCTCTAGGTACTCCAGATTCCTCCCACCACCGCAGACATGCTCATAGGTGAATTGGTGACTCTAAATTGGCCGTAGGTGCAAGTTAGGGGTGCGCGGTATATGAGGTAGACGGTATAATGATGTAAATTTGGCCTACGGCAGAGATTTGGATTCTACCGACCAATCGCAATAACGCTTGTTGATGACGTCATTGTGTCTGCCTCAGTGTGACAATGGCTTCAAGCACAGAGACCACGGAGCAAGAGGAGCTGGTTAAAAAAAAAACGGGGCTACATAGAGGTGGGCGGTAAATCGGTATTAGTACCTCCCCACAGCTGGTGGAGAGAGTGAGTTGTGACACACAGCTCAGGCTGAGTCTAGTCAAAAGCACGTTTAGCTCTAGCATTACATGAAGCCAGGTAACTAATCGAATGTCAAGGACTCTTGTTGCTGTAACTAGGCACAGTTAGCAGGCAAAAGCACTTGTTTTTTTCCTCTCACAGTCTGACAGTTACACCGCATCAACGTCAGTGTGCTGTCTCTGTCAGCCTGCCTGGGGCTTTAACACAAGCCAAGTGCTGCTTTGGCTGGTCTCAGAGCCCAGCGCTGCAGCTCTTCCTCTTACAACGGCTTAAATAACCATCTAAAAGTCTATTTTAACTTATGACTTTCTTTTCTAAGTCCACAGTGAGTCAAAGATCCAGGCTGCAATGTTAAAATGAGGTCAGAAAAGCTGCTGTAAACTAGCCGTATTCTCCGGTATGGCAACCAAACTTGAGATCAACCCAACGGCCTGCCCACTAAGCGCGACTTCCTGTCAGGCTGCTAGCTAGCATTCCGGTTGACAGAAACGGAGCCTCTGCCTGCCGAGCTATCTGTCAATCAAATGAGACGCACCAATCACCGTGAAGTGAGGTTTATCCTAATTATAATCCAAATGATCGTGGTACAAAAAAATTCACCCCCTGTACAGTGGGAGCACAATAAGACACTAGCTAATGAGACAGGTTTGGTGTTTGAACCAGGCTGTAAACCAGTTTATTTTGTGTGTCAAAACCGGCTGTTTAACATGTGTGCGGACGGAACTTCTGGTTTTCCTGCAGCCAGCCTCAAGTGGACACTCGCGGTAAACCAATTTTTTGCACTTCCGCATTGGCTTCATTTTTCAGGACCGGAGGTTGCCGCTTGGTGTGAGCGAGCTGGTTGTTTGCCTGCATATGTCAGCGTGTGATTGACTGGCCAGTCCAGGGTATACCCTGCCTCGTCCCCAGTGACAGCTGGGATAAGCCCCAGCCCCCAGTAAGCCCTGAGAGGTATATGTGGTGCAGAAAATCCTACAAACCCCCTCCTCCTCCAAAACCAAACCTGTGATGGCATACTCAACTCATGTCTGATTGTAGGATCACAGAAAGTGATTTAGTAAGTCCCTCTGTGTTCACTTCTTTAAAAATGAACCTTTAGTTTTAAGTTTCTCTTGATCTGTGATGATCTAATGGCTGATATGTGTCAACTTGCTATTGATTATACTGTAATTCCTATTCGGGGCATTCACAGTGAAAGCCCTCAAGAAATGATAACAGCTTCAGGCTTTTATTGTGAAGGCATTATTCCAAGTAGCTTGTTTATCATTCATTTAACTTAGCTTTGATAGTCGTACTGGTGACTTTATGCAGTTGCAGTTTTACAACTAAATCTCTAATTTCTTTTTAATTTTTGTATGTTTGAATTTTAAAAGGGGCAGAGAACATTAATAAACATAAGCATTAAGGACAAATGTAAACATGCCAGAGTTAGCAAAACTGATCATTTACATCTGTAATCCCTTGGCAGGTGACACAAAGAGACAGAACAACATTACTACTGCAGTGCAAACAAGCAATAACAAGATTAATGTAGCTGCACTGAATAAAAGGGCATGGTCAAACAGGTCAAGTACCACATTTATATAAAAAAGAAACTCATAGCAGTTATAACAGATGTAAACAAAAGGAGATAAAACAATCCAACTGACTACGCCCACTTCTGCTGGAGCAAACAAAGACAACAAGGGAATACTTCCTAAAAGGTGCACTGACACTTACATGCAGCACAGATGCGTGCAATAATAAAATCATGCACACAGACAAAACAAGTCACAAATACATGTAGCAGATATAGTTTACAAAGCAGGCAGGTGTAATGCAGGCATACATATGTAAGCATGCATTGCACAGAAACAGAAAGAGTTAAAGTGCAATGCCAGGCAGATTGGTACAGGAGTTTAAACACACCTTTAGAGTTGTTGAAGTTTAATCACTGCAATGCTGGGCTAAAAGTAAACCCAGATGATGGACAGATATGCTCTGCAGAGTGAGCACTCACTTTGTTGCTTTTAATACAGACATCAGACTTGGAGCGGAGAAAACATGTTTTACCTATTTAATGTTTTGCACGTTAAATACAGGTGCACAAGTCTGTGACGCTCAGTTAGTTCCCCAGCTGCTCGTAATGCCAGAGCGAAAACCTTTGGGCATGCAGATGGAGTGGTCTAAGGCCGGCCACACACTAGACGATTTTTTTAAAATCTGAAACTATTTTTAAACTGTGGGAGACCACAGACTTCAGGACAATTTCCAAACGTTTTTCATCTTTAATCCTTTGAACGCACACACTAGACGACTCAGCCAGACTGTCAGATCACAGGAGACCAAACACCTGCCGACCTGTCTACGACCTCGCATGATCACGTGACTTCAGAAAAAAACAAAACACAGATGTCTGTTGATACCGTCTTGCTGTCTCTCCACAACAGGCTATCCTGGCGTGCGTTACAGGTGCAACAACAATCATAAAACAAGGGAAAGACTCGGGATAAAATCATGGCTGGAATTAAGTTGTGAGCGGTGAAAGTATGTATGATCTGGCTGTGATGCTACCCCGTCTGCTCATTCTCACTGGTTGTTGTGGGTACTCCGTCAGCGGCACTACGACCTAGAATCATAAATATCAAACATGTCTGGTATTTAGGATTCGGGATTTTGGAGGCTATGACGCGATTTGGAGCAGTAAAACAATCGTGTTTGACACCACACACATGCAGACTACTTAGATGAAAAGTCGTTTGCAATGAGGCTCCTCTCGGGCTACGCCCCCACAATTGTTGGGGGAGGCCCAAATCGGGTTTAAAACCCTGTAGTGTGTGGCCGGCCTAAGGCGCAACCCATGTATATGGGTGGCCTGCGTTGGAATCCGGCCTGTGGCCCTTTGCTGCATGTCTCTCCCCACTCTCTTCCCATTTCTGACTCCTCTGTTGAATAAAGGCCCAAAAAAGCCCAAAAATAAATCTTACAAAAAAAGAAAAAATGCTTCTGACCAGACTCAGACTGAGCTGTTATTCTGTCACTTATCATTCTGCTGCACTGGGGAAAACATCAACTAGCACTACAACTCAATTCACACATTTAAATCAGTGCTGATGATGCTGCAAAAGAAGCATTCGATGGCAGAAGTTATAACAGTGACTGTATAGAAATCGGTTTACTGCCTACCACTAGGGTAAAAAAAAAAATCCTAATATATTTATCAGTTCAAGACCTAGATCCCTGTCATATCCAAATAACTTAACTGTAATACAGCCGCTCACAGTAGAAGCCACTGTTGCTATTCTTAATGACTTTGCCTCGTTGTTACAATACTATTTAATTTGATGTAAACAACAGTGAACTGATAGCACTGATAGCATCTTGTAGGATAGCATGGTTTAGCACTGTTTTGATCTAGAAAACAGGGATAAAGTTGTCCAGAGGGTTTCAGGTTATACTCACCTGTAACTGAAGTATTGATTGATGACATTCAGCTCACAAATGTGGATGTTAACCTGCAGACAAGACCAGTGGTGCTAACACTAGTAACATTAGCTGTTAAGCAATCTTGTAGCTCTGCAGTGCAAATTTGGTTTACAGAATATCTGTTTACTTAACTTTTATAAGATTTTTCACTCAAGAATATCACTAGTTTGAACTAGGGATGTGTGCAGTTATCTAGCTAACTGATCAAAGCTTTGAGCCACATTAGTGGCAGTCATTTATTTTCAGTATAGACCAGTAGACCAGCCACATTGTCTTTTTTCTACAACACTGGAGTAGTCAGATTGACAAGCACCTCTACAAAGAGCCTGTTTATATATAACTCTCTAATCTGCTACAACATGGTTCTAACACAAAATAAAAAGCACAAGACCATGTTTATTTTCTTAGCAGCACACAGAGGTAGTGATACACAGGTCAAACATCTATGTACAGCTCAAAAGAAATTAGTAACTGAGTCAATAAACAAATAGGGGACCAGATGAAGTGTGCCCATTAGTGTAATAGCTGATTTCCACCTGCACGTGTGAGAAAGAGGCACGCTGGCAGCATTTCTGCTCCAGGTGCAGAAGCAGCACATTGAACATCACCAGGTGACCTGTGAAAACATAAAGTCTGGCTGTAATGTAGAAAATTGGGGATTAGGAGGACAATTTGGGTGCAGAAGGTAGTTAAGTGACATATTTGTCATCAGTTGGATGGAGCAGCTTGGCTCTCAGAGCCAGGTGTGTGTGACTCAGTGCGATGCAAGCATCGCTGAGCTGATGTGAGGCATGGTTTATTCTGATGTGGAAAATAAGGATGGTTTTATGTGATTTATGCCAGCTTAAACTCAAGTTTTCCCTCTAGACTAGAGAGAAGTATGACCACACTAAGCACAGACATGTTAACCTGAACAGAGGACGGAAGACTCTGATCAGTTAACGTTAGCCCCACTTTGTAAACTCACTGCACATTTTCCAGTAGAAGCTGTGATCCTGTGTTTAATAATCAGAGTTTTTATTGTTTTCTCATAGTTTACTTTTGACTAGTAGATTGAACACAACTTAATGTTGCATCTAATTAGATCTGGAATTAGTTGCCTTGTTTAAACCTCAGGGAAATCAGCTTGCTTTCAGCCTAATATTCGGAACAGACCCTCATTTAAATTTGTTTAATTCTCCGAGTCTGTGTTGATCACAGCCTATTCTTCTGTCTTTTAAGACTAATATGCATCTCAACCTTTCATTCCAGCTTCAGAGGACCTGAGTGGAGAGCCAAAACATATTTTACATCAAGAGAAACTTGAAGTATTGCTCTCAGCCCCACATAGAGGACAGGGGACCATACTATACAGGACTGGCACCAGCATTTTTTTCACAATTTAAGCCTTTTGTAATTTCTTAAAAAAAATTATAATATTGTTTTTTCTTCCAGGGGGGGGCCAACGGAACCTGGGGGCGAGATAACTCCCCACATGACGTCATGAGGGGAAAAAATCTGAGAACGGCATGTTTCAGCACACATTTTCTGAAAGGTGGAGAAAGAGAAGGGGAGAGGGAATGGATTTTTCTGATTCTTGGGGGATTGTTAGACAGGTCAGGGGCACACATTTTTGTTAGAAAAGCCCGAAAAAGTGTTTTTTGCATAATATGTCCTCTTGAAAGTTTTCCAAGTGTTTACCCATCCACATACAGCATAACCGGTTAGCTGCTTACTTCTTTTTGAGCAAAGTCAACAGGAAACAGGTCTGTGAAGGTGGCTGCAAACTGAGAGGTTAGGGTTAATGAATCTATGCAGACTCAAGGATACTTTTTGTGCTTTGTAATAGGGCCAACTTTAGCACAAGTTTTGTGCCTGCTAAAAGCTCCACTTTTCCACCAGAGTGCACTTAATGCCTGTTTTTTCCACAGGCTAACATTAGTGGTTGTGCACTTAGATCACCAACATCACAATGACAGAGTAAGAGAAAAAAATAAACATACAATTTTCAGACCAAGAACTTGTTTGTGCATAGAAATGCAGCAAAATGCACATGTTGGCTCATTGTTAGCCCCACCCCCACCCTGGGGGTGGGGCTTACTCCTCATATGACACTATGAGGGGAAAATCTGAGAATGGCATGTTTCAGCACACATTTTCTGAAAGGTGGAGAAAGAGAGGGGGAGAGGGAGTGGATTTTTCTGGTACTTGAGGGGATTTTGGACAGGCCAGGGGCACATAGTTTTGTTAGAAAAGCCTGAAAAAGGGATTTTTGCATAATATGTCCCCTTTAAACTTAAAAAAATAGTTTTCATTTCATAAAGTTGAGGTAGTGCAGAAAAAATGATACCAAACATGAGCATGGGTGGTTTATATCATCAAAAGAAAAGTATTGACAAAATTGCAAAATAGCCCGTGGACTTCTAAGGGTTAAATCATGGTGTTTGCTCATTCAAATCTGAGTGAAGGATTTTGCTTCCTGACCTTCGAACATTCAAGTCTTGGTAACAAAAATAGTGCCTCCAGATATTAAAGTCTGACTTTATTCCAGTTTGAGATTATACAGTAAGCCGTTTCCAAATATTCATATTTATCCATGATGGTAAACAGCCTAAATCCACACTTGAAACAGCACTGGACTTCAAACTCCAAGGACAAATGAATGCTTCTATCAGGTGGGCCTTAAAATCCACAGACACTCTGACTACCTGATTTAATAGCAATATTTCATGCATCTATTTGCATTTCTGAAACCCATTAGGGGAGGCTGTGCTTCCCATCAAAATGCTGCAACTGTACACAGCCTGAAGGAATAATAGAGGCTCTAGATTTAAATAGAGGGTTTTATCATAAAGAGCAGAGCACTTATAGAGCAGAGAGAGGCACACTGCTGAGTATGGAGGAGTGGAGCAGTTATTATCAGCAGGCCTGAAACTGAGCAGTAAGATAAAGGCCCCTCCCAAAGCATTTAGTTCACAGTGATGCTCTGTTTGATAGAGGGGACAACTGAGGACACGCGGAAACACATCACATCCAGATAGGCATGAAGGGAAAATGAAGCAATGAAATCTTTTGTTTTCCCCCCACTAGAAACTCAATCTCATCCATTCTGGCTTTTTAATTCACACCCTTAAGCATCTCTCTCATCCCATCCCTCATTTTCTCCCTCTCTTCCTCTCACAAACATATCCTCTATTTGTCCTCCTGATCCATCTTCCTCTTACTTTCCTTTCCTTTCACACCCCTAACCCAAACGGAGGCAGGCAGAGAGGCCGGATGAATGATGATTGGACGAGGGAATTTTGGCCCACTCCAGCAGACAGGGACAGAGACAAACAGCAGGGCCATGTGAATTAAAGATGACAGCAGTCCTGCTGCTCATGGCCGGGCTTAGACGAACACTGCAGCTGGAGTTCAGCAGGCGAGCACACAAGAATAGTTTGAGACTCAGGAGCATGCAGAGAGGAAAACATGAGAGCAGCAGATGGATTTGTTTACTTTTGAGGGCAGCTGCCCTTCAGTTTCCGAGAAGGAGCATCGACATGCAAAGAGATGCTCGGATGAACACACACACACACCTGCTTTGTCCTCTTAATCCACAGAGAAGATGTTAGATACACAAAAATGAGAAACAAACACACACCCTTGACTTTCTGACAGTATCTCAGTCAGTACAGTTACAGGCACTAAGAAAATTCAAGTGCTAGTATGACACTGAGCCTTTAAATGAATGTTTGTCTGGCTGAAATCATCCTACATCAAATCTCTTGTACTTAGATATGTACTATACCTTATTGCATTGGTTCCCAACCTGCGGTCAAGACCCCCCAGAGGGGGCAAAAAAGATCTAAGGGGAGGCACAAGGCTTTGTCTGTTGTGAGGCTACCAAAATCAGATTTTAAAAACTGATTAAAACCATGATAAAGCAGTTATTAAGTACTTTATACAAACTTCTTTTAATAAGAAAAGCATGCATAGGCCTTTTTTATGGTTTTATCAGCGAAACAATTAAAATTATGTTGATTTTTGGTGGCAGTGTGTCAATTTTGTAACTCCCCACATGACATCATGAGGGGGAAAATCTGAGAACAGCTCGTTTCAGCACACATTTTCTGAAAGATGGAGAAAGAGAGAGGGGGAGGGAATGGATTTTTCTAATTTCTTGGGGGGATTGTTAGACAGGTCAGGGGCACACATTTTTGTTAGAAAAGCCTGAAAAAGTGTATTTTGCATAATATATCCTCTTTAAAGTTTTCCAAGTGTTTACCCATCTACGTACAGTATAACCGATTAGCTGCTTACTTGGTTGTGAGCAAAGTCAACAGGAAACAGGTCTGTGAAGGTTGCTGCACATTGAGGAGTTAGGGTTAATGAATCTTTGCAGACTCACTGATGTTTTAGTGCTTTGTAATAGGGCCGACCTTAGCACAAGTTTTGTGCAGAGAAATGCAGCAAAATGCACAAATGTTGGCACATTGGATGATTATTAGATTACTACGTACAACTCTGCAAAAAAGGAAAACGAAGAGACCACACACGTGTGTCTCTGCTGGTGTTATTACATACAACACCTCATCATTAGGCAAGTAAGATGTTTGGGAATCATCTTTGGTCAGTTAGAGCTGAGAGAAGTCACTCTGAGATATTTCAGCTAAATATTTCTGTGGCTGTCTTGTTGTCTATGCAGCGTAGTGATAAATAAAAAAAACCCAAGCAGGAAAATTGCACTACCAAAACACCTAAAGCTGAAAGTTTCCATAGAAAGCGGTAGTTTTTCTGCACCCATCTGTAGGGGTACCAATCTTGCCTAACCTGCCCAAAAAGGTGGAGCCTCACCCACAACAATAGGGGATTGCACTGATGTCACATCAGCACGCGATATGACTGCTCAGCTATGGGCTGCAAAACACAAAAGTGTGCTCCATGAGGAGCCAAAACGAGAGAAAAAAAGACTCATATCTGATTAAATCGGATATTTGGACTTGACAGAAATCCACACCATTTCCTAGTCTGTGGAGACTGATATCTGGCCACAAATCAAGTTTCCTGACGTCTATCTGGACCTGATTTTAAGAACACAAAGCAGAGCCTGAAGGCACATGTCAGCACTGTTGGGTAGCATTACTTTTGAAACTAACTTTTTAAATTACTGCATTACCTACTTCTAAAACTAACGTGTTAGAGTACTTTTGCTTTACTAAATACTAAAACCCTTTAGCCACTCGTTCCCCTCGTTGGTTATAAAAACGGCATATAAAGACCACACTTCTGCATCTAAATGTGCAGACTCTAATGCCAATTTACAGCCTAATTTAAAGCCCATAATCTGTATCTCTGCAGCCTGATAACACCACTAACAGACAGGAAAACCTTCACAGCTCTTTAACATGCTCACAATCAGACAACAAGCTGAGCAGAGGCAGACAGAATTGAACGCTGTGTGTAATAAAAGTGCGTTATTAGAACGGCTGCACAGCTGATTCAATGAAAGCAAGCTTTTGAACCAACGTTTCACCATGATGCTGTTCTTGTCTCTTTTATCCAAAAATCCAATATAATGGGGATAATTCCACAGTCTTCTGCTGTCCTTTTTGTCATCTCGCTGGCTCAACAAGCTAACAATGCCAACGTGACTACAGGAAGAAAGAAGGACAAACAGAGCAGATGCTTCCAGGAGCTTACTTTTTTTTCCTTTCCCTCTTTTTTAAGCCACAGAAAAGAGAGGAAATTTGGGATTTTTTTTCAGTAACAGATTACTTCTATGAAAATGTAACTAATAACAGGATTACTTGAATTATAAAACTAACGCGTTATGTTACTCGTTACAACAAAAAAGTAATCTGAGTACTCTAACGGATTACTTTGTAACGTGTTACCCCCAACACTGTACGTCAGCCTGGTCTATATGCGATGGATGTGAAACTGAATTAATGCTGAAGTTTCGTGAATATGAAGCTTTAGATCAGTTGATTCTCTGTATTGTAGATATTTATTCATCTACTTCTTACTTTAGGTAACCTGTGAAAACATCGCTCTGTGGTTGTTAAATGTGTCTGTAGAACTTCGTGCTACAGCCTATTTTAAAACAAGATCAGTGCTGCCAGGATTTCTGACTTAATCTTGTTTGATTTTCACACCAGTTAAACTTTAGTTTATTTTTAATGTGGCAAATTCTCGAGGTAAAGCTCTTAACTTTTATATTATGTTGTATCAACTGTTCTAGACAAGATATATTTGCATATTAACATACTGTAATATTTCTGTACACATATTCCATCAGCAGAGGATCTGTCCTGACCACAGTTAACAAAAATAAGATGTAGTTATTTTCTAAAAAGCATTTTCAGCTGAAATAAAACTGTTTACTGCTCATTCCCTTCTGCTTTCTGTCATTCATCCTTTCTACAACTCTGCAGCTGGCCCAGCAGACTCGCGCTGCATGTGATTTCACCTGCATGCCTTCACAGCCCACCCACCATGTGAGAGTACAGGTGTCTGTGGAAACGCAAACTATTTTGGTGTTTAGCGTGCCAAACCATAACAAACCATACTCAACCAAACTGGAGCCCAACTCTGTTTGTACCTGTTCATATGAATGACATGGATGATAAATTGATTCATAAATGAAGCATTAAGAATTTACTAATGTTTCCTAGTGTGTTGTCATTATAAGCATTTATAAGCAGCACCCAGAGTGGTGTAAAGTTTCACAAAACTTTGTTTTCCCTGAAACTCTCTCTGTCAAGAATCAATACAGGCTGGTAATGGCCACTGTGTGTATCTGTGTGTTGTTATAGGTGTGAGTCTGTGTGTAAAGGCTGGCTGTGTAGGGGGTTCTCTAAAAGGAGTGTCCTGAACTCTAAAGACAGCTTGTTACCTCTTGTGGAGCTCCACCTTTTTTGTACCTTTTGGAACAGGCAGATTTACGAGCAGTGGAGCCCAATTTCCTGTCCACATCACAACTGGCATCCTAAAGCCATATATCAGGAAACACAATCTCCCTGCATTCACTAACACTTGTACTCTGCCTCTGCAGCATAAAGATGTGCTGTCTTGAATGCTGCTATCTGATTGTTTTGTTGTGAACCTTGCCACTGCTGTCAGAGAATGAGAAATATAACCACAGGAGCAGGCGACATCTTTGTGCTTTCTTTCCTATAGGCTACAGCTTATAGATTCTCCTATAAAGTGCTTTAAAAGGTCCTTAAAGCTATCATACAGTCATGCAGGTTTACAGACACTCAGTGAATCAGACCCAGGGACTCTTTCCAGTCCTGTCCATCTGTGTTCCCATGACTATCTACTGACTGCTGGACTCCTGGCGGAGCTCTCCAATCCTGCTTTCAGCCTTTACAACTCATCAAGCATTCTGCAGCCGTCGCTCTCCTCCGCCTCCTAAATTCTCCACTATCACACCCTCCTGCACACGATCGTTTGGCTGCCTATGACTGCTCATATCAAAATCAATGCAGGGGTGCCACCGCTGACGGCTTCTCAACAGCTGTTGAGCAGCTGCAGAGTCTTCCTGCAGCAGTCTCTCTCTGCTCACATACATGCAATCCCTTTCTTATTCATGAGCAACTGATCATAACCGCACAGAGGATACACTGCAGTAAAATTTAAGTTAAGAAGGAGGAAAAGACTCAAGAGCAAAAGGGTGAGAAATTCAGTGAGAGCCGTATCGGTTACAGTGGAGGAGTTCATTACTATTGTATGTGCATGTGACTGTCAGGGCGTTTGAGTGTAAGCATGTGACTCCAGTTCACTCGTGTGTGTTTTAAGGCCGGTAAATTTGCGAGAGTGTCTGCTGGTGCTGTCATTTCTTCCTGAGATACAGTAAACCCATTTCATTATCCCCCCCATGTTTACTGACAGATACTGGACAGGCCTCAGTGAGCAGCTCTGACTTCATTATCCCACGCTGCTATGGGTAGATACAGATCACAGGACATGAAAGGCTAAGACGCACACAACAGCAGCATCCCGCAGCGATATTTAAGAGGGTGTGACAACAAAGATTTTTATACCAGAGAAGACTGAAGCCCAGCTTTTTACTGCATCACAATTCCTTTGTCAGTCAGGAATGAATAAAACAAGACTCTCACATGTACTTTTTCTCACTTATTAACACTGACATACTGGTGACAACATCAGTGTTGGAGTCAGTTTTCCTGGAAATACTGTCGAATAGCATCAAGTTTAGCATATGAGCAACCGTGTCACTGTAAAATCACAGTGTCTTTATGCTTTTAGCTGCTAGAACAAGGAAAACAGCCATATCTCCCCTACATTAGCTTTTCTCTGTAAGCTCCCTAGTAAATTTAGAGTATTATTTAAAACAATTCCTCTGAATTTAAAACCCTCAATGATAAGGCTCCATCATGTAAGCCCAATTCCAAAAAAGTTGGGGCACTGTTCAAAATATAAATAAAAACAATGCAATGATTTTCAAATCTCATGAACACATATTTCATTCACAGTAGAACATAAACAACATATAAGATGTTGAAACTGAGACATTCTACCATTTCATGAAAATACAGTTCATTTGGAATTTTCAGTAACACATCTCAAAAAAGTAGGGACGGGGCAACAAAAGGCTGGAAAAGTAAGTGATGTAATTGCCAACAGATCAATAAAATAACTGGGTATAAAAGGAGCATTTTAGAGGGGGAGAGTCTCTCAGAGGTAAAGATGGGCAGAGGTTCACCAATTTGCCAAAAACTGTGTCTAAAAAGTGTGGAACAATCTCAGAAAAGTGTTCCCCAAAGTAAAATTGCATATACGTTATGTATCTCACCATCTACAGTTCATAATATCATTAAAAGATTGAGAGAAATCTCAGATGCTTTAGGGACACAGCCATAGATCAATATAGGATGCTCATTATCTTTAAAAACACGCTTTGATTCTGTACTGGAAATCACTACATCGGCCACTGAAAACTTCCACAACAGTTCACCGTGCCATCTACGCATGCAAGTTCTATCGTACAGAGAAGAAGCCATACGTGAACACAATCCAGACACCCTGACTTCTTCTCTGGGCCAAAGCTCATTTAGAATAGACTGAAGCAAAATGGTAACTGTTCTGTGGTCAGACAAATGGTTTCACAAAGAAAACCCAGGACTGTTGGGCAGCTAGAATCCTGGATCAGACAAGAATGGGACAACTTTCCTCTCCCACAACTCCAGCAACTGGTCCCCTCACTTCCCAGACGTTTACAGACAGTTGTTAAAAGAAGAGGGGATGCTACAGAATGTTAAATATGGCCCATCCCTACTATTTTGAGATGTGTTGCTGTCATCAAATTCAAAATGAGCTAATATTTTTCATTAAAAGTTGAAAAGTCTCAGTTTCTTATGTGTTTTTGTTCTATTGTGAATAAAGTATGGGTTTACAAGATCCTTCTGTTTTTAATTTACATTTTACACAGTGTCCAGCTTTTATGGAAATTGGTTTGTACTTTAAGGAGCATACTACCTTAGTGCCTCTTTTAACATCTGCTTCTCGGCTGGTCTAGCCTCAGGACTCAACATCACCTTCTTAATGGGAAATTGTGACCCAAGTTTCCCAAAAAAAATTTCAACCAATCAAATCAATGAAACAACAAATACTGCAATTTGGTCGACTTTGGACCTTGGACTTTGAGTATTTTAACATTACTGGCTTAAATAACACCTACAAGTACATAATTACTAATTACTTTGTTTTTACGGCATCTTTTAACATCATTACTGAACTGGAGCCATGAATCCGTTTCATTTGTTGTTGTTTACTGCCTTTTGCTATCTGTCCCTCTCTCTCTTATCCCACCTCACATAGCAGCAGATGGCTGTCCAGCATAAGTACAGTTTGAACTGTAAGGCTCACAAAGATAATGCATACATCAGAGCGATGCAATAATGTGTGAATCAACCTGTAACCAAACACAAAACTGTAAAACCTGATAATAGGAAGGGTTCTCAGCTGTTAGCTTCAAGAGACGAACACTGAAGGTTTGTTCACAGACTCTGCTTAACTCGTGAGAAAATAATGTAAATAAACCCTGTTACTATCATTTTTAAATAACTTACTCCATTATCCGGGGTTCAATCTGTCCAGGCTTTTCTAAGGTTTTCCCTTGAATGCAAACATGAATGCACAGATAAGATTCCCCCATCGGCTCAATCCAGGTTGGAAATAAGTTACAAATACTGAAACTTATCAGATCTTTGAAGTCAGACCCTAACACTGATAAAAAACCATCTGCTTCCCTCCCAGCTCATCATCCGTTATGTTAAATTGATCTCAGTCAGGATCAGAGCTCAGCTCCATGCAGCAGAGAGGGGCGATGCAGATAGTCCGTCTTCTCTCCACAATAAGGGGCAAAAAGAGAAAACTGCATGAAGCAGGTCGACCTCCTGAGCATGTTTGAGCTTGGATATTAGTAGTATGTTTTATCTAAAAGACCATGAGACTGAGCAGATAGTGGGGAAAATTGGTTTGGAATCTATAGTGCTTTGAGTGGTATGGCATCCTTCTGGAAATAATCCCAGTTTACAAGCAGTTTACTATTTATATACATTCTTTATATACACCTATGTAGGGGAAGGAGAACACCACAACAATTAAATCTCTTGAGATCCACGGCCAAAAATGGACTGTAAGGGTTACTTTATTACTGGACTGCACAGTCACCACGGTGACCAGTCCAGCAGATGGCAGCAGTTGTGAAACTGCATGATGCAGCACACGCCTCACTCCCGTAACATGGATCATAGTGTCTATCTACTGCCAGCAGGACTAAAAGCAAAGATACTGGATTATTTTGAGTTTCTTCAAACACTAGAAAGTCAGGAACTTGATATGAGTCGTGCAAGCTGTAATAAGGTAAAACACTGCAGCAACACCAATCTTGCTCAACATACGACACCAGTTAGCAACAACAGCGAGGCTCACTGAGTCAACAAACCAGCACTGAATGACACTGTTAAATGAAAGTTTCCCTCAACTTCTAAACAGGATCAGGAGATCATAAGCAGTACTTTATGTTTTATCTTTAAAGACACGAGCCGAAGGGCAGCACTGATAACAACAATGCACAATTCTGATCTGTTCACACTGTAGTGAATTTCCAAAAGATCAGATACGGATCTGATTTAGAACCACATACAAAAGTGGCCTGAATATGATTCGAAAAGGTCACATTCAATGTGACTTGTGCTTTTCACATTGTCAGAAAAAAATCAGATATGAGTCACATGTGAGCAAAAAAATCAGATTCAGGTCACTTTATCTGCAGTGTGAACGTGGCATGAGTGACACTGTTCAATCCTCACTCGGTTCAGTAAAGAAACAGCGGTGCTGTTTTAGGCAAAAGTAAAGCAGAAAGTCATATAAGTCAAATGCAATGCATTTACAAAAGTTAAATATTGCTGTGTTTGCATTATTAATAGCTTAGTGATTATAAATAGACAATTTTAATATACTCTGATCTCTGGGGATTGTAATCTAAGTGTTTTTATGTGTAAGAACCTTAAAACTACACCTTTTTCTGTCTGTAGTTTTAATAATAATAATAATACATTTTATTTGTAAAGCACTTTTTGAAAACTCAAAGACACTGTACTAAAGTTAATAGACATTACATACCAAAGAAATCAAAGTTAAGTAAATTAAGTGTAAGATATTTTAATTATGGCATGTTTATTGTCCAAAATCAAAATGTATCACGATACACATCATATCGTCACCTCTATATAGGGATACATATCGTATTATGAGGCTGTGAGAAATACCCATCTGTCTGTACAATGTATGATGCAAGCTCTACAGGCAATCATTACTGTTGTCCAGAAACATCTTTTCCACATAGAAAAGCTTTCTATGAATAAAGAAAAGGTCTAGAAATCAAACTGCTGCTATAGCTGCATCCACGCTATCATTTTCACTGCTCAACATAGTTCACAGGCTTGCAGTTGCTTCAGTTAAACCACATCTGCAGCATCTGTAACACTGATTGATGGAATCTGGCCAATCCACTGGTTCTGCAAGATTATTATCTTAAGCAAAGCATAACTAGTCTGAAACACTAGATACACTGTTTCTTTTACCCATTGCGTGGGATGTATTTCACATCTGGGCGACCCCCCATTATCTGTGTTTGGAACGGGCAGAGCCTTTTAAAAAATTCCTGGAAAGTGATTAGACAAATATTCTGTCTGTCAAAATCAATAAGGTTAATAGGTAACTGCTACTGTTGTTCACCATCAGTGGAGCCACTTGGTGAATCAAACTCTTGCCATCTGGGTGGAGAACAAAAATCATCAGGTGGTTCTTTCTCTTCTTTTGATAAAGAAACGCTGTCAAGCTGATTCTGCTCACTTCACACGTTGTTTACTGGCTTGAAGTATGAGTAAACCACTCCCCCAGCGTCTGCCACTTTCTCCTCAAATGGCACAGACTGATGTGGTCATCCTCTGACCAGGAGAGTTGGAATCTGCTAATCCATTGGTTCAGCCAGGCTGTTGTTTTGCAGCGGTATATCAATGAATTATCGCTTTGAATACTTTTGCACTTTCATTATGAGTCATTTGGGAGTTCAGAGAACCTCCTCAATCTAACCAGTCCCCCTCAAACTCTGCCTATGCTGTTCAAAATGAGTCTGATAATGGTTGATAGTTCTGCTTGTTGATAGGAAGTTTCAACAGTTCTGCACACATGGCTGATACTTGAGTTTCTATAAATAATAAAGGAAAGCATACGGTCCAGATTTTCTGTTTTGTACAATTTCTTGAGGTGACATTTGTTAGAAATCTGTGCCATAAACAAACATTTGACTGTTTTATTGTGTCTATGAAGCACAGAGGGAAGAAGTGCAGAAGAGACTGCAGTAATCACTCACAGCGCTCATGATAAATCTCACTGACAGACACAGTCGCTGTAGGCATCTCACCACAGGCATTGGGTTTATGGGCCCAGCTGAAGTTCAAGCATTATTATTGATTGATAAGTATTGGTTTGGCTCTGGTCCAGGGCCTCTGTGCTACTGACAGCTACATTCACAGCATGCAAACACTGTGGTTTACTCACCCTGTCCTCCTCCTCCCTCAGGTCTGGCATGGTGCTGATACACAAGCTGACAACTGTCACTGCCACCATTATCACAGACATGCAGGCGAAGATCTTCCCTGGTAAACCAGACTGTGGGTTCTCCACCGTGTCTCTCAGCCAGTTCATCACCTTTCGGTACCTCGTCTCCTCCACAGGTACACGCTGCATGGCGTTTCTTTGCCGCCGCTCCTCCTCACGCCGCTCCAGCTCGTGCACCTCCTCGATACGTGTGTACATCTTCCTTTTGCAGCAGCGCTCCATGTATGCCATCTCCACGCCCCAGTAGGTCAGCTCGTCATGCAGGGAGAGGACGCACATCTCCCTCAGCAGACGCAGTTTCCCAGCGGCCAGGAAGTTTAGGATGACCCTGAAGGCAGACGGAGAGCGATCAAAGAAGAACTCCTTACGGGCTTCGTCATAGTCGTCACAGACTCTGGCGATGTCCTCAGGTGACCGGCAGCCACAGAGACGACCCAGTCGTGTGAGCGGGAACTGCTCCAAGGTGCTCCAGGGGAAGGTGTAGCGGTTTCCCCCAACATTAATCAACGCCAAGAGGGCATGGTCGATAGAGACAAGGTCCTCGGGCCGACGGATGAGCTGTGCCCTCTTGTAGTACACACCCTGGAGAGTGAACAATAAAAGCTTTAATAAAAGCAGCTTCAGCTTAACAAGCTCCTTTAGTATACTGTAAGCGGTTTGCAGGGATCGACATTAACAGCCAGAAAATGCAAGTAGATTTCAGCTGTTTCATGTAAAGTCCAGAGAAGCCAAGGTCAGACTACATGATTCTTCCATCTGATAGGATGGTCACTGTGTCAAATCAGTCTATCACAGAGCCATAAATTCATGCTGTGATACTGGGATTTAACCAACAGACATGGCAGATAGCGAGGAGGAATGCAGTCAAACACTGGGGCCAATGTGATGACGCTGGAAGAAAGAGGGGCATGGTGGATGGGTCCTGAAGTCACATAACTGTCAGATCATGCTATAATCATGCTGAAATTGTGTAGTCCTATCTCAGCTTTACTCCCATTAGCTACATGGGCAGGTTGAATTTTCTATAAAGGTGTCAACCACTTTATTAGGTACACCTGCTCTACTACTTATTAACACAAATCAACCTATTGCATGGCAGTAGCCGATGCATTAGGTATAGACATGGGCAAGATGATACCGGGCATCAGAATGGGGAGAAAGATTATTTAAGAGACTCTGATAAAAAAAAGTGATCAGTGAGTTTTAACTGTTGTCATCTCAGAATGCATCTGAAATAATGAATGACACGATTGCACTGTGACACTATGACGTTAGCCTCCAACTCCCATGAGCACCGGCGTTTTGCCTGAATGTTCTAAATGATTGTGTTCATTGAACATGCTCATATTTTTTTGATGAACAGTGAATCAAACAGTGCCATTTTCAAGTCATGAGTGAGAGAACGTGAGTGTTTTTTCTCTGGAGACAGTGGATGATTGCTCATATTCTGAGAGGCAAGGTTATAATATTTTTCTGTTTTTTATTCATTTTTATTTTTGTTTCATTTTTACCTTTTGTTTTCCATTTCAGTTTAGTTTTAATTAGTTTTTCCTGCTAAGTTTATGTTTTATTTTGCAAAAATTTTCTGTTTTAGTTAGTTTTTTTTTTTTTAGTTCTAGTGTTAGTTTATTTCTGCAATATCGGACACCTGTCAGGGGCAAGACCCAAAAGGGCTCTTCACTTTTCATATGATTAAATTGCATTATTATTTTTTAACATGTTAAGCTTCCCAGATTAATCATGAGCGTAAACTCGTTTATATTAACAGGCCTAGTATAAATACACTAACGTTCCAACATTTGACTACTTTACTCCTCTCTAGTTTTGATCCAAAGACAGAGGTCTCCTTTTACTCTCCCTCATCAATTAATGATGAAAAAACATGTGGTAAATTATAGCTTCTTGTTTATTTTGTGCTAAAATGCAACGCAATAGCATTTAATCTCCTTGCAAAAACTCCATAAAACCCAACTTCAAAAATACCAAAATGTCCCTTTAATAAAGATGGGCAATGGATTTACGGCAGAATAGCCTCTTTTCCTCAGGATGGAGAGAGACCATAGTCTGTATGCACAGATAAAGCATTTGGCATTTAGCATTTCACATTTTCAGCATGTTGTTGTGGAAAAAGTCGAGTATAGTATTAGTTTTCAGTGAAAATCTGCTATTTTTTATCCCAAGCTGTTGCCATTACATTGAATTATGCAACAGCAATGATGTGATTGTTAAGCCAAAGTAGTGTCTATATCATTTATCGTGCCAATCGGTCCACTACACTGTCCATTAAAGGTTGCTTTAGGGAATAAGGAGAAGGGAATGAGCCCATTTCTTTCCAAGGTGGATGAGCACAAAGGCCTGAAATTGGGGGAAAAAAAGAATCAATGCAAAAGGGGTGAAAATAGTTAATTTTGGCATACCATTATTTTTAACCTTACAAACAAATATGCAAACGTGAATATGCTGAGTGGCTCGTGAATTAAGAAAACCACTATGGCTAGTGCCTGGTGAGCAAAGAAAGTAATGCCAAGCCCCAGTTTATGCCACTTTAGGTCTCAATTCCATACTAAAAGAACAGAAAGCATGCAGTCATACCTTGATGGTCTCAGTCTCGGGTATCTCTGTGAAGATACGGTCCAGACTGCTGTCATCGCTGACAGACAGATTGCTGAAGTCATGGTTGGCGTTGCTGATGATGGGCATGGCAGCATCTGGAAAGCAGGCTGCTCCACACTGGGCAGCTCAGACCGGGTCTTAAAGATGGAAGGAGTCTGTAGATCCCTCAAGGTTAAACTTTTCAGACCAGGAGCACAGGAGTCCTGTCTTATCACAGAGTTTAACGGCTTCTGTTAAACTCTCCACATTAGAGAAGATTTCCTTCCACAGCTTGGGTCTACTGCCGACAAGCTGAGCGTAAGTATGGCTGTAGTTTTCAATCTTTTTGGTGTCAGAAATCCTCATAACAAGCAGTCTTCTTCACAGCGACAAAAGAGCTATGGCTTTGGATTCCAACCAGTGCAGCAAAAAAAGCCAAAAAAGGAGCAGAATGAGGAGTTACAGTAAACCTGTTGTCACATTTGTACGTGGGTGAGTTTTGACATTGCTGTCAGACGTCCACAACAGACTCAGCTGGCATATCAGGATTCACTATCAGATCAATGTATTCCCAGTCTGAAAGGAGAGACTGGAGAAGGCAAAGCCTGAAAAAGGGAAGTGAGTTAGGATTGATCAGCAGCTGATGACTGCAGAGGATGAGCCGGATGAGTCAAAGAGCCGCACTGAGGTGTCCGGGCACCGAAGGGGATCCAATGAGTCTCAGCAGAAGGATTAGGGAGGGCATCATCAATGCTCTGAGAAAGACAGGGAGAAAGAGAGAGAGGGAAATGTCAGAACAAAAGTGGGAAAAACTGAGATTACATTTATAGCATGTAGATTCTACTGCCATGAGGCTCTCATTTAAAACAAGAACTAAAGATGATGTCGACTGTGGCACAGAATTACTCCCATAATTCCCTGCAACTCAACCCCCATTGAAAAAGTTGACACACTCTGTCCACTGTCCTATCAGAATATATTATCCAGGGCAGTCAAGCTTAGCGTAAGTTCAAGTAGGAAGACCATTTCACTTCCATTCATCCTTTCATTCATTAGTGATCACTAACACACCTGTCTCCCTTTTCCCTCACCAGTTCCTGCTCTCGTAATCAGCTGGTATGGGCGTCCACTCCCTTCAGCGCTGAGCCAATCCCGTTAAGACATGACCTCTCTCAATCCAATCATCCTGCAGCTGCCATATTTTAAAATCTGTTCTCTTTCCTCCACAGTCAGTCTGTTTCAGTGTGACCGCTGCAACCCTCCTCCTCCACCCCAGCCACCTCCATTACATCTCATAGGTTTCCAGGTTCAGCTCCTTAATGCATCCTGCATTCATTCATCTCCACCTCCAGCATCTCATCAGTGTCTGGGTTAAGCTCCTCAGAAGTCTCTTACTGCTCTTATCCCACTCCCATCACCACCACCAGTGTCTAGACTCCATTGGGGGGTATGCTATTCTGCTGTCGGGCTCACTACCCCTTTAAGTTCATAGAGACATCATGATTGAGTCTATTCACCAAAGACATTTCACAATCTCAAACACTGCCAAACTTGTAAAATAAATCACTGTTAAACCTGTATTGAGTCACTCCTGTATCTAATGGCATTAATCTCCATTAACTAAGAGCCAGATTCTTTCTTTAATCCCAATTACTCTCAAGCTTTATTGTAGCTTTCAGCACACTTTGGTAAAGCCACTTCAGTGTCTCCCTGCAGCCACAGTGATGTAAAATAAGTCTACCATTTCTCCTTAATGTCTCAGTTCACTTAAAAATAACTCACAGGCACCTCAGAGGATAAGTCATCTACACCCTGTGTTCACAGACTAGGGATGTTCTGATACCATTTTTTTCCTTACAGATATGATTCCAATACCAAGGTGTTGAATATCGGCCAAGTACTGATCCGATGCCAGTGTAATCTTTCTGACTGACTGTGCAGACTATCAAATTATTTTAGACCTACATTTGACTCAGAACATGGATCAACAAATAGAATCATAATGTACAGCATCTCTGTGAGCCTAAAGTTGTTTTCCTGCTGATTACTGTGTTTTGCTGCTTAATATTAAAATAACAATAATACAGGGGCTGCCTCCCAGGCTCGCTCTATCTCTCCTTTATGCTTTATTTGGCCAACATCACGTGATTACGGAACAGCCTGCTGTTGACTGACAGACACTCACAGAGGGTAACAATATGGTAGTTTGCATTCAAGCTAGGGGTAATAAATTAAACTTATTTAATTAAAATGGATAAAAAGACATTCAATATCGGGTTTACTGGTGTAGATTTTATCATTAAAGTCCATAAATGTCACACAAGCTCCAGGCTTGCTGAAAATGCTGGCGCACGGGATTCAAAGGCATTAAAAGCATCAATGAGAAAACACAATGGCTAGCTTCAAGACGACAAATTAAGAGGCAACGATTTATGGTTCAAAAGTTTTTTAACTTTTCATAAACTGTGTCACTTCTTGTCTTGTACGACAGCGACGGTCTGGAAGGCATTTTAACGATCACATTCAGAGGAAAACTGTCACACTGCCACCATACTCTGTTGCTGCAGTGGGTCCTTTGGTTCTTCTTTGCTGCGTTAGAAGCGGTAGCCTGTTTCCAACAATGAAGAAGAATTGATTTCTGGTTTACAGCACCAACATTTAGCATGGCTAAACGAAGCAAAATATAAAGTTAAACCAAACGGTATCGGATCAATGCATAAACTCGAGTGTTCGCTGATACCATCTGGTATTGGGTTCAGTCTACATGTCATCACTTTGTCTTCACTTGCTGAATTTTACTGAATTTAAGCATTTTAAAGGATGCCATATATTTTCTTCATAAATCAAAAATAGATGAATTGGCAGACAGACTTTTCATAATCAAAACTGCAGGTGATTTTATGTGCAACTCCTTAAGGGCTGATTCTAGTCCCACGACTCCAGGTGAAGAGAAATGAAATGCCCTTCTTCACTTTGCTTAAAGCAGTCACAGCAAGTGGAAAAGAATATTTTAACGCTTTTCTTTACAATGAAAGACACAGAACTACCGGACAAACCCAAATGTGAGCAAACAGTATTTGCTCATCACCTCTTCTATGAGTAACAATATGAATCAAAGCCTCCACGTCTCCATGTCTCAAGGCAAGGTGCAACTTTTAAAAAATAAACAACATATGCACACTGTGGGTGTAGTATCTGTTCTTTCGCCACAAATCATGTTTTTAAAATCTATTCTATGCTGTATTACCACACAAATACGAATTATTTCTCTTTAGATCTGCCTAAATATAATTTACTTGAAATGAGGACATAGTTGGACCTTCCTGGTTATTCTTTTGACTATTAAACTCTGTTCTGGTGCTATTTTGTTCACTTTGTTTAGTGTATTTAAATTCTAAATACTTATCCTAATTACTGAAATTATTGCTGATGTAGTATAGTGCCTCATTTCTGATACACACCTTTGCCCCAAGGTCCCTTGTTGCATGAGGCCCCAGGCAATCACCTGTACTTTTATGTCCTGTTGCAACTGTATAAAAATCAAGGATAATTTGACTTTGAAAACTGTAGTTACAAAGCTCAGTTTGTGGGCTCTTCTACTGTGAAGCCATGCTGTTGTGATGGATGCGGTATGTGGTTTGGCAGAGTCATGCTGAAATATGAAAGGTCTTCCCTGAAAGACACGTCTTGATGGAAGTTGCTTGAACACATCTATATCCTTTCAGCATTGAGAGCGCCTTTCTAGATGTGAATCTGCCCATGCCACAGATACTAATGCAACCCCATACCATCAGAGATGCAGGCTTTAGAAATGGGCACTGATAACGAGATGGATGGCCCCTCTCATCTTTAACCTGCAGGACACGGCATCTGTAGTTTACAACAATAATTTTAAGTTTTGATTCAACTGACCACAGAACAGTTTTCCATTTGCCTAAATCCATTTCTAATGCATCATTTCTTATTGTGTTACATGTGGTTTCCTCTATGCATGATACAGCTTTCACTTGCATTTGTGGATGGCAGAGCGAACTGTGTTGACAGACAATGATTTCTGATAGTGTTTCTGAGTTTGTGCAGAGATTTCCAGTACAGAATCATGCCTGTTTAGGTTGCAGATCACAAGAATCTATCGACCTTCATCCTTGTCCCTTGTGCAAAGATGTTTCTCCAGCTTCTATGAATCTTTTGATTATACCATGCACTGTAGGTGGTGGGATATTAAAAGACTTCACAATTTTACATTGAGGGACATTTTTCTGAAATTGTTCCACAGTTTTTAGACCCAGTTTTTACAGACAGGTAAACCTCTGCACATCTTTATGTCTGAAAGACTCTGCCTTGCAAAAGGGCTCCTTAAATACCCAGTCATTTCACAGACCTGTTGCCAATTACCCCAGTTAATTAGTGTCACCTACTTTTCCAGCCTTGTGTCCGTAATTGCTTGGGATGTGTAGCTGCAATCAAATCCAAATATGCTAATTTTTTTTTTTTTTTTTTTTTTTTTTTGTTTTTTTGATGAAATGGTAAAATGTCTCAGTCTCAACATCTGCATTCTGTTTTTACTTACATTTCAAACAGTGTACTCGGGGTTGTAACTAAAATAGATATCTAACCTAAAAGGGATGCATTAGGTTTGGACCTCCAACTCCTTCATTTAAAGGGGACATATTTTACCCTTTTAAGACAAGTTTATATTGGTCTCAGATGTCCCAAGAACATGCCTGTGAAGTTTGTTGCTGAAAAAACACTCCAGTATTGGATTTTTGCATGTCTAAAAACCCCTCTGTTTGAGCCCTGCTCAGAACAAGCTGTTTCTGTTTCTGTGGCTTTAAATGTTACTGAGCTGTCTGACTCCGCCCCTAACCACGCCCCTCTCAGGAAATTGTTGTGGCTCTCCTGATCCTCTTCTCAGCTGGCAGCTGAGAGGAAGATCAGGAGAGGCGAGTGGAACTGACTTCCCAGTGGGGAGGGCCAACCAAACCTGGGGGTGGGGCTACCTCCCTACATGACATCATGAGGGGACAATCTGAGAACACACTTTCTAAACAGTGGAGAAATAGAGGGGAGGAGGGAATTCATTTTTTTTTTTTTTTTTTGTGGATTGGCCAGGGGCACACATTTTTGTTAGAAAAGCCTGAAAGAGATTTTTGCATAATATGTCCCCTTTAAAGTGTCCTTACCCTTCCACTGCTGCGTCAGTGGTAGCACCTGTGTATTAACACTGATAGCTGCCTCCTCCATCTGTGTGTGGATGAGATGTGAATGTGTAAGTGTGACCTCTGGTGTAAGAAGTGCTTTAAGTATTCAAACAAAAACAGCTTTAGAAGCTCAAGTCCATGTACTATTTAATATATGTAGACAATTCAGTGCAGAAATTCTACATTTTCTACCTTTGGGGCAGAGATGTGAAAACAGAGCAATGATTGGAAAGAGAATAGGGAAGGATGGTCAGAATACAGAATGAGTAAGAGGGGATCAGAGAGTACACCTCAGTGACTCTGCAGAGCTGTAGGCTTCACATCCCTCTTTAACTTCCCTCGGTAATAAAGAAGAAAGACAGACACTTTGGCTCTGCTGCTGAATGAGCCGGTCACTGTGGCTGCTGCAGGACTTGAACAGATAGCAGAGGACTTCACACTCTAGTTAACACCCATTAAGAAGAGCCTGGTTGGTTTACTTGGAGAATTTGAGAATTAACAGCAGAAAGAACAGTCAGGTCTGTGGTGTTATTCACACTAAGAATGAGTTATTGGCTGTTGTGGATGGGCAGCAATCCCAGCAACAGACACTGAAGCGCAGGGTCCAAAATGTTTTTCTTGGCTATACTATCACCCTAAAACTTTTTGGCTCAGTTTCCTGATGCGGCTGCCCAGAACTGCTGCTGAGCCTTAAATAGTTACCGTTAATTTCTACAGGCTTCTATAATCACATTATTTGTCCTTACTTGCTTCATCTAACCTTCAGTTTGAATTTATTTTCTGCTGCAGACTCATTCCTTCATGTGGGTGTCAAAAACACAAGCAGTGGAAACTTGGAGACGTCTTCACTTCCAACAGTTTTGACTGTTTTTTGGCCATCATAGCAGGAGAAGCAAAAGAGTGATGAAGTACTAAATAAAGGCTGAATAAAGGCCAGCACTTAAATCACGTGTGCTTCTGCTGATATGACGCATCAAACTGTATGTGAGTGGTGAAAAGGGTACACATTTTAGCAGTGACGGATAGTTGCGTGTTCAATGAGCTCCACAACCTTTAGAGATAAATGCCACTCCGGGAAAGCTGAAGGTGGGAACAATTTAGGTCCAGGTGGCAAATGATGAAAGAAGGAGTCTGAGGCTGAAACAGCTGGATCATCCTCTGGGACTCATTGTTCTGCTGCTCCTTGTATCCAGCCACTAACAATAAAGCTGACTTATATTTGGGTGGCTGCCCCACGCTTTTCTTCTGCCAGCTTTTGTTGTGAATTAAAAGCTGTAATAGATTTTCTAAACTTGGCATTGCAATTCAGGTAAGCCAGAATCCTCAAGGGCAAATCCAGACTTTTCTAAATACATGTGTAAGCAGGGGTGGTGTTAGTAATTTGGAGGCCTCTGGCAAAGATTCATGAGCCCCTTCTTCATAGCTATCCTTAAGTATAAGCGTGAAGCACCTCTTTGCAGGTAACAAAGAGGAAGACTTCGGGACATACCACAGCAGAAATAGAAATACCTAACAGCACTTACTCATTGCCTCTTAGAAAAGAACCCTAAATATTTTAGCATGTCTCTACGCCAGGTGGAAGTTATAAAAATAGAATAAAAACACTCGCTAGAGGTGCAATATCTGCTCTTCTGCCATGCAGTTTATTTTGGTATATATGAGTGCCACTCCTATGGGTTCTGCCCATGAAAAATGTGCCAAATCTTCTCTGCCAGTCTCATAAAACTTTTTTCGTTCTTGCTATTGCTCTTGTTTTGAGCTTTTGGTACCCAGTCAGGTGCCTGATTGACAGCACCTGTGAGCATGGACCCTGCTACAGTGGTCAGTAGGCGTCTGCTCCAAGAATCGGGCATGCTACTTTGATCTAGCTGGTGTTCCGCAAAGCTAAGTTGTAGCATTATTTGGGGTGAGACCTAGTACCATCTCCAAATTGACTGCCAAGTTCCAGAGGAATGTCAAAGACAGTCTGCAGCTTTACTACGAGCTGCAGTGACTCATATTACAACTAGAGCCTGACTGATTGATCGGCGGGCCGATTAATAGCGCCGATTATAGCGTATCACAGATTAAACAACATCGGCCAATATGTAGCCGATATATTAACTTTTTTGCTGCGCTCTGCGCCTGTTGCTCTATTCCTGTCCGTCTGCCTACTCCTGTGTGTCTCTGCTGAACTCAGCCCGAGTGCCTGGCCCCTCCCCCTCACACACAGAGTTCAGCAGCAGCTCTCCCCCACTCAGTGTTGCCAACTTAGCAACTCTGTCACTATATTTAATGAGTTTTCAGACCCCTCTAGCAACTCTTTTTCAAAAAAGCGACTAGCGACAAATCTAGAGACTTTTTCTGGTGTTATTGGAGAGTTTTGGAGACTGTGACATGAAAGCACGTATCGTTGTTGCTTTCTCAGTGAGCAGCGGGTGCTGCCTTGGGCCCCTCCCCGTCCCTAAGCACTCACAGGCAGCAAAGTCCTCGCGCAGCAGAGCAGTCCCTCTCAGCTGCAGTCGGACTCTATCGACTACAGCAGAAAAGATGTATAAGACCAGAGAAACAGCGAGAGAAACTGCATATTTTTTTTACTCCATGGTAAGCTGGGGCTTTATAAAACAATATAACATTACACTTTAGTGCCCCATGACAATAACGACCTCGCAGAAACACACTGTTAGGGAACGTCAAGGGGAGCATGCTAGTTTTTTCACATAAGTTCTAGAGAGCGTATTACAGTGTTTTAACATCGTCTAAGTTGCATCTTTGTGAGATAAACAAAGATAAATGCAACTGTTAATTCACATGTCCAAATTTGTGTTCATGTACAGTATATATCCTGTGTATATTAATGTTCTTATTTCATATATCGGATATCTGCTTTTTTAACCCCCAAAATCTGTATCGGCATCAGCCTCAAAAATCCCATATCGATCAGGCTCTAATTACAAGAGCACAAAAAGCTCTTTAAAGGTGTTTTAACTCAGGGCTCCTTCATTTTAAGTCCATCATGATTCAAAGAAGGAGGCTGTGGCGTTTAACAAAGTTGGAGAAGCTGCAGACAGCATGGTTGACTCTACACACAGTGGTCTGCTAAGTTAACGTGGTACTGCTGACAAGTCCTTCACAATAAAAGTCCATAGTTGTTTTTCTCAAATGCTTCCATTGTGAACGCCCACATCAGGAAATGTGGTGCTTTCAGTAGCAGTTTGCTTTTGTCAGCTTGTTGTATAAAATCTTCACATTTGTTGCTTTCTGCTGCAATAGTCCCTAGTTAATCCTGTTTAGTTGAATCATTGATTATTTTTACTTATTTAAAGAGTTTTTTTGTAGGTACTTTTACATTTACTATTTTTAGTGTTACATAGTTATTTTGAATATTCTGTTTGCTGCAGGTGCCCAGTGCTTGTTGCTACTATTTTTACAGTGCAATGAAGTTTCTAATATTAATTTTGAAACAATTACTTTAGTTGCTATTTCCTGTTTCTATGTGAAGCCAGAACAAAGTTTGAATACATTAATTTTGAATCAAGGTTATAATAGTTTGGGATTTTTCATTAGTTTGTATTTTTATTTCGTTTTCACTTTCTTTTTTCAATTTCAGTTTAGTTTTTATTAGTTTTGACTGCTGGTTTGTTTGTTTAGTTTGGTTTTTATTTTGCAAAAATGCTTCATTTTAGTTTAGTTTTAATTAGTTTTAGTTTTTTACAGATAGATGTCAGGCTGAGTGAGCGTCATACATTTTTAAAAACATATAAACAGGCTACTCTTCACTTATCATTTTATTTACTTAATGATAATGTTTGAATACAACTCCAGACATAAAACTACCACTATGTGAAGTCTTAACCAATCAGATCAGGCAGTTTTACACTCCCCAGACTTGGGTGTAGGTGCCAGTCAGTATGGTTGTGTCAAAAACTAAAACCAAGGATATTTTGGCTCCATTTTTATTTGATTTGATTTAGTTTTGTAAGTGCACTACAGTTAGTTTTCATTTTTTTGTAAAGCTTAGTTTTTATTTAGTTTCAGTTAACTAAAATGATTTTTGAATTTTAGTTTTAATTATTTAGTTAGTTGTAGTTAACTATAACAACCTTGTTTTGAACAATGTTAAGTTTTATGCATTTTAAATTATATTTTGGTCTTTGAATAGGAAATATAGTTTAAAGTTTACTTGAGCTTTGTGTAACATTACACATGATACCACCTAAAACAATGAGATTATTAATTCTGTTCTTTTGTTTTTAATATCAGATTTTATATTGGTTATTGGTACTGATGCATCAGAACTGGATTGGGACTAAAAAAAAAAAAAAATGTGGACTGGCCCATCTCCAACAATTAAACTGGCCCAGTTTGAGTACCAGATGGGCTTGGTTGTCAGATCTGCTCAGGGCTGGTGTCTGCTAATGATGTTAGATAATATGATCCGCTGTACACCGGTACGATGATGTGGCACATTGTGATTTTCTGTGCATCTTAAAGAACATGTGAGTAGTTTGCAAAATCTTTAAATAGAATGAATAATAAAAAAAAAAATGTCTCAGTATTTATTGATTTATTTAGTTGATATTATCTTAAAACAGAGAGTTTATGCGCTTCATACTGTGTTCCTACTGTTTATTTTGTTTTGTAGATTATAATCAGTTTAGGAATGCTAGTAGGCTAACACTGCTAACACTTCAAAATGAGTGCTATGAATTTATACAGCAGAAGAGATTTTGTTTAATCAGAATCAGTTTTATAGGGTAACTTTGTGTAAAAATACAAGGAATTTGACTTTGACTAACTGGGCTTACAAATACTATTAAATATTGATCAACTCACTGAGATGTGCAAGCTTTGCTAAGACAACTGTGCAGTCATACTCCAAATACAACCACAAAAACCTCACTTAAACATTGCGCAACATCATCATCCCAACCTACAGTGGATAGTATTGTATAATATCACCAGCACCACATTTTAAAAACTGTATTTTTGTTACTTTGATGTTGGCAGTTATGTTAAAAATAACATTTTTGGTCCAATGCTGCTTAAATTTAGGATGACCCTTGTGTTTATGGGCCCCCCATTTGGTTATACCCTATAAAGCTTCCCCCTTCACCCCCTTTATGTGCAGCCATGCCTAAAGTTAAAACCTCCTCTGTGTGTACATACAGGTCTCCCTGCACAACTAGAGTAAAGCAGTCATCCGTCATGGTGACTAGCAGTGACTCACAGCCCTGATGTCACAGTTTGGTTGCATATTCTGCTGACTACAGCCTTTATAAAATCACGCTATCATCACAGTTGAGATGATCTGCTGGGTCTGTATCTACAGCTAACACAGCCTTATTAAATGTGTAAGTGGACAGTGCAGACACTTTGAAGCATTGGTCCGCACCAACATGAGTCACTAATTCAGATCCAGGAGGATCCGATCCTGTACTGGAGGAACCAATAAATCACTTCTGTCACCATGCTGGGGTTTCATTTCCACCTCACAGAGGGGGGAGCGTGTGATAAACTATTTATTAATCGATTTGTATTCCCTGTGGATGTGGCTGGTTTTTCATGGTGGAAAGTTAATTGAGGAAGGTGTTTTTAGCCGCACGCTGGTGTTCGCTGCTTAGACCGACATCTGGTTCTCCACGGGACGAAAACCACACAGGAGAGAAAGGACATCGCTGGAGGCTGAAAGTTTTCCTTTTGTCTGGAGTTTTGGTGCATGTGAAGGTTGAAGGAGTGACACTAAATAGATGAATATTTTACAATTTGATCAAAAGACCCTCTTTCATCTGCCAGTCTTGCTGTGGAGCACCTGCTAAACCACACATCACCCCAGTTTAGCTTCATGGAGGAGAACAATGTCTAATATGATAAAGATTTGTCTGTTTACTCATGACTCATGGCCTATTGTAGTATGAATACCAACTTATTAATACTTCGAATGCAACTATAGAACTAACTTATACTTTGAATCAAACTCCTCTGCAGCATAAAAGATAAAGCACATAATTAAACCTGATTAATAAACTCATTAGACTCATAACGTCTCCCTGCACTTATTTTTGTTATTTAAAAGAAGGAAATTCAAACACTCTAAACAGTTAGATAATATTTCTAACATTTTTGTCTTAATATTTTTGAACATCCTTCCACCGAAGGCGATTCGTTTATTGGCTTAGGAAATTAACATATTGCAAATATTGCCTTTTAATTGTGCTCACCTCTAGTTTAATGAGAACAGCGAGTCAAAGCAGTTGATTTAGGGTTGCACTGCGGAAGTGAATGACTGAAGATCATCCTCCACATTCAGCCTAAGGTATTTACTTTTCATCACAGTTTGCAAAACTAAATGTTTCACTTGCTTTTATTTGCAATGACTAGATTTCCTTTAACTTCCTGCAAAAACTCCCCTGGCTTTGTCATCTGACTTTGGTGCTCAGTCTCAATATGACAGCTTTATGTTGTCATTGACTCGCCCTTCTTGTGGCTGTGTGCCTATCTCCTCCCTCTAAAAATTATATTGGCATGATATTGGATTGTTGCTGATGTCTGGTATGCCAGTTTTACCAAACTCATTTGAACTGACACTGATACTGACATTTAAACCAAAGGAGAGAGGAGCGGGGAAATAGATAGTCTTGAAGTTGTTTAACATGCAGGCATTTTACCAGTAAATAAAGCCATATTTGATTTATACTGGGCTGCACAGCCCAGTTCGCTCCCCGTCAGGGCCTTTCTGTGCGAAGTTTGCCTCGTTGTCTGTCTCTATATGTCAGCCCTGTGATTGGCCAGCGACCAGGGTGTACCCCGCCTCTCACCCACTGACAGCGAGAGGGACCTGGATGCAGCCAAGGACCCCCACTCCATACTGGGAGTCAGAAGAGCGCCGCCATATCTCATCTTCTAATACCGGAAGTCACTTGGACTGAAAACTTACGAAAAACTTGCACAATCCTTGTCTACTGTGTTGACTGACAAAGCAGACTTGCCGCTGGCAACATGGCAGCTGACGTCGACATCCCGCCAGCCAGCCAGTCTCCTGTCGCATGTCATGTCTGTGCTCAGTGATACTTGAATTTCCATCATAAATCGATTAATTAAAATTAATGTAACATTATTGCAGTGCTTACCCGCTAACTCACATTTCTTTCATCTCTTGTATTCCTTTTGTGGCTGACTTGCCTCTATTCATATGGCGGCGACAAAAGGAGAAAACAGTGAAGGAGACGTTCAGTTCAAGTGACTTCTGGTATTAGGAGATGAGATATGGCGGTGATTTTCCGACTCCTGGTGTGAAGTGGAGGTCCTCGGCTGTATCCAGGTACTCTTGATGACAGCTGGGATAGGCTCCAGCAACCCCGCGACCCCCAGCGGGATAAGCAGTATTGAAAATGGATGGATGGGATGATTTATACTGCTGATGTTAATCCGCTAACCACGATTAGCATGCTAATAGTAGTTAAGCAGCTAATAAAGCTAGTGTTACCAAAAGCACATCGAGAGGACAGTTTTTGATTTTTGGAAATAAGAGCATATGCCGTCTTATGTCTAAGTGCTTTTGTCGTATCCTCTGTAAACTGACAGAGAGATTATTTACACTGATGAGCTTTTATTAAGAAGACTAAAGTTAAAAGTTTTAATTCATGTAAAATATTTGTAGAGCTTTAAAAGGGTTAAAAAGACAAGTTCATAAGCTGAACATGTTAAGTTGACGAAAAGGAACACTAAAGCTACGTTGCCTCTACATTAATGAGTATAAGAGAGATTTTTCATTAATTTCAAGAGCAAAGAAGGATATCTTTAACAATGTATCTGGTATACAGATAGTATTTTGCACTGATGGTATTTTTGTTTGGATTTGTGAAAGAAACCTGTCATGGTATTGCTGTTTTTCACTTCTGGTTATGGAGTAGATATGCAAAGTTGTGCAAAGAGCTTCTGATCTCAACTGGACTTTCTTCTATTATTAACAGATTTTCCAACAATTAAATGTGTTGCACCAGAATAAGCTCGGCGTCATTCTTGGACATGTAACAGATGTGTAGTTTGTAATAAAGACTATTGTGGAAACCGCAGAAACGTGACTGTGCACTTCTGGCTAACTTCACTGCCTCCAGCGCTCTCAAAACACCAATAACCAATAACACGGGTCCAAACCATTACACAACATTGAACTTTAAGCTAATACTGATATCATACTAGTAATACTGCACATCTCCACAAAAAATCCCTCTATTCTGCTTCTAACATTGACAGACTTAGCTAGGACAACTATGTCTTTTCTGGTTTTCTTCTCCCTGAAATCATCTGCTCCAACTCAAGAATAGTCCTGCCTAGCACCGTGAAAACCAGTGCTTCAAATTATAGCATCGAGGGATTTATAAGACTTAAATAAATTAAAATTCTAGCCTTTTTTTAAGCATTAATTTTTGAAGTTGTAGCCACTTTGTTGCTTATTGACCTACAATGTCCTAACAAGTGTTTATTATTTGATCATCGTTGTTTCTGTGTGTAATAAAGATCACTAAATCATAGTTTTGCACCCAGTTAGTCTGGTTTTCTTTTCACTTAAAGCAATGAGGATCTGCTTTGTAAATGAGCATGTGTAGTGAAGACTGAATGAGTGAGAAAAGCCATGGATCACATCCTATCACAGAACAAACTGTTTTTCTAAGTCCAGATGTTTCATTATGTTTTACATTCTTATGCATTAAATGAGAAAATGGGAATTTAGGCAACTACAGCCAGTATTGTCCAATCAGATGACTGTAAATCCTAAATCAGGGATGGACCCTACATGATAGATTTTACTGCAGGCTAGATAAATATTAAGACAGTTATTTTAAATCTCATCAAACTTTAATTAAAGTTCCATCATAATATGTCCGTGTATGATATAAATCAGTGAATGTATACATCCCTGCCTCCAGTCTGATGAGATCAGCATGTTAGTTTGACGGGCTCGTGCGTATTCAGCCTTCACTGAGAGCTAATATTATATTCATGGGCAAGTCAACAGTGACTGCATTCGCCAGGAGGAGCGGGTGGAGGGGTGTGCGCCTCGTATGGATCCAGCTGCTCTCTCACTTTCTGTCTCATCAACTTGCCAAAGCGCGCGCACGAGGTGTCGGATCTGTTTGGCGCGGTTGTTTAATTACGTTTAATCACAACGGGCTTGTAATTAGAGCCCGTTAGCAAATCGTATCATGGTGATGTCCAATAATTGGACGCGTCAAGTCGAATATTATTTAAAGGGTAAAGTCACACATCTGTCCAGGATGAGTCCGTTTTAAAACGGCAACAATTTGGTTTGAACTTTCTGGTCCACCTACCTACACTGCGCTCAAATGTCTGTCATCAAAGCTGAAATGTTCGCAACATTTAAATACACCAACATCCCTTAAAGTAGAGTTAAAACATCAAAACTTGAGACTAAGAATAAGAGATGCAAACAGGAACCCCGCAGAGATCGGCACAACTTATGAGGTGCAGCTTACCATCCGGATCCCCCTACTCCTCAGCACCGCTCCAAACCGTGTGAAATCCCTCTGCTGTCTTGTAATCCCTCCGATCATTCAGCAACAACCCAGGTTGTTAATCGTTCCCAAACCCAGCGTGGTAAAACAGCAAGAATGCGTCTCCTGCGTCTGCATCATCCCAGCCTGTGAAAAGCGCGCAGAGACTGTGGTCATAGTAGTGATGGAGGCTGGTGACGGCTTAGTGCGCTCAAAGTGTCCCGTTACAGCTCAGTTAGTGCTGCTGCAGGAGGAGGAGGAGGAGGAGGAGCAGAGGGGGAGTCAGAGCCGTGGTGCGCAACACTATCACCGCTTCACAAGTTCAAGTTTCAGCGTAAAGGGGAAAACAGGCGCAGTGGTGGCTGGAAGTAAATGAGAGATAGATGACATTATACTGGGAGAAATGGGCTGTGTGGCTGTCGGAGCTCGCTCCCCTTTCCCTCTGCTATAATGTGAAATTCAAGGACACCGAGGAGACGATCTCATCCATGTTTCCTACCTTTATCGCTTCACGCGCAACAGGGGGCGCGGTTACCTCCCAAATTACCTTTCCTAAAGGTTGATGGGAGTCTGCGGGGAGGAATTTGAGTCGATTTTCACAGACAGTCAGAGAAAGGATGTCAAAATGATTTCATAACAAAGGGGAGAGGAAATCTAACAGCATTGAGGAAAACAACAGAATAAAACCAATTTTTGTACTCAAAAACCACTGAGATCTTTGAGCCCAGCAGTGGTGTTTCACCCAGGGCCAGATCCAGCCATCATGGCACCCTGGGTGACGTTCTGATTTGGCGTCCCACATCCCCAGTACCTCATTTTTATCCAGAGGAGTCAAGAAATCACTGCATGGATCATGGATTTCTTGTTAAGATGCAAAACAAGGATCCAACGTGACCTGATAGGATGGATGTTCAGAGTTGGAGGCTTCATTCAAAATGTTCAGAGCTCTCACCAGTGCCCCCCAGAGGAAGGGGCTTATGCCCAGAGCTTTTCACCTTCATATGTGTTAAAACTAACCTTGCAAAGCAGATGGACACGCCCGTTTCCATGTTTCTCACTGGCAAATCCATCTTGCAAAGCTCCCATCTGAACCGTTTGGGTCCGGTTAGAAGGTGACAGGACCAATCAGCGACGAGGGGCAGAACTTTCGAGCGCGGCGGAGTCGTGACGTAAGCGAGCAGCCTGAAGAGGCTGGTGCAGTTATGGTAGAAGACATTAGCGTGGGTGCTGCTAAAGCGCCAGTTTTATCAGAACTTGATGAAATTTCTTCGTTAAAAGAAGAACAAAGAACAGCAGTGGGCCGTTTTCTTTTCAAAAATGACAAAAGTCGTGCACTGACATGTCTACAGTCGCCATGGTTGCCTGAAGAGTTCAGTGAACGATCGTTCATGAACTCGTTCATATTTTGGGTGAATGTGAACTGAACGCACTGCATTTCTGCCTGGTGAACGTTATTTTGAGTGCGCTCATTCTGGCGTTTGTGAACGACGCTCTCTCACAGTTTAACTTTGTTCAAGAGAGTGCCAGATTTCCATAGAGCCCTTCAGGCGAAAACCCGGCTAAAACACACCGTAAACAGGCCTTAATATGTAGGGGGACCCAAACACCCAATCTGGCAACACCACCCACCACAGAGTCGCACTGCTGCTTGTGTCATCAAAATGCAAAGCATGGAGGCAAAAACAAATGAAGGCAGCAGCACCATCTCAGGCTCTGCCTCCATGATTAATACGGCATCTTCGTATGATTACTTAAAAGAATTTTATGAAAAGGTCAGAGATGATCCAGGTGGGAAAAATCTTACCGTACATCAACAACGTCAACAGCAAACCTGAAACTGCATGTTGAACTAAAGCACCCGGCCAGCCTTTCAAGGTATGTGGCAGTGACTGAATGGGTGCAAGTGTGGACTAAATGGGTGGCAACAATGGGGAAATGCCACTATTCTAAGGGTAATAGCTCGCAGCAACATATTGAAAAACAAAAGAACTATGAACTAGTTCGTTTTTGGAACTGTGAACTTAGTTCAAAATTTTGAATTATGAACTATGAAGCTGAACTTTCCCAACACTGGTCACCAGTCTGGAGCATCTGCTTTGCAAGGTTAAACACACTGAGGTTGAAATTGAATCTAGTCGTATTCTCACTCTCTCTCTCGCTATCCCACACAGACAAACAGCATCACCATCCGTGTCAGCTGCCAGTCTGCTGGTAGGAACATTTCCTGCTTGTTTATTTCCTTTATTGTAGAAGAAGAGAAGAAGGCACGAGAAGGTCATTCCTGCTGTTGCCGTGTTGATTTAAGATGCTTTCTGACAGTAAATAATAGAAAAAATATTCCAAAGTTGAGGAATCTGCTTGTGGTTCAGCTCTCACTGTGGGAGTGTGTGGAGTCATACAACCAAAATATACACCATGTCTGAAATCCATCCAACCAGTCTGGAGCAGCTGGTCAGGCTGTAATTGGGTCATGTTCGGCCGTCGTAAACAACACATGAATACTACTGAAAGTCGGCACAACTTCCAAGTGAATCGTGAAACTTGAAATTGGATCGGCTGAAATTTGCACAGTGTACACCCAGCTTTAATGCTACAGTTACTAATAGTTATCTTTTTTTTCCTCATTCATTTCAAAGCAAACTAGCAGTTAGTTACCTATAAACTATGTCACTTTTACTGTAGGTTTACTAGAAGTTAGTTCCTTATTTTTTTCCTAATAAGTTATAAAGTAATAAATAAGTTACCTATAACTTTGTCAAGTTTGTGTTCTTTTGTTTAAAGGTCTGAGTGCTCACAGTGTTTGTTTTTATGAATATTTTATCAGGAGTTTTGTGTTTTTGTTCATCTGAAAATGCTGCATGCATCCCCTGTGGGTTTAGCTTGATGTTTGGCAGGACAGTGGAGTAAAAGCAGCGTGAACTTCAAGGATACAGGAGAAAATAGAAGTAGAAAGGTCAGTGATAAATCTCTGTGACAGTGCAGCTGGTCAAACTTGTTGCTGTGTTTCCTCAGCGTTCAGTCCTGACTTTGAAAATGCTAACTTCTCCATTATTGCACACACTTTACATCCATTTCTGCTTTGCTGGGATGGAATTTTTCGCAGGGTGAAAGTTCACAGAGAAAATATCATTACGCTTGCAGATTTGTCTGCGTTGCTGGCCTCACGCTTCCACTCTGTCCTTGAGAGGCAGCTCATTAGGTTTCCTACGCCTGAGGGAGGGAACTGCTAAAACAAGCAAACACTTTGTCCAGGTCCTTATGACTGCTAACGGAGCAGACAACACATTAGTGAGGGGAGAGATGGAAACTGAAGAGGTGGGGGTCAATGTGTGTGTGCTGAGAACGTAGATGTTCTGCTTATTGAATCCCTCCATCACTATTCATTAACCTGCGGTGCAGCGTATGCCCCAGGCTGGTTAGTGTATGCAACATGAGACTGATCACACAAGCCCACTATTAGTTTTCACTCAGCTTTTTTTTATTTTTTTACTCTCACAAAGGAGATGACGTTTCAGTCACAGCTGAATGGATTATGTGCCCTGCAATCTGCCTCACTGAGACAGTAATGCAATATGCCTTTTTAATTCTGTCATTTTCTCATTCCAGATCACACATACATTCACAGATGTCTTTATTTTTCACAGGTGGTAGATGGGGAACACCTTCAACTCTGAAAAAGCTAACTTATTTATGTGTATACCACCTCCAGCACTCTGTGTGTGTCCCTGCCTTATTGTGTTTTATTAATCTCACACACACCCCTACCAGCAGCTGCTAACCATCTATCTAACACACCATCATGCAGTAGGGGAGACCGGGGCTGGGTGTCTCACAGGTTGGTTGTCAAAAAGGTAATTGCAGCCAAACAACAGGGCTTTGTTTCATCATGTTCAGACCAAATATTTATCCTGTCTTATTGCTTTTTGTGCAGCAAACACAAAACACTGCAGTGAGAAGATGATTTGTGAACTCTGCTGTTCAGAGTAGATTTCAACAGTTTGAGCCAGTGGTAGCCCAGGCTGAGGGCATTCTGTTTTTGGGGGTTGTGCTTCTATCCATGTGTGCGCCAAAGTCCATCCATGCATCTCCACATGGTGTTTTTTTTTTTTTTTTTTTTTTTGTGTTTTTTTTTTTTTTCCATCATTGCCATCCATTCAATTGTCTTCACAACAAATAAAGACCAGAGTATCACATGCTGGGTCACTCACCAAGAGCTGGGCCCAAAAATCCCAGAAGTGGAGCAGGACAGTGTGAGCCAACTGTAGTTGGGAGACTCATTCTACCACTGGAGACAACAGTGGAGGACAGTCTAGCTAAGTGCATGCAAAGAGCTGGGTCTTTAGCTTTCTCTTAAAAGTACAGAGGGACTCTGCAGATCGAATGGAGTTGGGTAATTCATTCTACCATCAATGGACAACAGAGGAGAGAGAGAAGAGCAGTGGCTCCCACCCTTTTTCCCTTGGGAACCAGGGGTCTAGTGTATGCACTCAGAAGATTAGAGGCAGAGCCGTTTCTTGCTATAGGCAGACTATGCAAATGCATAGGGCCCCACAAGCCACCAGGGGGCCCAAAGCTGAAAGTTAATTCTCGTCTTTAGAGAATTGAAATGGCCCATCTTTTGATCTTTTTCCCTTAAATGCTTAAAAATAAATATAGGATATAATAATAAAATAAGCCACAATGACTGTTGTACAGATGTCTGCTATGTCATCGTTCAGTGAAAGGTAATGTAAACGGTGCTATATATGACTGTTAGCTCTGCCCACAGAAAAACACCATGGGTTAAGAGCATAAATAATTTAATAGGAGAGGTTGTGACCATAGCCTGTTTTGCTCATGAAGTGTAGCAGATTGTCGCATGTTTGTGATTATCTAATAAGAAATCTCTCCATTGTAGTTTAGCAAACTAGGGGCCCCCAAACAGCATTTTGCATAGGACCCCGACGAAGCTAGAAACGGCCCTGATTAGAGATGAAAAATTGATTGTAACTGCCTGATGTCGCCCACATTTCTAAATTGTTAAAGATTTGAAAATCGTCTGGTGCACAGGTGTCAGACTCAAGACCAGGGGGCCAAATCCAGCCTGTGGAACAGTTAAATCGGGCCCTCATTTTCTGAAAGTAATAAGTACAAATATTTAGATACATAGTCAGGAATTTGGGAAAAGAAATTAATTTGTGTTTTAATTTCACATTTTCAATTTAGCATTTCACAACTAGGACTCAAACTTAGGATTTAGACATTTTATTTCATACTTTGAACATTTCACCTCAAAATTTTGACTTCTCATATGATATTTTGATCTTAAAGATTCATAATTCTTCTTTTAAGTGATATTTTTACCTTTTTAACCAATTATTTCATATTTTACCTCATATATTTCTACTCCTAACTTTGACTTCATAATCCCATAGTTTGACCTTTTAGACTAACAATTTAAAGTTCTGAATCATATTTGGACTTTTAATTTCATGATTACAATTTTTATTTCATATTTTGACCTTTTAAACTCATGATTTTGACTTCTTTCTAATATATTTGCCATTAAAAACATTATTTTTTGATTTCAACTTAATGTTTTGACCGTTTTGAACTAATGAATTTACTTTTCTCAGATTGTGAGCCTTTAAACGTATCTTTTTAAATGTCAAAATTATTGATCATCAGAGCTAAGTTTTTTGTTTGTTTTGTTTTGTTTTTTTCATATTTTATCACCGTTGAAACAAGGTTGACAGTTTATGGTTTAAAAGGAGACCCTGTTAGGCCCACAGGTTAGTCCTGAATCCAGAATCTGGCCCCTGCTGCGACTGAGTTTGACACCCCTGGTCTAGTGTGTGGCTGGTCTAAAGGATGAAAATAAGGCATTTGTTTGTGATGTGGGGTTGGATGGGGGGAGGTGTAATGCCAAGTTTTTAGCAAGTTTGTTTGTCATTTGTCATGCTATTTAGCTAGCTCAGCTAGCCTTGGAGAAGTGCTAGTTAGCTGGCTTCCTGCTTTATGAATAACACTACTTATTTATTAAATAAATTTTCGGTCTGTTGTTATTATTCTGGACTATTGTTGTAGTGGCTTAATGCTAACTCAGCTGAGTTTGTTGTACTCTCCCTTTTTGCCACATTTATTGGAATATTAATTGTGAAAATATAGTTTTCTTAATTGAACAATCCTTCCTCCTTTACTACAGCTGAGTTAAGTTTTTGATGTAGTACTCTGTTTTATTAAGAAGAACCATAATAATGCTAAATATGAATGTTAGTGCTGCACAAAAAAGAAAATATAGGTTAAGACCATAAGCAATTTAATACTAAAGGTTATCATTACTGTTTTGCTTGTGACGTGTAAAAGATTGTTGCATGTTCATGTATCATTTAATGCAGTGGTTCCCAACCTGGGAGGAAAACTGGTTGGGAATCACTGATTTAATGGATCAGGAATCTCTCCATTGTAGTTTGGCAAACAAGGGACCCCCAAACAGCATCTTGCAAAGGGCCCCCACAAATCTAGAAACGGCCCTGGGTCGTCCCATATGTTTCTCACCCACATGTAACACTAAATCAGTGTCACAATAAAAATGTTAAAGCCAATGGGTACACTACTTTTAAGGCTGTCTTTTCTCCCAATATTATTGATGCAAGACCTCAAGCTTAGTCCAGTTTAAGAATGATTGCTGTTGGATGTACTGATCATGAGTCATACACACAAGAGTGGAAAGTGTGACAACCAAGCCCTGTCCTCCCCACAAAACCCGGCACAGACACATCAGAAAACAAACAAAGATAGCTGCAGCCTTGTTGGTACTAATAGCAAGCCTCAGTCTGGAGGATTAAGAGTTTAATCCCTCACAGGCGAGAGGGACTGAGATGAGATCGCAGCAGCCGGCGTGCTGGGGTTTGATGCGTTGGGGTGTGAGGTGTGTGCATGAGAAGATCAATGAGTCACTCAGCTATTTAAAAACTGTTTGAACGAATGCTTTCACACTGATGGCCACCTGAAGGTCCTGCCAGATGGTCCTGTCCAACTCTCCCTCCCTCTCACCTCAGAGCTCCTCTCTGCTTTCCCTCTCCTCTGATTTCCCAGCTCCTTTCGCTGTGATTCTCTTTCCTCCGTCCCCTGCTGAAACATGTCTGATCTCAGCACCAGCAACTTTTGATCAGGTTAATTGCCCTCTCAGCGGACCGTGTGAATAGACAGATTAACACATGGTGCACAGTATGGAATAAAGAGCAGGGAGATGGGGAAAAAGGAGCAGAAAAAGGACAGAATCAGCATAGTGAGAGGAACTGTAGGATTTTGATGGCACAGAGAAATATCTTGCAGAAGCAGGGAAAGAGATGGTGAAGGGGAAACACAGGGGGTGGATTAAAAGGAGAGGACAGGTTGATGAAACAGCAGGCTGATAGAGGAGGACAGTGTCTACATCAGGTCTGTTTCAATTAATGTCTCAGACAACAAGGCTCACATGATCCTAAGATAACGTTGTTGTTCTCTCTGCATATGAATTAAACATCCAGTCGCTGTGGTTTTCAGCCTTAAACTGTGGACCAGAAACTTAAAGGCATAAACAAATCCTCTGGTAAACAGCAGACTCATCTTGTACACTGCTGGGCACGCATAAATATAAACATTCATGCAGTACTGTAAGTCTCACACTGAGGATTGTCAGCAACAGAAACACAAAACATGTTTAATGTAGCTGAGCCCAGATGATCCTGACAGAAAGCTTCAATAAAACCAGGAATGAAAGTTTTAGTTTGCCAGGAGGAGCAGCTAAAGGGCATTGAAGTGAGGCTGTATGAGGTTCTGTCAATCATAGGCAAGGCCATCTTTAAGGGGGGATAAAGGGGACACTTTCTGGGGCCAGCCAGATGTGGGGGGCATGAGGAGGTCAGCAAAGTAATTTTCAAAAAATAGACTGCTTTCCTTAAAACAGAATTACCTTTTTTATTTGTAACGGTAACAATGTGGATGGGCACATGGGACTAAACCACTTGGAAAGTATTGTCAGATTTCATGGCAAAGCCATGATGTGCACAAACGTCAGGACACCTGAGAGAAAAGCAGAAGAGACTGAAACAAGTTTAAGGGGAAAACAATTAGATAATTATAAAATAAAAGTAAAAATTGAAAAAATAGGCTAAATGTAGCAATAATTGGCAGAAATAAGAGATGAAAAGTGCTTAAAAAGTTGAAAAAATAGGTCAAAATTGGCAAAAAAAAAAAAAGTCAAAAAAGACAAAAGTCTCAAAAATGAGTTAAAGGGCAAAAATGGATGGAAAATGGGGAGAAGTGGTTAAAAAGTGGCAAACATTGAGTCAATTTTGCATGAATGGTTAGTTTAACTAGCAAAAGGGGTCCAAATATCAAGAATTGGTGAACAGTGGCAAAAAAGGACAGAATTTGGTTAGAAGAGGTAAAAGTGAGTTTAAGTGGGAAAAAAATGGGATAAATGTGGGAAAAATTGGCAGAAACATGTGGTAAAGTGGTAAAAGAGTCACAACAAAAGGTTGTAGTGGCATAAATAGGTCAAAATAGGCAAAAAATTAAGAGACCAAAAATGGGTTAAAAAGGCAAAAAAGTGGCAAAATTGGTGGTTAGTAGCAAAAACTGGAAAAAGTAGTAAACATTGGTGTTATATGGCAAAAATGGGGAAAAAATGGTTAAAAGAGGCAAAAGAGGTTTTATGGGGAAGGAATTGTAGCAAAAATGGGATTAAAGTTGGAAAAATTTGCAGAAACAAATGGTGAAAAGTGGTTAAAGAGTCGCAACTTTGGGAAAAAATGGCAAAAATAAGTAAAAAAAAATGGAAAAAGAGAAAATTGGATAAAAGAGACAAAAGATGGGTTTAAAAGGAAAGACATGGGGAAAAAAATTGGTGAAAAATTGTGAAAAGCAGTTAAAAACTGGCAATTAATGTGTTGAAATGGGTGGCTATTGCCACAAAAAGGGTCCAAGTGGCAAGAATTGGCTAAAAATAGGCACAAATTAGTTCAAAGAGGCAAATGGGAACAGGGAAAGGAATATGGCAAAAATGGGAAGAAACAGTGATGAAAAGGGGTTAAAACGTGACATTAAATAATTCAAACATCTGAACTTAACAATAACACTTCATTCAGAGGTATATAGAGGTAGACAGTAGATGTCACTCAGCTCAGCCACTTTTTCTCTATTGTGAAACCAAGGAAGTGCAGAAACAACTAGGCTATTCATTGTTCTGCCAGTAAACATTGTTTCTTCCTAAAAACAAAAAAGTAGCCAGGTTTTGGCCCTACTGCAATGTCGTCAGGCCTGAATACAAGCGCAGGGAACGACAAAAGTTCATGTATGTCCGGATTTTTCTTGCATCTTCCGTGTCGTTTGAAACCATGACCTGACATCAGTGACACGTATGCTGGCACCCAGCAACAGTATAGCAATCGATCACCCAGGACAATCAGCTTATTTATAAAACCCTCCCTAATATCTGAAAGCTAATTTGTATTTTAAACCGGGAAACATCCCATGGGACTGATGCATTTTTTATGAATATTGGTTGTTTCTTTCTGCTCTTAGAAAATTTCAAAATAACTCTTAAGTATCCCCTTTTGCCTGCCCTGGAGTTATAAAGACAGGAGAAAAAAATCTTGGCCTCAGTTCCACAGATTCAGTGTCTTTAATGCATCTCTTGAAGCATTGCCAGGAATGTCATTTCTTAAAGGAAAATTTTATACCTTTTATCAGTGCATGATGCTCCTCTCCCATCCCAGCCAATAACACAAATATCTCATTGGTCTCCACAGACAGCCTTCCAGTCAAAACAGTGAGACCTGGAGAGGCCACACCAGTCATCTAGTGGGTTATTTTAATTTCTGTTTACTACAAAACTATCTCTTTGCCTTCCTGGTGCTTTGCTTTACTCATCATTGTTTTAATTATGAATGACCAGAGTGTCATGATGACATCACTGGTGTACAGGGTGCTTCTGCATCTTTCACTGGATGTTTCCAGGAAAGTTTGGGAACAGCGCTACTGAAAGTTTTAACCTTACAGAGCAGGTGAAGATCTCCGGATTAGTCCAAACATATTTTTGAAACAGATGTGTAATACACATGTAAACAGTGTGTTAAGCCTCTAAAAATACACTTTCAGTGTTTATATCACTGGAAAAAAACTCCATTTTCAAAATACCGGCCTATGCCTCAAGAAACAAAGAGAGAGAGGAGAAAAAGATTTGCTAGTGTGTCCCTTTTTTTCTTGGAAATCTTTTGTATGATTTTCCAAGTTAAATGGATTCTGTTTAACAATTCATTTCAGAATTCTCCCTCATATACTTCAACTGCCCAGCTATCCAAATGTTAAGCCCACTCCAGAGCAAATTACTCCCTTTCTAGTCCATCTTTACAATTCTACAGTAAACACTCTGGTCCATCTCTTCTGCATGCCAAAAGTGCCACTCCACTCCACTCTGCTCCAGTCTATTTTCAGCAGAAGCTGCCACTAAAATGCATCAATCCATGTAAAGCAGATCAACCCAAACAAGAAAAAGAATGTTTAAGGCAGGTTCAGGTTACCTTACCAGCCAGTGAAATTACAACAACCATTATGACACACAGGCTACAAGACAGAAGCAACATGGAACAAACAACAGGAGTGAAGGTTAGTCAAAATCTACTGAAACATGAAAGAGCATGTAGCCAGTAGGCAAAGCTTGCATTGCAAAATACTGTCAAACACAAGGGATTTCTGGGTGAGAAATGAAATGCTTCAAAATCTTTTGATGTCGCCTATAATTGATCCAATTGTTTTTTGTTTTGTTTTTTTTTTGGGGGGGGGGGGATTTTAACCTTAAACTCATTAACTTACATGAAACAACTATACCTGTCTGTAGCACTGGATGGCCTAGCTTCTCCAAGGGCTTAGAGGGGCAGTGCTCACTAAAATTGCTGGAGGCTAATGCCACTGCTATTGCCATGTACCTCATAAAACCAACTTCAGAATACTGAAATATCCCTTTAAAGCGAATGTTTAGATTCTAAATACTGATTCATATTCATTTCCTGTTTCGAGTATTGCCTTGGACAGGGGTCATCAAGTACATTTGAACAAGGGCCAGATTTAGTCTTGACAGAGATTCTGGGGGCTGGACTTTCAAATCAACCAAATTTAAATAAATATATTGACCTAATAAACATGTTATTGTATTAGAATTTGTATTTTCTTTCAAAATTAAAAAAAAAGGCGGCAATACCAGTAACATGCATCCCTATTATCTTTAATGCAGCAGGCCTGCTGGCAGTGGACCCCTAAAATTCCCAGAGAATGGGCCCTCCCCAGTTGTGATTTAGCACCAATACTGATTAAGTTTTGACACTTTTTAACCCATTTTCACTACTTTGTTTTGCCATTTCTGCAAAATGTTTTTGCTACTCTTACCCATTTTGTTTTTATCATTTTTGCAACTTCAAACAATTTTTTTCCCACTTTTCACCCATTTTGCCACTCTTAATCCCCTTTCACCACTTTGCCAGGCTCTTTTTTTTTTTGGCTATATTTTTTGCCACTTTTAACCCATTTTGGATACTTTTTGCCCTTTTTTGCATCTTTAACCAAATTTTTGTCATTCTTTTACCCCCCCCCCCCCCCCTTTACCACTTTTCCTGCGTGTTTTATCCCTTTTCTACCACTCTATCATCAATTTTTGCCACTTTCCAACCTAATTTGGCCACTTATCATTACTTTTTTGCACAATTCTTTCCACTTTTAACCCATTTTTGATACTTTTTGTCCCTTTTTCCTCTTTCACCAATTTTTTTGCCACATTTTAACTGCTTTTCCAATTTGCCTGCCAATTTTTCTCTCTCTTTGCTATTCCACAATCAATTTTACCACTTATTGCCCTTTTTTGCCTCTCTCTAAACCCTTTTCACCACTTTATTTGGCCCCTTTATGCAACATTGTTGCCAGTCTTAACACATTTTTTTTAACAATTCTTTTTTAAACTAATAATGGCTGACAAATATTTTTGTAAAAACAGATCAAATGGTAAGTAATTTTAAAACTAAATATCAATAATAATTGTTTTTTTGGGATTAATTAACAGTGGCAGACATTCAAAGCCAAAAGATATCCTTAAAACCACAACAATTTTTTTCTCCTTTCTTGAAAGTAATGATCTTCTGGGGGCCGGATAGGAAGCTTTGGGGGGCCTGATATGGCCCTCGGGCCGCCAGTTGATGATTAGTGGCCTAGGATGATTTAAAGGTATTATCTACTGTTCATCAACAGACTCTGTTTGGGATGTAGCTGGCTTTTTCTGTGTTTAAATCTGAGAAAAAATGGACAGCTGGAGCTACAATGGCGCTGTTCTGATAAATTATCATCAGCTCAGCCTGTCTAATGATGAGTGAAGGCTGATTTGCAGAAACCAATGTAATGTCATGCAAAAATATTCCAAACTGCACACCCTTCAATAAGCTAAGTCGGTGTAAATGAGCCACCTATGTCTTTCTGCTCAGGTTGAAATAATTCATATTCAAAGCAGGTTCACAGCTTATCAACAAGGCTCCCTATCGACTTCAAAATCCCCATAAAAAGAGAATCCTGCAGCAGGATAAAGGCTGCCAGGTGGAACACAATTTGTTGTCCCTGAGTGTTGATATCTGTCATTATTTAAAATTCATTCTTTTATTTTTGTTTTATTACTTACACTACTCTTCCTCCAAGCTAATGTCAAGAATTAAGGCACACTGATTGTTATCATTTGTAGTGGTATAAGACTGCAGTGTTGCAGTCTCGCCTATTTCAATCCACTGAAAGAAACTAATAGAAACGCCAATAAGAAACCCATCATAAGCTTCCACTCCTCTCTTTCTCTCAGCCACCAGAAATCTTTAAAGAGACTGTTTTCAAAGCTATCAAGAAACCAATAGAAAAACACTCAATAGTCAAATTTGGCCTCTGAGTTTGGCTGAAAGCTTTACTGCTGCATTTGAAACAAGCCAGCTCATGAAAGGAGCCCCTTCTCTCAGGCAGCAGCAAAAGGAGCTGTTATCACCTAAAAAAGCCAAAATAATAATGTAGAAGCCTTTCTGTATTCTCTCAGTTGGATCAATAATTTCAATCTAATGGATTTGTAACCTCAAAGAGAAAATCTTCCAACTTGTTCATCAAATATTGGATCAATAAGTCTGTGTTAATGCTGTTAAAATTCAGATCATGACACATTTCATTAGGGGGAAACAGGAAGTCCTGTTCTTTAATTCATGGGGTGGTTTAAATAGATTACTGTACAATACAACTCTGGTGCTCCACACTTCACATTTTTATCTGTTAATGCATTTAAAACAAGCACCTATGGGTGGAACCTTCTTTTTAATCCCTTAAGCTCCAAAATTGTGACAAGCAGCATTGCTGAATTAAACAGGCTGTAGCTGCAAGTATGGTGCCTAATGTTGTTACTACTTTACACCAGGAGATGGCGGACATGAGTAACTTATATCCCAGCAGCATTTGTGGGTGTGTTTCTATTCAAAGTTTTAAAGAGAGAGTGTTTGAAGATGCACCACCGGTTGAGGAGACGAGGAAGTGGTAGAAGTGGTTGTTGTCAGAGCGTAAAAGAGAGAAAGAGAGCGAATTGTAGAGAGAACACTCACAATGCCGGGAGAAATAGTGGAATATTCAGCCCTGTGACGATGACGTTCAGTCATCCGGTAATAGCGGTGCGTCAGAGCCACAGTGACTCCATGCGCCATGAGAGTCCACCAAAAGCACATACTGCAGCCGATGCTTCTCCTCACCAGGGCCGGGGTGGGAGTAATCAGCGAATGCCGATGAGGGGACATGGTGGGGGTTTCAGGGGTGGTCAATACACGACGTTCAGTTGTCTGGTTAGACCAAAACTGCCGTGCATCTGTGAGCAGCCACAGCGAGTCTGTGTGCCATGAGAGTCCACAAAGCAGCACATACTGAAGCCGTTGCTTTTCCTCAAGGTAGCCGGGGTGGGGACATGGTGGGGGTTGCAGGGGTGGTCAAAACACAAATATTGATGGAGGTAGCGGGAATAAAAAAACACAGCAGAGGTAGGGGCAGACGTGGTAGAAGCAGTGGTGGTGGAGGCCGCCTGGTGGCGTCAGAATATGCAAATTAGATGAGTGAATTTACTCCCACCACAAACTTTGGGTCATGCTGAAGCTTTTTCTCATTTACAGTATGCCTTTATCTCTAACCACTTTCAAGCTACTGCCTTTTGAAATCTTGATATCACAACTGAATATTTTCTTGAAAAAACTGTGGCGCCCAAAGAGTTAATCCCTTGGAAGACATGGAATTGATCATCTATTACATTTTCACCAGGCAGCAAATGGGACATTTCTCTGGCTATACACCATAGGATCTTCAAATTTTAACCGCTTTAAAACATGGGAACAGGTTGATTTGGCCCAGTGGTCAGGTTGCACCACATACCTGGTGCGGGTTCAGGTCTTGCCTGTGGCTCCTTTTCCACATGTCATTCCCCACTCTCTTGTCCCTGTTTGCGACTCTATCCACAGTCCAATGTCCCTTAATAAAGACAGAAAAAGCCAAAATGTGAAAATCTAACTTAAACCAACATGGGAAACCACAGGCATAACAACAGCTTCAAACAGTTCTTTACATCATAATCTTCTTAATGCACACACTAAATGATTCAGCAATGAGACCACACAGCTAACATTTGTAGTAACGATTTCACACTGCTGATTCCAGAGACATGGAGTGTACTGTCTATGGTACACAGTTTTTTGCATATTGGAATTCAATTTCCTACACAATATGGACAAAAATATTTGGCCACACCAGTTCACTATTGAATTCAGGTGTCTCAATCAGACCTGTTGCTACAGGTGTATAAAATCAAATGCCTATCCATGCAGTCTCAACATTTATGATCCTAAGTGGGTCGTTCTGAAGAGCTCAGTGACTCAGCGTTGTGCTTTGATGGATGCCATGTTTGCAATAAGACAGGTTGTGAAATGTCATCCTTGCTGGATACTCCACAGTCAGCTGTAAGTGATATACATTAGAAAGTGGAAACATTTAGGAGCAACAGCAACTCACCAGCAAAGTGGAATACCAAGAAAAAACACAGAGCGGGATCAACGACAGGTTCTGAACTCCCTGCAGCATTAATGTAAGCACAAAAACTCTGTGGCAGGAGCTTAGTGAATGGGTTTCCAGCTACATGCAAGCCTCACATCACCAAGTCAAGCACACTGACACTGCACAGTGGATCAGTGGAAACGTGGTCTGTGGAGTGATGAATCACACTTCTCTGTTTGGCAGTCAGATAGGAGAGTCTGGGTTTGGCAGATGCTGAGAGAACGTTACCTGCCTGACTGCATTGTGCCAACTGTGTGGAGAAGAGATGTTGGTATGGAGCTGTTTTTTTAGGGGTTGGGTTAGTCTCCTTATCTTAATGCTTCAGCATCAAAAGACATTTTGGACAATGCTATGCTTCCAATTTGTGGCAAGCATTTTGGGAACGCCTTTTTCTATTCCAACAGGACTGTGCCCCAGGGCACAAAGACATTGTTTGATGAGTTTTGTGTGGAAGAACTTGACTGGCCAAAACAGAGCCTTGACCTCAAAACCACAGAGCACCTTTGGGATGAACTAGAGCAGATGTTGCAAGCCAGGGCCTTCTGGTCCAACATCAGCGTCGGACCTCATGAATGCTCTACAGAATAAATGAGTACAAACTACTATAGAAAGACACCGACTTTCTCTTGAAAGCCTTCCAAGAAGAGTGGGAGCTCATATAGCTGCAAAAGGGGTGGCAACTCCAAATCAAAGTACATGTATTTAGATATAATGGCATGACAGTCCCTGGTGATGCATTTTTTTTTTTTTTTTTTTTTTTTTTTTGTGGGTTTACGTTTTTATTTACATTTTACACAGCGTCCCAACTTTTTTTTTTTTAATTTTCATTAATGCACAAGATAATAAAAAGACATTGGACAAGACCTGACACAATAGATACATAAATAAAGATACACATTGACACAGACAAATAAAACCAAACAAAACAACATAGACAATAAAGAGGAGGGAATGGGGGTAGATTGCGTTCACGGTCTAGAAGCCCAGGACGCCACACTAGGGCTGCACAATAAATTGTAATCAAGTCATAATTGCAGCCCTTCATGATCACAACCAGCAAACTGCATTACAACTTTATCTGCAAACGACAAACCATCCTGTATCCTTCTGCACAAACTCTGCAGTTCAGACCTCCACAAACATGCTCCAAACAGTTCAGACCTCAGTCCTCCCTGAAATGTTAATGCTCTGGACATGTTCAACATATGAATCCCAAAGAGAATTTTGCCATCAAAACACAAATCACAAATCAAATCACACTCGCAAAGGTTGTCAGAAAAACTGCAACCAGACACTCTTCCAAAAAATTGTGCAGCCCTGCGCCACAACCTAAATGCAGGGCAATAAGCCCATATATTATATAAATTTCACTCATCTGAGATCTGAAAATTACACAGCAAATTCGCTCATAGAGCTTAAATCTGTCCTCTAGCTCCACTATAAACCATAGTTCAGAGCACCAAACATAGCTTTTTATTGTTATTGTTTGACAATCACTTTTCTTTGTGTACTAATTACATATTATCATGTCCTCTAACGATGATGTTCAATTTTTATATTTAGACACATCCCCTTATCACTATTAATAATCTGCTCTATAGCCAAGACATCGCAAAATTCATATAACCATTTTCTTATTGAGAAACAATTTGGTTTGAGGTGTTTCCAATTAATCATAATTATTCTCTTTGCTACTATAAAGGCCAAATTGGCAATTTTGTAATCACTTTTGGTTGGGAATTGAGCAAACCTGCCACCCAATAAACAGGTAGCTGGACAAAAAGAAAGACTTTCATTTAATAACTTGGAAACAATACAAACTATTTGTTCCCAAAATGCATGAATCTCCAGACATTCCCATAACATATGGAGCAATGTTCCCTTTTGCCCACAGCCACCCCAACAGAGGTCTGATGAATGTGGGGCTATTTTTTTGAGTTTGGCTGGAGTCACATATGCTCTGTGTAATGTTTTAAGTTGAATCATCCTAAGTCTAACTGATTTGGAGATTTTTGTTGCATTCTGCCAGATTTGTTTCCACTGTACAGCAGTCAATTGACAGCCTAAATCCTGCTCCCACTGAGTTTGTGTTTTTGTATTTAGAGATTCACTTACGCTGATGAGCATTTTATACAGTCCGGAGACATTTCCGTTATTTATAACCAGCTCTCTAAATGTATTATCCATTTCCTTATCATAGTTATAATACTTTTTGGGTAATTTGGAAAAAATAGATGCCAGTTGGGCATATTGTAAAAAAATATTTGGACTTAATTCATATTTATTGGCTAGATCTTTAAAAGGTACCAACATACCATTTCAATTATATGCGAAATTTGAGATATGTTATGTTGTTGCCACACCCGATTTGTTAGTGGGTTCCCTGCTGCTGTAAAGGCCATATTGTGCCATATAGGGCAAGATGCAAAAACAATCTTTGTGTTACCCATTTTTTGACGTAATCTTTGGATGTTTTTACAAGTTAAACATATGATAGGGTTGTCCATCTTGACCGGTGGGTAGGGGTGGTGCCATAGTGAGGATAGCGAAATGGATGGGTTCCTTTCCTTTAGCATTTGCTCCTCCAGCCAATCCCAGCTTCCTTTCTCCCGCATGTTCTTATATCCCCAAGTCAAAGCATATCTGACATTAAATGCAACATAATACTGACAAATATCTGGTATACCAAGACCGCCTTGATCCTTACGTAGAGTTAGTTTTTTAGTGCTGATTTTAGGCCTCTTGTCTTTCCATAAAAAAGAACAAAACATTTTCTTTACATCATCATTGGTATGTTTAAAGGCACAGAGGATATGAGAGACAAGATTCTTAGGAGCACATTCATTTTAAGCACTTCAGCTCTGCTCCACTGAGACACTGGTAGGGATGTCCATCTTTAAGATCTTCCTTAATAGACTTGACTAATGGCTGTAAGTTGCACTCAACTATTTTATTAACTGGCATCCCACTTGTTACCCCCAAGTATTTCATTCCATCTTTCTTCCAGATAAAAGGGGCAGGGCCCAAATCACTTTTGAATGTGTGACAGTTCAGAGGTATGGCTTCACTCTTGCCCCGGTTAATCTTGTACCCTGATAGGTTTCCAAAGGATTCAATAATTTGGTGCATTTTGGGAATGGATTGTGATGGTTTTGCAAGTGTCAGTAAGACGTCGTCTGCATACATGCTTAATTTACATTCTTGACTGCCATCTGTGATTCCTGTAATCTCTTTATCCAGTCGTATCATACAGGCCAAGGGTTCTAATGCAGGAGTGATGGGGATAACGGACAGCCTTGTCTCGTGGAGCGAAAGAGTTGAAAAGAAGTAGAAATTATATTATTTGTTTTAACTGATGAAACCGGATTGTGGTAAAGAGCTTTAACCCACAGCAAACAGTGTGGTCCAAAATCACATTGTGACAGAGCGTAAAACAAATGTGGCCGTTCTACTCTATCAGAAGCTTTCTCAGCATCCAGTGACACTGCGATCACTGGATGCTGAAAAGAGCTTGCCCTGTGCATTAGCTGAAAAAGCCATCTCATATTGCTGGACATCAAACGTCCAGGTATGAAGCCAACTTGGTCTAAATGAATTAAACGTGGTATTACTTTTTCTAGTTGATTTGCTAAAATGTTTGCAAAGAGTTTGCAATCACTGTTAAGTAGGCTCAGTGGCCTGTAATTTTCTGTGGTCAAAGGGTCTTTGCCCGGCTTTGGTATAAGTGATATTATTGCTATTCTCATGGTTGGTGGCATACACTGTCTTTTTATTATATCATTATACAGTATAGTTAAAAGTGGAGCAATTTCTTTAGAAAAACATTTGTAAAATTCTGTTGTATAACCATCTTCTCCCAGAGCTTTACCATTAGAAAGACCATTTATTGCTTTAAGTACTTCAGACACTAAAATAGGAGCTTCAATTTCATCCTTATCTTTTTGCTCTAAGATGGGTAATGGAATTCTCTTAAAAAAAGATCTTAGTTGGCTTTTTTCTATTTTATGTTCTGATTGATAAAGTGATGAATATATGCTCTAAAAATATGATTAATTGTTTCATGATCTGTCACAATATTGCCATCATCATCTTTTATTGCAGTGATAATGTTTTTTTGTTCAGCTTTTTTTTAACTGGAAAGCCAGCATTTTTCCTGCCTTTTCACCACTTTCATAGTATTCTTTTTTCAATTTGTATTGCATAAAAGCAAACTCCTCATGCACTACCTTTTTTGTTTCAGATCTTATTAGAAACATCTCTTTTTTAATCTCTTCATTGGTGGGATCTGCCATATGTTTGATTTCTAATTCCTTCAGTTTCTTAAAGCCCTGGTGATGCATCTTGATTGGCTGACTCTCATTGGCTGTTGCAGGTATTCAGACGGAATTGGAATTGTAAAAATCAAACATGTTTGATAATGGTTTGTGATCAGGGAGGTTTTGACTTGATCAGGAGCAGTTAAATTAATCAACATCCCGCACATAAGGATTATTTGGACAAAGTTTTATCCCTCCACAATACTGGGCAGGTGGGTGATTGGTCAGAGGTGACATGGCGTGTTTGACCTACCTGCTGCCCTGATATGACCCTTTAAGTTTCTTTTCTATACGTCTACAAAGTAAACAGGAACGTGACGGCCTGAAACACAATCTTTCCTGACTCTTCTTACACTCTCAGGTTCTCATGTCTGTCCTTCTCTACATAGTCACAGGTAACAGAATCCACAGTATCATGCCTTGGAGATCTTTATAGAGTGTTAGTATCACTGGAAAGAGGAACAGAAGAACTTTATCTGGCCCGGTGATCATCAGTTGTCACCTTTATCCTTGGCTTTACGTTAATGAGAAGGGTATTGATTCTCTGAGGCTGTAGATAGTTGGTTACACAACTCTCCAGGGCAGGGTTTCAGCTTCTCTCTCAACATTTCCATACGTTTGATTTTCTCTGTTAGGAGTTTGTGTTGTGCTGTTTCTGCACACTTCTGTTTGAACAGAATCAGTGCATTTCTATGGGTCATTGCTGCAGAAGGCCTGTTGCTGTGGACACACTGGATTTCAACTTTTATTACAGTTAGCATGTCTCATCATGTCTCATCATCAAACCCCTATCATCATCATCATCATCATCATCATCATCATCATCATTATTGTAGCTGCTATTAGACCTGCTGACTCTGTTATGATTATGATCAGTCTGTTATCAGTACTTGGTTGTTCCTGCTCATATGACAAGTACTTTTCAGCTATAATTGGTATCTTTACTTCTTCATAATTCCTTTTTTAATTGTAATTGTCACACATAAATAAAAAGAAATGTCATTATTAGACAAAGATAACCCGAGTAGTACTTGGCCCTAAGTGAAACAGTAATAGCCCCCCTTGTTAGATAATGAATTAGGCGTGATTAACCACATTTTCTGGAAAGCTGAGTTAACTTTCACCAGCCATACCCAGCCCTGATTACTGCCAGACCTGCTGAAACAAGAAATCTCTTAAAGAGAAAGCATAAATGAAACCAAGATGAGAGACAAACTCAATGTAAAGAGTTACAGTTTTTTTCAAAGGCTTTCAAACTTCTGGAAACCAAACTGAGAGCCATTATCCAACATAGACAGTCTATACAACATAGACTGTAGAAAGAATTAGACAAACCCTGTGTGAGGCCAAAGGTCTGCTTACAGTAGTTGGACTCAAGCTGCTTTGGAAGCCTGTCAGCAGGGCTTCCATATTGAAATTGCAGTCTCAACAGAACTTTGGATCAACCTAACAGCAGACAAAAGCTCACCCACTGAGTGCGGCTTCCTGTCAGCTAGCTAGCTAGCATTCTGATTGATAGAAACCTAGCTTCTGCCTGCCGAGCTGTCAGTCAAATGAGACATGCCAATCAGTCCGCAGTGAGGTTTTTCCTTAATATAATCTAAACCATCGTGGTACAAAAAAATTCACCCCCCTATACAGTATTAGCTAATGAGACACGTTTGGTTTTTTGAGCCAGGCTGTAAACCAGTTTATTTCTAGTGTAAAAACCGTCTTTTTAAAAGGTGATCAGACGGGACTTCGGGTGTTCCTGCAGCCAGCCTCAAGTGGACTGCATTTTTTTGCACTTCTGCATTGTCTTCATTTTTCAGGACTGGAGGTTGAACAATAAGAAAGAAACTCGGACAAAATGGCATCCATGGGAGAGTTCCGAGACCAAAACCAATGCTGACCAAAATCAACACAAAGGCTCATCTGACATTGGACAAAAAAAAAAAAAACATCTTGATGATTCCCAACACTTTTGGGAAAAATATTCTGTGGACTGATGAGACAAAAGTTAAATTTTTTGGTGGGTGTGCATCCTGTTACATCTGGTGTAAAACTAACACAGCATTTCATAGAAAGAACATCATGCCAACAGTCAAACATGGTGGTGGCAGTGTGATGATCTGGGGCTGCTTTGCTGCTTCAGGATCTGGACCACTTGCTGTAATTGATGCAACCACAAATTCTGCTGTCTAACAGAAAATCCTGAAGGAGAACGTCCAGCCATCAGTTCGTGACCTCAAGGTCAAGCACACCAGTCCACCTCTGAATGGCTTAAGAAAAAAATGAAGGTTTTGGAGTTGCCAGAAAAAGTCCAGACTCAAACCCACTTGAGATGCTGTGGTATGACCTTAAACTGTGTGTCCGTACTTGAAACCTCCCAATATGGCTGAATGTATGCATTTGTGTAAACAAGAATGGGCAAAAACTCCTCCACAGGGGTGAAAGACTCATTGCCACAAATGCTTGCTTGCTTGCTTTTTTCAATCATTTCATCCTTTTGTCCTTATTTTTAATGATCTATTTTGTGTAAAATTTTCTTTACAGTGTTTTTTTTCCAGCTGTTGGTGTGTACATATTATTAAACATATGATTTTACCATGGTTGGTAAAATCACATGGTAGGAAATGACCTCAGTTCTTGTGTCATTGCCATCTCTTTTAATATTGTCTTTCATTTTCTGCTTAAAGACAAAGTAAAACCCCAGACCATTTTTTCAGCTGATAAAAATGGTATTTAGTCATACTTACTTACTCCTCTTCATCCCCTCTGGGAGAAAAGGCTTCAGTGAGCTTCCTCCACCATACTCTGTCCTTGGCCAAAAGCTGTGCTTCTTCCAATGACAGGGTTATCTTTTCCAGCTCCTGTGTTACAGTTTCGCTGTGTGGTTTCCAGCCTCCTGAGTTTCCTTCACCCTCTCTGTGTCCATCTTAATGCAGTTCTGAGAATCCAGTCCTGTTCAGTTCTTAACGTATTACCTGGCCATCCTAAACATCTGTCTGTGAGCTCCTTGATTCAGCTCTGGTTACCTTTTTCTTCCCATTGTAGGTTGGATATTTTATTAGTCCAGAAGATCTGGCAGATTTGTCTGAGCCATTTGTTGTGAAAAGCTTTCTCTCTCTCCTCATGTCAGCTTTGATCACTCGCCAACTCTCTGCATCATACAGCAGAACAGACTTGACATTGCTGTAGTACAAGAACATCCTTTAAATTGTTTGGATCTTGAGACGGAGCAGCCTGGAAGGTAGCTTGAGCCTTTCCTTGTCTAGCTTTGACATCCTCTAGGACACTGTCCTCACTGGTGAGGCTGTATTTAGGGTTGATGGTCAGTTGGGTCCAAATATCAATATCTGAGTACAACACAGGCCTGAGCGATATGGCCTAATATTTATTAACAGTATTTTCTTGCTCTTTATAGTACCAGTATGATATTACAATATTTGTAAATTAAAAGAGATAATGCAATTAATTGCATCTTCAGGTGTCACCTCCCCCAAACTGAATGGATCCAATGCAACACGTAACGTGCTAAAGCCCAGACAGGCTGACAGACGCTTTGCAAAGTGAGCACAAAAGCTGTGTTGCTGTTGGGCCATAAATTAAGGCCTTGTCCACACAGAGACGAAAACGTTATATGTCCGTTTTGTTTTGAAAAAGTTTTCCGGAAATACAGGATTGTTTCAGAAAATGTCCCCATAAACACGGAACCACTGAAAACGACTGGAAACGCTGTAGAACATATGCCAAGCCTGTACGTGGCGCTGTAACGCTGCCATGGAAATGCACCAAAAGAAACAGGACGATCAAAGAAAACTGCCACAAACTCTCTTCTTTCTTCTTTAAATATTTACTGTTCTGCATGCTAATTACAATGGCACAAATGGGTGGAGTTTTGTCAGCTATCTGGACTGGATATGAAGAGAGCAATTTACAAAGGCAGAGTCTTTCAGAAATTAAGATTAGGAGAGGTTCACCAATCTGCATGAACTGTGTCTAAAAATTAAGACAATTTCAGGAAAAAAATCCTCAACATAAAAAGCAAAGACTCTACAGTACACAGGTTCATCAAGAGATTCAGAGAATCTGGAGAAATCTCTGTACAAGAGAAAAGGCTGAAGGTCAGCATTGCATGTTCATGACCTTTGGGCCCTCAGGCGGCATTGCATTTAAAGCATTCATGATTCTGTACTATGAATTACTGCGTGGACTCATGAACACTTCCAGAAATCATTTTCTGTCAACAAAGCAGTGTTAATTTCGTTGACTACAACTTTGACTAAAAATATTTGTCGAAAGCTTTTTTTCCATGAAAAAACTAGCCTAAGACTAACAAAAATAGATCTGTGATTACTAAAACTGACAAAAACTAAGTTTAGTTTTTGTCAAGTGACTAAAAATAGACTAAAATATAATGTAGTTTTTGTCGGACATTCAAAATCTGTGACATTTCTCCACTGTGAGTAAATCTTTAAAAAAACAATGCAGCTGTGGCTCTTCTGCCTCTCAGCTGTAGAAAGCAGGGACCCAAGGTTTGACAGAGTGCAGAGAGCACACTACCATGATTTGGTACCAGATTGAGGCAAGAAAATAAATGCTTGGACTAAGAGTAAAGACTAAAATGTGAGGACTTTTTATGGACTAAAACTAGACTAAAATGTTTTGAATTTTCATCGACTAAAATTTGACTAAAACTAAAAAGGATAGAAATAACTAAAATGTGACAAAAACTAAATTTAAAGGCTGAAACTATGGCTAAAATTAAAAATAGCTGCCAAAATTAACACTGCAACAAAGTTGGCTGTGCCATCCACAAATGAAAGTTAAAGCTTTATCATTAAAAGAAGAAGCCAGAAGTGAACATGATCCAGAAACATCTCCATCTTCTCTGGGCCAAAGCTCTTTAAAATGGACTAGGACAAAATGGAAAACTGTTCTGTGGTCAGTTGAATCAGAATTTGAAATTCTGTTTAGATACCAAGGAGGCTGTGTCCTGCAGACTTAAGAGGAGAGGGACCATCCAGTTTATTTCAGCAAGACCATATTAGACCACATTCCGCATCCATCACAACAGCTTGGCTTCACAATAGAAGAGTCTGGGTGCTGAACTGGCCTGCCTGCTGCCCAATTAAACATGGTCCTGTCCCTTTCTTTTTTGCTGCCAACAAACTCAAAATTAGCTATATTTTTTATGAAATGTGAAAACGTCTCAGTTTCAACACCTGATAGGTTGATATGTTCTATTGTGAATAAAATATTGAATGCATATAATTGCATTCTGTTTTTATTTACATTTTGCACAGTGCCCCAACTTTTTTGGAATAGAGGTTGTATTATTATTACATTTGTGCTGGACTTTGTGTTGTATCTTTTATTGTCTTTATCTTTGAATATGTCAGTTTAATCTGTGTGCTCCCGGAGTATGTATTTCTAACAGATTTGTTTGGAGTTTCCTCTTGTTTAACTGGTGAGATGTCCATAGATTTGTGTCTGCACATTATGCTAATAAGGTTGGCAAGTGGCTGTGTTGCATGCCGCTGTGTTTTGCCAGTGGTGTGTTTGTACATTTCCCTGTTTAATCTGTGCAGCCTGGTGTGTGAGAGTCAGCTGGCCTCATTGTTAATCAGAGCATCCCCTCTAAACATGTCAGCACGCTATAATGCATGTCGAATGGTCATTTTTTACCCCTGCTGCCCAGAGGTTTCTTGGTGGTGCGGGAATGTAACGTTGCTTTCACTGCCAGGGGTATGATGGCAATTAGTCTCGATGACAGCGGGAGAAATGCAGGAGAAGAAGAAGAAGAAGAAGGAGTGATGACACTGAGAGCAGGCTAACAGGAGGTGAGGATGGAGACACTTTCGCCTTATTAAATCCCTCCATCACTGCACGGGGGCCTAAAGTGGAGCATATGCCCACAGCCAGTCAGTATGAGACTGATCACACATACACCATCCACTGCGTTCACATTCTATCTGTTTCTGTCACAACTGCGATGGATTAACTGGCCTGCAGTGTGCCTCACTGTGACAACAATGACTCTGTCATTTCATCGTCTGCCTTATCAGTCTTCTGCCCATTTCCCAATCATTTCCTCTGACATGATCCTCTGAATACATAGAAATGAAAGCACGGCCTATCGTTAACAGCCTGCTTCTGCTGTATTTCCATTTGTCGGTGTTTAACGCCCACGTCACCCATGAACGCAACAAAGATAAAAAAATGTGTGTGACTCACCAGACACAGACATGCCAGCGGCACTGTCATCTTCATCATGATGAAGGTGATAATGCTCACTCGCAGTCACGACAGCCATTTCTACCTAAAGTACCTTTGACTATCATAATAACTTTTCTGGATTGTGTAATATTAATCTCAGTCAATCAATCTTATTTATACAGAACTATTCATAAAAAATTTTATTTCAAGTCACTTTACAAAAAGAGCCCGCCTAGACTGTACTCTTTGTTATATTATTTATAAGGACCCAACATTAATCCGCCATGAACACAGAGCTAAAAGGCATTTAGCACAGCTACTGTGGCAAGAAAAAACTTTCTTTAACAGGCAGAAACTTCAGCTAAACCAGACTCAGATTTAACAGCCATCTGCTTAGACCAATGCTACTCAACCAAAAAGCCAAACTGTTGAAAAAATACCTTTGCAAGAGCCCCAATCCAAACCTGGGGATCTGAAATCAATAATTATTACATAAATATATTAATCAGAGCATGCGGAGAGCTTGGTTTCACCTTTCATTTCCATTATTTTCTTTATCTATGGTCAATTAAGATAATTCAGTCAGGGCAAATCTGTCAAAAAACACACATGGTTTGCAGTTATAAATGTTTTTCTGTATTAGCAGTTATTGATTAGCTCTTATTGCTGTTATTTATATTTGGCGGTGTGGCTGTTCTGGGATCCCCCTCCCCTACCATGTGCCTGCGTGGAAGGCATCAAGCGGGAACAGTACACACTCCTGCCTTTCCTGTGCCTAAAAGGAAAGCCTGAGGTAGAGAGAGAAGCAGTGATTAACCCAGAGCACAGCAGGCATCAAAGGCAACAGAATGACACGATTAGGTCAGACATAGCATAAAGGAGGAGCTGGGGTGGAGGAGGGTTGCAGAGAGCAGCTCACAGAGGGAGCAGCAAAGTGTAACCAGGCTAAAGCTGTGTAGGTATGGCAGCATGAGTAAGATTAGCCAGTAGTGTGCTTACAGCGAATCAGATGTAAATATACAGATAAAAAAAATAAAAGTTGACAATTAAATTTGACATTTAACGCCAACTGTACATGTCTGGGAAACAAACTGACTCACAGAGGATCTTTTCTGAGGTAAAATTTTCCCTTTTTTTAATGTTTTCTTTGGTGAGTTATTTTAAGAGCCACATGTGACTCTAGAGCTGAATGTTGAGTGTCACTGGCTCAGACTGTGTTAATGTTGTGTGAAGGAAAAGACAAACAAACAATAACAATGGCCACAATGGAAGAGGTGTGTATGGTACGAGCAGGGTTTAAACCGTATTCCTAAATAGTTGGCACATAGTGTAAAATTCACTATACTGACAAAAATATTTGGCCATATCTTTACTATGGAAATTAGCTGTTTCAATCAGACCTGTTGTCACATGTGTATCAAATCTAGCACCTAGCCATGCAGTCTCCATTTGCAAACATCTGTGTTACATAATAGGTCGCTCTGAAGAGCTCAGTGACTTCAAGCGTGGAACTGTGATGGATGTCACCTTTCCAATAAGAGGATTCATGAAATTTCATTCCTGTTGGATATTCCACAGTCAACTGTAAATGGTATTTTTAGAAAGTGGAAAAGTTCAGGAACAACAGCAATTCAGCCAGTAAAGTAAAGAATCACAGAGTGGGGTTAATGATTGCTAAGGCGCATGGTACATAGAAGTTGCCAATGTGCTGCTGATTTCATTGAGTTCTAAACTTCTACTGGCATTAACGTAAGCATAAAGACTGTGCAGCTGGAGCTTCATCAATGGGTTTCCATGGCTGAGCAGCTGCATGCAAGCCTACATCACACCAACACTGAACTGTGGAGCAGTGGAAGTTCTTGGGATTGATGAATTACACTTCTCTGTTTGGCACTCAGATGTGCGAGTCTGGGTTTGGCAGATGCTGAGAGAATATTACCTGCCTGACTAAGCCAACTGTGACGTTTGGTGGAGGAGGGATAATGGTATGGAGCGGTTTTTTTTAAGGGTTTGGGCTAGACCCCTTATCTCCAGTGAAGGCCAATTTAAATGGTTCGGCATACCAAGACATTTTGGACAATGCTGTGCTTCCAACTTTGTGGGAACAGTTTGAAGTAGGCCCTTTTCTATTCTAACATGACCGTGTCCAAGTGCAAAAGCAAAGACTATAGAGACATGGTTTGATGAGTTTGGCATGGTCCACACAGAGCCCTGACCTCAACCCCATCCAGCACCTTTGGGATGAACTGGAACAGAGACTGTGAGCCAGATCTACCCGTCCAACATCAGTGCCTGATCTCATGAATGCTCTACGGAATGAATGGGCACCAATTCCAACAAACATTACAAAATCTTGTGTAAAGCCTTACAAGAAGAATGGAGGCTGTTAATGCTGTGAAAGTGGGGCCAACTCCATATTAAAGTACATGTGTTTAAATATATAATATATAATAATGTCATTACAGTTACTGCTGGTGTAATGGTCAGGTGGCCAAATACTTTTGTCCATATAGCGTAGGAATAAAACAGAATGCTGTGATTTATAAATACATTTCAACCTGGATTCAGTCAAATACAGGAGATCATTGTTCAAACTGATCACATTTATTGCTTTTTAAAAAATATTGTCAATATATTTTCTCAACATTTTGAAAAAAGTTGGGACGGGCACATGTTTACTATTGTCTTACATCACCTTTTCTTCTTACAATGCTCTGTTAGGATTTTAGGACTAAAGACTATTTTTGTTAGAGCATTGAACGTGAATTCTTCCTCAGTCTAGTTTAATCTGAAAGTTGGTCAACAGTGTATTTTTTGCTCGTCGTGATGTGTGACCCATTTTTAATTGGAGAGGCTGGTCTAGTACCTACACTCTTTACTGTGCTGTTGTAACTCCTACAGAATGTAGCCTGGCTTTGTGTTGCTGAAAAAGCAGAGAAATCCCTGAAAAGAAGTCATATGGATTGTAGCATACTGCTGTGCCGATAAACAGTGTTTAGCCCATGTGAGCATGTACTGATCAAGCTTGTCCAGCAGAGAATATCTCAGTTCCTCATCTTCCATTGTGGTTCTAATTTTCCCCAGCAGCAGCTCTTTTTATACCTTGGATGCTTTGTAGCTTTTACAGCAATGTTCATTTGGACTGAGACGGCTGCTTGTTAGTTTGGGAAACAGGTGAGAAGGTGAAAAGAGAAATGACACAGCAGGGTGACTCAAAGCCTCTAGAGAGAGGCTAGGAAGGAAATGAAAGGTAAAAAAAAAAAATCTTGCTGCTCTCTTTGAACTTGAGGTATACAGTAAGAACTCTTGAGCCTCATGGAGCGTCACAACAGCTCAGTGTCAAGTATGATTATCAGACTGTCGTTGCTCTCATGGCTTTCAGCCAGGCAAAAGTCACAAAGTGGCAGAAAGCAGTGAGGCAGGGAATACAAAACACCTTTAAAAAACTTGGTGAAGGAGGAAAATGTCACAAAAGTGCCACATTTTATTTTAGAATGCAGTGTTTGCTGCTGCACTAAAGCTGAAGGAATATTTGGGGCTGTGCTTAATGTCTTAATAAAGCGTGACACTATTTTTGCAGAGCTCTGGGGGACTGCACACTTAAAGTCTCATTTTACTTGTTGCCAACCAAAGGGATTCAACTACCCCTGTAGTCTTTGGCCATTCTGGAAAATTGGACCCATTTAAAGAAAGCTTGGACACTTTTAGCCAGTTGAAGTCCATCTATGGAGGAACCAGCCATTTTTTTTCCTTTATGATGACAGTTGGCTGGCCCAGTCATCTCTCCTTAAGGTCTGTTTTTACCCACCAGTCTGCTTTGTCTGGAGAAATTGATACTTAAGCATGATAACTGGATTTGTTAATAATAATCAAATCAAAACAAGTCTGTAACACTGCAGAGTGTGCAGCAGATGTCTGTTCATGCAGCCACATGTGGAAGAGGAGGAGAAGGAGGAAAGACAAGGCACAGAGCAGGAGAAGCAGGTGTGACAGGGAAAGAGAAGAACATCATGAATGTGAGGAGATAGGTCTGTGGGAATCATAACCATTATTAGATCATAGGTTTAAGTTTGAATCCGTACTCTGCCGAAGGGATTAGTATGAAAACCGCAGATTATTCAACCATTCTGAGTTTGATTTGTAGTTCATTTCAACATGATCATTCAGGATTTTTTACTTTCACCATTATGAAGGTTGGTGAACCACATTTTACCATTATGAAGTTAAATTCTCTGGTTTTCTACCCCAAAAGTTAAGCTTTCTTCATCAATGGCACTGTAGTATTTCTGTGACCCACTGACCTCCCAGTGACCTGTTCCTTGTGCCTAATAATGTTGATATGATTTACTATCAGAGGTCCGTGCATTGGGTTGTATTTTGACGCTGACCAGATGGGACACACTGGGACCAGAGCGTGTGAAGTGGAGTTGCAAAGATTGACTAGAGAGGGAGCGATTTGCTCCACTGCACGCTTCATGAGTTAATCACAGCACAAGCAGAGTATGTGTAAATTGGAGGTAAGGCTTTCCAACTTGTGTCATTGTGCAATTTTAGTCTGAACTGGGCTTTAGATAAGAATTGTAATACCAGTTTCACTTTCACTCACAAGTCCCCAGCATGTTTCTGTTCATTTACGGACCTGTACAGTGAAAATAAATCTGTATTTAGGTTTGTTGTATGACAGGTCACTGTGTTATGAATCCCTAGGTCAGATTTCAGTTAATAAAACATCTCTAAGTTTATAAAATTAAACTTCAAAATCATGAAAAACAAGGCAGTAAAATCTTCTCCAGGATGGTGCGGGCATGTCCGTTGAATGAGCTGAAGCCACACCCACTCAGAAGAAATACGAACCCCTCAAATTAAAAAAAGTGCTTCAATCTGAATGGAGGAAAGCACTCATGCCGTTTGCCTGCCTCTTGACCTTTTGTTGACCTTAGAAGAGACAAAGTCTGTTTTCTTGCTCAAATCTCTTTTATGATGCTGAAATGATCCATAGCCCACTGTGGCTGATAGATTTGGCAAATTTACCTCACAATGAACAGGAAAACAGCATTTAACTGACTGTTAACTTTCAGTAAAGGCAGTGTCATCAGCTAACAACAGCCTGTACTAAGATGAACTGCTCTCTGATTTTATATTATAGTGTTAGAGGGGTGGGGGTCATTCCTCACTGTGGGCTTGCGACATCACCAGTCCGCATATTTGCCCCGCCTAATTTAAACCCAACCAGGAAAGAGGTGAAAACTTTCTAACAGTCTCAATCCAAAATTCAGTCACATGTAGATCTCAGTGTTTTCACATGTTTACAGCAACCATATTCCAACATATCTAGTGTGTTGAGACACAAACTTAGGATTTCACTTTACAGGGTCTTAAAGGAAAGAGGTTTCTCTGTTTCTCTCTGCCTGCCTGACTGCAGAGCCCTTGTATACACAGCAGAAGGCATGGCAGACCATCTTCTATTTGGGGATGTTGCATCAGGCTGCAGGTTATTAGGACACTTTAATAGGAAACAACTGAATAAAGTTGATTTTGTTGCAGATGCTTCGTCACTGTTAGGACACACTGTAACCCCAACAGCTAGAGGTCTGCAGTTTTTTCCTGAAAATGTTTCCCTCATTTGTATCTTCATGACAGGAGGAGTCACATCAAACCAGCATGCCCGCTGTTGCTGTGTTGATTTCAGATGCTGTCTGCCCTTTGGACGAGGCAATCAGTGAAAACGCTCCAAACTTTTGGCACACTTTTGTGTTCACTGTGTGAAAGTAGAGGCTGTTTGCAGTCATGGGACGTGCAGGAAGTGAAGAACAGCCATTAGGAATGAATGGGAACAGAGGAAAGTTCGTGCACTAAAGCTTTATATGGACCTCGACACTGCAAATATCAACACAAAATTTCTACATACGTTGTTTATAATCACCACACTTTACAAAAAATTGCTTTCTCTGTCAGTTTAACCAGTTTAACCACATTTAACCACCATTTTTGTTATTTGCTACACACAGGCCATACACATAACAAATACAGATCCTTTGAGAGCCAAACAATCATTTATCATTTACTCTGAGCCAACTGAGTCCAGATCCCTCAGCCCCATAGAAATCTAAGGGCCCATCGGCAGGCATGCAGATTTTTGCAACTATTCAGTGATTTACAAAATGTAAATATAACATGTTATACTGTACACCAGCGGAAAGCACTGATTCTCCAGATTCTGGTCATGTTAACTATTCCAGGATGTACCAGACATAGGAGCCACAATTAATGCATTTGTCAGACAACAAACAACAATAATAAAAGTGGAACAGCTCGCCACTAGAAGCTCTCTTGTACTGAACATAACAGTCCCCACAATCTAAATCCAGTCCAAAAACAGGATTACATTCATATAGATCCATGGACCAGTTTAGTATGATTTCAGATTTGTCATTATCATTTGTCATTGTTCTCAACAGTCCACTTTATTTGCTGTAATAATGTGCTTTTTTCTGAGGCAAACATTAGCATTGCTGTATAGAAAAATGTCTGCCAACCTTGATCCTTCGGAGTCTCCACTTTAAAACACCTGGACTTTTCTTTATCCTCATTTTCTGTTCTATTGTCATCATCTTTGAACCCGAACTATAGCAAACACTTCATGCTTGGATCCAGTTAAGTTTCCAGCTAATACCTCCCAGCTACAGTCATCTACAGGCCTCTGTTTCACATTAAAAATTCAGACAGGAAAAAACTATTTTGTTTTATTGTTGTATTTCTCAATACCAGCAGCGTCTACAATGAGTCTGACAGTTTAAGAAGAAACTTTGGAGCATTACCTCTGTAAAGACACCTTGTTTGTTCTTTTACTCTAAATTGTTCAAACACAGCATTCAATTTAATATGGGTATACCAAGGTAGGAGTTTTTGACTCATTTCACCTGGAAAAATGGTTTATATGGATATTTCTTAAAGAATATATAAAGTCTTTCAACAAAGGAAGTGAGAATTTATGAATTCACTACGTGGATAAAATACAGGTGAGCGTAAACATGTGACTGACCTGAAGCAGTGCTCACATTTTCCACTCTGAACACTCTCGGGCCTCTGGAGTCGACTCACTGGAGCTGTGTTTGTGTTCACCGGGGAACACATACATGCACTCACAAGCAACCACATATACGTTCTTATCAAATCCCCTCTGCATCCGCGCTCAAACAGCAGCCCTGCTTAATTCCCAGCCCAGAACTGGATGTGAGGAGGAGCAGAGAGCAGCGAGCGGGGAGGGGGGCCGTGTCAGCCCTAAGCAGGATAATAAAAGACAGTAGGAGAAAGAATCAGAAAAGTGTGAAAAAAGCCCAAAGCTGGTTTTCTTTTCATCATTTTTGTGCTCGGTCTCTGTCCCTGACCATCGTCCTCTCACACAAGCCCCGTCTCCTCTCGGTTCAGCTGCAGGAACATGAACAACAATTAAGCATTTGCAGGGACAAGCAATGTTCTTTCAGTACAGTGCGCTCCTATTTGCTTGAACTGTATGTTATACAGTCCCTCAAGAACTGGCCATCAATAATGGATCATACCTTGCATCTATAGCCCTGTTTTCTCAATTGATTCAGATTAATGGAGCAAAGCAAAAGCCATGAGAGGAAACTAGAGAGCGGAAACAATTGATCCCAGAGCTGCCAACGTACAGAATCTGCCTCAGCAAGCAAGTTATTCTTGTGATCTGTTCAACTCCTACTGTACTGTGCTCACACATGTGGGTTTAACTTGTAATTAAAATGCAAAATCATGTTTAATCCTGATTTGGTTATGTGAAGAAATCATTCCGGGGATAAAAGGAAAGTTAGGAAAACTGTGTTTATTTTCACTCTTGCTAAGAGTTGGATTAAAAGATCTACTACACTCATGTCTTTATGGTAAATATAAAGCCAACAGTATTAGCCTCTTGGCTACACTTCACATGAACATGGAAAATAGGAAAAACACTTGTATCTTTGTCCAGGCTACCATGAAATGGTTGTTGGTGGAATTTTCGCTCCATGTGGATATATACAAACCAGAACATTTCTTGTTTTGTGGTAGGTTAAAATAACTTGCAGGCTTTTGCTGAAGATCTTTAGCATAGCTTTGTCTCTGTCAGAGTCATGATGGAAGGGGAAAGGCTTTGGAAAAACAAGTGGGTAACAAAAAGACAACAGTGTGATAGCTCCTGACAGCATCCAGTTCTGACATCCTACACACATAGAGCAGTTCAGCTGAGTTCTTCAGAGACTTGGCGTTCATAAAGGAGCTTCTGGACTTGCCCAGTTTGAAAACCTGCACAATATGGCACCTTGGCACAAGAGCCCTAGCCATGCCGCTTCCTTTTACCACCTTCTGTGTTTGTGACAGACTTTTTCCTTCAGAAAAGTGGATCAAAGCTGAATTCTGAGATTATTACAGCATCAGAAGTAACAGTTTAAAGTAACAAATTCTGGTCCTAAATATTTGTAAGTTACATGTCGTAATGTAACTCGCCATCTTTACCTTGAAGATTGCAAACAAACTCCACATGAAAGCCAGTGTGTTTGCACTGTGGAGAGGCTGCTGTCTCTGGCCAACTCTACCATAAAGCCCAGTTTAGTCAGGAATACTCTCGTCATTTACTATTTCATTGCAAAATGGATATACAGATTTACTTTGCAGAAAAGGCTCTGCTCAAAAGATGCTCCCAGGGTTAGTCAAGCAGCATGCTTTGACTTTGCAGGGAGTGCATGGCTAGAAACCCCCATATGGATGGATACATTAATGACTAAGCCTACTGAATACAATAAAATTAGTTCAAAAGCTATTAATCCAGAGTAGCATGAACCAGAATATGAGGGTGCAACAAGCTTTATGCTGTAAAGGAGGAGGCTGGGGTGGAGGAGGTTAAGCCAGCAGCAGTGTGTCCCATCTCTACACAGGATCTCTAGAGCTCAGTCAGAATGACCATCAGGTCTTCGGTCACCTCTCTTACTAAGGTTCCTCCACCCTGATCGCTCAGTTTGGCCTGGTGACCAACTTTTCAAAGAGTCCTGGTTGTGCCAAACTTCCTTCATTTGAGAGTTATAGAGGCCACTGAGGTCACTCTTCTCTTGGAACTTCAGTGCAAGAGAATCTTTTTTGTCACCTTCCCAGATCTGTGCCTTGTAACAATCCTGTCTCTGAGCTCTGCAGGCAGTTCCTTTGACCTCATGGCTTGGTTTTTGCATTGTCAGCTGGGAGGTCTCCTAGAGAGATGATGAGGTACTGAGTATGGATAATCTTTTTTGACTGCTGCCTCAGGGGATGGAAAGAAACAAAATTTGTACCAAAGTTTGGTACTGGTCCAGTTCAAGGAGTAAGCCTTTAAGCAACATTACTTACAAAAAGTCCTGTATCCATCTTTCTACGTTTTTTTTTAAATATAGTTTAGAACTAGTAAAAGTGAAAGTTATAGTTTGTTCCATCTTTTGTTGCTTCAATCTCCTTGAGGTAGTTGGTACAGTTTCTATGTCAAATATTATTTTTTTTAGAAAGTGCAAAAAAAAAAAAAATGAGCACAGAAGTGAATAACAACTCCAGATATGAAATTATAAAACAAATACAACAGAAAAGAAACTTAAATATGTGCAGTCTGGAGCCATGTATCATATTTATAATCTATACACTCACCGACCATTTTATTAGGTACACCTTGCTGGTACCGGAATGGTTCACCTTTCGCCTTCAGATTGCCTTAATTCTTCGAGGCATGGTTTGACAAAGTGTTGGAAACATTCCCCAGAGGTTTTGGTCCATATTGACATGATTGCATCATGCAGTTGTTGCAGATTTGTTGGCTTCACATCCATGATGTAAATCTCCCGTTCTACCACATCCCAAAGGTGCTCTATTGGATAGAGATCTGATGACTGTTGAAGTTGTTAGAGTACAGTGAACTCAGTTTTATGTCCAAGAAACCAGTTTGAGATGATTTGAGCCATCAGAAGATGGGTACACTGTGGTCATGAATGGATGGACATGGCCAGCAACAATACTCAGGTAGGCAGTTGCTTTTAAACAGTGCCCACTTGGTACTAAGGAGCCAAGAAAATATCCCCCACACCATTACACCACCATCAGCCTGAACCGTTGATACATGGCAGGATAGATCCATGCTTTCATGTTCATTTTTCCAATCTTCTATTGTCTTCATTTTGGTGAGCCTGTGTGAATTAGAGCCTCAGTTTTCTCGCTGACAGGAGAGTGGTCTTCCGCTGCTGTAACCCATCTGCTTCAAGGTTCCACACAGCTGCAGCTCACTGGATATTTTTCCTTCTTTGGCCCATTCTCTATAAACCTTAGAGATAGTTGTGCATGAAAATCCCAGTAGATCAGCGGTTTCTGAAATACTTAGACCAGCCCATCTGGCACCAACAACCATGCCCCATGTTTAAAGTCACTTAAATCCCCTTTTTCCCCATTCTGATGCTCGGTTTGAAGTGCAGCAAGTCACCTTGATCTCGTTTACATGCCTAAATACATTGAGTTGCTGCCATGTGATTGGGTGATTAGCTATTTGTAGTAACAAGCAATTGAACAGGTGTACCTAATAAGGTGGCTGGTAAGTGTTTATACAGACAAATAAAGAGAAACTGTTGCAGGCATGGTGCATGTTGCACCATGGACAAAGGTTGTTCAAAAACGGAACATGTTGGCATGTCTTGTTGGGACACGAAGCCTGAAAACCAGACTGTCACTCCTGTTCTGAGGTCTCTACACTGGCTCCCTGTCTCTCAGACAGACTTTAACCCTTTAAAACCTGAGTTTCTGGACTCTTTTCTTATTTTAACCATAAAAGGACCAGAAAATGTCCTGTGAGTACGTGCTTTTGCCCATTTTTTTCCACAATACTTAAAACTTTTAATATATGGCAGTTATTCACATTTTATCGCATGTTGGGACTTCCAGTTTGTAGATGAGACTGTAGACAGCTAAAACAAGGAGCTCCCGGCCGAATAAGTTTAAAAAATGGAGAAAACCCTTATAACCATAACTCGATGACAGAAAAAATAATTAACATGGATAAAACACATTTTACTGCATGTTAAGAGTGTGTTAACAGTTTAAAATGAAAAAAAAAAACAAAAAACAGGGGAACTTTATGCTAGAATCTTAGTGGGAAAAGGGGAAATAACAGTAATAACCAATGATAGCTGTGAAGCACAGTTTCTCAGCTTTCAGAAACTGTTTGAGTTTTTCTGATAACACAAACAGTCATGCAATTATGGTCATGCAAATTGTGCTTCAACAGCGCATTGTCAGCGACACGCTAGGATTTCAAGGGTTAAGATACTCCTGTTTGCTTATAAAGCACTGAATGGTTTAGGCCCAAAATACATCTAGTATTTTGGAGACCTTCTAGTCCAGTATGAACCATCCAGACCGCTTAGGTCATCTGGTAAAGGTCTGCTCTGTGTCCCCAGAGTCAGAACTAAATATGGAGAATCAGCGTTCAGTTTCTATGCTCCATATGTCTGGAACAAACTCCCAGAAAACATCAGGCCTGCTGAAAGTCTGAGCTCTTTTAAATCGAGGTTGAAGACACACCTGTTCACTGCTGCCTTTGATTAAAACACTTTAGCACTTTTTAAATTTTCTAATTCAACTACAACTCTGCACCGTAACTTTTACTTTAATATCTATGTTTTTATCTTTTGTGGGTCTTATTTGCTGTTTTTAATTATTGTCTTTCTTTTTCCATTTGTCATTGTATTTTAATATCATGTGTGAAACACTTTGAATTGCCTTGTTGTTGAAATGTGCTATACAAATAAACTTGCCTTGCCTTGCTTTACCCTGCCTTACGGGTAAATTGGGACAAATGGTTAGAGTTGACTCCACTTATGACAGACTTGGATTCTGGTGAATCCATGCAAAGTTTTAAAAAGCCATCAGGTTTGTAACTCTGCTTGGCTCCCTGCTAGCTGTTGCAGCATGTAACTTTTCTTCTTTGTGTGTTTTGTAGCACCTGCTTCCTCTTTGTTGTTGTTTTTTTTTATTGTAATAACTGAAATAAAGGAAAGCGAAATGAAGGGCCCCTTGAAAAAGCTTAAAAAGATTGCACATGACAATGCAAGCGTTCATTACGCTGCACATTAAAGTGAGTGCAGAGAAATTCATTTGAAAACCAATTAAAGATTTGTTCTTATGTTGCAGTAGGCTTATGTTTACATGCATCACAGCAGGGAGTCTAAGGGAAGAGGGCGATTATGCTTTCTGTTTGAAGTGTGCTCTTTGACCTCAGGCAGTGGAAGCTGTTCAAAGCTAGCCAGAGCTGTTTGACTGAAAAAAGTGTGTGCATGCGTGCGTGTTTCTGAGAGAGAGGGAGTGATGAAACATGACTTGAATCCTTTAAGTGCTCAAAGGACAAGCCTAAAGAAAAATATCCAGTGATGAGATCTCACTCAGTCCTTTCATCAGCCTTTCTTTTCTTGTCATCTCATCAATACTCCAGCTCCTCTTTCTTTCCTCACGTGCTTTCGAGGTTTTCTATTTCTCTGTTTAACCAACCACGGCTCTCTCTCCTCTCATTCACTCCTATTAAAAATTTGTGTGCACGCAGCAGTAAAGAGGGCATATTAAATTACAGTCAGCCTAGAATCATTGTTCACTGTTGAAAAGCACGGAGAGGTTGTGTGGAGCATCAACATATGTATGGGTTGAGCTGTTCTGGGAGGCAGAAGAGGCCAACTGTTCTCTCTAATTGTCACGCAAGACTCGAGAATGGAGGGAATACAGCGCTGCAGGCGAGCAAGCTGGTTCACGAGAGAGGGCGAGGACACGCAGGAACGCTAAGAGTTTAAAAAAGGAGATCGGAGGGATAAGGAAATAAGTTTTAATGAGACATTGGTTTTACACGGCTTCCTGGTATTTTCTCACCCACTCTGCAAATCACTTCATATTCACAAAACAAATGAGCCCTTGTTCCTCCTGCAAACACATAAAGTAAACAATATCTTAGAGTTCAACCTGCAGACCACAGTAATTGGCTCATTTGTTACTCCGGTTAACATCCTGGTTTTTGCCTCTTGTTTGTGTGGTTTACAGCCCTGTGGAAAACAATAATTACACAAGGACAGTCAGAGGAAGCAAATCCAAAGAGAAAGTGTGGTGCTGCTGCCCTTTTAAAAGCAGACCTCTCTTCTTCCTTCCTTTTCTGCTACTTTGGAGTGTCTCACATAAACAAGCTGGCTCAAAGCCATGTCTGTCAGGAGAGTCCCCTTCAATGTGAGATTCACAACTTTTCACTCCTGCGACGGAGGTATATTTAGTCCTGCCCTCCTCCTCCTCAGATGGTCAAGTTTCTAGACGAGCATTTGTCACTCAACATGACGAGCTGTCTACCTTGAAGAAGCGTCTAGCCTGAGGCGGAAGTAACCGGCATCCCTTGGGAATAACAGAAACAATGAAACACAATTGGAGGGAGTGAGTCAGGTGAGAGGAAAAGCTGTTGTTGGTTGCAGTTTGGTCTTTTTCCTTGACATATTTAATTGAAATACAAACCACAGTTCCAAAAAGGTTGGGACATAGAGCATTTTGTTCAAACTGATAAACTTTCTTGATTTTTTCATGTCCTTTGGAGACATGCACACTTTCTGAATGTAATGTTTGCAACATCTCCTAAAAAGGCTGGGACAGGGGCATGTTTACCACTGTGTTTCATCACCTTTTCATCTAGCAACACCCTGGAAGCATCTGGGGACTGAAGACACTCATTGTTGAAGTATCGCAGGAGGAACTCTTTCTCATTCATGCATGATCTACATCTTGGCTGTGTCTGAAATCACTCTCTATTCACTATATAGTGCTCTCATTCTATCCCACAATGCACTGTGAAAAGTAGTGAACAACTGATGGACACTTGCCCAGCAATGTTTACCATCATGCATCACGGTTGCTGCTCTCAAACATGACAGACGAACGATAGGAGCACTGGAACACATACCAAGGTTTTTTTTTTAGTTTGGTTGGTTGTAACCAATGTATTTAATCTGTAAGGAAGTAACTTTTATCCGCTTATGCTTATTATGAAACATGAGACCATCATCTTTATGCAAAAATAAGTGATAATACACACAAAAACGTATACCGTTTCGCCACAAAAGTCACAAAACTTTTTTATCTATCAGCATTTTAATTTTTGTAAAAATACCTTACATTTAGTATCAGTTTTCAGTGAAATTCTACAGTTTATTTTGATCCTCAGCTTTTGTCATGATAATCTATCGCCGTTGATGCTAAACATTTTAACTGAGACATCAATGACATTGTTCCCTGTGGCCAGAGTAGTCCCTGAATTATTTTTGTTTTGCAATTTAGTCCACTATATATTCCACTATATGCTCCTCATTATATAGTTCGAAGTTTCTCAACAGGTGGGTCAGGAGCCAAAAGTGGGTCACAGAGCAGGTCACGAATGTGTGCCTGGAAAAAAAAATGGTGGCAAAAGTCTATGAAGAAAATGCAACTGTACCATTTATTTTACTCTGTTTTATTGTGATGATGGGTAAATTTAAATGTTTTATTTATATTTCAACATATTTATCTCAATTTCTTGCAATAAAAGAGCTGCTTTTACCATGTTAATAAAGTAATTTCTCAAGATCTCTAGAAAATCAGCTTAAATTTACACATCATCAGGGGGGTGTAAAACAGGAGTTTTGTCCTGTCTCTTGTTCCTGTCGTAAATCCTGTTCCATCCAAGATCCTAAGTGCAACATTTTTTATTTATTTAAATGTGCATTGTTGAAATATTATGGGAATTGGGGTCGCGATTTGCCTTCAAAGGTATTGGTGGGTCCTGAGGCTAGAGCAGCAGAGAACCACAACTAATATAGTGGATAGGGAGTAGGGAATAAGAGTGTTGTTTTAGACACAGCCATTTAGTTGCTCAACAGTGCAGGGTTTCCATTAATGTATTTTGTGTTTCATAATGCTATATACATTTTCAATGGGTGACAGGTCTGGTCTGCATGCAGGCCAATCTAGTACCTGCACTCTTTTACTGTGAAGCCAGGCTGTTGTGACTCATGCAGAATGTGGCTCGGCATCCTGCTGAAATGAGCAGGGCTATCCTGAAAATGATGTAGTCTGGAGGGAAGCATTTGTTGCTCCAAAACCTACATGTACCTCCCATCATTAACTGTGCCTTCACAGATGTACAAGTCACCCATGCCATGGGCACTAATACACCTTCACAGATGCTGGCTTTATAACTGGCTTTTTAGCCTTGAGGATTTAGCAGTCACTATTTCCCAAAAAAATCATTTTTTCCAGTTTGAAGTGTAGACTCATTAAACCACAGCGCCAATTACATCAACCCATCTCAGATGGGCTCAAGCCCAGAGAAGTTGGCATTGTTTGTTAGTGTTATTGATATGTGGCTTTGGCTTTGAATGGTAACATCTTACATTTGTAGATGCAGTGGCCAACTATATTAACTGGCAAAGGTTTTCCAAATAGTCCCCTCTTGTCGTAATACCCATAAATTAATTTCAGTCAGTCAACGCATGTTTACAATTGTTTAAGCATCCTTTATGGCAGTAGAACATGATTGTTTGGCGTTAGGCTCCAACCTGATTGTGATACATGTCGGGTGTGGAATCTAGGTTTTTCAAACACTGATGTAGGATGGCCTGCAATGTATAGCGCTGCACAGTTTACTACCTACCAAAAAGGCTTGAAGGCAACGCGTTCAGGAAAAAACTCTGACCTAGAAAATGGATAAATGTGTTATTAAAAAGCAGAATTAACAAATAATGTCATCTCCACAAGTGAAGCTACTACTACTGATATGCCATTGGACAAAAGCAGCAGCAAAGTTACACGAAGAAAGGGTCAGATTTTTCTAATTTTGGTTGTTGGGATTTTTTCTTTCCCAGCGTGTTGCTATAAACTTCAGTTTTGTAATCATATAAGTCTTCTAAAGGCTTCGCAGTGAGCAGAAAGAGCAGAATTAATATGAGTATTTCATGAAAACTGTTGCAGATGCTGTTAAGTAGCCGATTGGCATGTCTTGATTTATGGCACTAACTTTCAGCACCACGGACAGTTCCATTCTTAATGGTGCACATTGTTCAGGTATCTAGTCTCTGGGGAGTCGGATTGTAAATTTGTTACCAGCCTATACTGTATTATTTTTGTCCACTAGAGACTGTTGCATTTATAAAATGGAGTTGGTTAAAAAGTTGTTGGTGTCATGTGTACAAGTACTGAGTTTGCATGTCTGTCTGTGTGCTTGCACTGCTTTTTGAGAACATAAAGTGCTTATCCCTTTACCTACTGACCCAGCACAGGCGCTGTGTTTTATATGTCCGGAGTATTATTACAGTTACTCCATCAAAGTTTGTCTGATCAGAAAAATTCCAATGGTGTTGGAAAGCTGAGAATTGTGGGCATGCACTCATATATGGTTCATTATGGTACTCACAACCATATGATGTGGGCATTCATAGCAAAACACCATAGCAAAACACCAGAAGTATTGCGAGACTGCTACACTGATTCTCAACACTGTAACTCCTCGGAAGTTTGCTCAATCTAAATATTCCAACGCTGACAGAGAGCTGAGAATCTCTGCTTTCCAATATATGATGTGTGGCATATATATTACGGTAATGTCGAACAGCACTGCGAAAACAGCAGCTTTGGCAGAAGACGAGTGAGAAAGGAGAGTGGAGGAAGAGAGAAAAGGAGATCGAGTGAGAGTGCTGTTTTGTTTACAAAAAATAGCATTAGATAGTGGCATTTGTGCGTGTCTGTCATGTGCAATAACAATATGTTACTTGAGAATGTTGAGAATGTATTTTTCCACCTTTATTTGTACAATTGTCGACTATGTATATAGTTATCTTTTGCACTGTTTTGCACACCCAGAGTGCTAGACTGAAAAAATGACTGGTGATTGTTCTAAACTTGTATAGGTTCACATTTCAAATGTCAAATCAAATCTTCATGAGCAATTACAAAATTTCTTCTCATAAAAGCCATGAAAAACAAATCCGTTTTTGTGTTTTTCTACTTTTAAACTGCTGACAATTCCATACAATGTGCAATCATTAACCAGATGTTGAAAAGTCAAGTTTAAGTACTCCTGGGAAAAGGCACCAAAGCTCTCAGACTTAGGGCATTTCCTATGACCAAATCGACATTTTTAGACTCAGTAGGTAAAGGGTTAAACACCAATCTTTCACTGTTTTATGAAAGTAGCACTCATGCAAGTTTTGAAAAAATAAATCTGCTCCTATGATATGAAATACTGCAGCAATTAAAAGGAACTGCATTTATAACTTAACTAAAACCATACACAGCATTGATTTTCTTTTATCAGTAAAAGTCATTTTGACTGATCATGCTGTCTTTCTTTGGTAAGGTTTGTAAGTCGCCTTGATGCTGCAATGTAGAGAAACTCACCTTGTTATTCGTCTAAAGCAACCCTGTGTCTCTGTAAGGAATTTATTGACTGTCTTTGTTACTGAATCTTCCTGCACAGCATCTTAGAAACTTTAATACGTTCAGCATAACTACAGTGACCGGTCATGAGCAGAGCCTGTCACAGTGCTATCCCTGTCTGGGTGTCACGTCTATAGCCAGCCTCTCTCTTTGATTATTCAGGGCTATCACTGAACATGCAAAGAGTCACATATCACACGCTTGAAATGATACGTTGAAAGGAACTGGGGATCCATAATAATCAGATGATCAAATGATTTCCGCTCTGTGAATCAGAGGCTCGCTGTGACATACAGTAAGTGCAGCGTTTGCACTTTGTGGCCTTGGCAGTGGCTGGGGACATGTTACCCTGGATGGAGCTAGCTATATATCTATATATGTACTGTATGTTGTAGCTTTACTTCTCAGACTCTGGGCTTTGCATGTTGCAGCTTAATACTTCTCTGATAGAGTTAGTGATACATTTCAGGTTTTCAGTAAACATGTAATGTTAGGTTTTATGACTGTATGAGGAGATTATGTCCTAAACCACTGTAGGTAGGCTCCAGTATCAATGCTTTGCCTGTAGTTTGGACTCTCTGTTATGCCAAACAGCTGACTAGACACTAAATTACAGTCAGCTAGTTTTTAATCACAACACTCTATAAGGTGTATTTACAAAGTGTGAAGTCAAACTGGGAAAAGAAAAAACATGCAAAGCCACAGATCTGTCCGGCCGGAAGGAACCATCATGGTGAGTTGTACAGCACGGACCATAAAATGCGACGCACACCATCCCGCAGCATCAGCTGAGCAGCCAACAATGAGTGAATGAATGAATGAAACTGAGAAACAAAGTTTGAAGAAGATAACTAACCTGCCCGTGGCGAGCCTGTGTGGAAGTGGAGAGTCTATGAACAGCAGAGAGGCAGCCGGTTTTCACCTATCTCAAGACCTACCTCTTAACCAAGTCTGTCACTTGCAACTGCAAATAAATGAAGATAGAAAGAGAAGAGAACCTGCTTGGTCTTTGAGTGGAATCCAGTTTAAAATCTGCATCTAACTTATCCACCCTTTTCAAGTGGGGACACCGCACAAACTAAGGCAGAACTTGACACAAAGTTACACATAGTAAACTTCTGTTTTTATTTTACAGATGGGTAGAAAAGCTGTTAAAAGGGCCTTCCTGGTTTTACTCTGTGTGCTACTGGCAAAACATCTGGGATTGTTCACAGCACAGAGCAGGAGAGTAGTGCCACTTTTAACAGCTTTTCTCTTTCATGATGTCAACACAGTATTTTCCCTCTCTGGGATTGATTTGTCATTCATTTTGACCCGATTCCATGATTTTATTGCTTGTGTGAGTGCATTAGGAAGTTAAGAGGTTTGCATTTGCTGCAAAGGATATGTTAGAGGCATAAAGTATTATAAGTATTGTTCTGCATATTTTGCCTCATTTATATTATAATTTGTTTATTTTGTCTTCTATTTTTGGATCATTGGATATTCTTACATGTAATCTTGTTGCTTGTATATTTTGTGCTTTCCTCTAACATGCCTCTCCTCCTTCTTCCAGTGCCTCCTGCTCAGATCACCACAGCCAGCTCCAGCACACTCTCACTCCCTCTTGGACCCTTGGAATCCCCCCTCCCCTTTTCACTTACCTGCACAATAAAACTGTTAAAACTGCTCTCCGTCTCCGCATCCTGGGTTCAACCACCACACAAACATAACAAAGAGGCTACTATAGTATTTTTCTTTCAGTTAATTTCAGTTTATCTTCACAAATAACTTTCATTTATCTAATATATTTACACTCTACTCCCCAAATGGAGCCTATGTGTGTCAGTGTTAATTTTGTCAACTAAAACTATGATTAAAAATGTTTGTCAACAGCCTTGTTTTCATGACAAAAACTAGACTAAGACTAGCCAAAGATAGATCTGTGATGACTAAAACTGACAAAAAAGTAAGTTTAGTTTTCATCAAGATGACTAAAACTAGACTAAAACGTAATTTCGTTTTCGTCGGACATTAAAAACTCATATTTCTCCACTGTGGGTAAATCAGTCAAAAAGCAATGCATTTGTAGCTTTTCTTCATCTCGGCTGTAGAAATCAGGGACCCCGGGTTTGGCAGGGTGCAGAGAACACACTACCATGATTTGGTACCAGATTTTAGGCAAGAGAATAAATGGTTAGATTAAAAATGTGAGGACTTTTTATGGACTAAATCAAGACTAAAAATAAAAAGGGTTGAAATGACTAAAATTTGACCAAAACTAAAAGACATGATCAAAGGATTAAGACCAAAATTTAAAATAGCTGTCAGAATTAACACTGGCGTGCACAGCACATTGCTCCAACCAATGGCATATGCCATCACCCACTGGAAGCGTTCCTGGAGAGCACCTGAGCAGCTGGAAACTCAAGACGACTGGAGGGCTACAAGTTCATGCAAGAAGAATATGCAAACAACACATTGTTTTGCCTTTCTGAGATTCATTTGTCATTCATTTTGACCTGATTTGAGGATTTTATTGCTTCCATTGTAGGTGAATACAGAAGGAAGTTGAGAGGTTTACATTTGCTACAAAGGATGTGTTAAAGCCATGAAATAAATCAGGTAAAGTTCTGCATACTTTGCCTCATTAAATAATAATGTTTGAATTTTGTCTTCTATTTTTGGATTGTCCGATATTCTTACATGTAATTTTTTTTTTTAGTGTTTGTAGCTGATCATCATATCTGTGCTCAACTAGTTACTCCTGCTACTGCAAACTTACATTCTGCTGTAAAACGCAGCCAAGTGTAGTAAAGTGACATGATGACACCATGCTCTGAGGCAGCATTTCTGCTGGACTTTTTTGTCCCCAATCAAAATGACCGGCAGTCCTCAAGAATTCCAGCCATTTAGAACAACCACCGGACATTTGCTTTAACATTATTTTGCTGCATTAACAGCAACAAAACGCATAAATCTCAATCTTATTTTTCTTTGTGTAAGTGGTTTAAAGTATCAAAATGAAAGCTGCGCGCTTTTCCTTACACACACAGTCAGTTACACAATATACACCCACGTTCAACTCATAAACAACAACAGTTAGCTTCACATCAGCACTGTTAGCCTGTTAGCACATTGGCTGCTACCATAATTTAGCAGCTTACAAGGAAGAGGGACAGAGCCTTCGTTATAAGCTCCAAGCGGTCCATGCTGTTCTGCACGATGTGATTCTGTGTTGACTACAATCCAACTTTATCTGAGGATTGATCATAGGTAGTTTATTGAAGTTCACTACAACTCTGCTCAGTGTAGGCCTCTCTCTCTCTCTCTGCTGCTGCATCGGTGTTTCAGCCGCTCAGCTATACAGTTCCCTTTGTTTCAGCTTCTTCATGACTCACAGCGATGACACAAAATCCCTCCATACCACTGATGATATTAAGCCTTTGGATTACCGGGAAAACCTCACTTAGATTAAAATTCCGCTTCACGAGAAAGCTATGGTCAAACTTTCCCACTTTCCCTGCATAGTCCCCAGCAGTGCTGAGCATGTGCAGAGAGATAGATTTCCTTTGATGTTATGTGCATACATAATTAGCCATGTGCTTGCTGTCTGAGGAGATAAACAACCCCAGCACCACAGGACAGTAGATGTAGTAAGATTAGGCAACTTTTAGTTGAAATTAACGCATTCTGGCAACATATCTTCTAGGTTACACAAAATATAATATGCAAGTTTTCAATATTTACTTATCTGGTCATTTGCATGTTTTCTGCTGGACATTTTGACCGGTTATATTTTTATCTGTCGGACTTCCGCCCTTTTTACCAGCTAATGACAGGCAAATGTCAGCTAATGGAAACTCAGCTCTGAGGGGAGAGTGTTTCAATTTATCAGACATAAGTCCTGTTCCTAGGATTACCTCTGGGAACTTGTAGCAGCTGTGTAGGAGGTCTGTGTTTTTGATCCTGTATGATCAGCCATATCTGGATGTAAATTCAAAATTCAAGGGCAAATCATCGACCATATTTCAGTGCACATAGGTCCACAGGTAATAGGCTACTGATCCTGTGAATCTCGGTAATTTGGGATGGTGGGGGTTTTATGTTCTGTTCACTATTTTTGGACCTTTATCTTATGGGTAAAAAATAAAAGAGGCTGCTATAGTACTTTTCTTTCAGTTCATCTTCACAAATTACCTTCATTTGCCTAAGTTATTAGCATGGCGTCACTTTACTACACTTGGCTGTTCTTTACGGCAGAATGTCAGTTTGCAGTAGCAGGACAAACTAGTAGCTACAAACACTAAAAGAAATCTATATCAGAAAAATATTACATATAAGAATATCTGACACCAATATCCGACTCCAAAAATAAACTACAAAATCAACCAATTATAATCCAAGCGAGGCAAAATAGGCAAAAATGGCTAAATTGGGCCCTTTGAGAATGTTGCGCCCCCTTTGTTTGGGGAGCATAGCTCCGCCCCTTAGAGTGGGGTTGGGAGAATTATATGTTACTGGGGAGCTTGAGTGACAAGACATGCAGCCGATAACACGGGATAATCATGGTACATCACATGTACAGAAAACAGCAAAGACATGAGAAGCGGAGTAGCAGTTCCTGATTTATTACTAGCAGTCTTGGGCATTACATTTAGCCTTTCCACAGCAACGATAAACAACGTTGTGCAGTGAAATGGCATGTCTCATTACAACTGTAAGGATGAGGGATTCCTCTGTGTTTAAAAACTGTTGGAAATATTTGAGTTGGTGTAAGTACTCAACTAAAAACCATGGCAGAGGTTAATCATTCTTTAATTGATTTTGGCATGTTGCACCTTTGAGCTCAGGGATATCAGAGAAAAAGAAAGCATGATTGATGCACGAAAGCAGCTGAAAACCATTACAACCTATTCCTCAAAATGCTGCGACTCCATAGAAGTAGAAGCTTTAAGAAAGCAGATAGAATGCTTTAAAGCTGTGTAATGGTAACAGGATAATCCTACCAGTGCTGTCACACATACACAGACCTGGCAGAAGTCTCATGGATTTCTGTCTCAACTATCACCCAGGATTAGGTGTCGTCTTACACATCATTCATTATTGACATCAAACGAAGAGAAAGCTTCACAAGAAATTAATTCTTGCTTACGAGCACACAGCAACAGAGTAAAAAAAGCAGCCCACAATCCCAGCCCGTCTCCCCATCACACCAGTCAGACTTTCCACAAGTGTTTCCATGGCTGCCACCAGAGTGAGAGGGAAGCACTGCTGAAAAACAAATTGAAGCTCTCTCTTTTTAAGCTGAGAGTCTGAGAGATGCTCTCCTCTCCAGCAGCCTGTCTAGGCTTGCAGAGCGATAGTTAATAATTCACAGTGGGAACAAGAGGTCCATAAAGGCTCGCAGTGATACAGCCGAGCAGAGGAGCGGTGCCAGTTTTAGAAAGCTAGGTGTGTGGGAGGAGAAAAGTCTCCTCTATCTTGTTCAATCACCCTTTTCTTTCTGTCTGTGTGTCATGAAAGCAACAGAGACGGTGAGTGAGAGAAGACAAAGACACAGAGCGGCAGCTGCTGTTTGTGTGTGCTCGAGTGATGCAACCATACGAGCTCTCCAAGTGGGCAGAGATGTCACACAGAGGATGTGAGGGAGGAAAAAGGTCGAGGAGTTGTTTACCAGCAAAGGAGACTCAGCGGGCATCCCCTGGTGTGAGTCTGTGTTGGTTTTGTTCTGGTGACTAAGTGTGTCATTGTGTGTGTTTGTCATTTATGTAACATGTACAGGATATGGTGTTAAACTATTCAACTATTCATTATTTAATATGAATATAAACAGTCATTTCTAAAAGGAGGTGTCATTTTAATTGGCATTTATTTACTGATGCATCATGAATAATTTATATTATTTCCTCTAAATAATTTCACACTTTCTACAACACTGTGGTTACAAACCATAATGATCACTGCTATGAAGCAAAAACTACTCTTAAAATGTTTGCAGACCAAATAAAGCTCTCTATAAACCAACTAAGTAATAACAAGGTGCATGTTGGTTGCATGTTTGTCATAAAAAGGGAAAAACACAGAGAATAAGTACAGTTAGATGTGTTAGATTTTGGGTAGTGACATTTTTTTTTTTTTTTTTTTTTTTTGCTTAATTTATCCTCTATTTACCACCACAATGGATTTAAAATAAAACTTTAATAAAGCTTGAACCTCCTGAGACCCTGCATGCACAAATGAGGACATTGTCACATTCTGGCATTCTGTCCTACAATAGTAGTGATAAATTCTGCTACTAGAACTGCAGAGATAATTGTCCAGAATATGTATGAAGTTTGTGTATTATTATTATTAACTAAGGTTGAACAATTTGCAAAAATAATCTAATTTTGATTTTTTTTTTTTTTTTTCCAAAATATTGCAATTTAATAAGCGATTATTCTTGGGTTAATCGTATGTTTTTTTTTTTTTTTTGACAAATTCAAGCAATAAATAATTCCATAAATAAGACCATGTGTATTGAAAACAATGAAATTATTTCAGAAACAAGTAGAAAAGCACTCAGAGTGCGCAGACCTCCACCATTAGCCGTATCTCCCAATAGTACAGAATCCTTTAAAAAATTCCTGGATCCAGACGGTGATCTGGATCAGTTCCAAAATCTAATCAGTTCTTCTTTATGGCATTTTTGACATTTCCTGAAAATTTCATCAAAATCTGTCCACAACTTTTTGAGTTATGTTGCTAACAAACAAACAAACCCACCCGATCACATAACCTCCTTGGCGAAGGTAATTAGTCCATAGTAGCATGAATCTGGATATGAGGGTGCACAAGATTTAAGCTATAAAGGAGGCAGCTGGGGTGAAGGAGGTGAGGCTGGCTACTAGCTGATCGCAGCTGGGGTATGACTTTCCTGAAGTAACGCTGAGCTTCATCAGTTATAAATAGAATGAGGGTACTATTTTTGCCCGTATTGCAAATATGATGTCATTTTCTTTGTTAAAGGGCATTATCATTTTTATGTCACTCATTTTGATTAAGAAAAACACACACGAAAAAGGAGGATTTTTGTAAACCTTTATAAAAAATTTGACACTTAAATGTTTGCATAATGTGCATAAAATCTCTGCTGCTGTAAAAAATTGATTTATTAAACTGCTATTTTGTCACATTTCAAGTTAAAGAAATACTGCAACTTCTATGATTTGAAAACTGCAGCAGGCCATACTGCAATTTGATCTAATTTACCATTAATTGCCCAGCCCTAGTATTAACTTTAAGGTATGAGCACTGCCATACCTCATCTTCTCATACCAGAAGTCACTTCTTCTTTTCGTATTGTGACACCACCATATTAATGCAGGCAGGCCCGCCACATGAGAAAATACAAGTAGAAGAAGATCATGTGAGTTTTCGGACACACAAAAGCACAACGATTAGATTGATTTAAATGAATCGATTTATTTATTTAGATTTATTTAACCAGGAAAGCCTCATTGAGATCAAGAATCTAATTTACAAGAGTGTCCTGGCTAAGACAGGCAGCTTAACAATTGATAGAGTTTAAGACATGAAATATTAAATATAAAAACACCACAAACACCGATCAGCCAATCCAGAGTCACAGATCAGAAAGTCATCAGGCTAAACAACTACAACCTGATGTACCATCCTCCTTCATCTACTTTTAAAACAATTTAAAGAGACAAACTCCCCAAGTCTTAAAATTTCCTGCTGAAGATTCCAGGCTGCAGGAGCAGATACTATACGATACCTGAAACTCTTTTTACCCATCTCAAGACGGACCTTGGGCACAGAGAGCAAAAATAAGTTTTGTCACAGAGCGACAACTGTAGCTTCCAGACCTTTTCAAATGAATAATTTCACCAAAGTATAATGGAAGCAGAATGAGCAAAGCCTTATAGTAGTAGTCAAAGAAGGCCAACCAACTCCATCATACAGAATACGATGATGAGTGCAATATACAGGCCTTTCTTTGCAGCAATAGAAAAAATGAATTATTTCTGAAGTAAAAGGCCAGTTGAAGCTTTAACTTCTTTCAAGTTGATCAATATGAAGCTATGAATGTTGAGGAATCAATAATCAAGAAACCAAGATATTTGTAAGATACAGATTTAATCACATCACCCCGAGACATAATGACACACTGAAAAAAGTACAACAATGCTGCTGTTGGATTGATGTAATTTTTTGTTTTATAATGGCCTAAAATTATTGATTTGTTCTTTAAATCTAAATCTTCTACATTATCTTAATCGTTGAGCCTATATTTTTTTATTTAAACTGGCAGCTGGACACCAAATTAAATTCTGTCATTGGATCAATGTATTTTTATTGCATTAAGCCTGCTGTGCGTATGCGCATTCGTAACGACATCCCGTAGGTCTCAAGTGGATTCAAAAAACACGATGCAACAGCAGCCGTCACTTTCTGAGTGTCTCTCCCTCTACACTCCAGCACAGGCATCCAGTGAACCGACTTCGACAGAGAAGATAGTGCAAAGCTGATAACGTAAAGGAAAAACATAAGCTTTGTGTGCAGTTGAATTAATCCAAATATAATTCATCCTTAGCCTTCATGGCTCCCTCTAAGAGACTGCGCTTATTGCTGAGGTTTATCTCCAAAGGTTACAAACATGACTGCCCAAGTTCAGAGACTGTCAGCTTCACGTTTTCTGAGATGTTCTTGTTCTTACATGGTTGCAATTTCACTGCAGTATTTTAAAGGGGACTTATTATGCAAAAATCACTTTTTCAGGTTTTTCTAACAAAAATATGTGAACTGTCTTGATCCTCCTCTCAGCTACTAGCTGAGATGCTGGATAGCTCAATGGGTTACCCTGCTGACTTTAACTGGAAGATAGATGTTCGACCCACCTTTAACCCTTTCACCCCAGGGATGTAAACATCAAGACTACTGGAGGAATTTGTAGTCAGACTTAGTCATATGATTAACCTGTGTTATTATTTTTTTAACGCGTTAAGCTTTTCGGATTAATAACGAGCGTTAATGTGTTTATATATATATATATATATATATATATATATATATATATATATATACTTGAGTATTTATTTTTCTGACTTTTCACTTTTGTTTAAACTACTTGTTTAAACATAAACAGATGGATGAAAGTGTGAACGTAGCTCAGTTTTAAGCTGATGAACATCCGTCCATAACTCTCTGCACCGCTGGGTGTCAGAGGATGTCAGATACGATACTCTTGTGGTTTGTTTTTCAAAGTAAAAGTCTGATCAGTTTGTTTCTGTACTGAGACTATACCCATGGTGCTTTTATTCTGAAACTCTATGATTGTTTTTCAGTCTTTGCAGTAATTTGTAAAGTTGCTTAGGTTTTCTCTGCATCTGTGTGCAGTATTCATTTCTACTAAAACGATGAAAAAATGTCAGATAATGAGAGATATCAACTCATATGTAATCTCTATATCTTTCTCTGCCGTGTCTTTTAGTGAAGCGTAAGTTCTGCTCCTGTACACGCCAGTTTTAGTGGAAATAGATCTTTTTGATCTAAGCTGAATGCCTAAAACCTGTTTAACGCAGCTGCCTCTATACAGGTAAGATGAACAACCTGTGAAATTAAAATCTAGGGATATTTTGGTGTGGAGAGGACCCAAGCTGTTGAAAATACACTTTTTTAAAATCATTTCTAGAGTTTTCAAAAGAGGAATTTTGTATCATTGGTTTTAAAAATTCATTTTTACTTTTTTACTTTTGATCTTAAGTACATTTTAGAGCCTGTACTTTTTTTTACTTTTACTTAAGTTAAGGAGTTGAATCTGTACTTCTACGTATACCAGAGTATTTTCTCACTCAAGTATCTGTACTTCTGCTGAAGTACTTTTGCCCTCTCTGAAAATGACAACATTGTACTTCTCTGAATGACTGAAACATTTCCTACTTACTGGATGACTCCAACTGGCCGACACACACTCAAAATGTATAATAAATTCAAAAACCTTTATTTTTCTGTGTTGTATAGTAATACTAGACTATTGTCCTTATATGGAGACCTCATTTTTGGCATTTTGGGCTAAGGTTTTGCTTACCAGGTCCTACTGATCATAAATAAGAAACTAAAAATGCATTCAAAACAAAAGCTCATGACTCAGGGGGTTTATGTAGGGGGTTTCATCAAAATATGGCTATCAACACTTGGGAGTTAGAGCCATTTTATTCAGAGGATCTCCATCATCTTGAGGCAAATAACTGAGGAGTGGAGAGGTTGGATCTGTTCTCTCATTAATTCAAGACAAATAAAGCAGATAAAATGTCTCATAACAACTAACAATTTTAGAGTTAAATCTTGTTTAAGAAAAGTAGGTCTCATCTGCAGAGGCTGCAGACCTCAACACACTGGTCTTAGGATTGATCTCCTGTCCAGCGTGCTGTTCTTTCCTTATATTTCCTGTCTCTCTTCAGCTGTCCTTGAAAATAAAAGCAAAATAACAAACAATAAGAATAAAAATCTATAGGTATGAAAAGAGAGTAAAGCCTTGGTCTACTATGCTGAATGAATAATTAAAGTTAATATTTATTATAATATTCTGTATATTATTGTGTTCTAGTTAGGACTAATGATGCATTAATGTGTAAATCCCTTTAGAATGCAGCTGGAAAATAAGGAAGACTGTTTTTTTTAACTGCTGAGTTGTCTTTCTCTCCATTCCCTCACACAGTCCTATACATTCTTTCCTGTTATCAGGTGAATGTAGTTGATAAAAGATTAAACATATTTGTAAGATGTGGTTGAGCAGGGCTATAAGAGATAGCAGAAAAAATGACTGAAGTACAGGAATTAATTGTTTTTATCATAAAATTGTAACCTGATGGATGGATGTCCGGAAAATCTTCAATACAAAGCGTTTGGGAAAGGACAGAGCCTTTGAAAAAAACTCTAAGTGTAATTGAATGAACGTTCTGTCCGTCACATCTTTACGGGCCAATCAGAGCAACAAAACATGTGACATAGCCACGACGGAGGTGCGCATGCACAGCTACAGAGGCATAACACGAACCATGGCCACTATAGACATGTCAGTTCATGACTTTTGTCGTTTTCGAAAATAAAACAACTCAATCTGTTCTTTCACTTCTGTCCTTTTTACCAAGAAAGGCATCAAGTTCTGATAAAACTGGCGTTTCAGCAGCATCCACGCAAATGTCTTCCACCATAATTGCACAGGTCTCGTGCTGCTGCTTGCTAACGTCACGACTCCGCCACACCTGAAAGTACTGCCCTTCATCTGATTGGTCTTGTCACTTTCTAACCAGGCCCAAATGGTTCAGACGGGAGCTTTGCAAGATTGATTTGAGAAACAAGGAAACGGGCGTATCCATCTGCTTTGCAAGGTTAGTATTCAAGTACTTCTATAAAGTTTGCAAACATTGGCTGTCAGCCACTACCACTGACATTAAGGATCGGGAATTTACTTCTGAAATTAGAGCCAAAAAGCAGGAGATCATTACTGAGCTCCATGGTGATGAAGCTGAATCCACTTATGTCACCTGACTCTAGATCAGCCAGTACAAAAACACACATGGAGGAGCTGGATTTCAACCTGTAAGGGCAGTCCTTAGGCTTTATTATGTAAAATTTGGACCAGGATTGATCAGTTCACCACAAAAGACTCGTCTACAGTGTTTTTATAGCTAAACAAAAGTGGCCTGAAGGTTTAGTGACTCTCTAACACGATAGTATGATCCATTTATTGGTTTAGCATGACTGCTAACATGCTTATAACTACATTTACCTGCAAAGCCAAGAGGATAACCTCATCCTCCTCTCCCTGAGGACCCTCCTCCTTCTGTCTGATTGTTCTAACTCATTGAGAGCCTCCTGGTTAGCGAAAATGGAAAGCCACTTAGCTGTTCTTCACGTCAGTCAAGCTAATGGTCGAGTCAATGGAGAACAAGGCCTGCTGATAGCTTTTCAATTTAGTCATACTTTAGCTTCCTGCAGCCAGCCGCCGTTCAATACAGGACGGTATGTTTTTGAGTGCTAATTTGATACTGATTGAACTGAAAGTCTTTGTTATTTGTAATTTATGAAAGTGCTCAATTTCTTTTTATCTTTGTTTATTTTTCATCTTTAATGCACATACAGTGTTTGATACTGTCTCATTATTCTATTTTGGTTCCCCAGAACTGCCTCATCTTTCACTGTTTACAAAAATCACAGCCAAAGAAAAAAAGATTTTTATCCTGAAGGAGACTTTTGTAGACCCCACATGATGTTTCTCAGAACAGAGGCAGAAGCTATGCAGAGCAAGCTAAAAAGCTTTTTAGATCTCCTCTTACAGTTTCTGCTCAATGTTTACCTGACAGTCTTTCATGTTTCCTCATCCTCTTCCTCTCTGTCTGGTTTTTCTCTTTCCACTTTGTTGTCTTTGTTCCAGCCATCATGTTGCCGTTGCAAATAGAAGCCTTCTCAGCTTACCTTTCCATTCACTGTCATGTCTCAGAGAGGGTTTCTAATGGGGCGGAAAAATACTATTAGATCTTGTGCAGATCCATTTAGGCAGTGACACTCAGATAGCAGAGGGGCTGGAGGCATCCTGGACTCTCATGGCTGCAGAGTGCATAGATGTTTCTAGGAGTACATGACTCAAATGAACAGGGAGACCTGCAACCTGGTAGTTAGATGGCTCCAGTCGGTAAACAGTTCCTGGACAGTTATGGTACAGTGGTGGGTCATAGAGAGAGACAGAGGTGTTTTCTTTGGTAGTGTGGATTCTACAAATTTTATAAAAAAGGCATGACCATAAGGCCCAATGAACTCTACCACCCATCTCCACAATGAAATAAGTTCATGCTTTAGCCATAGAGGACATTTGTGCAAAGTTAAAAGTCCCTTAAAGCATTCTTAAGATATTGTGCTCACAAACAAAGAATGAACACCTAACTCCCATCACTTTATCCTGAAGTCATGAGGACATTTCTGCAAGGTGTGAAGAAAAACCCTAATATGTTTTTGAGATATCACATTCATAAGCAGAGGAAAAGCAAAAGGCCAAACGACATTGACCTTTGACCTCCAAAATCTGATTTGTTTGTCCCTGAGTCAAAATAGAAAATAAAGCTAAGTTAGAAATAAATCCCTCAAAGCGTTCTGTGTACAGTGTCTATAAAAGGTATTATCCCCTTTGGATGTTTTAACCTTTTAGTGGTTGTAATAGAGCCATCATGGTCGGTACAATTCTGCTTTTTTGACAAAAAAATGAATACAAAAACCCTGTAATGTCAAAGTGAAAACAGATTTCTACAAAGTAATGTCAATTGAATAAAGATATGTTATGTATAAGAAGTGACAGCATAAACATTCACCCCCTTCAAGTCAGTATTTAGTAAAAACATCTTTGGCTGCAATCACAGCTCTGAGTCTGTGTGGATAGGTCTCTATCAGGCTTGCACATCTGGACTCTGCAACTTTACTCCATTCTTCTTTACAAAACTGCTCAAGATCTGTCATGATGCACAGGGATTAGGCATGAAGGACTCTTTTCAAGTCTAGGCTCCAGAACATTCACCTCATCATCTTTAAAACATTTGTTTAGCTTTCGCTGTACGCTTCAGGTCATTGTCTTGCTGGAAAATGCATCTGCCTCCAAGTCTCTTGGGCTAGTTCTCTTGCAGACTGAATAAGATTGCCCTCCAGGATTTTCTTATATTTTGCTGCATTTATTTTACCCTCTACCTTTTCTAGACTTCCAGGGTCAGCTGCTGAGAAGCATCCCCACAGATGATGCTGCAACCACAGTGCTTCACAGCGGGGATGGTGTGTCAATGGTGATGTGCTAAACATAGCATCATGTCTGATGGCCGAAAAGCTCCATTTTGGTCTCAACCCAGCAAAGAACTTTCTTCACTTGACCATGGAGTCTCCCACATGCCTTTTGGTGAGCTCTAGTCCAGATTTAGTGAGTTTTCTTCAACAGTGGCTCCTCTTTGCCACTCTCCCATACAGCTTTGACTGGTGAAGAACCTAGCCAACAGTTGTTGTCTGCAGAGTCTCTCCCATCTCAGCTGCTGAAGCTTGGAACTCTTTCAGAGCAGTCAAAGATGTCTTAGTGGCCTCTCTCACAAGTCTCCTTCTTGGACCCTCACACGCTTTGTGAGGACGGCCTGATCTAGGCAGATTTACACATGTGCCATATTCCTTCCATTTCTTGATGATGGATTTAACTGAACTCTGGGGGATGTTTTTTTGTACCCATCCTGAATTATACTTTTCACTAACCCTTGCTCTGAGTTATTTGAAGTGTTCCTTTGTCTTCATGGTGTAATGGTAACCAGGAATACCAATGAACTAGTGACTGGACCTCCCAGACACAGATACCTTCATACTACAGTCACTTGAGACACATTCACTGCACTCAGGTGATCCCAGTTTTAAAAATTGTGAGACTACTAGCACTAGTTGACTGGACCTCTGTTGAATAAGGTCAGTGACTTTAAAGGGGGTGGATATTTATGCAGTCACTTATTTTACCTTACATATTTTTATTTGATTGGTATTATTTTGTATACGTCTATTTTCCCTCTGACATCACAGTGTTTTTCTTTTTTTTCCAAAAAGCCAAATTACATGATTGATTTATAAAATCAATAAAATGGAAACACATCCAAGGGGAGGAATACTTTTTAAAGGCATGATATATCATGCTTCCAAGCAGGGAATGAACATGAGGCCCAGTGACCTTTGAATTCTAGTATTTATGTCAGACTCTACATTTTTGCAAATTGTAAAGAAAATGTTTTAAAGGCTTTTTGACATTTCATTTTCAGGCTGACATGCAGATGGACAGATGCACCACCTGAAATATAAAAGACACTAATGAAAATCTAACTGAGACATGTCCTCATGTGCAGGATTCTCTTCAAGGTAAACTGTTACGGATACTCTGTCTTCTATTTAAGTCTGTATTTATAAAGGTGTGATTGCATCTAAAACTGCAGGGACAAAACATTCTCAGACTTAACAACTGGCAGATAGAATATGTTTGTTATTCTGTCTTCATATTGCAACAATAAACATAGACTGTGATGGAAAAGCTGTTATCAACGACAGACTCTTATCGCCTTTAGTTTTCACATCCCTGCACACTGTGAGAAATAATGAGCACCCAGCTCAAGCATGCATACTAAACATCCTTCCACTCCTGTTTGTAGCCTCTAACCTCCGGCTCCTTTCATCGTCTTTTGCATCTTAAATGTCCTCTCATCCTTGTCACGTAGCCTCTCCTCTCACGTCTTTCCTTCACAGTCAGGTTCACTCATCCTCCTCCGCCCTTCTCCTCTCCACCTCCGTCCTCTCACCCTCCAGCCATCAGTTATCCCCGCAGGGTGAGGCAGGGGAGGACACTGCTGCCCTTGGATCTCAAGAGCCCTGCCAACATCTGTGGAAGGACTTTTTTCTTCCCTACAGAGAAAGGTGACACGTACAGCTAACTCTGCACTGTGGAGCATCACACAAAGCCCCTGATGTTCTACACGCAGCTGAATTTATTCTTTCTCATAGCAAAAGTTTTGTGTTCCTTCACTATATTTAGATTATATCTCTTCCATCCAGCTGTTCAGGTTTCGTCATGGACTGACTCTTTGGGCGTATGGTTTTGCAGAGCGTTTTTACAGGTGTGTCTGTCAATACCGGGTCCTTTCTAAAAGTACTGACCTTGGCAATCATGAAATGATAGAACTCACTTACCTTACCTAACATGCCTAAATCAGCACAAATCTACAAGGGTGATATACACGAGATTATTCTTGTGTGCTCTTTAGTACAAAACCACTAAGCCTGTTTATCTCTGCTTCTGAGGATGTTGTTTGTTGGAAAATCAAGCCTCAGCTGCTTATTTGTTGTTGGCATCTTGCTCTTATCTTGAGCGTCACTTTAGAGAGCCGGGGGTCTTTAGCTGCTAAGCCAGAGATGCAGCTTTGATTCAGCATGTCACCTTTGCAGGTGCTTGGAAAGATTTGATGAGGAGCTCACAGCAGTGGGGTTTGTTCCTGGCCTGAGAGCGGTTTACTCTTTGTCCTTTTGTCCTTTGCTCAGCAAATTCAAGTAGTGTGCATATCTCTATACTCTTAAAAGATACACAGAAATGGTAGTTTTCTCCTTCCATGTCATGTGAGTAAAGTTAGACGAGTGTTGCATGAGCTTGTATGAAAAGGGGCACAGTTCCACATGTGCACTTGTTAAACCGTAACACCTGCTTTCCTACAGAATTACCAACAGTGAAGACTTAAGGTTACAGATCAGGTTATTTTTTCTCTGAAAAGTTTCTGATAAATACTCAGTTAGCAGTTCAAGTTTTTTGAATTTCAAGCACTAGTAAATGTTATACGTTAACGTTGCTGCAGGTTTTCTTCTTTGTATTTGTATTCTTGTAATCAGCAGATGAAAATGCATTCAATGTAGGCTAAAAATGTATAATCTTAAGCATATTTCATTTCGTTTATGAATCTTAAATAGTAGGTTACATCTGCTTGGATCCTAAAATAAGCGTTCCTTGATAACAGGGATGTCAAACTCAATCACAGCAGAGGCTTGATTCTGAATTAACATCTAACCTGAGAGCCTAACAGGGTCAACCTTTAACCATAAACTTTCAACCTCATTTTCACCGGTAAAAAATTATGGAGACTAAAAAAACATAAAACTGATATTAAATGATTTTGAGATTTAAAAATGTCAAAATGATAAGTTTAAGGCTCAAAATCTGAGATAAAAGTCAAACTTATTAGTTAAAAAGGTCGGAACATGAAATTAAAAGTAAAAATAATGTTTTTTAAAGGCAAATATATGAAATAGAAAGTCAAAGTCATGAGTTTAAAAGTTCAAAAATATGAGATAAAATTCATAATCATGAATTTGAAAGGTCAAATGTGAGATAAGATTTTAAATTGTGAGTCTAAACGATCACAAAAGAGCCCAGAACAACATCTAAGACCTGCAGGCCTCACCTGACTCAGTTAAGGTCAGTGTTCATGATTCAACAATAAGAAAGAGACCAGACATCCACGGGAAAGTTCCAAGACCAAAACCACGGCCAGTGCTCGTCTTGCATTTGACAAAGAAACATCTTGAAAATCCCCAAGACATTTGGGTGAATACTGTGGAGGGATTAGACAAAAGTTGGACTTTTTGGAAGGTGTGCATCCCATTACATCTAGAGTAAAATTAACACAGCATTTCATAAAAACAACATCATGCCAACAGTCAAAGCCTGCAACTGGCTGGTGACAATTCCAGGGTGTACCCTGCCACTCATCAATGACAGCTTGGTTAGGCTGCTTATCCCATCTGCATCCCCAATGGAATAAGCAGTGTAGAAAATGGATGGCTGGATGGACCAACAGTCAAACTAGTGGTAGTGTGATGGTCTGGGGCTGCTTTGCTGCTTCAGGACCTCGACAGAAAATTCTTAAGGAAAACAGTTTGTGACCTCAATATCACGCTCACTTGCAGCAGGACATGCTGGAAAACCTTCTACTGTGGCTGAATTCAAGCAATTCTGCAAAGCAGAGTGGGCCAAAATGTCACCCCAGTGATATGAAAGACTTACTGACAGTTATTGCAAACACTTAATTGCAGTTGTTGCTGCCATGGGTGGAACAACCGGTTATCAGGTATCCTCAATTACATTTTGTATTTGCTCATCTTTGACTTATATTTGAATTTGTTTGATGATCAGAAACATTCAAGTGTGGCAAATGTGCAAAAAATTGGGAAGGGGGCAAATCCTTTTTCCCAGCACTGTTTCTCTACATATATAATGGGAGAAATCAATTTTTGGATTGATATTTATTTATTTAACCTTTATTTAAGTCTCAAATATATACATTTCAGTGCCAAAACTCTGCAAACGTACCTTTGACAGAAGTTATTTACAGCTTTACAGCTATTTACAGAGTTCACTGACAATCAGGAATGCTTTTCACTGGTTGGTCAAATGAAGTGCACATGTCATGTCTGCAACAATATTTTGGTCAGATTGCACTCCATGATCCACAAGTTAAAGGGATATTTCAGTATTTGCAAAGTGGGGTTGAAGGCCTAAATAGCTGATCAGGAGATGACAATACACTAAGGTGGAAGAGCACAAAGCCAGAGGTTGCATCACAAAATAGTGCCAAACATGGAGGTTTTCAGCAGTAAAATGAAACACTTTTTTTCAGATATACTGTAGTGTACATGCAACAATATGTACAGTGCTGTGCAGAAGTTTTATGCATGTTTGGGACGAAATCTGAGGCTGAAGTAAGGAGTGTAATTTAGAGTATGCACACCTGAGGGCCCCATCTAGTGAGAAGGAGGATTGACACAGGTCATGCTCTGGATGTCTTTGTACATTACTAAGGGCATGGGAAAATAATCTGATGAAGACAAAACAAAAACCACAGCTTTAGGGTGGAGTTATGAGTAGATTTGGCACTTAAAAATATAGCCTAGGGTACTGTTAGGGCGGGTAGGAGGGTTGCCACAACCCCATGGTTGTCGTGTGTATGTTCTAAGCACCTGAAAACTGTTGGTGGTTGCTGGGTGTATTACCAGGGGTGCAAAGGCCTGAACAAAAGAAATGCTGTTAAGCTCGAGCTTGGCTGCTGAGCAACACACCTACATGCCAAATGTGTCGACACTGACTCTGGCCGCCCTCCCTCCTCTCTTCAGCCCGGGGTTGTGGAACATCAGGACCTGTGAAGAACCGTTAGTGCTCTACATGCCTAAAACCTCTGCACAGTACTGTACATGTACAATGTTTTTTGGGCATTTTTCACTTAAAACTCACTGAATTATGCACTGCAACTTTGCCTGTCTGCAGTGCTGTATAGCCTTGCTTCCTTGCTGGTTCCTCCAGCAGGATCTGCTTAAAGGGGCAATGCAAACTAAAAACTCTGGAGGCCAAAGCCACCAATATTGCCAAGTGCCTTATACAGCCCACCTTCAAAACTACCGTAATATGACTATAAGATGAACATAACTCTGTAGTGTAACAAAAAAGGGGCACAACTTGCTTGTACCTCATGCAGCAGGCCACTGAAGCTCTACAGAGCTTGATGACATGCTGGCATGAACCTCACACAGATGACCTTTGTAAACCCACCACCAGCTTCTCACTCACAGAGGTGTTGTAAAGTCGGTGATCATCAAGCTAATGCAGCACCATAACATGCAGATAAGCCCGCTGGTTCAGAGCCGTCAGCGTGAGTCCGTAATGGAGCATAAACCTTGTGGACTGAGACGTACTGCAGATGGACTCTGCCTTTTGCTCTTTAAGTAATTGTGTGAGGAAATCAGTTTGCTGCTGATGGCAATGAGGGGTTATGACCCATATCACCATCTTCATCACTGTTGTATATTTTATTCTCTGCATCCTCATCAGCATTAGCCCCTGCTGCTTGCATCACCTGTTCAATAGACGGTGTGGGGGCTGGTGAGGGTGTTTGGTGGTATGTTCACCCCCTTAGTGTCATAAAGATATAATAATTACCTCACCTGAGAGCAGAAAATAGCTTTCACCCCTAGATTAATAGCCTAAGAAGCTACAATAGAGTCCCGGTGTTCACCTTAACTGCCAGATTAGACCTGGTTTAATTTGAATCTAAATTGAAGCATAAAAAGAGAAAAAAGGAGAGAAAGAAAACTTGTTTTGGAAGGAAAGGAGGAAGAATGGATATGAAATGTTGGACAAAATGAGTATAGTGATGGAGCTAGGGGTATTGACCTCAATCTAATCCTGAGTTAATTGCTGAGGGAGAGGAGGAATTGGGTGTGAGAGCAGAAAAAAAGCCTTCTGGTAATCTCTATCTAACCTCAACCAATGAATGGCTGTGCAAGGGCAGAGGCATTTACGCTAAATATGCCGCTGAGGTTTCCACTGAAGGTTTCCTGTCTGCTGCTTTTGCTGCGGCACTCTGTCTCAGTGCAGAGAAACAGCTGGTGTGAGTGTGCGGGTGGATGAGTAGATGTGTTTAAAAGAGATTGCTATGTTCGTGCGTGACCTTACATGCCAACGGCCGAATGGAGGAAGGAGTGCTGCTGGGGCAAGCATGAGGCAAAAGTGGACTGCAAGAGAACACAATCAAAAGCACACAATCACAGCTCTGCAAGTCAGGGAACATATGGGCAAACAACACAAAACGCTAGCTATTCTGTTTCAAATTGAAGGCCAGCTGTGCCACAGTGACAAGCTGGATATTTCACTCCCAGAATGCACTCCCCCCCACAACCACCACCGCTGCCATTTAAGTTACAGAGCCCTCTGACACAGCTGAGGAAAGGAGACCTGGCGAGACGATGAGAGATAAACGGCTGAGGGAGAAAAATGGGCACAAGAAGAAGAAGACATAATGGGAGTTTCATCTGTTGGAGTGCATAGCTCTTAAACTGCCTATTTAGTCCATTAAGGTTAGGAAATAGAGAAAATTACTCTTCCCCAGAGTTTAGACTGCTTATTTTGTCTTACCCCTGGTTGAAAACTGATTTCTGTTTAACTAACTAACTAAAAAAAAAAAAAAAACAATAAACATTGAAAAATCTGTCAATTCCAGTTCAAGTTTGGTGTTTTTGACTGAAAAGTCACTGCAATTTTGTTTTTTTATGCCTCTACACCATTGATAACCAGGAATGGAGACGTTGCGTTTTTAGGTTTTCAGGTTGTCAGTCCACACATACACTATGAAACCTGTCATCTCAAAGACACTTTGAGGGATTTTCTTCAAACTTAGTACAAAGGTCCACTCAAGGAAGAACAAATTCACCGAGTACCACCGAATGATATCTGGTATTGGCTCCACCCTCAAGTGACTCTGAATGGAACAACTAGTATGGATGGATAAATGTGTTGGCTATGTTATTAACGTTACTACATATGCTAATGTAGCTAAGATTGCTTTAGCAATGTGACCTGTAGCAAATACAGCCAAAGCTAATGTTGCTACATAGATAACATACCTATGTGGCTTAGGTAGCTGCTTTGTGAGCCAAGCTTTAGATATAATTGCTATGTGCCTACGTAAGTTACATTATCTGAAGCTCAGCAGGCTTTAGCAATGTGAGCTTTAACAAACGTAGCTAAAGCTACCATAGATATAAAGATGATGTAGATAAATCGCTTACATAGCTGCCTAATGAGCTTGGCTTTAGCTAAGGTAGCTACGTACTTCATTAAGCTATGTTATCCATAGCTCAGAATGCTTTAGCAAAGACAGCTTATACACAGCTTAACACAAGCTAACTTAGCTACAGAGATGATGTAAATATGTAGCTCACGCAGCTGTTCTGTGAGTTGGGCTTGAACTACATATGCTGTGATATCTGTAGGTGAGTTAGCTTTAGCAATGTGAGCTCTAGCAAATACAGCCAAAGCTAATGTTGCTACATAGATAATGTACCTACGTGGCTTAGGTAGCTGCTTTGTGAGCCAAGCTTTAGATATAATTGCTATGTAGCTACATAAGTTACATTATCTAAAGCTCAGCAGGCTTTAGCAATGTGAGCTTTAACGAACGTAACTAAAGCTACCTTAGATACGAAAATGATGTAGATACGTAGCTTACATAGCTTACATAGCTGCCTAATGAGCTTGGTTTTAGCTAAGGTAGCTACGTAGTTAAATAACCTACATTATCCATAGCTAAGTGAGCTTTAGCAAAGAGCTTGTGAAACATAACACAAGCTAACTTAGCTACAAAGATAATGTAGATATGTAGCTTACACAGCTGCTCTGCAAGCTGAGCTTGACCTACATATGCTGTGATATCTGTAGATAAGTTAGCTTTAGCAATGTGAGCTCTAGCAAATGTAGCTAAAGCTAACTTAGCTTAGGAGATGATGTAGATACTAAGCTTGTGTAGCTGCTTTGTCAGGTAAGCTTAAGCTATGATAGCTACGTAGCTACATAAGCTACATTATCTGTAGCTCGGTAGGCTTTAGCAATGTGAGCTACAAATGTAGTTAAACTCACTTAGCTACGAAGAGGATGCAGATACATAGCTACTTTATGAGCTTTGCAATAGCTACCTAGCTACATAAACTATGTTAACCATAGCTCTAACTAGCTTTAGCAATGTGATCTTTCTCAAACGCAACTTTAACTTCCTAACCCTTATGTGAAACCTTAGCCTAACCCTAGATGGAGGTTTAATCTGATTTTATTTAGGAATTTTTAATTTTCCATTCTGAGGAATACGGCATCTCAGATGAACGGTCTCTAGCCAGATTGTCATGAAACTTCTACTCACCGCCACGTAACAAGACCAAAGTTGTTCTCCGTCAAGTTGGCTCAGTGCCATGAGGCACAATCTGGTATGAATTTCTCTGTCGGGATGGATGGACCAAGTTTTTTTTTTTTTTTTTTTTTGAGAAATGAAAGAGCCATGCAATCATCTTCACACCTTCTATTTCTTCGCAGTACAAATCAATTTGCCACATTCTATGAATTTTTGCAGATTATACAAATAAAATTAATCAGACTCAGTGTGCAAGGTTAAAGTGATGGGGTTTACAGATTACAGACACAAAAAATGTGTGCAAAGACCTTTACTATATGCTCTGTCAATTCTTCCTGCTGCTTGGATTGATCTGTTCTACCAAAATAGGCCTTGTGCATGTCTTGAGTGGAGTGGAGCAGAGTGGCACCTCTGAGACGTGCCAAAGCACGAGCAGAAGAATTACAAAGAGTGACTAGAAAGTGAGTGATCTGCTCTAGAGTGCACTCTTGGTGGATTGCTGTGCACACAGAGTATGTGGGACTTTCGGGGGAATATGTGACCTTTACTTTGCCACAAACTTGGCATTCAAATCTATTTCTTTTGCAACACAATCTATTAAAATGGTTTAAACACAACAGACTTGATATTTTGATTACATTTAATATCAGCTGTTTTCCACTCACATTCTCCACAGTGTTATCAGAGCTGTCATATGAATAAAGGTAAAACATGATCAGACAAATTCACCTCATTGGATTTATATTTGTATATCATATATGTATTATGAACAAAAAATTCACCGGATTCCTGCATTTTGAGTAAATTTGAACTTTAAAACTCACCAGGACGCCACTGTGTTTTGGTCTGCACTGTTAGTGTGACATTGTCTGGCCGTACTATGTCTATCCAGTTTTAGCCATTAAACATACTTGGGGCATGAGACACATATCTCGGGTGCATCATGGCCGCATTTTTAGTTTCCTTTTCTTGTTAACAATTCAGAGCTTTTAGAGCAGTCTCTCGTGCATGGAGAATTCAGAGAATTGAGGTGTCACCTAATTTTTTCTGCACACCATGAGTGCTTATCGGCCAAAAATAGACAGGAAAGTCATATAGAGAGGGCCATATTTACCTTGTTGTTGCAGATATGCAAGGCCTCAGTGGTAGAGTATGTTTGCAGTCTATTTATTGATGACCCAGATGAAGTCCACAAGTTACAGTAAAATGTGTCTATTTCATAAAGTTATTCTCTAAACTTCTAGGACTTGTGAAGCTTTGTGTTTTCACTCTGGTACAATACGTCACAGCAAATATAAGGTATACACAAGTACATGTTGGGTTACTGCTTTTCAAAATAAAGGCTAATTTTAGCATTTCTTTGGAGAAACTCCCCAACATTTTATACAGAATGCTTTTATTTTGAAAAGCACATGGACTGGATCATGACACTTTTTGGGAGGTTTAAAACCTCGGAGGAACACGCAGCACACTAATGCCTGGTATGAAAGCTGTGATGGTGCATGCCAGCAGGGAAACACACTTCCTATCTGAAGTGGCTGCTGCTGCATAGACCCAGTAGCTACAGGCAAGGAGCGCTGTGGTCAAATGATGCCACACTACCAATGCTGACCAAAACATGATGGCCTCCTGGTGAGTTTTTATGTTCATATTGACTTAAAATGCAGATATCTAGTGAGTTTTTTGTTCAGTTTAAATATAAGAGAAACACATATCTATTCAAAAAGGTGAATTTTTCTGGTCATGCACAGCTCCTTTTAAAGGAAAAAAACACCCAAAAAGGCTTTGATTAAGTAAATATTCTTTTCATTCACTCCCCCTGATCCTGCAACACTCCCAGTGGGACATCTGCCTTTGTTTGACTCTGAGTTTAATGTTACTTTTCTAACAGCTCTGCTAAGGTGCCTGAATCATTGCTTCGTGGGATGTGTGAAGTTTCCCGTTAAACAGTGATGTGAAAGAACTCTCAGTGGGAAGTACATTCAAGTAAACGTTGCACACTTTCTTTGAAAAATAATAGTGTTTGAATCGTTCTTGTGCAGGAATCCCTGCTGGGCGTCTCTTCTGTGCTGGCTGAATTCCCTCTATAGCACTAAACTTTTTCTTCCATCTATTTTTTATGTTTTCAGTCTGTGTTGTTGCTTACATGCTTACTGGCCGGCTGGCATGTCGTCTGGCTCCGATGCAGCGACAGCAGCCCATGTCAATGTTCTCCGTAACATAACACTGGCTGTGCTGCATTCTCCGCCGTGATAGACAGCATGTAAACACCCACACAGCAGTCAATAAGACCACACACACACACACACACACACAGAGGGAGTCAATGTGTGGCTCAGTTACACAGACTGCACGCAGACTAACTGGCAAATCTTCAAAGACAGAAGAACCCGTCCCCTTCACAGAACTAATGATTCCAAAATAAACCCTGGCCAGAAGAAGATGATGTAAAAAAAAAAAAGCAAGCAGTTTGCCCATCTGTGGACTGGATCTTCAGATGGAGAAGTGTCAGTGAAAGCAAAGGAAAACATGCACTCCACAGGGGAGCAGTTGGTGCAGAGAGGGCATCCTCAAGGACACTTACAAAATGTTCCTGTCTCTTTAGTTTCAGCAGCTCCAAACAAACCTTTTCCTATTGCATAACTCACCCCATCTGTACATAAACACATGCAGCAATCTGTATAGAAAGCTTTAATTATGGTCTCAGCTGTCATGCGTGTTCAGAACATTTAGTCTGTAGTGTAATGTGCGTGAAATGATGCTCTACTCTGTTCTGATCTTTGTTGTCTTTTCTGGCTTCTGGGCCAGATGAGGCTGCAGAACAGAGAGGATTGAACCCCGTCCTGCCCGGTCATCTCTATTCCTTTATGCTGCATGGAGCTGCACTGAAACTCTATACCATCTGCCTGCTTCAGGCCTGGGCTACTCCATCATCATTAACTAAGGACTACCTAAAGGGACTGCTAAGACATGGTGGGGTATTTTTTCTAATTTTGTGCATCATCTCTTGCAGGTGCCAGCCTCCATAACTCCAGCTTGCAACCTAAACTTGCAAAGCGGATGGATTGACCAGATCCAGATCAGACAGATCCTTCTTACAAAGCTAACATCTCCCAGTGTTTGCCTGAGAATAGACCTACCATACCTGTTGCAGCGTGAGTTTGTGAAAGTTACGGGCAGGGTTTAGTTGCATTGCAAGCTAGTAGCAATGACTACTGAAGCTGTTAGCTTAGATGTAGCTTAGCATTTTTTTATTGGAAGAGCCCCAAAGAACCACACTGACAGCCTTTCTTAATGCAGAAATGATTTGCACTGCTCCTGAACGACCTCAGCATGAGTTTTATCCACCAACAAGCTCCGCCGTAACCTTGCAAAGCATATGGATATGCCCGTTTCCTTGTTTCTCACTGGGGAATCCATCTTGCAAAGCTCTCATTTGAACTGTTTGGGCCCAGTTAGAAAGTGACAGGACCAATCAGCCACAAGGGGCAGTGCTTTCAGGCGTAACAGGGTTGTGATGTAAACAAGCAGTTATGGAGGAAGAGATTGGTGTGGATGCTGCTAAAGCGCCAGTTTTATCAGAACTTGACAACATTTCTTGGTTAAAAGAAGAACAAAGAACAGCAGTGAGTTGTTTTCTTTTCAAAAATGACAAAAGTCGAGTACTTACGTGTCTACAGTCGTCATGTTTCGCGTTATTCCTCAGTAGCTGTGCACACGCAGCGGCTACGTCACGTGTTTTGTTGCTCTGATTGGCCCGTAGAGATGTGATAGACAGAACATTCACCCAATCCCAATCTGAGTTTTTTTCAAAGCCTCTGCCTTTTCTCAAACGTTTCCTATTGAAGCTTTCCCAGATGGATGTGTGAAACAAATTCATCTGGCGTGTCAGGTTAGCTCCGCCATTCATAAACTATGAAAATGTCTGCCTGCCTTACTCGCCTTACTAACCCAAGCTGCACATGCCTACCACCCCATTTTGACTTGTTGGTCTGATTTGCCCATAATGAATGTGACAGACAGAAAGTTGAAGGTGAATGTAAGATGAAGATGAACTAATATATGAAACAGTCTATCTGGCATGTCAGGCTACTTGCGTCCAGGGTCATAAATCAAATCATAGTTCAATCAGTCTCAGAGGGTGATTGAACAAACTGAGTGTCCCAGCCGTTATGGGCTAATAAGAGTAACTACTAACACATGACATAGTAGGCATGCTTGGCACCAGAGAGTCAAATACATAACATGAGCTTAACAAGCAGCTGCTATTGTTGATCATTACTACTTAAAGGGGCTGTTACTGTCCAGTTGGTGAATCAAACTCATACTGAAGCAGGTTAGGAGAAGAGCGAAAACATCTCTCTCACTAAGAAAAGATTGTAGCGTGGTTCTTTTCTCTATTAAAGAAAGAAATGTGTCCAAGTTCTGACAAAAATTGATGCAAGAGCTGCTATAGAGCTCATCACTGGTGACCATTGTTTGCAGGGTTGCAGTACAACTAAACCCTGCCAATAGCTACCGCCTCAGTCTCCTTCAGTGATGCTGATTGGTCCGATCCGCTCTCAGACTGAATCTTTGCAAGATGGTTCAGTCAGAATGATTAGGGGAAGAAAATTGGGGAACAAACTTTTAGATAAAGTTTCCAATGTTTGATTGGGTGAGCAGCTGACATTCAGCCACATTTGCACTGAGCCCACATTGTACCCATGGTGTCTGTCTTTGCGGTGTCTAGCCAGTATTTTAGTCTCACAGGAAATGGCTCGATCCATCTTATCTAGGAACCTCCCCTCTGCTTAGCCAAGTCTATTTGGATGAAGATGTTTCCAGCATGCATTAAGCTACCCAAACAGGAAGCCAAGAGCATTCACACACAGAGCATCCAGTCAATTTCAAAATAAAACATTTGCAAATTGGCAATTGTTTATTCCATCACTAAATCAATAGTAAGGCAAAGTAAGATCTATACAGTGTTCTAAATTATTATACATATATTTTTTTGTTAATTTTTTCCTAAATAACTTCAAATGCAATGTTCCATAATTTTATGCAAAACAGTTTCCAATCACTCAATAGTTTCTAAAGGACTGAAAACAGAATCTGTTGGGTTTTTCTATTTAAGAGGGTAATTTTCTCCAATCAAAGCTGTTTCAATCAAAAACATCTTTACAGATCAAGTTCAGTGTCAGCATAGGAGCCCTTCATTGATAACACCTTAACAACTCTCTCATCCATTGAAGTCTGGCATCCATGATTTTTATGCCCATAGCAGCCAAGGCCTCAGTGTTTTGTTTTTTTTTTTTTTTTGTCTTTTTTTTGCAGCATGGGGATGGTGTGTTGTCTTGCATGAAAATGATTTTACTCCAGAAGGCATGGTTCTTCTTTTTATACCATGGCAGGGAATGAGCAGTTAGGAACTTTAAAAATGAGGTCATTTTGACACCTTCCGGCACCTTAAACGGGCATACCAACACATTTCCTGTGATTCCAGCCCAAAACATCACTCCACCACCACCTTGCTGACATTGCAGCCTAGTTGGGACACGGTGGCCATCCACCAACCATCCAGAACTCCATACATATGGACCATCCAGTGCAGCATGGCATTCACCAGTGAATAAAACTGTTTAAAAATAAGTCTTCAAATATTTCTGAGCCCACTACAATTGTTTCTCCTTGTGGGCATTAGTCAAGGGTGACTGAAATAGAGCTTTATACACGTCAGCAAGCCTCAGGAGGATCCTGCATGGATGCTCTCTTAATATGATGAATTTGCCTTACAGAAACTTTCTTTGATATGCCTTTATCTGAACAAACTGCTTACACTCTTAATCACACAAAAATCTTTTCACAGTACGATGATGTCTTTTAATTTTTCCTGTAATATCCAGTGTTTTCATACCTTTTGCAAGATACTGCACTATCTCATGCTTTTCATCTGCAGAAGGATCTTTATTGTGCATGAAACTGACTTGCTTAACAATGTGGAAAAACCTCTTTGGTATTTCCCTTTAATTAGGCTCACATGGCGAACAGATGATGCAAACCTGAGATTGATGCAGGAGATTGAAACTGACAGGAGAAGCAGCATAACTGAAAAACTAAAAATCAAATATTTATTTGATTGGAATTGTATTTGCATAATAGTTTGGAACTTGTGAACTCCTGATCAAACTCTGATCCATCTCAGTAGTTGATCAACATCAATGGGGAATCTCATATTACTTTTTTCAAGTTAGGACTCAAAATAAGACCAGAAATAATTCCCCACCTCCAATCACTCTGGCTCATCATGAGCTTTATGTGGACAAAGCATTGGCTGGAGAAAAAACTGGACATAGCCTGAGTGGCATCAGCTGTTTTGTTACTGAAAAGGACTTCTGAGTCCGATCCATGGGGGCCCCCATATTAAAAATACTGTCAAGTTTCACGGCTGTTCTGAGCCATGAAACTCCAGGGCTGAAAATGAGTCCCACTCTGCACCGGATGGAAGTCTGGAAAGTTGGCTGCAAGAGGCTTCTGTGGTATCAAATCCCTGCGTGCACAAGTGAAACCAGACTTATTAATATCATATGCTATTTTGTCCAGTAAATCCCCCTAATCTGTCACACTGATCCTTTAAAAGGGCTAATCTCAGAGAGGACAGAAGTGCTAGAGGATAAATGCACATTCAAGGGCAAATCTCTGACAGGTCTCCAACTCCAGCGTCTTATGCTTCACAATACAAAGTCATTTATTTGTTTGTTTTTAAATCTTTAATAGTGCAGCTTGAGGCATTTTTGCTGAGACTATAATTTAAAATCAGAGTGAAAATGAGTCACAAAAAGAGCACAAACAACAAAGTGGTAGGTCTATCACCGCCATCTGTCTTTCTGTGAAGGAGAGAAAGTTATGAAGAGTATAGAGGCAGGATTATCCTGCAGAGGTGTGCAGACTGCTTCTCTTTGAAGGATACTCTTCTTTTATTTTCAGCGGCTTATACCCTTGATCTGTTCACTGAGAAATCTGCTCACTATTCCCTATACAGATCCTATATGGGATTCACAAGGTCTCTACATCATGGAGCTTCAGCTCTGACATGTAGCGTAAAACTACAGCCTGACTTTAAGGGAATCAGACCCATCTTGTTAAGATTTTTAAAAAGTATAAAATGCAGTGATTTAAAGGGTTTTTGTTGTTAACAGTTGGTTTTTAAAGATACATCTGTATGTTTCTCTTTCCCTGTGGGTACTCTGCTCTCCTCCTCCCTCTGTCCTCTGCAGTCTGTGACCTCAGAGTACTCTCATCCATCTTGAGGGTTTGATCCTGTCCCGCTGTGCTGGCCCCGTCATTTCGTGCCTTGGAGGGCTGACCGTCCTGGACTCTGGGACCATGAGGCTGCACGGAACCCGCAGCCATCTGGATACGCTACATTTCCCAAGAGCGTACAGTTTGAACTGCACCTCTTCCCCTTATGTGCCTTATTTTTTTTTTTTGCTCTGATGTCTCTTTCACCTTTTCATTCCCTCTCCAAAGCTGACATTTATTTTTTGAACTGTCTCTTTTACACCTGAACTTTGCTGGATTAGAAACCATCTGTTTGTCAAATCCCCCCAAACTCTGATGTTTTTCTGCCTCTTCTCATAGAGCCTCTCTCGTCTGCTCTCTGAGTCCCCTCATTCATGTGCTGACAAAAATAGAAGGGGTAATAGGTCAGTTTAAGAAGCAGAAACGAGCAGTGAAATGTTTTATTGGTTCAGATGACAAGATGAGAGATCGTTTTCTCCCTCGTCTCCAGCTGAGTGGCTCTGCTGCTTACCTGGAACCATTAATATAAGATCATCTGCCTGGATGAAGTTTGATCGCTCTTATTTGCTCTCTGCTCTGTCCAATTTTTCCTCTCATAAGACGATACTCTGCCTTTATTGAAGGAGAAAGATGGGAGGTGATATGGCTGCTTTGACAAAAAGATTTCTGAGACCTGTACTGATGGAAGGGGAGATGGAGGCTGATCATCTTTATTTCTGATTTTAAAGTAATATGGATGTTTTGTCTTTTCAAGCCAGGATGTGTATGGTTCTTCCACACGCTACTGAGCAGGGGCGTAGCCCAGGGGGAAAGGGTACTGATTACCCGGGCCCACAGTAGGAAGGGCCCCTTGAGAAGCCTACAATGAAAAGTGTGATTTAATTTACTTTTCTTAGCATTTAGTGTCATTATTGAATCAAAAGTGACTAAATGAATTGGTAAACAGACTGAAATTTGTATCAAATAGAGTAAAATACAATGCTGGGAGCCCCTGCTCCTCCCTTAAAAATGTCCAAATGGTATAGTGCAGCACTGAAAAATAATGCAAGTAAATTTAGTAAAAGTATTGCTCATAAATGGGGAAATTATGGTTAAAAAATACATTAAAATGCAGTGATATCTGTAAAATTGAGTCAACATTTGTTGCTTCTCTAGTTGGTTAAGGGGGGCCCTGTGTAATATTTTTTCTAGGGGCCCTAAATCCCTAGCTATGCTCCTGCTACTGAGGTTCCTGTTTGTCAAATGAACTCAATCATCCAAATGAGAGTCAATGGGGGAATAAGCTCTTTTGCATTGGCAGAGAAGATTTGACAATTTTTTCTTGGTTGCAGCCCACATACTTAGCTCTGCTGCGCATTCCAAAAAGGCATGTTCCTGACAAATGTGGCCCCACTTAAATGCTAAGTTTATACTTTAAGCATGGTACCATCTAAACAATAAGACAGTTCATTAAATTCTATCGCTGCTGGATAGTCCACGGTCAACTGTGATATTATTGGAAAGTGGAAGCGTTTAGGAACAACAGCAACTTAGACACAAAGCAGCAGTCCTCATAAAATAACAAAGTGGGTTCAATGACTGCTAAAGCACAGAAAATTCCTTAACACTCTGCTGAAGAGTTGTGGAATTAATGTAAGCACATAAACTGCACAGCAGGAGCAGGCAGCTGCATGCAAGCCTCACATCACGTGAGAGTCCATCAAGTGGAATCTGGAGCAGTGAAAATTTACTCTGTGGAGTGGTGAAACTGCATTGTGCCAACTGTGAAGTTTGGTGGAGGAGGGATAATGGTATTAGGCTGTTTTTCAGGGTTTTGGCTAGGCCCCTTATCTCCAGTGAAGGCCAGTCTTAATGTTTGATCACACCAAGAAATTTAGGACAATGCTGTGCTTCCAGCTTTGTGGCAACAGTTTGGGGAAGGCCCTTTTCTTTTTCTACATGGCTGTACCAAGTGCACAAATCAAGGACTATAAAGACATGGTTTGATGAGTTCAGTGTGGAAAGCCCTGACCTTAACCCCACTGAGCACCTTTGGGATGAACTGATGATCACCTGTTCCAGTTGGTACACTCAGGAAGGCAGTTCAGGACAATAAGAACCAAAACTAACAGACTGAAACACAGCACATATCCCAGAGCAGTTACAATATTAAATGAGAAACTGCTTGAGTACTGAATGGAACTGCGAACAATTTTCATTGTTGTACAATGACAATTAAAAAATAAAAATAAAAAAGATTCTGATTCTAATAAATTGTACTAGAACGGCCCTTTTTCTGTGAAATCAGCACAGAATACTATGCTAAACATCCGTCCATCTTCTTCAGCTTATCCAGGGTCGGGTCGTGGTGGCAGCGGGTGAAGCAAGTCAGCCCGGACATCCTTTTCCCCAGCAATGTTTTCCAGTTCCTCCCAAGCAGCAACCTCCGGTCCTGAAATATGAAACCAATGTGGAAGTGCAAAAAATTGCTATACCGCAAGTGTCCACTTGAGGCTGGCTGCAGGAACACCGGAAGTCCCGTCTGGACACATGTTAAACAGCTGGTTTTGACACTAGAAGTAAACTGGTTTACAGCCTGGTTCAAAACACCAAACGTGTCTCATTAGCTAGTGCTCCCACTGTACGGGGGGTGAATTTTTTTTTCACAATCGTTTGAATTATAGTTAGGATGAAAGCTTATTGGCGCGTCTCATTTGATTGACAGATAGCTCGACAGGCAGAGGCTCCGTTTCTGTCAACCAGAATGCTAGCTAGCAGGCTGACAGGAAGTCACGCTTAGCGGGCGGGCCGTTAGGTTGATCCAAAGTTCGGGTGAGACCGCAATTTCAATATGGAAGCCTCCATGGATTGGCTTCAAGAGCCGTTTGAGTCCGCCTATTGTAAGCGGATGTCTTATGTCACACGGAGTTTGTCCAATTCTTTCTACAGTCTATGGTTCCTCCTGAGGGGTTCCGAGGCGCTCCCAGGCCAGATGGGATGTATAATCCCTCCAGCGAGTTCTGGGTCTGCCTCGGAGTGGAAGACCTCCATAGGAAGGCGTTCAGGAGACATCCTGATCAGATGCCTGAACCACCTCAATTAGCTCTTTTTTCTCTACTTCGAGATCCTTCCAGATATCCGAGCTTCTCACCCTATCTCTAAGGCTGAGGAATCTCATTTGGAACGCTTAAACTTGCGATCTCATTCTCTCTGTCAATACCCAGACCATAGTTAAGGGTTGGGACATAGATCGACCAATAAACCGAAAGCTTCGCCTTTTGGCTCAGCTCCCTCTTCACCACGACGGTACGGTACAGCGCCTGCAAAACGGCTGACTCTGCACTAATCCACCTGCCAATCTCACAGTCCATTCTACCCTCACTTGTGAACAAGACCTCAAGATACTTAAACTCCCTCACTTGGGGCAAAGACTCACTCCCTACCTGGAGGGAGCAATCTATTGTTTTCAAGCTAAGGACTACTACCTCAGACTTGGAATTGCTTTTTATATATCATTATACTATACTAAACAATCACAGTTTATTTATATAATGGTTATTTAGGAGCTGTTGTGGGTCATAAGATCTCTTTAAAGTGGGATTAAGTAGTGTAAAATATATTAACTGTACGTTGAATCATCATTTACATAGACAAAGGTCCAAAACTAGTAAGGGTTGGTGAGTACTTGAATATGTTATACGTCCCTTCATCATAGAGTCTGAGCCATCTAGTCAGCAGAAAAAGGAAGCAGACATAAGAACAAAGTCCTAAAGTTCCACTTAAATTGGTTTACCTATGAACCACCATTTAAAACCCTCACTGGAGGCACAATTTTCTTTTACCACATGCCGACAAAATAAAAGGAGCAGGACATCAGTGACACGAAGTGCAGGTGGACCATTTTAGCCCAGCACATTAATCATTAAAAGGAGCCGCTGTATGGACAGACATGTGGGATGGTGGGCTGATGGATGGGTGGACAGGAAGGATGATGATGGCAGGTGGCCCATGGGTCCATTATGAGCAGGAATTACTGTGAATTACCTTCAATATTACATGGATAAAGCCATATGTCTTCTTAATTCCACATAGCTAAAGTAAAAGTATGACACTTTACCGTTAGGTACACAGAGACACCCAAGTATGGCTAGTATTCAGCTTATTATTAATGGATGTGTGAGCCAGGTGAGGAGAAAAGGGAAGACAGCAACAGGTGCAGCACATGGTCTTTCCTTGTCCATCTCATCTATAAACCATCGAGAACGCCCCATTATCTACAGTAACCATGTTAATATTTTACCGTCCATACAGCGCAGCTCCTCAGAGCTCGTACCTTGCACTTCAGTGATGCATTAGCCAACGGGGATTAAAGCCTTAAAGCAACACTCTCTTAATTAACCCCCACTCATCGGCCAAGGATGGATAAGGCACGGCCCGGCTCAGGCTCAATCTTGACCGTGATTTCTGCCGTGCACAGGCATTCTTCCTTTCCTTTCAAACAGCCGGTTTCAAGGTTTTCCCAGGACATCTCACAAATCAAAGCTTTTAGTGAGAGCAGCAGCTGGGTAGATCTTAAACACAGATGCATGAATAATATTTTGATCCTGGTTTGATTCAAGGCTGATATGTGCTTTTGAAGCTGGCTTTAATCCAAACAGTTTTACATGATGTATCAGATCTTTATTTTGGGTGGTAACGTCTAAATCCAACTGATTGTAGCAGGAGCAGCCTACTCGGATTACAACAGAATTGTGTTTATTTTTAACGTCAGTGCTTGCCATGCTTCATGGCATTTCATTTCATAACAGTGAGACAGTAGAAACACAAAAGCACATGCTGAGGTATAAATACTTTATGTGTGAGAAAATAACATGATCAATATTTCACATACTACAGTTGTCATCAGAGGGGAAAACACTTTGGCAGTAACATTCAGAGGTTTTGTGCCTTCACAGATACTTTCATATGTGATATCACATTTTTTGTACTTGTAGACTTTTAAAGCTCCTGCGAGAAACTTTTCAATTGTTTTCCTTCGGTGCCTCCTGCAGAAAAAGAAAACCCTAATCTCTTTGCAGTGTATGTCTTAGATGTAAGGCCAGATCCACAGAGAATAGATGGCACCCACTAACTGCACCATGATCTGTGCAGAATTAGCACCTGTTTTTAGTACCTCATCCACAAAAGAATTTGCACAATTTGGTGCTAACATGTTGAAAATCTTTGATGCAAATGATCATACACCAGTGACTGCAACTAGCCATTGTGCAGAGATCACAGTAGGCATGACAAAGACAGAGTCATAGTCTTGCTGACTAGAAGCAGTGATTTCTTAATGACAGTCAAGAAATCTCACACAACAGAAGGAGACTGTATTTGGGTGCAAACTCGGTCTTATGCTTGTTGGTGCTCAAAATATATCACAACTTTATAATATATTGCTAAAACAGCAAAACAAATGCACATCAGCACCTTGATAATTAAAGCAAAGACCAACATGGATGTGCTACACACCAACCAATTTATCATTTAGAAGAAAAACTGCATGCTATCCCTCAAGCAACCTAGTCAGAGAAGAGTCCTCAGTGCAACCTCCATAGTGTTAGTCATCTTAAAAATAGACATAATATTTTGCAGCATAATTTTTTAAACCTCATTCTGTTGTACAGAAACTGAATCAGAAACCACCACAAGCACCTGCTTCATATGGTTTCCATGGTCACAGCATTTAAAATAACATACAATATAAATTCAGATGATTGTTTTTGTCCTGTTTTATAAAGATAACCGTTAACAGAGTCTATTTATTCCAGCCCATGTTGTGTAATATTGTATAATCACTGTCCACATTCAGAGGTGAACTGAACATAAGTCTGCAGGTAGGAACGTAATGAAGAGTTTTTAGGCAGCAGGAGGCATCGCTGTCTCTCTCTTCTGGTCTCTCTGTTCAAATCATGTGCACTGTTGGTAATGTGAAATATTACTGTCTGACTTAGTGTACATGTGAATTGAATGCTCATGTGTGGATTGTTTCTGCTGTTCATATTTGTCACTATGGTGGCAGTTGTATTTTTGCAGCACTTTAAGCCCAAGATAAATTTTCCCCAAGGGGGACGATAAATGTTATCATATTGTATGGTATAGTGGTGTGTGCTCCTCTCTCTCTAACTCCTTCTCCAGTGGCCCTCCACTCTGTGTGATTGTAAGAATAATGAGATTTTGGCGGGATAAGAGCTCATTGACCAACTATTTGACCAATCACCTGGAGTGTGTCAGCCCTTCTTACATCAAAAGCTGATAATCAACTGAATCTACTGTATATGTGGCTAAAAATTTGGAGCTGTCCATGGTGCTGAAAGTCAGGGAACTATGATGTACCGTACTTTTCAGCACCTGCACCACAACCTGATAATGCTACTCTGGATGATAATAAAAGCCTTTAAAGAGACCGATTTGATTTAAATTCCAAATTGAACTAATGGTAGTTCAGTCAGGACCACTTTGTCACACGATTTGCAGTTACGATCTTTGTCTTTATAAGCAGGTTTAAATTTTGCTCTCATTGCTGCTATTTATATTTGGTGGTGTGGCTGTTCTAGGATCCCCCTGCCCTTTCACAAGCCTACATGGAAACCATCAAGCAAGAACAGCACACAATCTTGCCTTTCCTTTGCCTACAAGGAAAGCCTGAGGCAGGGAGAGAAGAAGCAAAAACTCCCAGAGCAGAGCAGGCAACAGTGACAACAGAATGACACTGATTAAGTCAGAAGCAGGATAAAGGAGAAGCTGGGGTGGAGGAGGGTTGCAAACAGCTTGGAGAGGGAGCAGCAAAGCTTAGCCAGGCTAGCGCAGTTTAAAAATGGCAGCATGATTGCAATTAGCCGACAGCGCGCTTAGGACTCTACTAATGAGGGCCCAGCTGATCTCAATTATATGGCAGCGCTTGACTCTGTGGCCTACCTGAACTAACACTTTAAGCTCATTTTTAATGGCAGTGGCTGATGAGCAAACAGAGTGAAAGAGAGAGATCGTGCCAGTTTTTAACACATAGGTCTCAATGGTGTTGAACAGCACCATTGAAGCACCATAAATCTGTGCTGATGTTTCTAAGTTAGGCAGTATATGCAAAGAGGTTTATTTGCAAGGGAAGAGGCAAATTTTGCCCCAATCTTTAGAATATTTCCTAATTTAAATACATGCAAATGGAACAGGTGCACTCAGGATGCTTTCTACTCAGCAGTTTACCTACTTCACTCTCTTTACAGATTGCAAGCCCTCTTGAAATCATTTAAACATAGTGGCTGCAAAAGTGGCACAATTCTTCCTACATGAGGCCTGTGATTATTTGTAAAGACAAATGCATCACTCATGGATGCAAGGAAAAATGGAAATAAAGACCACTTTAGCAGTGTGCAAGCCATCACTTTCTCCTGCACCAGCAGCATTCTAATTGAAAAGAGGCAGTCAATCTTTATGCTAAAAATCCTCACAGGAGCTTTAAAATATTTACAGACAGCATTTACCTTTGGTTTCACAAGTCTATTACAAGTATTTTCTGAAAAAACATAGCTGATGGTTTAAAAAAACAGAATTAAAAATATAGTATTTGGTACGAAAATGTTTCACAATCACAAATGAAATTCTGATGCATCTTTCATGCAGTAGAAGTAACAATACAGCACCCTCCCTATTTAGGGCTTAAAACCCTTTTCATTATAAGAGTGTTTCAGATAAGGCAATAGGCACAGTAACCACAATGTGAACTTGGTTGAGGGATTATCACAGCCAAGCAGTGTGTGCACTAATCTGTCCAAACGCCCTTGAAAAAAAAGGGGGGCTATACAAAGCCTAAATGTTAAGCTAAATCCAAGGCAGTTCCATCCCTAGCCTCTGCTGGGAGAGAAAATAAAAGATACACATCTGGTGATAAGAGCATATAGAATACAGAAATAATGCAGACGCAATACAACTGTGGTATTCAGCAGGGAGCTGGAGATAAGACACATACAGCTCACTATATTGCCTACAGATAAAATGCAGGATAAGTGGAAGTGAAGAACATATGTATACCCACATGGAGGGAATTTACACAATGGAAGGTCAAAGAACAACAAAGATGAACATCACAGAAGTCTATCAGTAACCTGAGCACCTTTATAAATGTCACTCCAGCATAACAGTAACGGTGGATTCATAAAGGCATACATATATATTTGGCACAGAATATTCATCAAACACTTCTCATATTTATATTCAAACACTTCCTCTGCATGTTGTTTCCATATTGCATGTACTCATACATAAACATAAAGATGACATATTTCATCATTCTCTTATTCTAACTGAAAGGAATAAAAAGCCAAAGACATCTTTGGGATGCAGCCTGATTTTCCTGATATGAATATACCTGAAATGACTGCTAATTAGAATTTTAATGAACTGATCATTGTTAAAGCATGATCTGACCTTTTTTGAAGCACATTTATAAACTTGAGAAGAATAAAATAAGATCGAAGTGTCTTACTTGTCTTATATGATTGCAAGAAATGGTCTGTGGCTGTGTCTCTCTCAAAGCAGTGGCTTTAAAGCTGACCACACAGAATGCGATTTTCGGCCAGATTTGTGTCCCTCGAAGGTGGTGGGGATGTGTTCAAAGTCAAGGCTCATGAGATAACTTGTCTAAATAATCCTCAAGTGTGTGATGGAGATGCAATTATTTTATAACTCCAATCATGAATCATAACTACAGTTGCAATCAAAATTATTCAACCCCCATTGCAAATCAGGTTTAGTGTGAAAATTTACAGACTTTCAGAATCACTCACCACAGTTCAAATACGCAAAACTAGTGTTGTTTCAAGCACACCTGATGAAACTTACCAAGGGCTTCAGTAGTGTCACCAGGTTTGCTTGAGCTGGAACACATGAAATACCTGAACTGTGAGGGGTTTGTTGAGTGTCACGTTTGACTGCATGTCAGAAATATGGCACAGTCAAAAGAATGGTCCAAAATGCTCAGAGAAGAGCTCTTTGCCCTTCACAAACAATGAACAGGATACAAAAAGATAGCAAAGGCACTGATTTTTCCTAGAAACACCTTTGGAAGCATAGTTCACAAGTTCACAGTTACAGGAGCAGTGGTTACACCTCCTGGAAAGGAAGCTATCAATGGCTGCTACCAGATATCTGAGAAGGCAGGTTGTGAAAAACCATCAAGTGACTGCGAAAGACCTCCAGCTAAACTTGGTGGCAACAGAGACTGAGATTTCAGTGAGTACAGTCAGGAGCGGACTGAACGTAGGTTGGTTGCAGAAGAAGTCCTGGATGATTCCACAGTGGCCATCACAGTCGCCTGACTTGAACCCCATAGAAAATCTCTGGTGGGATTTGAAGAAGGCAGTGACAGCCATTGCACATGAGGAATGGGCTAAGATTCCTCAGCAATGCTGCCAGAAGCTGGTGTCTGGCTATGCATCACCTTTGCAGCAGGCCATAGGTGCAGAAGGTGTTCTACTAAGTACTAAAGATGCTCGCAATGAAGGGGTTGAATAATTTTGAGACTGGAGAAGACATTTTATGTTGCACTTTCAGTCAGATTTGGGGAAACCCAAATCATTAGTTGTGTTGAGCTATTTAAATTCCTTTTAATTTGTTCATTGCAAAATGCAGAAAGTCTAAATGTTCACAATAAACCTGATTTGGAATGGGGGTTGAATAATTTTGATTGCAACTGTATCAAACAAGTTTTCAATTTATGATTCTAAGTTGTAATGCCTCTTATGGAATACCATAATTTTTCTTCTGAATTCACATGTGATTATTCAGGATTATGTGAAATCTTGTGTGCAGGAAATCTCCCAATTGAGGTCACTGGAAGGTTGTTAGCTGTGTGGTCTCCAGTGGTCTCATGGTCTGACTGCGTCACCTAGTGTTTGCACATCTTTAAAATCAACTTAGGGTTGGAAATCGTATGGTGTGTGGCCAGCCTTAGTCCCTGTTCTCTGCTAGTGTTGCTAGACTAAACTAACATCAATTGTATAAAATGCTAAAATGCATTTGTCTTGGTCTTTTCTTTATGACCACAGTTAAAGACCCGCAAGCGGTCCCCCCAGATCTAAAAACAGCTTGCACAAGCGCATTTCTGTTGGCTGAAAGTTTAGTTTCATGTAAAAGAATAGCAAAAACACAAAAAAGGTCACTGCTTGAGGCTGAAAGTGTTCAATGTAGCCCAACTATGTCAAACATGTTCTTAACTTTGCACCATGTGCTTTGGGTTATGTTTAAAAATGGCCTCAAACACTTTATACATAGGTGTGTCCTGGGCACAGCGTGACTCCAGCTTTCATCCAAAGCTAGGTGAGCCTGCAACCTAGCATGTTACTATTTACATGACCGATTTCAACCTTTATTTATTGACTGTACTCTGGATAGCTCGAGTTGACTTTGTCATCTTTTGCAGATTTTATGTTAAGAGAGTAGAATCATTCTTTTTGTCTAAATTTGCACAAGAAAGTAAATCAGAATATTTTCCTGATTATCTGCCTTAAAATGATGATTAATGACACCTCTAAACCCTGATGTAACTCTGCCGCTATGAAAGGATCTCATGAAATTGTCCAATCATAAAAACTCAGCAGAAAATTATACAGTCCTCTTTATTCTTTGTTTCTGGCATGTATACCCTGAGAGGTTTATACTAGATAAACTGGTACATCTCCAATGTTTAAAGACTGTTGCACGCGAACAGCTGCAGAATGAAGTCGTCTGTATGATGCAAACCCAAACCTCTGCAGTTTCCCTTAAAAAAGTTGCAAGGAGAATATGCAAACAGATGGGTTTGGATGAACAGCCGGACTCTAACGGGCTGCTACGTTAAAAGGGGAGAGTGGTGGTCTTTATAAGCAGGTGCAGTAGATTTATTACTTAATTAAGTCAGGCCTGGGGAGGGCGAGTTAAAAGAAACCTGCTCTGACTACTGATCAGCTGCTGCTCCTGATTTGTTCCCGCAGTGCTTTAAAAAGAAACAATGAAGAAACAGTTGAAAACAAGTCTTACCCCCTGAGATTGTGTAGTTTAATTACTGTTTCACTATAAACCTAACTTCTAGATGAAGTATTGGGTTAGCATTTTTGCATTTGTGTTGGCTGAGATGGATCAATATTTCTCTAACAGTGTTATTAAAGTACTAGCTCTGATTAACGGGGCATCTCTGGACAAATTAAAGGACTTTAAAAGGAACTGCATTTCCCATATCCTAGACTGCCACAGCAGCCCCTTTAATCAGTGAAGCCCACTATGTGCAAACTGTGTAATATTCTTTCTGGAGGCCCCAAATCCCTAGCTATGCCCCTGGAGCCTACCAACATTTAACTTTTAAATCTTCTTTCTTTTTATTTATCATTATAACAGCTCTGGGGCATTAACTAGCAGGCTGTTGACAGAACGTCTTAAAAGATGGAAATATTGGATGGCTTTTAAAGTATATAATTCACTGATTAATTCAACGAAATAATGAGCCAATTAATCAATTATTTGAAAAAACTATAAGTTGTAGCCCTAATATTTTTAAGAAAATATAATTAATGCTTAGAGGGTCTTAATTTTTCAAACCTAGAAACATAGAGTACCCCCCCTTAAAATGCTAAGAGTCACCAAACAGTCCCAAATGTAATTTTCTTTTGCTCCTTTCTCACTTGATCAAACATTGGGAAAAGCCTAATTTAATAAATACATATTTAAACAACTAATTTCCTGTCATTTTAAATAATAGACCAATGTATATTATAATGGATATAATGGTTTCTAGTCCATGATAATGTGAAGTTTCACCGTTTCTTTCTTTTCAGACTTTTCAGCATTACTAATACTGCAGTATTTGATCTGCCATCAAACATGTTTCTTAGTGTAAAAAGATTGTGACTTTGGTGCAGAGCTTTGCAGCATTGCTAAATGAGTTTCCAGAAAAACGTACAGACGTGTATTTCTTTTCAATCAGGCCACAAAGCGGAGCTGCAGCAGATTGATGTCCTCTGTAGTTTCTCATACTTTGTTTACGTTCTGTAGCCTCGGCTCACACTGGATGCCAACGGCAAAAATCAATATCTGATGTGGAGAAACACCAGCATGCATGGCACACACAGACAAACACAAACACGCAGACTCTCTGCACGATGAGACCAGCAGGGTGAGGTGTGCAGTGTGGAGTGGGAGACTCATCACTCAGGTAGGAGGTTCCAGTGCAGGGCTACCAGTGCAGGACTGGTTGTAACAGCTGCCAGTACAGGTCTGCTTATAGTGAGCTGCCAGAGTGAGTAATGTTTGCAAGTCCACCAGAATCCAGCATACAAGTCATATTCAAAAGAGAGTGAATAAATAGTATAAAACATTAAAAATACACTAAAAAATATCCTGACAAAGCTGAAAACCTTAAAGGCAAAGCTGTTCTAAGTGCTTCATTGTAAATGCTGCTGTAGTTCATTTGTTCAAGGCTAAATTTCTTGCATCATTGCAACTGAAGGTACATTTTGAATCTGATTGAACCTTTAAGACAGAATATTTCAAATCAAGGCTGAACATAGAAAAAAAATCTAAACTGCCTTTGGCTTTTTTCAATATTTATGAGTCCTAATGTGTCCTATGATAATTCTATTAACTTTGCTGCTCTTATTAAGAGCCTCGAACGGACTAGACCTGATGAAATTAAAAGAAAGGCCACACGGAGCTGTGAAAAGCAGCAGCCTTGTTCAGCCCAGCTTGGCCCGCGTATCCTGGCTGTAGAAAAGGACCTGCAGCAGGATTGCCACGTCGATAAGGATCTGAACGGAGCCACAAATGGTGAACTGGGTCGGGCTCTCGTTTATCACAAAGTAGGTGGTCTTGAAGACGTCACCGGCCATCCACAGCAGCACCATCTTCACGCTGGAGCAACAGAGAAAGAGGGAGACACAGGGGAGAGGGGATTAAAGTTTTCCACCGATCTGAGAAAAATAGAAGACAACACTGGAAACAAGGTGGGGTAGTTGATCTGACCCTTTCTGACAGCAAGAGCAGCACCTAAAAGGCTGTTTAAAACAAGGGTGGGCAACTGGCAGCCTCAGGGCCACATGTGACCCCTCCTTCTCACTGAAGATGGCCCTCAAGTCTATCTTAGATATCAGAAAATGTAAACATGAAGAAAGACAAGAAATCTGCAATAAAAACATGAAATTATTCCCATAATAATAACTTCAGTTTCTGGTTTAAATGTTCTTCTTAGCAAGAAATTGGAAATAAACAAGACTAGGTTAAAACCTGTATATGGCTGACAACAACTATCTTGGATGCCTGTTGAAATGCCAGACTGAATTGTGTGTTCTGGCAGATTGATTCCTTTTTTGGGTGTGTATTTGTGCTGTCCCTTATGTTCCTGGGTTGGGAATTGAAGGAGCCTTATAGTTTAAAACATAAAGCCCTGTCGGCAGGAAACAGCTAACCTGACACACCAGATAAAGCATTTCAGAAGGGCAGGACTTATCAGAGAACACATTCAGCATGGGCTATCAGAGCGACAAATGACATAGTGCACATGTACTACTGTTGTGTGGGCCACAGCTGCCTTCAGTCGTGAATGGCGGAACCTCATGTAAAATTGATGCCAAGGCGACGGGAGATGTGCAAAAACAACTTCTGTGCCAAGCCAAACTTTTGGTGTGACTCTTTGTGCTCATCTTTAAAAACAAACACAAATGAGAGCCCAGCCCCGTGTAGCATTTTCTGCTGGATAGCTCAGTGGTTTTGATTATTGACTGTGGTATGGGAGATCGGGGGTTCAAATCCTAGTTAGAGCACAATATTCCAGTGTGGGCCCTTGGGCAAGATCCTTAAAGGGATACTTCAACATTTTGGCAAATTTGCCCATTGCCATAATTCCTATAGTCTTAGTAATAGGTTCATTTCCTTTAGTTGTAGGTGCAAGCTGTTTTTAGATCTGGGGGGACTGATATACCAGCTGCAGTGCTAACACTATGTAAGCAGACGGTATTCCGGCTTTCCCTCATCAAACTCATAAAATACACAATCCAACAACTCCAAAATGCTCTCGTGGACAAGTTGTGACCTGCACATTCACCACGCCATGATTATTTCATAGCGTGGTGAATGCGACCTGCACATTCACCACGCTATGAAATAATCATGGAACATTATGAGACGGAGATGTTTTAAAGTTAAATGCAAAGCCGGAACTACACTCCAGACATGGCTGCTGCACTGTGTCACTCTGCCCAGTGGTTTACTCACAAAATAGTTCCGAGTATTTGCTTCATGTGTCGTAACGTTACATAATTATACATGATTATTTCATAGCGTGGTGAATGTAGAGGTCACAACTTGTCCACAAGAGCGTTTTGGAGTTGTTGGATTGTGTATTTGATGAGTTTGATGAGGGAAAGCAAAAAATTCCATCTGCTTACATAGCATTAGCTGTGCAGCTGGTATATCGGTCCCCCCAGATCTAAAAACAGCTTGCACTGACAACTAAAGGAAACGAACCTATTACTAAGACTATAGGAATTATGGCAATGGGCGAATTTGCCAAATGTTGAAGTATCCCTTTAACACCTGGAACACCTGTCCCAGATGTAAGTCACTTTGGATAAGATCTGCTAAATGACTAAATGGTTGAAACTGCTACTTTCCTCTAGCTACATCCTAGCTAACGGCTACAGCAGCAGCAGCAGCAGCAGCAGCCCCTGGATACACCAGAAAACCATAATCATAATGATCTCCTACCATGCTGAAATAGAGTGAGAGAAGAACGAAAACATCTTTTCTGTCACAGAAAGCTTTCAGTCTTGCTCTCTGCCCTATTTTTCTTAATAAAGAGACATCCAGTTATGACAAAACTCCAGCTGTGGCTAAGTCCGAGATAATCACTCCACTAGCAGTCGTTGTATACAAGCATTCACACAAGTAACCCTTTCCCTGTAAATATAACCAACTCATGCTGAAGCAGGTCAGCAACACGAAAAGCTTTTTTAGGGTAGTTTTTGTTCCTTACTTCATACAGAAACGTGGTCCAGTTCTAGAAAAACAGACGCAGTGCTAAAGCAATGACTGAGGTAATCACTGCAGTGGAGGCAGCCACTACCGGCGGCTTTCTGTACAGAAAACCTCGCCCATAGTGCAACTCTGTATGGTATGGCTCTGAAAGTAGAGTCACTCACTCACTCAGTCGGACAGACACAGACAGACCAATGTGTAAGGCTGACCTCCACAGTCAGCCAAAAAACTACTTCATGAAGCATTAAAGTGTAAGTGAACCCCCAGCTCAGAGCTAACTCCGCCCACTTCAGCAATTTGAAAAAATGCACAAAAAAGGGCAATTTGGTACTGAGAGGAGGGAGGGGAACGAGACCTGAGGCTCATGCCCAAAACTGCCTTCAATAGAAACACAAAGCGCAATTTTACTTAGTCAAAATTTGATAAATATCACTTTTATTCTGTGAAAAACTGTAATGGAAACCCAGCTATTACCAAATGAAGGAGAAGTCAGAGTTTTAAGATGTTTGATATTCTGACTCTAGGTAAGAATGCCCAGAATAACTGATGAGTGCACACAGCCCAGATTCACCAAAAAGATTTTTTGTACTTTCACATCTCACAAATGTGAACGCAACTATATTGTCTTCTTAGGCAGGGTTTCTTTTCCTCGATTTTTATTTTTTATTTATTTATTTTTTTTACTGTGAGTAAAGTGAACACCAGGACAGCCAGCTAAGGAAGTCTTGATTCATCTTCCAGATTTATTTTCTGAAATCACATTTGTGTGCGAGTTTCTGTGAGATCTAGTGTATGTAGATTATACACTATAAAGTTTTTATTATAAACAGCAGCTGTGG